>NC_141695.1:1628066025-1629266025 GCF_964263255.1 Lissotriton vulgaris | reverse complement strand
GTTGGGGTTTTTGAAAGAAGATTGGAGATATGGTGCATTTTCAAGCAAATTTGAGAAAGCGGGAAGGTTAATAAAGCAATTGTGAAAGTGCAGTTAAAACATTAATAAAGAGATGTCATATAAGAACATAGGTACCATCCTAGCTACTAAACACCCAACCACACCAAGAAAAGCACCGAACGCACCACATATCTACCCCTTAGACCCAATTCCTTTTAGTGCATACATTGACGTGCCATGTGGCGCACAGCCACCTATAGCACACACGGTACCCCCAATGCAAGGACAACCAGATCTCTGCGCATCCACCCGGGCAGCAGGCAATGCACCGAAGCAAATCTCCTTCAAGCTCAAGTTCAACAAGGGACAACTTCACACTCTGAGGCAACTGAGCACTTTTAATCTGCACCTATCACACTCATCACCCAAGTCACTGGAGTTAGGTTACACCAACATCCTCCTCATCTGTGTGTGACTGCTCTCGCAAGGTAGCAGCTCCTCGAGGCCACACTAGTGACAGCAGAGCGATGTACATGACAATTAGCTTCTTAGTGTGTATTTTCACTCTGTTAGCAACGGTCACTAATACTGACTGCAGATGTTAAATTAATGGGTGTGCCGAAAATGCGAGGTCTACATTGCAGAAATGCACAAATTACCACTAATTTGTAGGTACTTCCACATACTGGGCACTAACCATGAAAGCACTATAACTATCTGTCCGAACCTTAAGGACACAGAATGCTGTACGACTGACTATGGAAGAAGAAGACACCGTCATGCAATAACTTTTCTTCTAGAACAAAACCAAGTAAGCGTGCAGGTATGACTGCCTGCTTTAAGGTTTCTCTGCAGTGTGCAACGGCCACTAGGCACTGCAGTACTGCAACAGCATAAACCATATTACTGCCCACACCGCGTAATTACTGAGTGGGAGGTAGTGCGATGTAATTGAGGGTGCACAAAAAGCTCGGGAGGTGATTCATTTGGGTCCACTGGAATCTGAGGGCCTCATTTATGAAAAGTGACGCATCGCTGCGTGAAAACAGCGATGCGTCACTTTTCACTGCGCACTCCTTGCGACACCAATGATGCGTCATATTTAATGTATGACGCATCATGTCGCAAGGACTTACAGATACGTCAGTATTTCTGACGCATCTGTAAGCGCAAAAGTGACGCATTGCTGGAGTGTGTCACAAAAGTGACGCATCTCCAGCAATGCGTCCTTTCACATGGGGAAAGCCCCATGTGAAAGGGCTTGCGTCAGTCTTACGCCTGCTGTGAGGCAGGCGCAAGATTTTGACGCAACCGCATCCTAAAAGTGACGCAGTGAAATCTCATAGATTTCACTGCGTCACTATTACGAGGCTTTTTGCGGGGGAACGCCCCCTCTGCATACATTATACCTGACGCAGGTATAATGTGGCGCAGGGGTTTAAAAAGTGACGCATCTACTTAGATGCGTCACTTTTTAAATATGGCGCAACAAGGCGCATGTTTTACGCCGCAGATGCGTCACAAAAAGTGACGCATCCGCAGCGCAAAACTGACGCAAGGCCTCATAAATGAGGCCCTGAATGTTTAGCACTGTACGCGCACACCGGAAACTGGGTCCCCATTCCGGAAAGGAAGAAAGGTTTGTCAGACACATGGGTATCACCAACTTTGGGCATTCTTTCTACTGTACTACAAATCTGTACACTTACGCAACAAAGGAGAATGCGAACAGACTGCTCTTCACTCCAATCTGATGACAAAAAACGTGACACAAGGCATTCACTCAGACCAAGCTGGGCCAGAGAGTAGCGGGTGCCCCAATGACCTCTCGAGGAGTGATTCACAAGTTCAAGGCTTATTGATTATTTTTCGTCAAGAGGAATCAAAATATTGTTTTGCTACAATTTTTTCCAGCCCGACCTTATCCCTGCTGTTGTAAAAAAAAAAGAAAGCAGGAAATGCAAAATTAAATGAAAAAAAAACCTTGTCTCCATTCAAATCTAAATTCATTCGTGAAGCTAGCTAGTGTTATTTTAATGCCGCACAATGCACCCTGAGCCATGTTCTCTACTATTTTGCTTTTCAAATTGTATTCGCTGCCATTTGTGTCACATTTAAAATGCTAACAGTACAGAATGTCATTTACACAATCGGGAGTTTGCTCCGGAAAATTAATTTGACTTATTCCTTCTGCCTGTTATCTCCAGGCCAATATTATGCTAGTCATTCCGCGAGAGTAATACTTAATGAATGGCGCCAATAATATTGTCAAGGTCCGTAGGGGTCTGCCGGTTAACGGATCGGATAGGTGTTGACAAAAAGGGGCAGGCACCTGACTCCCCTTAATGTTCCATGAAAAAATATCAGACAGTACGGGGTAATTACGGAGCAGGCGATGACGGACCGCGCCGGCAATCTTGGGAGTTTCTTAAATATTTTTAATTTGACGCCGTGCATCTGTAATTTACCTGAATCCTTTGCCTGCATAGATACGAACCAAGTTTAAATGCCTAAATATAATAAACAAAAATAAAGGTCGTAATAATACACAGAGGGCAGCGTTGAACACTTGGCAGCATTAATTCCGGCTGCATGCTCACGGGAAGGAGGGGGGAGCGCGGGGGAATACAAATATAAAATAAACAAATAATAACTTACCAATCAGTCTGCCCGGCCCCTGACGCATGGTCATCCGGTTCCTGTCACCCGGCCGTGCGTGGTAGTAGTGTGAACACGAGGTGTGCCTGCCTCGACAAGGAGGCTCAGTCTGACGTCACGCTCGCTCCTGGCTTGAGCAGTAGTGCGCATGTTCTGTTTAGGGGCTTAAAAATGTTTGGGACCAGCTCGTACATGCGCACTAGGCTGCTCATTAGAAAAGCGACATGGAACAACCCTCGCTTTTCTAAAAAGCGAGGGTTCGGGCTGGTCGCAAACATTTTTAAGCCCTGTAGTGTCCTGTGGCGGCGGGTAGCGTTCTAACCTGCCCGCGCCCGCTAGGACACGCTAGCGCGAGCGTGTGTCGTCACGCGCTCGCTTTAAAAATAAAGGGGCATGGCCGCGGAGTCAGTCCGGAGCCGCGACTGAAACTAAAACCGGCTCCGTGTGTTCTTTGCTGCTCAAGCGCCGCTATAAATAGTGCCAGCGCTAACAAGAACATGACATTGGCGACGAGGGGTTTATCGACCCCATGCTGTGCTGGGTGCCCCCCCTGAGACTTTGGTGAGCCTTCTTCATGGGCCACAGTGCTCAGGCCCAGTGAGACCACGAGGGCCTCCTGTGAACCCACTGCTGGCTCATTAGTGCTGCCTGCTGCTGCCAGAGGGCCTGTGTAGCCCCACTTCAGCCTGCCTCTGTGGGCATTACACTGCGACAGCCACGAGGGACACGCCATCATCATACCCTGCAGTTAGCCCACCGGGGAGTACCACGTGAGCCCTTCATTGAGGCCAGGGCTGTTCACCACGCAGGGGACCATCTGCAGAGAAGGGAGGGAGGACCGACCACTCGAGCTCCACCCGACATAGTCACCATTGACCCCGGCCAGACGCCCGCCAACGCGCCCGTGAGGTGGGTGACAGCACACATGCCGCGGAGCGCACCACGCACGCGCCAAAATGGCGCTGATTCCGGCCATAGAGCCGTTTGTCGTCGACGGAGCTCCGTCGTCCCTCGCTCCACGATGGAGGGACTCGGTTGACCGTCTCCAAATCTACTTCGAGGGTGCAGGCACGGCCAGGGAAAAGCGCAGAGCACTACTTCTTCACCTAGGAGGAAAGGATATCCACTGTATATACAAAACGATAGCGGAAGCCACGCCGAAGACGTACCATACCCTCCTCAACGCCTTAAACACGCATTTTGAACCCATGGCAAGTAAAGACTATAAGAGGTTTATTTTCCGCCAGGCGAAGCAAGAAGTAGAGGAGTCATTGGACGCCTTCCACGGGAGACTGAAGGAGTTGGCCAGCACGTGTGGATTCCGTGATGATTCGAGGACAGATAATTCAAGGATGTTATTTCTCCAAACTGAGAGTCACCATCCTCCAGGAAGACGGCCAGCCGCTAGCGGACATCCTCAAGCTGAGGCGCTCCAAAGAGCTATCGCAGGCCAGATCCTCTCACATGGAAGCAGCCCTCCACCGTCCCATCAAAACGGAGCAAGTCAACATGGCGGAGAAAGCAAACGTCGTCAGGACAAAAGCAAGCCAATATGCTAACAGGAAACAGCCGCACAAGCGTAAAGAGTGTGGATACTGTGGGGGACCGCCCCACCGCATGCAGGACTGCCCGGCAAAAGGAAAGAGGTGTAGCGCCTGTCGTTGGATGAATCACTATGCGGCAGTGTGCCGGTCGAAAAAGTCAAAGAAGGAAGCTGCGCAAGCTGTAATGGAGGAGCGAGACAGCGAAGACAGCAAAGACATGGACGACGACACAAGTGATTATCCGGTCCACTACGTGTTTGCGATCGACCAACCGAGGCGGAAGAAGCGACGTTTACCAAAATGCCGAATTAAAGTCCATCAGCAGGAGGTGAGGGCCACCATCGACACCGGAGCATCCATTGAACTGATGGCAGCCAACGTGTGCAACCAGTTGAGTACAAAGCCTCCTCTCCGCGAAGCAAGGATCAGGGTATTCGCATATGGGCAAAAGATGCCAATTCCGCTCATAGGGTGTTTCAAAACGGACCTGCAACACCAGGGCCTCAAAGTCCCTACCACTGTGTACGTCACCAAAGAAGGCAGCAGCATGTTAATTAGCGGACAGTCAGCAGAGGAGCTGAGGCTCATATTGTTCGCCATGGCAGTGCTGGAGGACGAGCTAGAGGCCATTCTAGAAGAATTTGGGGGCGTCTTCAAAGGAATTGGATACCTGAAAGGGTAAGAGGTCTCCCTCCACATCGACCCATCGATCCATCCAGTGGCGCTGAGACACAGACGCAACGCGTTCCATTTGAGGAAAAAAGGTCGAGGAAGAACTGGAGGCGTTAGAGAAACAGGGCATTATCGAAAAAGTAAGTGGGCCCACCCTGTGGGTGTCTCCTATTGTGGTGGCTCGGAAGCTGAAACAACCAGGACAAGTCCAGGTTTGTGTGGACATGCGCCTCCCAAACGCTGCCCGAAAGAGGGAGCGACATTTAACCCCAACCATCGACGACATACTGGGGGAGTTGAACGGAGCGAGATGCTTCTCCAAGATGGATTTCCAGTCGGGGTATCACCAGCTGCCACTACACCCGGACTCACGATATATAACCACCTTCTCCACGGACGTAGGCCTCAGAAGATACCGACGCCTCAACTTTGGGATCTGAAGTGCCACTGAGGTGTTCCAAAACACCATCCGGGAGGTCCTCAGTGGGCTCCCAGGAGTTTTAAATGTGAGCGATGACTTGCTCATCTATGCATCATCGGTGGAAGATCCCCACCAGAGGCTAAGGGGAGTGCTACAAAGGATCCAAGAGTCCGACCTGACCCTACACCGGGAGAAGTGTAAATTTCTGAGAAATAAAATCAGCTTCTTTGATTACACATTCTCAGATCAAGGAATTCGCCCCGGACCCCGAAAAAGTGAGGGACTTCCAAGAAGCCCCGGACCCTACCAACATCTCGGAAACCAGGATTTTCCTAGGCATGGTGAACTTCTGTGGACGCTTTGTCCCTGATCTTTCCAACCTCACCAAACCTTTGAGGGAACTGACAAAGTACACCACAACGTGGCAGTGGGGCCCCGAATAAAAGAGCAAGCCTTCGAAGCCACGAAACGGGCTCTGTCCGTGGACACAACCCTGTCCTATTTTGATCCGTCCCGGTCCACCAACGTCGCAGTAGACGCCAGCCCCTATGGGCTAGGAGCAGTCCTAACTAAACTACAGGGAAATGGAGAATGGGCCCGATTGCGTATGGCAGCCGCTCCTTAATGGACACAGAACAAAAATACTCGCAGATAGAGCGGGAAGCAATCGCCATCCACTGTGCCTGTCGACACTTTCACGTGTACGTATATGGCCACCCTTTCAATGTGTCGACAGATCACCAGCCACTCATACCCCTGTTTCAAGGCTCGGTGTCCAAACCCCCACCACGGATTGAGAAGTAGATACTCCAGCTCCAAGGTTATGACTACAGAGTAGAGTACAAACCTGGATCGTCGAATCCACCAGACTACCTCTCGAGACATCTCGGACGGCCACCCAAGCGGAAAGAGAGGAAGCGGAAGACACTGAAGAATATGTCCGGCTGGTACTGGAGAGGGCTCGACCCCTACCAATGAGTCTGGAGGCCATCATTGAAGCCACACGGGGAGACGAGTGTCTACAACTGGTCGCCGAGGCTGTCCAAGCAAACGTCTGGCGCCCGATCCAAACCACCATTAACAGGCGGACATCACAAGCAAAAGGAGCACTAGAATCCATGATGCGAGTCAAAGACAAACTGTTGATCGACAGTCGAGGCTGTCTCCTGCGAGGACTGCGATTGGTGATGCCTTTCAGCCTGGTCCAGCAGGCCGTTGACCTACCACACCGTGGACACCAAGGCATGTAAAGACCAAGAGCAGGCGGAGAGCCAAAGTGTGGTTCCCAGGAATGGACGCAATGGTGGAACAGACAGTCCGGACCTGCACTTGGTGTCAAGCAGCAGGACAACCTGACCGCCCACACCCGGTCATCACAGTAGATAACCCCAAAAGGCCGTGGGAATGCGTAAGTGCAGACTTTGGACACCTTCCGGATGGACGTTATGCACTGGTGATCATCGACGACTTCACGAAGTATCCAGAGGTGGAGATTGTGGCGAGCCAGGTAGCCACGGAAGTCATCACAAAGTTCGAAAAAACCATCGCCACGCATGGGATATTTGAGGTGGTCAAAACAGAAAATGGCCCACCCTTCCAGGGACAGGAGTTTGCGGATTACCTAAAGAGCTGGGGGATCAACCACCGGAAAGTCACCCCCCGCTGGCTCCAAGCCAACGGGGAAGTGGAGAGGTTCATGCGTACGCTCAACAAAACAATACGCATTGCACATGCAGAAGGATCACCCGTGGAAAGAGCCATCTACAGTTTCTTGAGAGAGTACCCACAGACACCCCATCTCACTACCGAAGCCGCCCCAGGACCAGCATCCATGGGCCGAGTAGTGAAGGACACTCTCCCGAACCACCCAGACTGGGTCCCCGCTCGAATGGATGGAGACAGAACCTTGGCAAACCGGACCCAATCCAACAACCAAGCCAGTGCCAAGAGAGGGGCTAGAGAATCGGACAGGAGACAGCGTGTCCATCAGAGAACGATATCCTGGGAGCAAATTCCGGCTCCCGTTCGAGCCCAAGCCCTGGACTGTGCTACGCCGGACTGGCACCATGGTGACCGCCCAGAGAGGATCTGAAATTGCCACAAGGAACGTTTCGTTTTTAAAGAAAACGCATCCCGGAGCACCAGATCGTCAGGAGTTCGACCGCCCGCCAGCCAGGCCCAGCCAACAAGCAGATGAAGACGACTATGAACTACCAAGGCAGTACCCCACCAAAAATGAGAACTGACTGGACCAAGACACCCAGCCAATGCCGGAGACGCCAGGAGAGAGCTTGCCAAACTCTCCCGTGCAGTCTCGGACAAGTGGGACCTTGCCGCAAGTGACACCGTCCATGCCACTATCATGAGGGGAGCAATCCAGGTATGGTTTGCGCCAGAATCCAGCACCGTCATCCCGGCTAGCTGATTTCATGGTGTGACCGTCCAGAGACAGGAAATCAAGAGACTGGTAACAGACCCTCGTTATTTCTATGATGCTGTTTGTGTTTCGTTTAAATAAAGGTTAGAAGGAATGTAGTGTCCTGCGGCGCCGGGTAGCGTTCAAGCCTGCCCACGCCCGCTAGGACACGTTAGCGCGAGCGCGTGTCGTCACACGCTCGCTATAAAAATAAAGGGGCGTGGCCACGGAGTCAGTCCGGAGCCGCGAGTGAAACTTAAACCGGCTCTGTGTGTTCTTTGCTGCTCAAGCACCGCTATAAATAGCGCCAGCGCTTACAAGAACATGACAAGCCCTAAACAGAACATGCGCACCACCTGCACATGCACAGCACTTGCGCTGAACTCCTGCTGCCCCGTCCCCTCTGAGCCGACTGTCTCCGGCGGCCGAAATTGTAATTTACATATCAATGTGAGTGATCGAGTGACGGCAAGGGCACGCACGCACACTAGAGTCAACTCACTCGTGCCTCAAATTAATTAGTGGGGCAACGCCCAAGCGCCCTGATGAGTTGCTCCCTTCCGGGTGTCTTTCTTTGACTTCTGAGACTTAAAGTCCTGTTTTTTCTGTTATAAAACCAGGACTGCAAGTCTCACAGTTTGAAGGGAAAAAACTGTACTAGAGCAGCTCATCCCTTGGACCCAGGACAAACATGGCAGCAATATCCGTCGCCCCCAGCTTTACAAATGATGGATGGCTGTGTAGGTGGTGAGCCGCACAATGACACGAGTAACATTTTAGCCGTTCTTTTTTAGCCAACAGTACAGTGCATGTTTTTATTTTTCACTCCATGTTTACAGTATTAAAGGTGATACTACAAGTCCCAGACTGCAAAATGTTGTTGACTATATAGAACTTGCTAGCACACAATAACCCAGGGCCACCTGTAAGATAAGTTGACACATTGCTTGTGCATCTGACGGTTATGATCCTTAAGGACAGCGCGGAGTACACCAAATTAGCCTAGCTTCATACAAGCAGTGCTTATGCTATCTCCTTTGTGCCTGCGAAGCGATGCAGCTAATTGGCCCGGAAAAGCTTCTGCATTTAACACCTCTGAGTAATGCATCGCTTTGAATCTGTAATTGCAACCAGATGAACAGGCTGCATGGCTGGTTCTCCTTTCTATTTCTTCCTCCCATCTCTGTTTGAGTCCCTTAATAAAGACAATAGTAATAATCTGAGATTACTGCTTCAAAGGGAGAAGAAGCTTTGAACCATCTCCTCGTCCAACAGATAGTGCGGCCACAAACCTAGCAACAGAGTTTACACAAATTGCCGTCACAATAAGTGCTTGCACGGCGAAGGACCCCACAAAACCGCCCGCCACTGGCAGGGGAGGTTTATATAAAGTCAATACAGTTGTTCGCACGGATAGGGAGCAAAATTGTGTTCCTTAATTTCTTACTTGCGAGCTGTTTCGTAGCGCATGATACTCACTGTCTGCTCCCTGACAGCTGCGGCTTCTGATGGGACACCTGACCTCCCCCGGCCGCTTCTCCTAAGCTTGGCTCAGCTGGTAGCAGCGTCTCAGGAAAGAGAAATACCACTCCTGCTCTTGAATCCATGCTTCAATTGTGACCAGAATCTTACAGAGGTCAGCAGTCGTAGTCCAGAGCCACAACACGCGATGGCTGATGTAGTTGCCCCTCGGCCCACACCGAGTTCAAAAATATTTACAATGTAATAGGTCTCACATTTAAATACGAGACCTGTGGCATTGGAAATAAGTGCACCATTGTCTCGGCTGCTTCAAAGGAAAAAGCATGAATGGCGCGTTGAATGTACGCAAAGCACGTCGTGCCTGCAGTGGGAGATACTCAATAAAGAAAGTAATGGTTACAGAATTAAAAAACTACTGTGTAACAAGCAAAGAAAAGGGGCCAGTAACCATGGCAGGTTACAAATGAAGAGAATTATTCCCTACTAAGGAGGGACTAACAAGCCAATTACTGAATCAGAAGCCAGCATTTACGAAGCACAAAGACACAAGCCAAATTAAATATGGGTGGGTATTCTCCTTCATATTCCAGTACAGCAAGTCTCGCAAAGCAGTACATGCGCGCTGATTCAGGCTCGACCTAAAACAAATGAATCAGTGCATTCAGTACTTTAAATGGAGAAAAATAAGTGCAGGTACTCATTAAAATAGAGGTGTGGCAAGTGGGCGGGTCTAAGGGCAGGGCTAAGGGCAAAATATGATCATACATAATGGCTTCGGTACCAGTTGCAGCACATATTAAAACATATGAGAAATGCGGTTATGTGAAAAAACTGATGAAATCATTACACAAAATGAAAGTCGTGATGCACTTTCACCCAAAAGGTCGCTGCGCACCCGATTAACAGTGCAGGGTCTGTCTAGAGACCTTGTCCTGTTAATCACAGCGTGACACAAGCCCTCTCAAGCACCTACATTCAAATGGGCGCTGCTGGAATCTTCACCAGTAACTCTGCAAAAGGCTACTTCAGCCGAGTTAATTGCAAGCTCCTCCGAAGCAGAGCCGCCTCTGCCCTGCACTGGAGGAGGAACCTAACCTGAGCCTGCCATGCCGTGGATCAGGGTAACAGTACTCTCTCTGGCTACAGAGAAGTGCCAGTACTGCCGGCAAAAAAAATCGGAAGTGCCGGTACTCAGTACTGGTGAGTACCGGCCCATTTAAAGCACTTAGGGCCCGATGTAGGTACATCTAATTTACCACTTCTAAAATACTGAATCATACCGATTCGGTATTTAAGAAGTGGTAAATTAGAGGGGGGGGAAATATAGGTAATTCTGATTCGGTAAATACCGAATCTGTAAGATTCGGTATTTACCGATTCTGTAAATACCGAATCTGTATCCCCCATTGATTCCTATGGGCCTTGAAGCCCATAGGAATCAATGTGGAATACCGAATCAGTATTTACCGATTCGGTAATTACCTATTCTTGCAAGGGTGCAGGGGGTGTCACTTTGACACCCTCTAGCACCCCAAGTACAGGCTTGTGTGCCATGTGGAACACATACATGCCCTTTGGGCATGTATGTGTGTCACATGGCACAGGTGTGCATGCACAGGTGTGCATGCACACCTGGATTCGGTATTTTACCACCCAATTGGATTGGGTGGTAAAATACTGATTCTTAAAGCCCTGTGGCAATCTGACATGTCCCAGCTACATCTGCATTTACAGAATTGGTATTTTACCGAGTCTGTATTTACCGATTCCGTAATTTTACCGAATCGGTAAATACAGAATCGGTAAAATACCGATTCTGTAAATGCATGCCCTACATCTGGAAACCCGAATACCGGTTGGAAACGGCCAAAATCGGCCGTTTCCGACCGGTATTAGGGGTTCCTACATCTGGCCCTAAGTGCATTCATGATTGGCTGTATAGTCAGCTAGAACTAAGGATTACTGGACAGACTGATGGGTGAATGAGAGAATGTATAGCTGAGTGCATGAGGCATGGGAAAACAGGGTACTCCCTAAAGTTCTGTCAGGTCTAGAGGAGGGAGTGGCAAACTAACAGCAAGAAAGGGGGGAGCCTCTATTGTGACCTATATTTCTTTATACATGAACATTAAAGTTTCTTCAAAGTTACATACAGAATGCTGCAAGAAACATGAATTCTTTCACTTAGACTTAGTATTGATATTTTATTTCTTTCATTTATTTTCAATCATAACAGTTTAGTTTCTTCTCATTTTTTAGTGATTATTTTATCAAAATTACAATACAGTGACATGGTAACATATGTACAAATCAGTTAAAATGCAAGGTTAAATCATATCTTGACAGAAACCCCTACACATTACATATAAAGTTATTCTCACTCATACTAACATTCATACATACTCAATCTTTCATACTGATTGTCCTGGCATTACTAACACAACAAACAACAATGAAAGAAGTGAAAAACAGATAATATGTCCTCTAGTAGACTCCTCAAGATGTTGCTAAGACAAGTAGTCTTTAAGTCTTTCTTTTTATTGTGAGCGTTAATAGTCTTTTGTGATCCTTTCCTTTCTTTCTCCAGGGTTTGAATTAATTTTTGTGTGAGGATCTCTGGTGCGTACGGCCTACGTACGTTTCAGTGATGTTATTAGTTTGCTTCACCTTCTTCAGGGCCAACAAGAAACTGGACAACAGACAGGTGCATACATACTATTAAAACCAAGGGGTTCTCATTATCTGTGTCTTTGATGAAACTTTCTACACACTTTTGGAGAGATGGTACAGCTGGGCGCTTGTATGAATGCTGTTGAAGACTTTCAGGCAACTATGATCCAGATTCAGAGGTGGATGTCCCTAAACCATCTCAAACTAAACCCGGGGAAAAAGAACTGATTTTGCATGGGAAGAGCGAGATTAGTTGGGGCCCACACTTCTAGCCTTCAGATATGGACCTCCCTCCCAAAAAGTCCCAATCAGTAAAGAGTCTGGGAGTGACCATTAATGAGGACCTTGCCTTAAATTCCCAGATCGGAATAGTAGTCTCCTCAGGGTTTTTCTAACTAAGAAAAATAAAAAAAATTGCACACCTTCTTACCCACTCAGCCCTGATTCAAGTAGTTACTGCCCTAGTCCTTTCCCACATCGACTTTTCGAACAGTCTCTACCTAGGTTTGCCTGTAGGCCAACTCAGAAGACTACAACACCTCCAGAATCAAGCTGCCAGGCTGGTCTGTAAGGTACCTAAATGGGAATCGATTAAATTAGGGCTAGAGAAACTGCACTGGCTACCTGTGGCTCAGAGAGCCGCATTCAAAGCCGGATGTATCATCTTCAAGGCTCTACAAGGCAAGGGTCCCCTGTTCATGAGGCAACTGATAGGGAGATACACCCCCTCGCGCAGTCTGCGATCAGCCCACAAAGACCTACTTGAGGTACCCCGGTTCAAGAGAAAGCGACAGGGAGGCAGTTGTTTCCACTTTCTAGCAGCCTCCCTGTGGAACTCTCTGCCTCTGACCCTTAGACAGAGTAAGGACCTCCTTACCTTTAGAAAGACATTTAAGACCTTCCTATTTACACATGCCTACTTGAAATAGTGACTCCTGCTGGCATCTCTCTTGTTATGTTTTTTATCTCTCCTCAGCGCCAAGAAGCCCATGGGTGTATGCGCGCTTCACAAATTTTAATTAACATAACATAACATAACATATTCTGATTCTATGAACAAATATTCAATCCTAGAAGCTGTGGGTCCACAATATAAGATCTGTGTTTTAAGTATATGGCTGTAGCACTTTCTGTGGCTCCAACCGATCACTCAATATTAACTGGTAGACCTGTGATTAGAGATTTGCTCGTCTCCAGGGGGGCGCCTCCGGCCGATGTCACTGCCACTGTCAGAATGTGCCTCTTTTTGCCTGGTCACCCCATCATTTGTTGACTAATGAAGCTGATTTTGACACTGTGCACTGCTGACCATTCTCCATTGCATGTTCACTGACCCCCAAAAGGTGGTAACATTGGCTAACTCCTAATTGGCATATTTAACTTTCCTATAATACCATAGTATATGATGCCCTGAATGCACCCATGGCAGGGAAAAATAAATATCACCTATGCACTACAGCGCTCCTGTGCCATTCACTTGTGTGATTAGGCAACTATGACCTCAGGCCTACCACTGAAATCAGGCTGCTGCATTTTTAAACCTGCAGTCCAACCATTCAAAATGACCCTTTTTAACAAAACAACCCCCTTTTAAATATCAATAAGTCACTCTTATGATAGGCCTTGCAACCCACAAGGCTTGGTGCATGGTATTTAGAAGTAGGACATGTAGAAATTCAAAATAACATGTCCTTACAGTGAATAGCATCCAAATGCTATTTTCCCTGAAGTAAGGTTGGCTCGCACATATGGAAACAATGGGAAGAGGGATTAAATATTAAGGGCCCGATTCACAGAACTAATTTAAGACAAAATCCTAAACTTACTACCATTTTGCTATTCACAGAAGGCATTTAGGAGTCCTAAAGTTAGGAGTCCTAACTTTACTACTCCTAAACTGAGAAAGATCCTAACTTTAAGACTTTCGGTATTCACAGAAGGCATTTAGGAGTCCTAAAGTTAGGACTCCTAACTTCTGTGAATACCGAAATGAGTAAGTGCCTTCTGTGAATACCAAAATGGTAGTAAGTTTAGGATTTTGTCTTAAGTTAGTTCTGTGAATTGGGCCCTCAATATGCTAGCTCTGGATTAGGACCATCTAGAAATATGATTAAACTACTCTTTTTAATCATTATTAAAAACCCAACTTAATGGTGAAATAGGATTTGTTATGAATATAAATGAAGAGTAATTTTTAGAAAGTTACCTTTTTCCTGCCTGAAGATCCTGGATGCTAATTTGCATTAGCTCTCCAGCAAAAACCCAGTGAGTGCTAAGCATTGATGAGTTATAAAACAATTCCCAGAGCAGAGGCAATGGTTTGGGTGGGGGAGGTGTTTTCTCTTTCCCTGTCAGGAAGACTGGTTGGGGTGTACCTAGGAACTTCATTTACTCCAAAGGGGTCTCACTTGTCACAAGTACATTTTAGATGACTTTTGGAAAGGCCACAGCTTTTGTCCTTCCAGTCATGCAGGTACTAAACTCAGTGCCCCAGAATTGGTTTGAAGTGACCACAGAGAAGGGAACTGCTCAGCCTATTCACCTATTCCCCCAAAGTACGACCTTGGTGGGCTCAGAAAACAGGTTTCTTCTGCTCAGAGCTTCTCTGCGGAAGCAAAGCCAACCTCTTCAGTGGACCCTTGGAGGGAAGGTATCTGGTCCCATGGAACTCTATGTTGGATGCAGCTGCAGTCTATCTCTGCTGAAGGAATCTGAGCTCCAAAAAAGAGACTAAGTCCGAGGGTACATTTCTTCACCAAGCAAAGGCACCAAAAGTATACGATCAGTGAGGTGATTTTCCTGGGTATCAAATATGAATTTCTCTTGCTCTGAGCTTTTCACACCAAAACCAGCTGTTTCAGCAGGACCTCAGACAACACCTATCTAACTTTGTGAGATCTACCTCAGATACATCCTGCTGCCTTTTCTCACTGAATGATTTTGACTTTCAGAAAAGAATTTACAAGGAAAAACCTCTGACCGGGTCAAACATGGTTGGTATATCCAACCTCACTCTATAGCGTTCGGCCTGACCTCATGCACAGGTCCCAGTACCATGATCATTGATTGTCATTGCCGCTTCCTAATTTTTGGTGCTATTTTTCCTTGATGATTAAAAAGTTCACGTCTTGAAGTTTCTCTTCTTGGATTTGTGTTACTTTGGTGTCATTTTGCTCATTACATTTTACTAATTTGTTTCTAAATTGGAGTGGGATTTTTATTTTGTTGTGTTACTGATCTCTGTAGTTGTTTTAAATGCTTTACACATTTTCTTTAAGTTAAGCATGTCTGCTTTACGCCATAGCTATCAGCGGTCGCATTGAGATCTAAATTATTGAAACCTTTGGTTGGACTCAACAAGTAATTGACTTTATTACTTGTGATGGACTACCATCCACCTCAACTAATAATTCACTTTCTCACATAAAGCATTCTGCTCTTGTGAAGAGTAAGTTATTTATTGCAATGTGTTTCCTGTTGTTATTTTTTGCTCTGTGTTTCTTGTTATTTACGTTTGACGATGTTTTTTCCTGGTTACCTTTCTTGTTTTCTTTCTTAGATAGTCAAAGAGTGGATTAAGCAGAAGATGGAGCACGAAAATCACAGATCAGCAAGTGGATGGTTTCTAATAGAGCTGAGTGAATCTAGATAGTTTTTTTTTCTCACATAGCAAGTTATTCTAATGAGAACTTTGGCTTCTAAATGTGCTATGTAGGAGCTCTATATGTCTGAATATTGATGATTTTGCAATTCTTTTAATCGCACAATCCACAGTTTTACCATCTCCTAGTGAGAATAAATTACCTTACATTCCTTTTTTTAGTTACTGTCTTTGTTGCAAGACACTTCTACTGAAACACTCTCTGCTGTGAGATAAAGCTATGTGCTTGGTGTCAGTGACATACCGCAAAATGTTTGGACCCATAGGACAGAATGTGATGAGGGCAGGATGTGATGAGGACCCCTCCAGTCTGCCATATCTTACAAATATGCCTTGACTTTGAGCAGAATGGGGGCACCCTTGAAGGGTTGGCTGACCCTTGGAGGGCTGGGGCTCCTCTGAGCCACAGGGGATGCAGGGGCTTGTGTTACACCCCTGCTTGGTGCAAGCATAATAATAAGGGAGCATTACTAGAGCTATGGGCAGCCCAATTATCGGAATCTAATCGAATTTTTACTACTGTAATATGAATTACAGCTATCAGTATCCCAACAGGGAGCCCGCCTCTCATCAATGGAAGATAAGGTAATTTAAGAGAACAACAGGAGCACAATGTCTGCAGAAGAAGAACCAACTAATAATGTCAATAGTGACGTGATGCATGCAGGGAAGATAAGACAGAAGGAGGAACAAGTGCCCTTGGTGCTGAAACAGTCGAAGAGGAACTATTATAAGGAAGAAATGGCCCTGCACCAAGATCACAGGCTTCGTATTAGAACATGCCAGCTGGTGTAGTTCAATGAAAGATATGATTACAAGTTGCCCCTGAGCAACCCTTTATATATGGCAAATGTTACTCAAAAGTCAGTCCAAAATATGTTTTTCTTCTTTTCTTTTTATTCCTTATTCTGCACATATATTCATACATCTGCAGCAGGGATTCATAGCTAGTACGTGTTTCGTCGTTCGGTGTATTAACCAGTGACTTCATCAGGGCTCCATTTAATATCGTACTTGCTCCTTCATTCCTCTGTCAGTATGACTTATTTTTCATCCTTGGATCACTATCCATGAGGCATAGTTTGCTAAATACTTATACTACTTGTGTGAATGGAGCTCATTTTTTCTGAATTGCAAAAGCGAATACAGCTTGCACTCTTTGGAAGGATGGATGAATGAGTAAGAGATTGTGTCGACCGATAAATGCAAAAGTGCATTAATGGATGGATGAGCAAACAAATCCATGTTAGTATGATGGATTGAGTGCATTGATAGACGGGTGAGTGTCATGGATGAATGGTGTAGTGAATGCAAGGAAGGATGAATGGGAGACTGATTGCATGTGAGAATCTTCCCAGTGGTTAGTAGACAGCAAGGTTGAATTGTGCGTGGTATTTCTTCGCATATACATTTTTTAAAGCAGTCCATTTGCATTGTTAAAGTTGTAAATGACCTAAAATTGTCATGTGATGCAACTCAATCAATGATGAACTCATTGCCTGAAAGCGTGCAATCTAATAGAGAGAATCTGCAGATCATTAAGAAAAGTGTGCCTCGCCTTTCATTGGGGGAGTTAGGGGAGCCTTGGATGCTACATGACAAATGATTTAATTAACATTTCTGACCAAATGGTTAGTCCAAAGCTCCATTCTCTGCTACAGTGCAGGGTATGCCTGTATCAACTGGATTGGAAATGGTCCCCCTCAAACAAAGATTGAACCCTCTGCTCAACTTCCCTAAAGTCTAGAGTCTAACAACATTTAAAGGTGCTTCATGTTGGTTCATTTAGTTTGTGTTCCTTCTTTCTCTTCCAAGTTTTTCAAAGAAGATGCCATCGAAGTGTTCTTCATTGCATTGATTTGAATTATTTCAAGCTGTTTGAGTGAGTCAATATTCTTAATTTATGGCACATACGTTTCTAAAGTAGATGACTGGTTGTGCCTTGTGTGTTGTGGATATTATGCAGAAACTGAAATCAATGTGCATGGGAAATGACAATAAATTAAGCATGGGCGGAAAATCCGATTCGCTCGCGGATTTTGCGGATTTTCGGTAAATTCGCAATCCGCGAGATTCGCGAATCTCCCGCAAAATCCGCAAATCCGCGAGCAGCGGATTTTATGGCTTGCTCGCACTGTTCGCGTGAGTTCGCGGCTTCCCAGTACAACTTCGCGCCCCGCGAATAAGCGCTAAATTGCAGAAATACGATCTTAGCAAAACTGAAACTACTTACCAGGTTCAAAAGTTCAGGCTCATCATTAGTAGCCATTTCCTGTAGTGCTTCCTGAGGGGCCCCTCCAGAGTTCAGTTGCCAGTTGCAACTATTATGTGACCCTGCTCTGAACCTCAGAATAGTTACACATATGCCACAAAGGTCCTGAATTACAGCTAAGGGAGACAAGCAGGAGCCAGGCTGGAAGTTCAAATCCATTAATCAGCCCCTAATTCATTATTGTCAGTTGGGGCAGGGCAGGTGTTGTAACTAATTTTGCAACAATGAAAGCACTTAGCAAGTGCAAAAGATCACTAATCAGGAAGCACTAAGGAAGCAGGTGCCATCTAAAAAAATATTCTGTGACACATTAATCAGCCCCAAATTAATTCAGGTCACTTGAGGCAGGGAAGGTGTGCTTTGCTTTGCCACAATAATGTACAGTGACTAGACAACCAGAGGGTGCTGTGATGAAACAGAGGGTGGCATGGGTGGGCCAGAGGGTGGCATGAGTAGTCAGAGAGTGGCAGTGGTGACAGAGAGTGGCAGTGATGAAGAAGAGTGTCCCAAACGGGCTGGACACGTAGAAACAACAAGTTCGCGAAACTTGCGACCCGACAGGTAAGTTCGCGTTTGCGAAATTGTACAAAACCCTCGCGAACTGGCAGAAACCCGCGCGAACACACACACAAAAAAAAAAATCCGCAAATTCGCGAGAATTCGCGGATTTTGCGGATTGCGAGTTCGCAAATCCGCAAAATTCGCGAACGCGAGATTCGCAAAATTCGCCCATGCTTACAATAAATGCATTTATGTATCAAAATATATGTTTTCAATACCTCCTTTGCAAACGCTAACAAACTGTGCTGAGGTGTATGACAACCATATTGGCACATCATTTTTATGGAGAAATGCATCAATAAAGGAACTATATTATATATATAATTTTAGTTATATCAAAAGATCTTGGCTAATTCCAGACGTGAAAATGAGTTGCTATCAACTAGTTATTATTTTTGGGTTTATTGGGACAGAAGTGCAGTGCGGACAGTGAGTTGTGAAAATGCACTTGGGGATCAGCATTTGAGGGTTAAACGCACTGCATAGAGGGAGCGAGGGAGATGAAGCAGCCCCAAGAAAACAGTGAGTTGTGACACTTGCAGTAAGTGGGAGAGAAAAAATGTCCAGAAAATGTCTCTCCCCCAGGATCCTCCAATTTCCTAGACTTGCCAACACCAACAAATAATCTTTGTATACACTGCTTGTTGGGATATCTTAATCTTAGCAACATGTATAAAAATGTAGTGACATTAAATGTATTTGTGCCAAAACTGAAGATAGTGAACTCAAGTCTAGAAGCGTCTCATGAGGCCCAACATTGGTCACAGGGTCAAATGCCAACCCAGGGAAGGAACCTAGGAGATGGACACTGTGGGCCGGATTCACAAAGGTAAACTGAGACGAAAGTCTAACTTTACGACTTTCGGTAATCACAAAGGGCATTTACGAGACTTTTGTCTCAGTTAAACTTACGTTTTGGTCTCAAGTTTAATTGAGACTAGACTTTTGGTCTTAGTTAAACTTAAGACTAAAGCTTAAGATAAACTGAGACAAAAGTCTAACTTTACTACTCATAAATGCCTTTGTGAATACCGAAAGTCGTAAAGTTAGACCTTCGTCTCAGTTTACCTTTGTGAATCAGACTCTGTGTAATTAAGGCATAGTTTAAAAAAAAGGCTGGGGCAGATTTTTTGCACCACGGCCTTTAGACAACCTATACCCTTTAGACAATTTGTAAAGCCTTTGAATGGAAGCATTAATTTTCACCTCATCAACTGATACAAAAAAAGGGGGGAATAAGAGGGGAGCTTAATGGACCTTCCAAGCCCTTCGTAATTACACTTGGAACATCCCAAATAGTACTACTCTCTATGTACACTTCTACATTGGGCAGAGGTAGCTGGGATAGAGATGCTGTGAACTCGGAGATAAACCAGGGTCAATCACATTGGGCCCGATTCACAGAATGAACTTAAGACTCAATCCTAAACTTACTACTATTTTGGTATTCACAGAATGCACTTACTACTTTTGGCATTCACAGAATGAACTTACTACTTTTGGTATTCACAGAAGTTAGGATTTTGTCTTAAGTTTGTCTTAAGACAAACTTAAGACAGACTTAAGACAGACTTAAGACAAACTTAAGACAGACTTAAGTCCGACTTAAGACAGACTTAAGACAAAATCCTAACTTAAGTCTGTCTTAAGTCTGTCTTAAGTCTGTCTTAAGTCTATCTTAAGTTTGTCTTAAGACAAACTTAAGACAAAATCCTAACTTCTGTGAATACCAAAAGTAGTAAGTTCATTCTGTGAATACCAAAAGTAGTAAGTTCATTCTGTGAATGACAAGAGTAGTAAGTGCATTCTGTGAATACCAAAATAGTAGTAAGTTTAGGATTGAGTCTCAAGTTCATTCTGTGAATCAGGCCCATTGGGCCTGAGTCACAAAAGTAAGCTAAGACAAAATCTTAACTTTACAACTTTCGGTATTCACAAAATGCGTATAGGAGTAGTAAAGTTAGGATTCCTAACTTTCCCATTCCTAAATGCCCTTTGTGAATACCGAAAGTTGTAAAGGTAGGATTTTGTCTCTGTTTAGGAATATTAAAGTTAGGATTCCTAACTTTACTACTCCTAAATGCTTTTTGTGAATACCGAAAGTCTTAAAGTTAGGATTTTGTCTCAATTTAGATGTAGTAAAATTAGGAATCCTTACTTTACTGCTCCTAAATGCCTTTTTTGAATACCAAAAGTCGTAAAGTTAGGATTTTGTCTCAGATTACTTTTTTGGATCAGGCCCTTTCTGTATTACAGATGAAAGTGCACACCTTCCTGTTCTCTGCAGCGTAAAAAACTAACCTTTGGAGATCAAGTTACTGCACAAAATCCCAACCCCCATAACGAAGGATTAAAATCATTTTTGTATTTTATGCCCAGCTATTCAGTGCTAAAGAGAGAAGACCAATCACAATAACCCTTGAGGAATGCACGGCTACAGATAACGCAGAAACATATCTGAATAGTGAGACAGTCTGGACAGCAGGATGGTAGAGCAAAGGTTTCACACACGATTAGGGTGAATCAGCGGCACTTTTCCTAGCGGGTTGCTTTACACATACACCAGGACAGAGGTGCAAACTCCGTCCTCTGATACATGGCCCTGTTTGTAGGACTTCTTCTTTTGCTGCAACTATATAGTTACCTGATGCTCAGCACCTTCTCCTCATGATGTTTTAACTCCCCTGAACGAGTTTGGACCCGTAAGCCAGTTATCCACATCTATTCGAACCTTTCAACTACATTTTCCTGATGATGGCCCTCCTATCTATTTGGGTCAAAAAGCAATTGACATTCCACTATATGGACTATTAGTGATGTACTCTCAATCTGATTGTAACAAGAAACAAACATCTTTTGAACAAAATAACACATTTACAGATGGACATATGTATTCTTGATACTTTTTAACTACTATTATACCCAAATGAAACACATTGAGCACCGAGCACTTAAGCATTTTCCAGACTTCAACTTATGTTTTTTTCATTCAATTAATAAATGCCATAACAACTGTATTTCATGGGAAGGATTGTGGGCATTTTGCTGATTGAATAATTTCTATATTCTGCCTCATGGTATCTCATAGTATCTATCACTTTAACTGTGACCAGTGCATGGGTACAGTCATTTACACTGGCAGTACTGCCACTGATATTGGCTGAGTTACTAGGGCTAACATTTCTACCAATTTTAGCCCTAGTAACTCATCCAATATCATTCTTGACACTTGATAAATCACTAAGGGTTACACATCTGGTATTAGCACTAATGCTTTACTAGACGTTTGCTTTATCAAGCAATGTGGGTGACATAGGGCATTACTTAGGGTTTGGCAGATGTGGGGCTTTCACCCAAAATTGGCATTTGTCACATTTTCCCGATTAATAGATTACGCATGCTTTAAGGATGGAGCATCTGCCAGTTTATAGCAGACGTCTCCTCTCCACCAAACTCTAAACACCCCATGAAATACTGAGGCTGTCACTCATGGTACTCGGACTGAAATCAACAGGTACTGAGGCCTGTGATTTGGTATGTATGCCATGATGGTGATTGTGTTACCACAGCTTGTATTGGCAGTACTGATACTGATAGGGACTCTATAGCTTTTATTGGCGGTACTGATGCTGTGCTAAGTTATTAAGTTTTGCAATGTTGGTACTGGGTAAGGGTTGCGTTGGCTTTTCTGAAGCTGGTGGTGCCTCTGCAATAGCACTAGTTTCATCCATTTAAAGAAATTTCATGCTACCACAGTTGATCATGACACTGTAATCCAAAGATTCTGCAAAGCTGACTTAGAGGGGACTGCTCTCCACTGGATAAAATTCTACATTCAAAACAGAGCAAATGTCATCCATACCGCTACTTTTTCATCCAACCCCTACACTATAAAAGCAGGGGTCTCTCAAGCCTCTATCATCTCACCCATGCTTTTCAACATCTCCAGTAAGTCATTACCAGCAAGGATCTATGACTTTCATCTCACCTGCTCTAACTACACATATGACACACAAATACTTCTTAAACTGGAAGGCCCCAAAGACATTGGAAACTCTAAAACCTTCAGTTGCCTCCAAAGCTATTGATCAGTGGGTGACATGGAACCATCAGAAATTGAATGTGTCTAAAACTGAAATACTCGCCTGTGGTGATTGGAAATATTATGACCCACTTTCTGTCTAGCCGGACGACCTGGGGCCACCTCCTAAAGTATCCAAGGAAGTAAGAAACCTTGGAATTACCATGGGCTCTAAGCTATCAATGAATGTCCAAGTGGATAAGTTAGCAAGTTTAAGCTTCATAACTATGAAAACTCTGTGACGCATCTTCCCCCACCTAGGATTTCCACACAGGGTCCAAGCCACTATCTCTTTTTTGCTGTCTAATCCTGATTACACCAATAGATTCTACTATGGAAAAGACTACAATGAATCCAAAAAACTGCTGCCAGGCTGCTCCAACAGTTGAAGCCACAAGCCCACATCTCCCCAGCTTTAAGGGCCTGACATTGTTTACCTGTTACCAAAAGATCCACTTTCAAGCTTCCTTGTATCACCCACAAAGAAACACATGGAATGGGACCACTTATTATCAGAAAGAAAATTACAAAATATATACAACAAAGAAACCGTCAAAATCCCAGCATATGAGGGAAAAAAAACATAATTTTCTTGTCTTTTTTTGTATATTGTGTTGCATATAATGTCAGCCTTGAGAAAGCCGCAGCCCAGCATGTCAGGGAGAGGCAAAAAACGTGTGACCTCTTCTTGACACATTCTGGTTCATGTCTTTCGAAACCATGTCCAACTATAAGTAATAAACGATTACCCTGCACCAACTCAGGACTACTTATTTTATGAACGTACTTGAAACCACAAATGCCGTGCATGATATAGTTGCTCAGTCTTGTCCTTTAACATCCAATGGACTTGTTTTAGTTCATGTTGCCTGGTATGCTTCCATGGCCTGTAGGAGTATTTTCTTTTACCTAATATATTTCTGCTTTTCATGCAACATGTAACTTGTATAGTGCCTGCTGTGAATGAGTCGCTGCAGGATGTCTAGGTGAGTTCAGAGTATTGGGGGTTTCGAGGATGGGGCATGACAGAGCTCTGTAGGCGAGAATGAAACCAGTAGATATTGTTCACAGTGCCTGTAATTGGGTCAGAAAAGTGTCCAAAATACATGCGCATCTATTCCTTGGCCTCTCTGTCGCATAGAGAGATGGAATTGGTTACATATAGACCAATGCTTCCCATTCTTCCCCATGTGTTCCCTCCAAATCCTGCACTCTGTCACCCATGCCATCTCTACCATCCTCCCTGTTAGGGAGATCATATGGAACATATTCCAACTGCATGACTGAGAGATCTGGACACAGAATGATGGTTACATATTGGCCAATCTACATTTTGATTATTTGGAAATGAAGATGGTACACAGCTGTCAGGCACACAGAGATTGTCGCACAGGACATTACTAACTGAATGAAGGGATATTACAATTGGTCCTGTACCCCTTTAGATGTCACTTGATTCTCTGGTGACGGGGATGTACATTAATTTTTGATGCCTGTGATGTTGTTCCTTATTTTTGTCTGTGGGGTAGCTGGGCCCTCCTAAAAGGGATTTCCCAAGGCCCGGCTTGAACTCCACTAGTCAGTCTCTCAAGTCATCTTCTGGAATGGGTGTAGTTTAACCTCTGGCATGCTTTCTCTGGTTTGGCTCCACTCAGGAGCTTCCGGGTCACAAAGGTATTCTAGTATTATGGTGCCCTTCCGGCTTACTAGGATTGAATTTACAGGCCGCCATTTTGGGACAGAGGCTATGCTATTTGTTTACCCGCCGACACACTACTGTTTTTCACTTCTACAGAACTGTGCGACTCCGCTAACTTCTGTCATCGGTAGTGGAAATGAACTGGAGATTTTCCATGCCTCATCATGATTTCGACCCAGGTGCAATCCTTTTCACTGCCCCGGGGTCATGGAGACTAGCCATGACTGATTTTATTTGCCTGAGTTGCTAAATGGCATCCGAGCTACCTGGGGGTCAGGGTTTAGCACTGTGGGCTCAGTATGTTGGCACCCCTGCCATCTTGTCCAGAACTTCAAATGCTTTTTTTAATGAACTAAACAGAATGCAGGTTTGGTGTAGAGAATGCAATATTCGTTATGTATTTAGGTAATGGGTCACATTTTTTGTTCCTTTATGTGAGTTGTAGTGTGCTGCAAAGCAAAGCTCTGGCCAGGGTCCAGGGAAAGTATAGCACTCCCTGTACAACTTTCTGATTTAGATAGGGGTTATCTTTATTTTCTGAGACTGAGTTTAATGTGAGGGAATTGGTATACAGAGTTGTGAAAGAAAGCACAGCTAGGGCATACATTTTTGTTACACTGATGCAATTATGCAAATTACATCACATGTTGAAAGTTAAAGTCAAAGGAGAGGGAGCACAACGCCTCTCTTCCCAGCGAAGTTCACCCAATTGCTTTCTGGTAAATGCAGTATGCTTACTTCAAAATTGCTGTAGTTTTTCAACAAAATTGGTGCAAGGAGAGCCGTTATCTCTAGACACATGTTTCTTGGTTTGGTCCTTCATCAGCACAGATCAGAAGTAGTAGAGAGCAGAGAAAAGTCATCTGGGAATGCTGAAATGCTGCCAAAGTATTCAATGGCCACAGTGCCACTCCACAGGCACACAGGTGCATACCAGGTGAGCTTGTCTGCTCGTTAGCTCAAGGGACTACTGCGAAAGTGTTATCATGCACTGCATTTACCATGATGCATTGGGGCAAATTGAGTTCTGGGATGTAAGGCAGTGTGCCCTCACCCTCCTTCTGTTTGAAAAGGCTTCCTTGAGCTACTGAGCTGATAGAGTATGTTTAATGCAGCTGCGCCTAGTGAGTGGTACAGAGACTTGAGAATAATTTGGGCAGCCTTTCCAGCATCACGAACAGTACTTGCTGCTCTCTACTGATGAAGGAATGAATCGAGAAACACTTATGTAGAGTTAAACAGCTCAGGCTGCACCAACCAGTATAAAAAAGGAAAGACTACTACTAAAGTAAGTGTTATCGTGCACCGTATTTAACATGATGCATTGGGGCAAATTGAGTTCTGGGATGTAGGGCAGTGTGCTCCCACCCGCCTTCTGTTAGGAAAGGCTCCCTTGAGCTACTGAGCTGACAAACTTGTGTTGATGTACCTGCACCCATTGAGTGGTACACAGACCTGAGAAAACTTTGGGAAGCATTTCCAGCAACCCCAAACAATGTGCTGCTCTAGACTACTACTGATATAAGGGCCACATGCATCAAGCATTTTTGGAGTCGCAAACGGTGCGATTCCTTAAAATCGGCCGTTTGCGACTCCAAAAATGCTTTTTCAGATGCATCATTATTTTTTAATGAAATTCGCTGATTTTGCGACTTTCCAGAATGCGATTGCATTTAAGGAATCGCAAATTTGCGATTCCTTAAATGCAATGCATCATTCTGAAATCAAATTGCGAGAACAAGGTTTGGAAGTGCAAATTACCACGAGGTTGAACCTCGTGGTAAATTGCGAAAAATGTTTAAAATGTACTAATTTACATTTTAAACAATGTCATGTTACAGACACACATGTCCTTAGGACATGTGTGTGTGAAACATCCATTTAAAAATACATTTCAGGGGTGCAGGGGGGGGTCCTTTGGACCACCCCCTGCACCCATGAAATTTTCTAAGTGCCACTCGCAATTTCCATTGATTCCTATGGGCCTTTTTGCCCATAGGAATCAATGGGAATAGCGAATTCGCAATTTTGAAGTCACATAATATTTGCGATTCGGTAAAAATTGCGATTTTTACCGAATCGGAAATATTTTGCACTTTCTATGATGCATCCCGTTTTGCGAATCCATATTTGCGATTCGGTAAAATTCGCAAATCTGGAAACGCAAAACGGGAGTTTGATGCATGTGGCAGTAAGTGTCATCATGCACTGCATTTTCCATGATGCATAGTGGCAAATTGAGTGCTGGGATGTGAGGCAGTGTGCTCCCAACCTCCTTCAGTTTACAAATGTGGGAAATTATGTTGGAGTAAACGTTTGCACAGTTTTTTTGCTGCAGGGAACTGGTACAAGCAGAAAATGTACTTTCAGGGGACATGTTGGATATGAAATCTTTTGAAAAAAAACTGTTTATGTTCAAACCGGTTCCCTCGCAGGTATCCCAAGTGAATTTTGAATTCAAGGTTTGCCTTCCGGCTCAGTTTTCACTCGAATGTGGAATTTGTACAATGTTATTCGAAAGTCAGAAATTTTACCATCTGGCGAGGGTGTCTTTGAGTGACGGTTTAAATTGTCAGCAGAAGGAAAACTGTGTACAACATTGTTCAATGTTTATAGAGGAAATAACGATGTGCCAAAAGGAAATGTTGACATGTGATTCTCTGGTCCAGTGAGCGAGTAAAATTTTTAGTGCAATGGTAGATGTGGAAAAGACCAGTGGGTCAATAGAAGCTCTGTGGAACATAAAAAACCTTGTAAGGTTGGCAGTTACTTGGGAGGTCCAAAAAGTGATAGGACACAGGAGAACTTGGGCAGTGAAGGGGGTGTTACAGCCATGTGGGTTGGGGTTTGAGGAGGGATATAGAGCAGAGGTTTTATTGTAGATGACTAGGGTTTTTACTAATGAAATGTGATCAGAATAAGGATATGATTTTTTGAATTCTGCCCTGCGGCAATAAAAAAGTACAATGTTTGTCAACCATAAAACGTGTCTGTGACTCCTGTCCGTCAATGTTGTCTTGCCTGGTTCACAGCAATGATGAGGCCAGGAAATCTCACTCATCATGTAAAAAAAACCATGCAAAGGAGGCAATGGATGAAAATGTTAAACATATATTAAAGATGCTTTTTACCTTAAAAATTACTACAAGTGTCTGGTGTATTTATTATTTTTTATTTAGTGTTTTATAGAGCGCACAGCTACCTCCGACGGAGGTGTCCCGGCGCTGAAGACCTTATCTCAGAGGGGGGAAGGGGGAAGGTATGAGAGTTTAGATCTGGGAGAAGAACCAGGTCTTTAATTTTTTTCGGAAAAGGGGTTCTGAGGTGACGAATCTTAACTCTGTGGGTAACTGGTTCCAGAGTTTAGAGCTGACAACGGCGAAGGCCCTTCCACCCGTACGTGTGAGACGAAAACGGGGGGTTGTGATTAGGCGTAGATTGTTGGATCTGAGGTTACGCTGTGAATGAGAGAGTCTCAGTCTGCGTCGGAGGTATGCAGGACCACGGTCATTGAGGGCTCTGAAAGCCAGGGTCAGGGCTTTGAATTGGATCCGCATTTTTATTGGGAGCCAGTGAAGTTTGATAAGGTGGGGGGAGATGGAGTGTCGAAAAGGAATATTGTTGATTAGTCTGGCCGCTGCATTCTGGACTCTCTGTAGCTGGTTGATGAGATAGGCGGGGGCCCCTAAATACAGGCTATTTGCGTAGTCCAGGTGGGAGGTTATCAGGGCATGGACTACTGTTTTTCGGGAGTCAAGTGGTAGGTAGGGAATGATTTTTTTTAACATGCGTAGCTTTCCAAAGCAGGCAGAGGTTACTTTACTGATTTGGGTTTTGCAGGAGAGAGAAGTGTCGAATTGAAATCCTAGGTTTCGGGCCGCTGGGACCGGCACTGGGGGAGGGTTTAGTTCGGATGGCCACCAGATATTGGGGGGTAGAGGAGATTTTTGATTAAAAAATAAGACTTCAGTCTTATCAGTATTGAGTTTTAAATTGTTCTCGGACATCCATGAGGCGATCTTTACCATGCAGTTGCGGAAGTTGTCAAATGATTTTTCATCATGGTCTTTGAAGGAGAACACCAGTTGTGTGTCGTCGGCGTAGAATGTCACCTTGACTCCACATGATTCAACAATCTTTGCTAGAGGTTTAAGGTACACATTGAAGAGGAGAGGGCTCAGGGCAGAGCCCTGTGGGACTCCCCAGGTCAGTGGTTTTTTGTCAGAGAGTGTAAGAGGCAGCTCCTTCTCTCTCCTCCCAACAATAAACACAACAGATCACTCTACCGAAAAAAGGTGATTTTATTAAAAGTATGAGGATACATTGAGTGAGAACATACAAAGGAGCGATAACACACAAAGAAGATCAACATGGGCAGCATCTCTATGTAGGACTCCATCATTTCTGCATTGAGATATCAAGATTGCTTACGCGTAACAAAGGCAAAGAATGCTCAAACTTTAAAACAAAAAAGAAATCAGAAATAAAGATCATACAGTCTGATCTATGATCAAAGCATTTATAGTGGCCACAAGGAATGAAACTGCTGAGGCCGGAGTTATCTGCTAGGCAGTATCTCATATACCTAGGACTGAGGATTTTGGGGACACTATTAATTCTTCTCTCAAGCCAAGTGGTGCTAACATCCTAATTCACTATTGTATATTAGCCTTGTACAATACTTTAACTCAAATGTTATTACATTACTTAAAGTAACTGAATTGACTCCTCAATAATAATAAAACAAAATTAGGACAAATTAGTACTACAGAGAGAAATCTGGTCTACACAGTTGAATACCTGATTTGAAAGTCCTGTCCCTGCACAGAATCTAGCATCCCTGAAATCATCTTTTTTGTCAGTTAGCAAACCACTTTCATCCTGAGCCTGTGTCACCCAAACCACGAGAGCTGTCACTTTATCACGTAAGGTCATCATGTGACAGGTTTCCATATCTACAAGCTGTCCATGCACTTATCCATATCTCACACTTGAATCTCCACACTCTATGACCATTGCATCAAAGTATATTTAGTCCTTTTACCCATAGTATGCTGAAGCCTTGGTTATTTAAGACCACATTTCTTAACTCGTCTATTTTCTTTACTCGCTCACTTTCTGGCAATCGTCTATTTTCGGTGCCTAGTGCCTAGTTATTCTTTTTGAACAGACCTTCTCCATGTCTGTTCTTTAACTCTCCCCAGCAGCCAGATCTCTTCTCCATAATCTTATTTCCATTTCCTCATGCTGTCCATCAATTCTAATTTACCCTTAAATCTTCGGTTCCATTTCCAGGATCTCTCTACAACAACTTCGGCTGGATGCACTTTTGGGCGCAGTCAACTGTGCAGCACTTTTGATTGTCAGTGCAATGGTAATCGCTGGTGCAGTTGGGGGTCGTTGGTGAGCCAGTCACTGCTAGACATGTAGTGGTTACCGGTGGACATGTACCAGGCTTTTCTGTAAAGAGGTGTGAATGTTAGAATGGTCAGTGCTATACTGCTACACAAAGTAGACATCAATTGTGATATCATTTTAAATCCCCCTTAGATCCCAAATCATATATTAGATACTTACCTCACCTGAAACCAAATCATCATAGTTGAAAGAGGCAAAAAACATGCTTTGCCGATCAACATTATATAACAGATATACGATTGCATGTTATAGAACAGCTACTTCAATTTAATAAAATCCTACATCACAGACAAAAGATCTTCCTTTTATCCTAAGACTGGAATCACAGAGGAGGGAGGCTCTGATCAACATCACAGGATTAAGATCAAACCAGGGCGTGGAGCTTAGTCCAAGATGGCAACATACCAATAATAACAGTTCTCGTCCTCCGCTGTAGGGTAATAAGCATTTGGTCAGCCTGATCCTGACTCTTCCTATATAGTACTTGAAGCTTAGAAAACCAGTGGAGTTGGTGGCGGACACAAAAGGAGGGAAAAGCAGTTAGACAACCTCCATAACCATGCCTTAATCAACGGATTTCACTTGCGCCCGCTCAGAATTTTAAGAACTGCAGATTAAGGGGCTGACAGAGGAGGTGTGATGCGCTTGTTAAGCAGGAGCTTAGCAGTGAGGTGTGTGGTGCTGAGGCACTGTGCAGGCACTACAGATGGATGGAAATTCCCACTGTGTTGTGTGGCTAGTCGAGACCTGGATGTATGCAGGCATACAGAGAGCCCACTAGGGTGTATGTTAGAGTAGGCATCCGCAAGGAAAGTGGCATGAGTTTCTGGACATCACCTAGAGGGGCCAGGTCCAGTGCTGATGGGCCAATATGGAGGGACTGCACTTCTGGAGGGAGGATGTCTGCCTCCCCCAAGGATCCCAAAGAATCTGTGAGTCAGGACCCAACGACCTTAATCACCTGAGTGAGCTCTGAAGTCTTCTGGTGATGTGGCTGGTGAATACACGAGCCCTAGATGCGGGAGGTGGGCAGAGATATGGCTGGTGCCAGAGTACAATATAATACTGAGGAAACAACAGCAAAAATGATCCCTGCCACACAAGACTTTGAACACAAGGAAGCTGGTCATGAAGGGTGAGCACTGCACTGCGGGAAGGGTTGCCCCAACACCAGAGGACATGCAGGCAATGGGGCATTGCACTGGAGGAGAGACAGGCCAGTTATGGTGCATCAGTCCTCGGAGGCTGGTAGCTATGTACATAGAGTGCCTGAAGAAAGAACACCTGCCCATCACATACAGCTCTTGGTACAGCTCCTGAGGAGGACACAGTCAGCCACAAGCACACGACTGGTGAAAGGAGAGACAGGTTCAATAAAAGAACACATACAGCAGAGTCCTAAAGAGATGGGAAAGGAGGTCTCCAAGGTAGGTGATTAGGTCCATGTCCTCCAAGACTATGGATGAGAAATCACTGCAACTGGAAGTATACAAGGTGAGATCCTCTGGCATAACAAGCAAGTCATAATCCTCCAAGAGAATCAAGAAGACAAATGCTCTAGTTGAAACAATACTCACATCAGGGGGGAACCAAAGTGGGCAGGCATGGAGAAGAACTTGTAAGAGCTCTTTGATGCAATGCTGGAAAAAAACAGGAAGTCATCCAAAATGGGTGTATAAAGTTCACAGAACAACTCCTGTGTCCACTGAGAAAAGAGGCCTCCTGATATAGTTGCTCACCTCGAGTTTTATGAAGAAAAATAAATCACTATGGAAAGTGCAAGCAAAAGAGGGAATATGTCCTCCTATGGTGCAGAAATTCAATTGCACCATGGCCACTGATGGATTCCACTGCAGAAATGGCACTTGTTCAGACAACTTACCAAATTTATGAAAGACAAAGGAGGTAAGTACAAAAGGCCCAACAGTATTGCATCATGTATGACACACAATGGACCACAAACTCTCTATCAAAGACGTGTGAGATCATGAGCATTGCAGAGGACAAGGACACTGAATCTTGCCTGGCATGAGTCCAATTCCTGGTACGAATGTAATCTTGGCAGTACACAGAACAAAAGGTGAATATATTGCAGAATCTCTTTACTCAGTTTCATATTACACTTCCTTCCATAATGCTTGAAAGGCGCTTTTGGCATCATCAAACCCAAAGCCCCATTTGTTGACTCACTGATAGTTTCCATAGCTCCTCTAGACTAGCAGGGGTCCTCCACATTTAAAGAAGACTGGTTTGAAGGATCTCAGGTCCCCCCTAGACCCTGCCTACTGCGCCACACTGCCCAGGATGTAGTACCCTGAAGGAGGCCTTCTCTCCTGATGCCATCCACACTCGGACTCTACTGCAGGCTCAGAGCACAGTGCCAGTGGAACTATAAGCCTGTAGATCCAGGAAGGAAGGACAAGGAGATGCAGTGTACAGAGGCTCCTAAGTAGTTCTAGGACATCAATGAGGTGAAGCCAACTATTCCACAATGTCTCCCCTTCCACATTAATATTCCAAGGAGGCTGCCTTCATTAGGCTGCTCTCTGCCGCCCTTGTAGGCTCCATCACAGCACCCAGGTGCTGCAACCTCTCTCTTTTCTCTCCACCCCAGTCACTAATGCACGGAACTACATCTCTCTGTATCACTGCTCTATCTTCTTGGTCATTGGCTTTCCGCCCACAGACCCAGTTTTGAGAGGCTGATGCCCTGTTCTCCTCTACAGCACATTCCTCACAATCTAGTACCCACTTTTTGTGGCATATTGTCAACAAAGAGAACTTTTATGCAACAGTGACCCACCCCTGCTGGCTTCAGCTCCACTTTTACACCATATTTCGGGAGGTCCATGACCTCTCCGTGACACAACTCCCTCCACGATCAGTAGAGAGCAGGGCCTTACCGGAAACAACCAAAGAGGACAGAACCTTGCAATATCATCTGATCCCACTCCGCATCACTCTGCAACCTGACTTGCTTTACCGGGGTCCCATCAAGGCACGTTCTCTGCCCTCCTTTTGCCTTGACACCGGGCTACCCTTCTCCTGCTCAACATAATAAAAATGGTGAAAGGCAGAGCACAAAAGGAAAGCTCAGTGGCAGATTTGTACAGCAAATTACCCTAGGGCGAGGGGAACAATCATCGTAATAATCATGGCAAAGGGCCTCCTTGCTTGCAATAACCCAGGATAACATGGAACAATTTCTTGGCGAAAAATGTTTGGAGCTAGCCTCCCTCAAAAAGGACTTCAAATCCTGCCTCCAGGACTTGTGAAGGGAGGTCACCGATCTGTGCCAGAGGGTTGATGACCTGGAGCATTCATTGTGCTCCCAGGTAGATTCCCAGGATTCAGGCATTGGAGGGTCAACAGTCAGATCTACACCTAAAAACAGCAGCAGATGCCATAACATCTGTATCTGGGGAAAACCTAGAGGAGCAGAGGAAAACACCATAATGACCTTTACTCAGAATTTACTGCAATCTATCAGGGGAGATCCTGAAGCTCCACTACTACAATTGGACAGGAGCACTGCTAAGGTTATACGCGGCCTCGGGAAATAGACATTTCTCCTCCCTGCTTAAAGTCTGCAGTGTGAAGATCCCTGCAGTTTTATCATATGCCTTGGAATACATTCCTATAAAGCAGTGGACATTCCTGGACCTAAAAGAAGGAAAAATATTGAGGAAAATGCTAAAAGTAGCGCAGTCTATCCCAGTACAAGCACTCCGTCTTGAACTATCGCTCACGAGCTCTTACTCTCGAGGTATCGCAAACATCATTAGGTGGGCATACAACTTGCTCCATGCAAAGGATGGTACACTTCGCTCCCTGCTTAAAACAGAGACCTTTGATAGTGATTCTACGAAGCACGTATTTTATAAAAACATGTCTTTCGCCTTCAAACTGGCGAATATTAGTACTGATCTGTTGCTGACTTGGACACCGCCTCAATTGAAACTCTTTTTAAAATGCTACACCCCAAGACTAAGCTTTGACCTTGACTCATCGCATTGCGCCAAATTAATTTTATATAAAAACTTTGCTGAATCAGTGGTATTTAAGAAAACCCAGAACTATACAGATTTTAATCTCACTCACGGCGCTAGGAGATTAATTATCCTGTTCCGGTTGGGCATTCTACCCACCCAAACTTTAACATCAAAATGGCATCAAAACGAGTCACCAATATGTAGCCTATGTAACGGCGAGGAGCAGGACTTAGAGCATCTACTGTTCATATGCCCCAATCTAAAATTTAGTAGCGGCGAGAGCAAAACATCTGTACCCTATATATCTCAGATGCCGCATCACCACTGTCAAGGAATTGATTATCGCTTGCAAAACTCCCCCTAATAAACTAGTTTGTTATAAACTTTATACATTTTTAAAACCTTTTTTTATCTCTGTATTAACATGAGAACTTTTAAAAGCTGTAATAATTGAATTTTATATATTATTTGTGGTCCTCAGAGGAGTACCAAACCAAATAAAAACGTGTTACTTGTTACAATTGGACAGAGCCCACTGAACCTCAAAAGTGGCAATCTGGGCAGAAAGGGCCCTGACATTTTCACAAAGCTCCACTACTTCACAGACAAGGAGTCCATCATGAAAGTTGCTAGAGGAAAGCTTGATCTGGTCTTCAAAGGGTCAAACTATTCCAGGATCTCTCTCCCATCACCTTGAAAAAGCATCAATAATTTACAGACTTCCTTTGCGAACACAGAATCACTTATCAGTGGGGTGACCCTTCAGCCCCATATTCTGATGGAATGGCAGACAATACATTTTGAGATCTTTGGCTGATAAAAAATCCATGCTGGAGCTTGATATTGATGTTGGTGATGGAGACCCCATACACTTTCACAACTCCAACCGGAAAGAACTACGCCCTGTCTAGCATACGACTAGCTGTAGTCTACGATCACACAAACCTAAAAACAGATCCTCAGCAGAGCCCAACAAGTATATCATCCACAACCTCTAAAACATGAAAACAACCTGCTTCAGGATGATGCCCTGCCCTTATTGGGTGTCGCACGCTCACAGATCCATGACCTTTGACATTCAAGACACATGTCCACAGGGGCTCCTGGCTGTGGGGCCGAGAAGGGGGCCTGGACTCCTTCGTCAGACCTCTTGACTGAAAACAATGCAAATGTTCTACGACTCACCCGCACCATCGCTGACACCATTTTGCCTTCCCCACCCCCTTTTTACTCCCTGTAAGGAGAGAGTCACACCTCTATATGGGAGATGGTCTTGGATTTCCCATTCTGGAGAAATTGGAGGAATGAGACTGGTCCCCTTTGGTCACTCACATTTTTTTCCTGTTGTCTTTCTTTCTTTCTTTCTTTCTTTCTTTCTTTCTTTCTTTCTTTCTTTCTTTCTTTCTTTCTTTCTTTCTTTCTTTCTTTCTTTCTTTCCAGTGGGGTGAGCCTTGAAAGTCTCTCATCCACTACCCTAGACCTCCTGCCCTGCCACATCTTAAGTAGTATTTCCCAGAACCCATACTGTTATGAGGGATCCTAACTCTTGCACTCTACTTTCCTTCAATGTGTGGGGCCCCAATTCATCCAAGAAACGTTTTCAGATATAGAAATTGCAATTTAAAATTATTCTAACATCCTCGTTCTCCATGAAAATCATCTCCTGAAATATGATTAACACTATATGAAGCACAATAAAAATACCCACCAATTTTGTTCCTCAGCACCGTCAAAATCAGGTGGAGTTGCTATACTGTATGAAGCATGTTTTAATCCTGTCATGAAAGATCCTTAGGGTAGATACTCAATACTCAACCCAATTGTAGGGCAAGATATCTTCCTTACACAAGTGATGAGGGGCCAGCTGGGGAAAGCACAGTGAGACATCATAGCAGAGGGGGGCCTCAACCTGGTTTGGGTCCCTGAAATAAACAGAAGCCATAAGGCATGCCAGGGGCCAGGAGCGATGTCAGACTTATTGAAAAAGGAAATCTTTGTTGTGTATCTAACACACGAGTCAGCGCGAGTACATGCTCGGCGCGAGGTTTGCTCGCGCATTCTTCCACATTCTTCCACATGGACTCGTGCCGACTCGTGCCAGTGTTTTCATTCAACCTTATGTCTCGAGTTGTATTATTGTTTGATTCTGCATCACTCGCGACCATATACAGTTTATTATAGATATATACCTTGCTGCAACTGTAATGTGGGTCAGTTACCCCTAACTCCTTGGAGACTTGAGCTGTATGCAGGAGTGCTTCTTTACGTGCAAATAAACTTATTCTTTCATCAATTATTTGTGGATATTTACTCTACAATCTTGGAGTTGGGACTAGTTGACATCTGGCACTACTGCCACCCTGGCATTTAGGAGTTCTTGTTTTACTCTCATGTCTACAAATGCTATTCCCTTATTGACTATCAGTTCACTGTCCATGCTCTCCTACGCACCATTGATATGGTCTCCATCTCAGACATTTCCATCTACGACCACGCACATATCACCCTCACATAGTGAGGGGGAGCAGGCTAGTGTGGGACAACCCACACCAGTTCCTCCTCCCTCATATCCTCAGGGATCTGGTGGGTAAGCACACCATCCCTCAGGCAATCACCGAATACTTGCAAGTCAATGCCTTTCCTCACACCTCCCCCCACACTTTTGGGACGCGTTTAAGGCCTCTAAACAGGGTGCGATTTCCACTGTGGCAATCCCCACAGTGAGAGGATCGTGCACCTACGAACAATCCCTCAATGCTGATATTCTAGCACTTGAACAAAGACAAAATCAAGAACCTTCAAAATACGGTCGTAGACAACTAGCCATACTAGACTCTACTCTAAATGCATAGAACACACTAAGCAAAATGCTGTTTACTGGTCCTCAAACTGAGATATGATGACACGGGCAACAAAGTGGGCACACTACTGGCATGTAAACTGCATCTCCAAAGGTCTAAGCCCCACTTAGCTCATATCTACACAGGCCCCACATCCTGGGCCATCTCAGAGAAAGCCAAACAACAAGTCTTTCGAGATTTCTATCAGCAGCCTTACACTAGTACAACAGAGGATGCAGCAGCAATCTGAGTCTATGTTAGGGATTGTGACTAGGAGCCCATGGTGGACTACCATAGGGAAATACTGGAAAAACGTATTGACTCTACTGAGCTATGACTGACCCTCAAGGCCATGCATCTGGGTAAAGCCCTGTGAACAGATCCTCGACTGTCCTGTTTCGACAAGGCCTTTCACCCACTCTTGTAAAACCACCTCTTTTAAAATCTTTCACCTTCTGCTCTAACATTACTCCCACAATTTGGGAGACTGAGATTGCACTAATTCCAAAACTGGGCAAATGTGCATGTCTTTCCTTCCCATAGTTATTTTAAATACAGTTGGCAAGCTGTACACTAAAGTACTGCCCATATAATTGGACCCTCTCCTCGCTGACTGGTGGAACCTGACCAAGTCGAATTTATGAGTCAGCGCCATGACGCCAACAATATCAGGCAACTGGCCCACCTAGTGGATTATGTTCACAAATTGAACATCCCAGTGATGATCCTTTTTACTAGATGCAGAGCAAGCATTTGACCGAGTAAGCTGGGGATTTTTGGGAAGCAGTCTTAGAGACAATCCACCTTGGCACAGAGACGAAAGACAAAAACATGGCAGCATATTTGACACAAACAGCAGTTATTAGGGTTAACTTCAGGCCCATACAACCTTTCACACTAACTGGTGGAACAAGACGTAGCTGCCGTTCATCACCCTTGCTCTTTGCTCTAATAGTGGAGCGTCTTGCTACTAAAATATAGGAATGGCCCCTGGTTAGAGGGCTCACCTTCGGGTGCAAACCTTGCAAAATTCACTTTTTTTCTGACAACCTCCTCTTTACTCTTGCCAACTCTTACGAATCGCTATCCGCCCTAGTGGTGGCCTTGGAGGAATTTGAGCAAGCCTCAGGTTTCAAAATGAACATAATGAAATCACACATACTCAATCTGATGATCCCTTCCCGAGACGGCCGGCCCTCTCTTGCAGGCACTAGCTCTATTCTACTGAGCACCACTCAGTATCCATTACTTGGGCCTTACCATCACTTCTAAACTTGAAGGTTGGACTAAAGACAACTGACCATAATACCACCGCAGATCCTAGAAGGTTTCTGGAGACGGAAGTCTCTTTACCTTTCCTGGCCAGGATGCATTTTTGTTGTACAAAGATGTAAAGATAAATATCTTACCAAGCCTCACAAAGCTATTACAGTCACTCCCTGCACCCGACCTCACCACTGATATATTTTTGCTTGAAACTGGACTCCTACCCTTCAGATGAGGAGAAAAGAGATCACTTGTTCCGGCAAAACTCCTAATGCTACAAAGGGGCAAAGGCAGTTTGGCATGCCCTAACCTGCTGGATTATTATAGAGCTGCACACTTACACTACCTCACAAAATGGGTGGTCAAGGAGAGTGAGAAACCATGTGCCACATGGAGAGAACAGTGGAATGTCCCTATGGGGCCTGGCTTCGCTCCCACGGCACCTTTGCTCTAAAAGCCCACATTTAGCTATGCCCACCAAGACGGTACTTGACATCTGAGACCAAATAGCTGTGAAAGGAGGTCTTACCACCTTTCCCTCCCCAACACTCTTATCACCCAGGACCTTGACTTCACCCCTACTCTCAGCCAAACCTCTTTCTCTGAGTGGGACCATGGGGAATTCAAGACACTAAGCAATCTCTTTACAAAAGCCACCATTAAACTATTTGAACAATGCAAAAACAAATTTCAACTATCTGATTCCTCCCACATCCAATATTTCCGATTGGGCCCAACACCACTCTAGTGCCGTGGCTGCCTCTCAATCTCTCTTGCCTTTTGAGGCAATGATCCAATTACATAAGGGTGAAAAAAGGCCTCACCTCCAACACATAGCAAGCTCCTCAGCACTGCAAAACAGTCATGACCGACCCATATCAAACTTGCTTTGGAACCGCAAGGGCACACCCATAACCACCTAACAATAGGAGGGACAATGGAAAGTCTCGCCCAAAACCCACAGAAGCATCACCCACATGAGATTCCACACCTAAAAAAAAATATAGGACAGGAAAACGTTGTTATGTGCTGTGTCTTCACATTCATAAAATTACTATTAGCAAAATTAAACTTGCAGTTTGTGGATACTAAAAAAACAGTAAGTTTACTTTTGTGAATCAGGATAGTGCTAGGATTTTGTAAATAGCCAAAAGTGTAAATTGCTCAAAAGTGTGTAGGCTCCAGGCCATTTTGGGGTACATTGACACTCGGATTTTGTGATTAGTCAAAAAATAGCAACTTACCTAAAAGTGTAAATTCCTCCTAAGTAAAAGCTTCCTTTATGAATCATCTACAGCTGAATTTACTTTCAGGCTGCAGATGGGTTTACTGGGTTTGATTGACATTTCCCTTTGTTCACACAACACCGCAGTGTCTGATTCCTAAAGGAGCACCTTCCTAGCACTGTCCCATGTGTGTAGCAACGCTGTCTCCCTTCTTCCATCACACTAACAACATGCCGGATGCTTCATCATTAAAGTTCTGATTGCCCAATCATAACCCGTTTTGGTATCCGGAGGATTTGAGGTTTTCTCACCTTCTAGAAGGGGCACGCACTTCCGTTCGCAGTCGACTTCACAACACTTCATGTTATCTGGGCAGCTCAAGTCCCCGTCGCACGAGGACTTTGCAGGCATGCACATCTTTGGATCGAACGGGCAAAAACCTGGCCTCTCTGTAAAAAAAAAGAAACTCTTTTAGCGACGCTGGAGAGTGGAGAGAATTATAAAAAGTAGGAGGAACATCATGATTTATTTCAATGAATAATCCAGTTTACTACAGAATGTTAACCCAAGCCATTACTTCTAATAATCTGTTTGTTGTCAGTTCGTAAATCGTGCGGTTATATTTTTCTCTATTAATTCTTGCTACTGCTTCTGTCATGTGAAGCACCTTGGTAAAGTTGCAGTAATTCGAAAAACCATTTACTGCTTTACTCCACCTACTAATCTTGGAATTAATGCAAATTTAGCTTTATATGTAGAATAGAATAAACAAAGTGGCCAAGGTTTACAAAGACTTTTAGCTAGTTGCATCAAACAAAAATCCGCTCGCAAAGGGGCAAATTCTCAGAATCAGCCTCTTTGCGACCGGTATTTTTGCATTTGGGATGCATCATCCCAAATGCAAAAATTGCAAATTGGGAAATCGCTAAATTGCGATTATTTGCATTTAAGGAATCTCAAAATGAGATTCCTTAAATGCAATGCATGAAAGTTTTAAAAATAGCGAATTAGCTAGTAGGGCATGCAAATAACCATGAAGTATAACTTCATGGTAATTTGCAAAAAATTTTGAAAAATGCACTAAAGTGCATTTTTCAAAGTTTCATGTTGCGCACACACATGCCCTAAGGGTATGTGTGTGCGCAACATATGTGCACAGATCAATTTCAGGGGGTGCAACAGGGTGTCCTTTGGACACCCCTGCAACCTTGAAATCGCAATCTCAATATGCAAATCGCTAATTGCGATTCGCAAATCGAGATTGTCTTCCCAGTCATTCCTGTAGGCCTCTAGGCCCATAGGAAAGAATGGGGAGGTATTCCTTAATCGTGACTCGCAATTTGCAAGTCACAATTAAGGAATTCTAAGAAATCGCTATTTCTTAAGTGATTTCTTGATGCATTCCATTTTGCTATTCCTTAATAGCGAATCTGTATTTTTCGCTATTAAGGAATCGCAAAATCGGTTGTTGATGCATCTGGGGGTTTGTGTCATGTTTACGTTACTTTTTTAATGATGACCAGCTGCAATGTCTACTGGGGAGGTCTAAAAATCATAATTTGTGTTGGGGTGTGTTGGAAATTGGGTTATTGGTTGAGGGGGTAAACCCCTAGTCAAGCAGCAACCACCATCTCTGTGAAGGTGAAGCACAAGCAAACCCCAAATTAACCTGTGCTCAACCTTCTGGTAGCTTGGCACAAAAGCAGCCAGGCTGAACTTATAGGCAATGTGAAAAGTATTTATGCAACATTTCAATGAGTAGTAAAATGAAAACACAACACAAGGAAAATCCCACACAAATTTAGAAATACAAGAGTGAAATGTAATAAATTCTTCGAGATCAAAACAACAATAATCTAATCAATAGAACCGGAGTTAGGCAATTTCACATTTGTATGTAAAAATAGTGTCTGGGAGCACAAAGAGCCAACTCTGATTATCTGGTCAGACCAGAATAGGACTAAGTCATAAGTTAATGCCAAATGCAATGGTGCACACAAACTGAACAAAGTACTTTGAATCCTGGATTGCAGAGTGTCGCAAGAATGCATCATGTAGCAGCAGTTCGGAGGATGCCATTAACGAGGGCTTGCGATGCGAAGTCCTGCATCAAAGATGCATCACGCACCATGTTAGACTTGAAATGTTATTATCGTAATGCTCCTGCTTCATTCTGTATTAAGTTAGCATTCATTGCTCCATTTTATTAGTAGCCGCCATTTTTAGCTTATGACCGAAACTAAGCTTCTGCCTAATACTGCTTGCCTCAGCAGGAATCTGTCTTCTGCACCTTCAGCTTGTACTTCTCAAGGCCGAGCTTCGCTGCACTCATGAATGTACTCTCTATTGTGACATACCTTCACTGTTAGATAGACCCGTTCTCATATTTTAGAATGGTAGGCACAGGCTGAGGAGCCTTGGAGCCGAGATAGCATGTACCCAGCCCCAGGACCATGGCTCATTCTACTTTGTTACCTTTGTTCGCTGTTGCTTGGACCGTAATTTTCCAGTCTGGGCATGTTCTTGGGGAATTGGAAATGTATAATATCTCACTTTATGTTGGGCGGAGTCAGTCCCTCGGCAGTCATCTTAGGAGGCTTGTCAGACGGGGCTCCGCTGCAGCACAATACTAATAAATAATTTGGTTTGTATTCTCTACTGTCTGATCAACTCTTCATTTGTCTGGAAGGCTGAGAGGTGATCATGAGTGACCCGGGTGGCCCTAATCAGGTCACTTCCTCCAATCTGCGTTTCTGCAGAAACTGAGGGGCTGCAATGGGAAGTCCTGCAATGTCATTGAGGATGCTGTTGACGAGGGGCTTGTGATTCGAAAGCCTACGCTGAGGATGCATCATGCAGCAGTGATTCATAGATGACGATGACCCGCAATGTGATATCCGGCGTCAGGGGATGCGTCGTGCTGCGGCGAGTTCGAAGAAACTGTGAGGATACGCTTCATGCTATGTCCATTCTGCTTACAGGACAGCTGGGCAGGCAGACCACCTTTAGGCCTACTTCCAAGGGTCCAAGACTGGGCTGACATCATTTGGGGGGTAGAACTTACAGCAGACAGAGTGCAGGTGTTTGGTTCAAGGTGGTTGGAGCTTTTTCTGCCCCAAGGCTCTGATCAGGAAGCCAGTCAATAAGCCCTTAGATGTTCCTGGGCTCAAATTGCAGTCCTTTAACTCAGGCATTCAGACAGCCGGGCAGCCAGGCAGCAGGGCAGCAGAGTAGCAGTCCTTCTGGCAGAGCAGTGCAGCAGGGACGTACATTGTTACAAAGCATGCTTTTACCACGCATGCTGTAACAACGCAAGTTTTAAAACGCATTCCATTAGAATGCATTACACTGGGGGGTGCTGGATAGTGAATAGTTTAATTTACTATTCCAACACCAGTCCCCGTGGACTTTAGGGAAGGTGTTGGATAGTAAATTAAAACTATCCCTATCCTAGAGCGCCCCCCAGTGTAATGCGTTGTAATGGTTTTCGTTTTAAAGTCTGCGTTGTAATAGCACTGCGTGCTAAAAGTTGCGTTATAAAGGTTGTTCCCCGTGCAGCAGTCCTTCTAAGTCTTAAGTACACTTCTGAGTTCGGAGGTGTACTTAAGACTAGGGTCAGAGGGTCCAATATTTATACCTGGTGCCCATTTGAAGTAGGAGAAGGTTCTGGAAGCTTCCACCCCCAAAGGTATTTGGAATTTCCTGCCTCTCTGCCCTGGCCCATACTTGTCTGGGGATAGAAAAGACTAGTGCCATTCCCTTTGTGGGTGTGCTCAGGCAGAGCCTTTGTGATTTGCACTTAAGGTAGGTGACAGCTCGCCCCCCTCATTAAGTCAGAGATGGCACATCCTGCCAATAACATTTTCCCCTGTGTCTTACTGTCTGGGACTAATACACATAGACCAACTACCAACTACACCTACTCATGTAACTCAGTATACAGGCTGCTGGCACCAAATGGTTGAGAGAAGAAAGGGCCAACTTTCGAAAACTAAACAGCAAGAAAAAGGCCTTGCTTGCTGCATTGTGATTTTACTAAAGAGGTGAAGACAGAATTAGTCAAACTAGGTGCATTAATTCCCAGACTATATTGATTGCAACACTTTCTTTATCTTATTAAGGTCCAATAATAATAATACAAGGCACAGTGTGTCAAATGCAGAGTTAAAAATCTAATTAACTGTCATAATAATAAAAAATTGTGTAACAAAGCCAAATCAGTGAGCGTTCGTGCTCCCAAATGCAGAAAAGAGAAATGTGAAATATTACATATTCAACTTATGAAAAAAGATACATTCAAAAATGCATCTCCTAGGTTGCCATTCGAAATGATTTCTGTTGGTACAATTGGAAAAATGTCCGAACTCGAATTTCCACGCAAATGTAAAGAAGGGGACAAAGTGAGGATTGGTATGGTCCGTCTATTCAGTCCGTTTGCCAAGGTTAAGCTTCGATCTTGACATCCAGCACTGTTCCAAATTGCCACTCTATAAAACACATGCTGAAACTATTATATATAAGAAAACCCAGCAGTATATTCAGTTTAACTTAATGCATGGTGTCAGGAGATCTATTATACTACTCTGGCTCGAGATACTTCCCCTAAAATCATTCACCTACAAGTGGCTCCTAAAAAAAAAGCTAGTAGCTCCTGTGAACTATGTAATGGTGGGGTTCAAAACTTGCAACATATGTTATTTGCTTGTCCAAATTTGACAGTTGTAGAAGCTAGAAAGAGGTTTATACAACCAATTCGCACAAAATATAAAATCAAACCTGATCTCACTTTGTAAGGTACCGCCTAATGAATTTATATGTTACAATATGTTTAAATTTTTTAAATCTTTTTTAACTTTGTACTAGAATATTTGATCATTTTATAGGTACATTTTAAATGAACATTTTTGTTTTAAATATTTAATGTTCTCAGTTGAGAACTAAATCAAATACACTTAAACTTGAACTTGAAACAGTCCATTTGCCCTTCCACAATTATTTCAAACTATACTGGCCATCATTCTTGGCCCTGATATCGTTCACATGTTTCGACCTCAATTGCTTAGAGTTCTCCCAGGGCGTGGCGTGAGATAACCATCCTGTGGAACAATGAATTAACATTCACACTGTGTGTGGGGGGATGGGCGAGGAAAGGGAAAACTATACATATGGGCAACAATTAGAGATGCATGTAACTTACTCACTTACGCATCTTGTAATGAGGTGACCATGATGGATTAAGTAAAAATGATTTGGTTGGACACATGTGGTTAATCTCTTTAGCGTGAATATTAGTTTTGTAGCCTATTGGCTGTTTTGGCTTTATGCTTGCAGAGAAGGTTATAGAACACGTATCCAGAGGTGTACTTTTCATATGAGAGATCATCTATTGAGTAAGAAGTTTATTCTATCGGTGTTAGTCACTTTAGAGTTATATTTGGTTGGGTGAAATTCAGCACTTTTGGTGTCGTTTTTTACAACTGGTGTTTACAATAAGTATTGCACTATCACTGTGTATGTTTGGTGGGTCAGACACTGATGTTGGACTAAGGTTGGAGAAGACGATACAAGTGAATCAAGGGGTATTCATTGTCTTGTTTGTTTTGTTAGTGTTTACAGGAGGGTACTTACTTTGCAACGCTGCGTCCTGAAGATGGTCTTGTGGACCTGTGTGGCCTTTTAAAGACCGAAACGTCGACAACATTGCACCCTTTTTGTCTATAATTCCCAGCCTTTGGGTGCTGGCAAAATTGATGAAATACTATGAACTGAGAAATGTATATGGACCATTGTTTACACTGACCATATCAGTAATTTGACAATAGGGTGTTGCACTACTGCCAATTCCATACTAAACTGGTGTACTGAATGGGACTAAGCTAGAAGTGACAGTGTTGTTACAAACTAAGTTTGGCATGTACATTGAATGTTATGTTCTCTATGGATATTGTAACATTATTTGATCAAAAGACAATTTTAATTGTAATACAACAAGGTTTTGAATATATCCCTGGCTGGTTTATTAATGTGTACACATTTGTGGCTGAACTAGTTGTTAAATAGTGATATAAATAATTCCTCAGGTACATTTGCATGGTATTGATCCTACCCAGTTCCTTGGGGAAGATTGGGTTGCCCTATTTTTGTGATCAGTAAATAACACATTAGCACTGTTATAGCTCCAAAGGTATGGATGTAGTACAGGACACAGCCTAAAACAAGCATTGGTAAATGCATGCAATAGAGTTCACCTATGTGATAATAATATTGTTGTTTTTTGTTGTAAGTTGTTGCCTGGTGAGTAGTTGTGCAATATATGTTACTGAAACTCTGTTACGTGTTATGAATTGTTTATTGCTAAAGGCAATATATTGTGCTGTTACTGGTGTTACTATAAAGCGGGGACATTAGTTAAAGGGTGGAGGACAAAGAAAAAAAAATGAACCCGACAAGTACATTTGAAATGAGTGCAACCTCGGTCCAACTCCTAGAGACTATTGATTCACTCTGTAAATTTGTACTAGTGTTTTCACTTTCTTTTCAGTCTTCCCCTTACCACCCCTCCCCGACATATATTGGCACCCTTGCCTCATACCCAAAGGGTGCCAGCACTTTAAAGACCACTTGCAACAACCCCACCCCTTTATAAAGTGCAGTATAAATAACAGGTGAGCAAAAAATTTGTCACATGTCTTTCTTTCCCTTACACTTCTAATTTGCAGTGTTACAAAGGCACACCTAAATCATAAGGAGTTATATAAAAAGTAAGTTTGTACATTTGGTTAAGATAAGATGCTTAACAGTGTACCACACGTTCAGGTCACTGCTGTCACACAATAGGTCTACTAGAGAAGCTCTGTTTTCATAACTTAACTAAGACTGTCTCAGCTTAACGGCGGTCACAAATTAGTTTATTGGCCTCCTCTCATTCTAAATGCAGCACAGGTTGCATATTGCCACCATTTTATGTGAACGACGCTTCTCATGAGGACTGACTGTCATCAGAAACTGCACCGAAATTGTATGAGAAATATGAAAGCATGCGGCACAATATTTTTATGATGATTTATGTGAGGTGAGGAATAAGCACATAAAATGAAGCACAACTGTCCAAATTGAATAACTGTGGGTGCATCTATCTGTAAGTAGCCCTTAAGGGACTTTCTGTCCGCCTGAAGACAGAGCAATGTAACACAATATCCCCAGCTCCGTCTGAGAGTGGGGAGGCAGAGAGGGTCGGGGACTAGAGCTCTAGCAATGGCCTCACAGGCATTGCTGAGGCAGATTAGCACCACCATACATACACAGTGCCAGGTGAGGCCTGACCTTCTTGCAGCATCACCAGCTTAGCATGTAATGTGCTCTAAACCCTGCGTTGGCCGGCAACGGCATTTCTTGCACCCGTTAGGTGGAAGAAAGCTTCCGCTGGTGAAATAAAAATGCCAAGCTAGAGACTATAAGGGAGGTGCGGAGGAGGCTGGGTGAAGAAAGTGAGGGATCACCAACAACAGTGAGGTGGGGACATAGGAATGCAAAACTAAGGATCAGGAGGCGGACTGCAGAGTCCAATAGTAAACAAGAAAGAATGCGATGCTACGCCTATGAAAAGACTTTTTCGCACCTCCACTTGACAGAGTGAATGACCAACACATGCCAAAGAAAAATGAAAGTAACAAGAAAGCAAGTTTTCTCAAAAGTATTGTAAATAGAAGATTTCAAACAATTTATGTGAAAGCAGAGCATGGAGGGAGGCTGATACCTCGAAGAGCGGAGGAGAGGGTGACACCAGTCAGTGGGAGGAGGGTGGGGTTGAGGGAGGTGGACTGCGGAGGCATGCATGCTCTTAAGAGTGCATGTTAAGAATAAATAAACGAGAGAGGGAGGAGGACAGGTTGCCTGCTCACCCATATTGTAAAGCAGTCATTACTATAGAAATCGAAATGTGTGTTTGCAATTGCAATTGGAGGGTATTGAGTATGTGCCCAGCATTGTTTATGAAGTGGTAACTTGCATTTTGTATAAGATAAACAAAGTGCATCCATTGAATCAGGCTAGTTACAGGAAGAAAAAATATTTTGCGGGAGACAGTAATTTAAACATATGTATTGTGAGGAAATATGTACACCATGTGTGAAGTTGTTTAGTAAACAAGCACGCTTCAAACGTGACGTCTGTGCATTGAAGTCTTAATATAATAAAAGAAGTTCCACTCACCAAAGCAAATGAATATGAGTACTTGGGCCTCGGGACACTTATAAGAGAAACACACAAGGAACAACAGGAAATAGAACGCTATAACCAATAGAAATGAGGAAAAGTAAAGTGGCAAGCACAGGAAAAAAATAAGAAGTAAGGTTGGGATGTAAGCTCATTTTAAGCTATATTAAATACAATAAATTTCACAAGCAGAGCGCAAGCACGGTGCAGGCGAAACATATAAATGGTTCCAGTCTCCAGCGGTGTGTCTCCCTAAGCATTGCCAGTGAGACATGCACGTTATCTCAGGTTTTGATTGCTGAAACGGGAATTGTGCAAAGTAAGAGAGTATGGAAGAAAAATGCAATAGCTAGTCACAAGTAATCGGCTCATAAAGAAAGACGGATAAGCTGAAAACTCCAAGGCCTCCATTAAAGGTTCCCTGTTAATTCAGCGACGCGATATCAGAGCCATTATTAACAACTGTGGCCGGCACCTCCCCATGAATTAACATGAATTGTAAATGGAACTCTGCCAGCATTTGGATTTGCTACAGCTTTTCTTCAACTCTTGAGAGTTTAATGGAGAGCAAGTGGTAAATATCTTTGGGTGGGCCTGTACAGATTGAGTGTAGGGCAGGGCTGGCCATAAATTGGATTGACCAGGACAGCACCCTGGGCCAAAAGAACACTTGGGGCATATTTACAAGGGCATTGCATCACACCTGAACCACGCAACTTGGTACATGCACACCACAAAGCTCCTAGTCATATTAATGAAGCCACACACTGTGATGCAATGCAGCATAAATTGCTGTGTTGCATTACTTTGCGCAAGGAAGGCATCTCATGGGCGTTGTGGTCGGTGTTCCCATGCAAATCCAATGTTTTTTGGCACATTCCCGGATTTCACAAACCTAGTAAACCTGGGAATGACCCAAAAAGATACACTTCCCCAGGTGTGGCGTAACAAGGAGAAATATCTTTAATGCTCCTTGTTTTTTTCCTCTTTCTATGTTTGCTGCCTTCTGCAGCACTCAATGAAAGAGGAAAATGCCCCTATGGCTTATTTTTGTGCATGAAGGTGCCCCTTGCTGCACAAAAAACATTCCTGCCTACAGCACAGGCACCCTAGCGCTATGGTACCATGGTGCCTGCATGGCTGTTAGGCTCCCTAAAATGAGTGAGGGCAGGGAGAAACGACAGGAATGCACAATATTGTATAAATACTTTGCATTCCTGCCTGTTCTCTGTGACGCAGGGCTTGACAGCAAAGTAACTTGCTGCACTGCCCTGCACCACAAGTCCCATAAATATGCCCCTTGGAATTTGTTGTGGTGGTGGGGGTATCTTTGCAGGACTTGGAATGGTCTATGGTGGTATTCCCAATTTGGGTGGAATATCACCCCACGTAATGGACATTTGATTAAGTGGCAGGCCATTGGAATGCCAGTGTTGCTGAATCTAGAAATATTGAAAGTAGTGAAAACACTGACGAAAACAGACGTTTTATAGACTAATCCTGCAGCAAGCTTAAGATTTTAAAGCTAGGAGAAAATAGGGCGAAAATAGCAGCATTAAGGCATAATACTGCAAATGATCTGCAGGCTTCAAGTCAATAATTAAACTTAAAACGAGATTAGCAAAACCAGTTATATCAATAATGAAATACTCCTCATCCAGAGAGCTCCCTGCCAGTGACAGTAAATGCACCTCATTCTTCTTTAATCCACTACCCATCACTCCCTACCTGTTTTTTTTCTCACTCTTGCTGGTTCTTATTTTTTAGGTCGAGCATTCAAGACCTCTTGTATATACTTTATTATATACTTATGTGTGTATCTACTTTGTGGCCTCTGGAGATCAGCCCATGGGCTTGTCTGCTTCCGCTTAGGGACTTTTTTTCTGTTCAACTGCCTCTATTTAACCCTCTTGATAGAAAACAACCAGTAGAGGTCAGTAAAATACCAGAATTGCTTTCTGTTGAGAGACTTTCTTTTTATAATTTTTCTGGCAACTGCCTCCATTTAACTTTCTTGATAGAAAACGACCAGCAGAGGTCAGTAAAATACCATATTCACGTTAGCATTCTCTAGATTCCAGCCCATAGAATATGTCTTCCACGAGCACCTGTAGACAATAATATTTTTTTCAAATCTTGTATTTTCAGTGATATGACCATCGAAGGCCCTGATTTTATACTAAAAACAGAGCTTTGGACTATACCATTTCCCGCTGAAAGGCAATATTTCTCTCCATATATTCCCATACCTGGCATGTCACTCAGTTTGGTGCTTACTTTCCCTCCATGTTAAAGAACAGCAGATGTTTCAGCACCCAGGCTAATGTCCTGCATAGCTAAATACATATAAGGTCCCAAAGGCGAGACCGATTGCGTTGACTGGGCTATCATCTCTTATGATTTCAAGTAAAGAGAAAATGAAAGAATGAAGGACTGGAATATGCATTTGTCTTTGAAGGCCTCTTTAAAGTAACTGATGTACTGAATGTGGACGTTTTTATGACAATGACCTTCAGAATATAATGTGTTGGACTTAAATACGGGATACAGTCATTTCTGATTATCAGGCAGTGCTCTCCCTTGTTTGTTTAGCTAACGTTGGCTCATTGGATTGGAGGAAGTATGCTGGCAGTCGTACATCTGGGAGTTAGAACACTTGGGTATAGAAATTCACCTCTAGACAAGTCCTGTGAAATTGGACTATCACTGCCAACTGCATTTGTAATTTTGTGGAAATCTTTGTACTTTTAATTTTGGCGAAAAGACGATTCAAGTGCTTTTTAAGGGGATAGCGATTCAAAATATTATAACAATCGTGCGCAGGCGCTATTCAATTATAAAAAGCATGATGTTTCCACTAGAGCAGAGCGAGCAAGACCAAAGAGACTATAAACATAAATCATAAACTGAGCAACAGATGGCCTTCTGCTACTGTATCTGCAGAAATTGGGTTGTTGGTTGACTGAGGTGTGAGCCCTGATCAAGCAACAGCCGCAGTCCCTTGCAGGATGAGCCACAAAAAGTCAATAAATCAAGCTGTGCTTAACCCTGGGTTGCTTGGCACATCAAACAGGCATGCTTAGCCTAGAGGCACTGTGTGAACTATTTATGCAGCACACAAACAGTAATAAAGTGAAAACAGGACAAAAAAATGCTAAACCAATTTATAAAAATAGATACGCTTTTAAGCATTTATTTGACTCCACATCGACAAAAATCTGATCAGTAGAACCCAAGTTATGAATGTTTAAAGATATTAATGAAAATTGCGCCAAAAAGCACAAAGCACCAATTATGGCTATATGGTCGTGCTGGAACAGGTCAAAATTGCAAGTTCAGGCTCACCGTGATGGTGCGCATGTCAGCTACAGTCACCAGGTTAGGTCCAGTGAAGTTTTACCTTCCAAATCTGTGCCAAGACTTCCGTTCGCGATCGAGAAGGCCACAAGAGGCAAGAGAGTATTGTGGGAGGCTGCCAGCATCGCAGGAGGGCGTTTCTGGAGCCTTGCATTGTTGGTCCCCGCAAGTGGCCAATGCTGTAGTTCGAAGGGTCGGGCTGACAGAACTTTGCGCTGAAACGCTGTGTGAGCAGCAAGCTTGTGCTGCCAACTGGCCTATTTGCAAAGAGCCCAAAAGTTTGATTTGAGCTCTCTGGGCCACACCAGGACTTGAGGGGCACCACTTGGGGGTTTGGAGGCCAGCAGTTCCTCCAAAGCTGCAGTCCTTCTTCACATAGAAATATATCAAACAGATAAAATCTTCTTCCTGCTTTGAAGTGGATGCCATTATGGACACGCTGTGATAGACCTATATTTCCAGACGTACATACTCCATACCCTGATTGTCTTTGGGATACAAAATGTGCCAAAAGACATTATGGATTTGGCGAATTCCACACACTTGTCAAAGCCCTGAAGAAGTCCTATGTGGACAAAATGAGTCGGCGACTGGATTTTATCTGTTTCATATATTTCTATGTGAAGAAATGGTTAATAAAGGTTCTTAAATGCGTACATAAAGAATGTGTTTATTATTCTAGTGGTCAAACCCAAGCATCCAATTATTGAGTGCGGAACCATTCTGTATTCATATATATATTATATAATGTAAAAAAGTATATATATATATCAAGACAATAACCTATATATAAAATAATATATATATATAATGTAAAAGGGTTAAAACTCAATACAATAACCAATAACCTATATATATATATATATTCACTGAAAATACCATAGGTTTCACACCAGTTATAGTTACCTGGAAATTTTACTGACATAAAACCATTGAAATTTCCACGTTATAGTTAGTTGGACTCACTATAACTTGCGCGTGCAATGCACTGATGATGACGTCACATATTACATCACTCATGACATGGTCAGTGACATCATTCATGACATCACTGATGACACCATCCAGTGAACGTGTATCTTTTTGAAAAATGAATTTGTTTTATATATGTATATGTAAAGGTCGATAGAAGAACAAATGTTTAAATAAGTATCTAAAAGGATGTTTTTTTAAATAAAAATTGACTGGCTTATTAAGTGTATCTTAGTGAATACATATATTAGCGAGTAATGTTTAACTATTTAAGTATATGTATCAGTGTTTCACTTTGTGTATAAGTGGCTGCATGGGTTGGTAAGTAGCTACATGTGTGTGTATATGGGTTATCAGATGTTTTTTTGTAACAGTATGAGTGTCTATATGGTTTGGTGGGGGTATTACTTAGCACATAGATGCATCAATGACTGACTCTCTGTTTGTATGTGTTTTGAAGGCAGCATATGTGCAGGACTGTATGGGTGGATGAGTGTGTATATGTGTGTGTTAGTGAGTGAATGACACTAGTGTATTTTTCAGTAACGACATATGTTTTAATCTAGTATATCTGAGTATTGATGTATATAAGTGAGTATATGTGAGAGTGAGAGATTGTATCAGTTCCTGTTTAAATATGTATGTGTTTCTATAAGTGATTGTTTAAGAGAGTAAGTATGTGTAAGTTTCCTTAGAAGTAAGGTGGTAGCGTGTGTATAGTTGTATATGCAAATAAATGGATGTTCAATAGTATATTTGCATGTGTTAGTATGTGTAAGTAACTTTTGGATCACTGTTGGTGTGTAACAGGATGTATAGGTGTATCACTACATATGATGAGTGAGTATATGTATAAGTGACTATATAGAACTGTTGGTGAATGAGTGGATGTGTATATAAATGCTGGAATTATAGATTTGGTTGTTGTAACTGGTATGGGTATCTGCATTGTTTTGTAAATTTTAGTTTGTATTTTTGAATATGTGTTTCAAGGGTTACATTACAGTGAAAGGAGGACTGTCACTCTGTCACAAGGATGGTATCATCAGTGATGTCATGAGTGATGTCACTGACCATGTCATGAGTGATGTAATATGTGACGTCATCATCAGTGCATTGCACGCGCAAGTCCAACTAACTATAACGTGGAAATTTCAATGGTTTTATGTCAGTAAAATTTCCAGGTAACTATAACTGGTGTGAAACCTATGGTTTTTTTCAGTGAATTTAATAGGTTTTTTTAATGCTAATTCCTAACTATAACTGGTGTGAAACCTCTGGTTTTTTTCAGTGAATTTCATAGGTTTTTTTAATGCTAATTCCTAACTATAACTGGTGTGAAACCTATGGTTTGTACATTGAATTTAATAGATTTTTTAAATGCTAATTCCTAACTATAAGTCTCACTTTATAAGTACATTGGTCTACATTGGGCTACATTGGGCTACATTTGGGCTACATTTGGGCTCTAACATATATATAGCCCAATGTGTCCCAATATATATTTTTTTTAAGTTAATTTTCTTAAAAACCACTTGAGCATATATCTTGAGACATAGCAAAGGCTCATCAGGCTACCAGCCCCTTCAATTTTTTGGGTATATATATATATATTTTTTTTTTGCATCGGAACGCTCCCGGTGCGCGCCCCGGGGAGCGCAACGGAAAGCGTACTATTGTGAAGCGCCCCGGTGCGCGAACCGGGGAGCGTCCCGTAAGCGCCATTTTCGAGAACGAAAATATGATTGTGACGTATCGCGTAGCCGCGTCCGCGTGATACGTACGGCGTAAGCGCACCCGGAAGCACTCGAGCGAATACGATCGCGCAACGTAATCTTCTGACACGCTTACGTGACGCGACCCGGGGCGCGCCCCGGGGCACGTAGCGTAAGCGCGTCGGGTCATATGACTTAAAAATAACACTTTTCATTGGTTTATAACAGTTTTGGTTTCATAATGATGAAACCCCTGATCATGTGACCTAAAATTAACACTTTTCATTGGTTCAGGATATTTTTTTTTCCAAATGATGAAAGCCCACACCTTTTTTCCTTATTCTACCTTTTTGCTTTGAGAGAGGAAGACCTTTACTTATATCTGTCGAAAATGGCTACATTAGCTGCAGCTGCTGGATCTTCTGGACCACCACCACCACCACCACCACCACAAGGACCTCCACAACTTTACAGTGGTGGAGATCAAGAACAGGAGGAGGATGAGGACGAAGAGGAGAGTAGATTCGTCCGAGAGGACAACATAACCTACAAGCCAAAAGAGCACATCATATGGCAATTTGTTTCTATCCCGAGTGACAAAAAAAAAAGTAAATGCACCTAAAGCAACTTGCCTAATCTGTCATCAGGAGCTGTCAAGGGGGAATCCCAACAAGAAGTACTCCTTCGGCAACCACACAATCATTAGGCATATGCTTAGAAAGCATCCCAATAACTATTCTAGGGCAGAGGTCAGGGAACTGGCCAAAAACCCTGTCCAATCTTCTGCCAGCACCTCCCAAACTACTGTTTCTACCCCATCAGGACCGGAAGTTAGGGAGACATGCTCTAACATATATATAGCCCAATGTGTCCCAATATATATTTTTTTTAAGTTAATTTTCTTAAAAACCACTTGAGCATATATCTTGAGACATAGCAAAGGCTCATCAGGCTACCAGCCCCTTCAATTTTTTGGGTATATATGTATTTTTTTTTTTTGCATCGGAACGCTCCCGGTGCGCGCCCCGGGGAGCGCAACGGAAAGCGTACTATTGTGAAGCGCCCCGGTGCGCGAACCGGGGAGCGTCCCGTAAGCGCCATTTTCGAGAACGAAAACATGATTGTGACGTATCGTGTAGCCGCGTCCGCGTGATACGCACGGCGTAAGCGCACCCGGAAGCACTCGAGCGAATACGATCGCGCAACGTAATCTTCCGACACGCTTACGTGACGCGGCCCGGGGCGCGCCCCGGGACGCGCCCCGGGGCACGTAGCGTAAGCGCGTCGGGTCATATGACTTAAAAATAACACTTTTCATTGGTTTATAACAGTTTTGGTTTCATAATGATGAAACCCCTGATCATGTGACCTAAAATTAACACTTTTCATTGGTTCAGGATATTTTTTTTTCCAAATGATGAAAGCCCACACCTTTTTTCCTTATTCTACCTTTTTGCTTTGAGAGAGGAAGACCTTTACTTATATCTGTCGAAAATAGCTACATTAGCTGCAGCTGCTGGATCTTCTGGACCACCACCACCACCACCACCACCACCACCACAAGGACCTCCACAACTTTACAGTGGTGGAGATCAAGAACAGGAGGAGGATGAGGACGAAGAGGAGAGTAGATTCGTCCGAGAGGACAACATAACCTACAAGCCAAAAGAGCACATCATATGGCAATTTGTTTCTATCCCGAGTGACAAAAAAAAAGTAAATGCACCTAAAGCAACTTGCCTAATCTGTCATCAGGAGCTGTCAAGGGGGAATCCCAACAAGAAGTACTCCTTCGGCAACCACACAATCATTAGGCATATGCTTAGAAAGCATCCCAATAACTATTCTAGGGCAGAGGTCAGGGAACTGGCCAAAAACCCTGTCCAATCTTCTGCCAGCACCTCCCAAACTACTGTTTCTACCCCATCAGGACCGGAAGTTAGGGAGACATGCTCCATCATACAAACCAACTTTTCAAATTTTAAAATGGTTTGTAAATTTTGTGGTCAAACGATTTGCTATGGTGAGCAATGCATCACTCTTATTAATCGTGCTTGGGAAAACCACAAGTGCCAAAGGAAATATTAATTTGTTGCACTTTTTTTTTCTCCTGTTGAGCCCTTTTGAAATGCCTGTTTTTTGTTTCTCATCTTAAAAAATACAAAAAAATACAAAAAAATGTTCAGAAAAACCAAAAAAAAGAAAAAAATGTTTCAAAACCCCCCAAAAAAATAAAACAACAAAAAGAATAAAAAAAACAGTTATTTTCAGAACTACCTCCCATTTATATAAAATGACTTAAATTTTAAAACTCTGCCATTCTCTTTTCTCCCTGGTGCGCTCCCCGGTGCGCTCCCCGGTGCGCGTACCGTGCGCTTCCCCCGCGCAAATCGAAAAAAAATTGTATTCTTTTTTTTGCCCCGCGGGGCCCTTTTATAGCCCCCGCATGAAACCTAGGTGGTCAGGGGGGTCTACTCTGCCCCCTAATGGTCTTTTCCCCCTTTGTTTTGGCCTCCTCTTGTGTCTCGATCCTACCGAGACACAAGATGGCGGCCGCTCCGGACTCTTTGGAATGTTGACAGACACCCGTGAGCCAATCAGCTTTCCACGCGCAAGTCGCGTGTCGCGCCCGGTGCGCTTCCCGGTGCGAGTACTGGGGCGCGCTTACAGATATATATATTTTTTTGAACACAAATTTCTCAAAATCCACTGGAGCACATATCTTGAGACATAGCAAAGGCACATCGGGCTACCAGTCCCTACAATTTTGCCAAGTTTGGTGGAAATCCATTCAGCCGTTCGGGCTAAAAGTGAAATCGACCGCCCTATGGAATTTAACATGGGGAAAACGCGTTTTGGGACCCCCCTTTTATCTCGGCCCGCTTGACGACTCCCCCCCAAACTTTCTAGGAAGGAGCGGAGCGCCGCGAGGCCATTTTGATGAAATTTTCAGGCAGATTCGTCAACCGGGGCCAAAGTTATTCCAAATAGAATTTTGATATTTAACATTGAAAAAAATCCTAACTATAACTACCTACTGGCGACCGCCAGTAGGTAATATATATATATATATATATATATATATATATATATATATATATATATATATATATATATATATATATATATATATATATATATATATATATATATATATATATATATAGCAGCTCCGTCTCTCTCAGTTTTTCCAGAAAGAAATTACGGCACTCGCAGGGAAAGTGTTCGATATGTTTAATCAACACACTCAGCAGACAAACGCGTTTCGGTTTTCCTTCGTCAGTGTCTACCATTGACACGGAAGGAAGCAAGTTTAAAAGCTCTACAGCGCCTTGTTGCATGTGCATAGAAAGAGGACTGACGTTTACCCCCGTGATAGACAATTTCACTTAGTACATTACTTTTTACTTTAACATTCAGAAAAGACACGGCTTTATAACTTACACCACACACGAAAGGCGAATATAATTTACACAAAATGTGATTAATTTCGTAAATAGGAAATGTTAAACACTCGAAATTATTGGTTGAAATGTATTTCACAGTGCCTTTCGTGAACGTGTCTTTTCTGAATGTTAAAGTAAAAAGTAATGTACTAAGTGAAATTGTCTATCACGGGGGTAAACGTCAGTCCTCTTTCTATGCACATGCAACAAGGCGCTGTAGAGCTTTTAAACTTGCTTCCTTCCGTGTCAATGGTAGACACTCACGAAGGAAAACCGAAACGCGTTTGTCTGCTGAGTGTGTTGATTAAACATATCGAACACTTTCCCTGCGAGTGCCGTAATTTCTTTCTGGAAAAACTGAGAGAGACGGAGCTGCTATTTTTCACGTGGGGCGCCACCACGAGAGGCACCCGCCTGCGAGTGACCCGGATCTTTGGTGCAGCGGAGCTGCAATATATATATATATATATATATATATATATATATATATATATATATATATATATATATATACACATAAAATGTTAAAAGGATAACACTTAGTTATAGATAGGAAAACTTTATTTATTCTTTCTGCACAAATCATACTTATACTACACAAACATTAAAAATTCTAAAGCTATAGTTGTACCTTACATTGATAATCAATGTACCGCCTTTCAATTTACTATAACTTTATTTATCCTTTCTATGCAAGCCAAACTTTAATAATACAAACCTTTGAAATGCTAAAGTTATAGTTATACCTTAAATGTATAATTTGTGCACCACCTTTAAATTACCATAACTTTGGCACCGCCTACTGACTACATTAACTCACTCCTTTATGATGCACTCCTTATATCCTTTTATGTTAATAGTTTGGAGGCTGCCTCAATCAAAAACTCACATTTGTGTGAAGTATTTGCTGGTCAAACGTTTAGCTACAAACTGTGACTGGTGGAGAAAACAGGATGGTATAATATGAAACTGGCTTGTAATAAAATAATACCTTTAGACATCTGCATGCATCTTAAAGAGCATCCGTATGAGCAGCACATCTGCGTTTCACTGCAGTTGTCACAATCAACAAGGCAAATTGTAGCATCTATTCCTGGAGGCAGCACGTTAGGCGGGCAAAATCCTGCCATAAAAGAAAATATTCACATTAGTATGCAGCTTATAATTCATAGCACATTTTGCAATGGGTTCCAAACTGTTCTGACCCCTGGATTTCCACTTTTGATGGGTGGCCCTTGTGAGCCCTTCTTTTCTGATCATCTTTAGGCTCAAGGTGTCTATCTTGGAATGCGTCAGACTCTTCGCTTGTCCTGTGACGCCATTAGGTACATCTCTGTGACTCTTCAGGTGCTTCACCTGACGTAAGACTCTACAGGCTCCTCCTCTGCGGATCCACAGGACCCTAAATGGGGAACGTTAGTGTCTGTGACTGCCCATGGCTATTCTGTGGCCTGAGATTCCACAAACAATGAGTCTATCAGGCGTTACTCGTCATGTGAATCTCGATGCTCCTTCTCTGACAATTTCCTGTCCTCTGACTCACCTCGGCTCCTACTTGTACTGTTAATCGCAAAGGCTCTTCCTAACCCTAAATATTCATGGGTGCTTCACTTCCCTGTGCCCCCTCAGACTGGAGACCCTTTGTAATGTTCTGACTCCTCTGCCAGGACCCTGTGACAATTCAAGTACCTCCCACGTGACTCGCATGAGAAGAGATCCGCCCTGCCTTATGACTTGCGTTAGCCGTGTCTTGTAACCAGCCACTGGGTGAGGCCGGACCGTAGCTACGATTGGTGTATCAGGTGCAGTGCCACCAACGCCTAGATCCCTGAGCTGGCCCATTGAACCTTAATAATTGCTGTATTTTACTACCCCAACAGCAGGCAAAGAGGCCATTTTCCTTTCAAACACCATAGTCCATGGCACCCTAGCTACACTACTCCCATTGGCCTACCTGTTTTCAGACCAATGAGGATGTTTACGTCATGTCACTCCTTAGGATCCTGGCCTGCATCCTGAGCCTAGTTTCCATGGTTTTCATTAAAAGTGTCATGTAGAAATAAGTGGTCAAATAAAATCTTCTTGTTCATTGTTGGTGTGATATGGCTGGCTGCATTCTTTCGCGGAAGACGCTAAGAAACCTTTATCGAGCCTCAATGCTTCCACAAACTCACTTATCTTCCGGGGTGTCCTATGTTGGTCTTTTTTTCAGGACCAACCCAAAGAGCCTCGACCACCATGAACAAGAGTCAGTGAATCAGCCACCTCATTGCCCAATCATAAAATATGGAGTGCTTGTAAAAATATCTTCCATAGCAGGCAATGAAGCACTATTTCTTTCGGCAGCCTCAATACACACAACGCTTGTAAACATTCTACTAATGACTCTCTGCTGTTTCATTCTCTTCCACAAAAGTCACTTTCCTGTTCTTCAGTTCACACCCACAAAGACTCAGTGATAACAATACTTAAACTACCTCTGGAAATGAAATACATTGCTGTGTCATACTCGTTGGTCTGAGATTTCTTCTGGCCAGGCATGAAATCACCTGGCACTGTAAGTCTGCCTCAGGTCTTTTGTGAGTGGCTCTATGGAATATATAGGTTCTCTAGGCTTGGTAAACGTATTTATCATGCAGGAGGAGGCCCCTGAAGCATGAAAAGAACTGTGATCAGTGGATGACCCACTCTGGGATAATGTTCTGAGTTTTTCCCCTCAACATTGGGCAATCAAGCTAATTATATATGTTTTCATACTACACACGCTAACACTGTTGCCATTTCACAGTCTACGTGTCTGTTGCTGTGCTCTATTCTGTTATTGTGTGCTGTACTATTGAACAATTGTCAATTAAAAAAAAGTCTTATTAAAACATACCTAGCCATATCAGATCATATTATATTAAATGATCTCTATGCTGTAGAACAGGCTCTTGTGAGCTTTAGTTTGTATGGCACCAATATAGATCTGGCTGTGTTCGTCTATACTCTACAGCCACTTTTAAAGCTGTTCTACACATGACTATAAGCAAATATCATGAGTACACATACTTTACCCTTAAACCCTAACTCATAACCCTACTTTTTTGTCTAATGGCTCTCAGTGGTTGCAAGGTCCCTTTTTTAAATGAGCATATCTTGAACTAAAATATTTTCATGAGTACCCTGTACATTTTGATCACAATTTAACAGTATATAGTAATTCCATAATCTCAACAAGTTGTTCAATGTTATGACTGGAGACTTACAAATTACAGTTTAATTATTCGACATTGGTGGCAACGCGCTGTCATTTTGAACGATGACAGTTTTGCACCTTCAGTAACAAACCAAAAGTCAATTTGTCATTATAGTCCCTCTCCCAAATTATAGGTGTGAGCCACAGGTGAATCCCTGTAACGAGGGAGACGGCCTTTAACTACAGATATAGCCTGAGGCAGAAGGGGTATACTGCTATAAGAACCTTCCGCACACTGAGGGTACACTGTTCTAAATTAAATTGAGAGAAACACAAAAGGCAAGTGATGTATTGTTGGGGCAGTATTTCTTTACTAGTCATTATTTATCCTCTGCCATGCATTTGCCTTCTATGGAACACCAAACATTCCAATGTTCCAATATGTATTAAAATAGGTTATGCACTTATTAATTTGATTTTAAAGAGCTGTAAGTATACCTATCTAAACTGATATGCATGTAGGTTTCGAAACTCTCATTTGGTTTGTCGTCGCACTATTGAGCATACCATTCAGGTATATGGTTTTACACACATCCGATTGACTAGGATTTCAAACGATGGCAACAATCACATAGCAAGATCCTCAATTTTAACCAATCAGTGATTGGTTTATATACTGTTGCATTCTTTTGCCATGGTTACCTGCGCACCTTTCTCTCGATCCCCATGTGTGCTTGTTCATTCAAGCCAGACCAGTGTTTCTCATGCTTACAAGATGTAGTCAGAATGTAAACTGGATGCCCGCCCCGACTGGTTACGTTGCGCTCTAAGAACGCTGAAACCCCATGTTATTACTGTCCAGAATAGTTGTTGCCTCAGAAACGGATGTATTAAGAGGCAGAAGTGGGAAAAGATTGTACCCAAATGGGGTAATTCATTGGACAGCAGAATAGAAATAGAGTGGGGAAGTACAGCAACACAAAAAGATGATAGACAGAATGCAGAACATTGTGCTTTTGCTTGCCATGCCACCACAGTTTGGACTGTACCATATGCTAATCAGTCTTGGCCCTGTGCCACATGAGAAAAGTCAAGCCGAACTGCCAGGCCAGTTCCTTCTAATACCAGAAAACAGCATCCTGGAAAAGCTTATGGGGTATAACTCCACATCTTAGCTTGAATCCAGAGGCATAATGAGCACAGGACCTACATCTGGGCATGGCCTTGCCACTAAGGGCGACTTATAGAAACACCAAAAGATGATGGACGGAATGCTGAACATTGTCAAGCATTCACTCCCAGTCACAGTTCTGGGTTTAATCCATCTTTTGCTCACTATACCACCCCGGTTTGGACCCAGCCATATACAAATCAGTCATGACCCTGCTCCCCATGGGAATAGTCCAGACCGAACTGCGGGCCAGGTCCTTCCTGTTCCAAAAAACAAGTATTCTGAGACCAGTTTCGGGACATCACCCCTCATCAGCCAGGCTAGCTTGAATCCATTGGCATAGTGAGCATGGGATCCATGTCTGGGCATACCCTTCCCACTGAAGGTGACTTATAGCAACACAAAAAGATGATGGGCAGAATCCTGAACATTGTCAAGCATTCACCCTCAGTTATTTTATGTTATGGTAATGAACATTTGGCATAGCGCACAACTCGTCCCCAAAGGGCAAATCTCTGCATTGCGGTAACAGAAAAGTTAGGAGCAGTCATTAGAACAGCCAAGTTTTAAGCTGCATTTTGAAGCCTGCAAAGCCGGTACAAGTTCTAATGACAAACGAGAGCTTATTCCTGTGGTAAGGGACCAGGTATGTAAAAACCCATCCACCATACTTACATGTGCGAATGGGTCGAGGGCAAAGAAGGAGCTGATTTCTTGAGCTAAGGTTTCTATCCGGACGATAAGGAGCCCAATTTGTCCTGGCGGGATTTAGGTCCTTTACCTGCCAGAGATTTATGCATCAGGCAGAGCATTTTGAAAATTGCCCTCTTCTTTGTGGGAAGCCAGTGCAAGGCTTTAAGCAGGGGTACTGAGGAGGTGCCCAGTGGCTGCTTGTTAACCAGTCGGGCTGCCGTATTTTGTACTACCTGCATCTTGGCATTAAGGGATGCATTTGATGCTACCAAGGAGAGGGTTTCCATAGTCCAGGTGGCTGATTATCAGGGCCTGGACGAGAGTCATGTGAGAGACCAGTGGCAACTACTGGAAAATCCTCTTAAGAAGGCGCATTGTCCCAAAGCACATGCCACATCTAGATGCCACATGGTCCTTCATTGATAGCTGGCTATCAAAGAGAATACCCAAGTTCCTCGCCGTGCTTCTGTGAGAGGGGGCAGGTCCAAGCTCCACAGGCCACGTAGTATAGAGAAAGGATAGATAATGTGTGCACCGGACTAAAGAGATATCACCCATAACAGAAGTGAGACAGTGAGATCCTTCTTAAAAAACAACTACTACCTTGACACCAAACTACCAAGGGTGGAGAGGGAGTTAGTGGTTCCTCCATCTCCTGCATTCAAGCTACATAGCAAGGACTTCGCACCTAGAGCAACTTCAATTTAGGGCGATATGACTTGTCTGATATGTCCACCACTCAAATTAATTTCATATTTCACTATACTAATTCACCACTAATCATTTGTGGGTTCCATACTTCAACAGCTTATCAGGGGTAGCAAGTGCTAAATAAATGCAAACCTTTTACCTCTTATACCACTTCGCTATCCTTCTCAATCCAAAAAAAACCATACAAAATACCATATCCACCACTTGAAGTACTTTCATATTTCCCTATACTAATTCACCACTAACACTGTATGGGTTCCTGAGTAGCATGCTACTCACCAAAAAAGCTCTTCAACACCCCATCAAGGGGAGCAAGCGCTATATAAATTCAAACCTTTTTCCCTCTGCTGTCCCTCCACTATCCTTCTCGATCCAAATATCTGACTAACATATCCACCACTCGAATTACTTTCATATTTTACTATGCTAATTTACCACAAATCCTTTATGGGTTCCAGAGTAGTGTGCTACTCGCCGAAAAAGTGCTTTGATGCCTCGTCAGGGATATTAAGTGCTACATAAATGCAATTACAATACAATACAATATTATACCATGAAGCGTTTGTTTTTGGAACACTGAAGATAGTGCAGCTGCTGTGTCGCAATTTAATTGTTCTTAATATAAAGCTTTGGCAAACACATGGAAGACCCATTTACGGATACACAAAAAGGTCGCACAGCCAAGTTCTGGATTAAATCCAATGAATCAAGTCCATGCCTCTGAGTGCTTTTTAGAACGTGGTAACGACAGATTGAATAAAATGAATTGAACTCAAGAAAATGGTTTAAACGTAAGGAGGAAAACTCAAAAGAATTTAAAAGAAATGAAGAATGAAAACGAACTTGATTCATTGGATTTAATCCAGAACTTGGCTGTGCGATCTTTTTGTGTATCCGTAAATGGGTCCACCATTCCTGCAGATATTGTTAGTAGCGCAATGAGACGAGCGCGGTAAAAGCACACACGCCGTTAATGTTGAAAATGACAAAACAAAGGGATACAAACGTAAATGGAGTAAAAAAGGTGTGCATCTCATATCCAAAAACTCATAAACACATGGAAGAGCCATAATGTGCCCGATAGACAGCAGAAATGACCTCCAGCAGAATCTAGGTCAAGTGAGCTTTGGAGTAGCTAGTGAGCATGGAGATAGCATGGAGATACTAATAGTCCTTTGGCCAGTAATAGAGAATAGCCAGCAAGGGTAGAGCCAACAGCATTACCCAGAAGAGCAGAGCCATATGTAACTCCATTAGGGAAAAATTGGGTAAGTGGGTAAAGCCAGAAGCCCTGAGTGGTATCTGCATAAAGGAACTACTGTGCGTCGGGCTGGTGTCCATTTCTTCTTTGGGGGAGGGGGGCAGGGTAAGCGGGCAAAATGCTGTCACTCACAGTGAAGAAACTCAAGAAATGAAATGGGCTGACCCACTGCCCTATGTTATTTGCTTTGTTGGGAGGAAACAAATTGTGACTAAGACTTGAACAGACAATTGGTGAAGAACGCGGCCCGAACCCCCACAGGTTATGTTTACATATGTACTTTTATTCTGATTTGTTTTAAAATATGAGGTTGGTGAGGAAGCTCAAGTTGTATCTAGGCCAGGTGCACAGTTATCAATACTGCAGCAGATGCAGTGTGACAGGAAGAACTGGGTGCGTGGGGTCTCTGGACACCCCAATTAGAGCAGTTTTGTACTTCAAAACCAGTGGCTGAGGGTACATTTTTCTCAGTTGCATTAGAGCCCATGGCACGCCTGCTACAACACTGTTCTAGGCCAGCCCTAAAAATGGCAGAATGTCTGACCCACCAGGTTGATGACACAACACTAGGACGGTCTGTGCACACACACTACTGTGCCGTCCTGCTCCTGCGTCTAAGCTTGCTTCTAACTCCTGCCCAGCTTATGAGGAGCACTTCTCCTTCAACTGGCTTCCCACCTTCACCTCAAGCTCCACCAGAGATGAGTTACAGTGAAGAGGCACCAAGCAGCCCAGGCAGGCGAGACAAGAACTCCGAACCCCCTGAGCAAAGTGTACATTTAAAAAAAATATCACTGCCAGATTGTGGAACTAGTTGCCATAGACACTTAAAAACTCACCTGATTTCTTTCAGGAAGGGTCTGAAGACTTGGCTCTTTAAGGCATAACTTCTGTTAATATTTTTAATTTTTTAATACTTCAGCACTTTTACCTCATGGCTGGCAGGATGTTGGATGACAAGCGCCTAGACGCCTTAGGGTATTAGTTGCGCTATACAAATAAATACATGAATACAAAAAATGCATCGCAAAAAATTATCTGAAGTTTGAAAATCTTTTCATTCTACTTTGGGGTAACGAGTCTTTCCTTACCCAAAATCCAAGTGGGCTTCCCTGTGGGAGCCTATATTTTTGCTGAGGGAACTGCTAGACCTTCCTTTCTTTACAATTCTGCATTTGAGGTGCACATTTCCAAAATTCGCTTAACGTGAATCATTTTCAAATTTGCATTTCAGAGCGTGACTTCAAGTGGAATATTTTCCACTTGACAGTTCTATCAGTACAAAAGCTCGTGCGTCTCACCTGGAATGCACGTTTCCCTTCCTACAATGATGCCTTCCTGACATGATGTGGCATAATAGCATATTTGGTGGATTTCACATGATAGGAGAAACACAAATCTACAGAAATTACGTTATTTCCACTGGCGTGGTGCCAATTCTGCCTGGTCCTAATTGGCACCAATAATGACGTCAAATGTTGGAGCGTGGAACTTTGGCGTCTATGTTAATATCTGAAAACCCCAAAACTTACACCAAAAAAGGTTAGATTTCAATCGAATGGGCTTTGCATTGGAATGTTTTCAGCTCCAGTGAAACCATTGTATGCTTACCTTTCAGTGGCGGCTCACAGGCCATTCCACACTGGACGCTGCAGCACTTCAGGTCGCCCACGCACCCGCTATCATTGGCACAAGTCGCGCGTGCACCACGTACGCAGGTCACAGCAGGTGGGCAGATACCCGGTTTATCTGAAACAAAGAAACATCAGAGTGAGCGAGTCTTTCGAAGTTCATGGTCTGGGTGACAGCAAGACGTCGATGAAAGCTAATGTTTGCCTGCATTGTTTTAATCTTTTCTTATTCCAGACAAACCTCATATTGCTTTGCATTTTCAGAAAGCATTGGCAAAGCCAATCAGTCTTATTATTAAAGAACCAATGCGACGACTAGCTTATGTCAAAGCCTTTGAGTGGAAGATCAACACTTGTCCTTTCTTTTTTGTTATATTTTCTTTTTTAGAATTGCACCTGAGTCACGAAATGCATTGGGATTGACATGAAGATTTTTTTACTGTATTTGTGTATATATTTGGAGCACACAAGGAAGATTGTGCTTGCAATGTGGCATTAATATTATGTATATTTATGAATGCTAATACATTACAATAAGGAGAATAATGGAACATTTGAGAATAAATAATGGCATTTAACAGGATGATATTCATGTATTTTGTTTAATGTGGTGACACATCATAGTGTATAGTGCACACTGTACTCAAGTTTAATTACTTGATAATTTAATTGGTTGTTGCCAAAATGACCAGATCATCAGCAAAAGCTAAAAAGAGGACTTTAGTCTGCCCTAGCTTCCTGTCATGAGTAGGAATTTTAGGAGATATACCATAAACATCCGACATCTTGACTCCAACCCAGGTTTTCCTGTGGAGTTCCCATTAGCAGATGTAAATGACCTGGAAGAATACCCCGCCCCTGAAGCTTCCCCCAAAGTCTAGTTCGATTCACCACATCAAAGACTGTTGAAAAGTCTATAAAGCAGACAAAAAGGTTGTTTTTCTGGATGTGGGGTGTCTAGACGATCATGCTCAAGGCTATGATATTGTCTGTCATACTGCAGTTAGGGTGGAAGCCTGACTGATGGAAAGTTAATCTGTTTGATTGATCAATCCATACCTGCAGGCGAGTAGGAGGTGTTTTACGAATAACATCCAACAAGGCAATGAGGCGATAACCATACTGCAAATTTTTGGGCCCTCGCTTATATATTTATTTATTTATTTGCATGTTTGTACCGCGCTAGATTCGACTCCCGGAGGAGTATCTTCGCGCCTTTTGTATATAGGATACAAAATTGTTCCCTTCCCTCAAGGGAATAACAGACCAGACCGTATAACCGTTTTGAACATTGGGGTTAGAATCATGCCCCTTTTTTCAGGGTTATGTTTCATTAGGGTAACGGATAGCCCATTTGGTCCATATGCGTATTAGGTCTTATCATTTTTTATTTGTTTCACGATCTCTACCTGGCTGGTTCTAAGTTGTGGCCTGTCTTCTACGCCTGCCTTACACATCAGGTCTGATTCTAACACCATGTATAGTGCTGTCAAATGCTCTTCCCATTGATCGTGTGTTATATGGTTATCACATTCAGCTTTATGAATTTTGGTGCCCTTGGAAGCTATGGCCCAAAAATCCTTGTCATTTTTTGTGAGCATTGCAATGTGCATCTATGACCATTTGCGTACTTGTTCTCGTTTGTTAATATAACAAATTTCGGTTCTTAGCTTAGATTAAAAAAAATTCATGGCGGGTATTTTGTGTAGATTCCCTTCAACCTACAGCTGCTTTAAATCCTTTCTACATTTCCTCTTTTGTAGATTAATGTTGTGCTCCACTGCACTTTTGCAAGTCCCCTTACTAGTATTTATTACAAGTGCTGTTGCTAGGAAGTTGTAAATCTGGGTAAGAAGAACTGTACCAGAATGAATCTCACTTCTAAATCTTCCCTTTCGGGTGTTAGTGGTTGATATAAAGCTCATAAAAATTGGTTGGCCCTACATCTTATCTTGAAACTGTTTATATCCATCCTTCCAAACTATTCTTTTTCGGATTTCTCACCATTAAGTTATCCTTACCTTGCAGCTTTCCTGCTTTATAGTCCACGGTTCTAAGTCTTAACCCCTTCGGTGCTCAGGACGTCCCCCGGCCGTCATACACCAAAGTGGGCGTAAGTGGAGGACGACCGGGGGGCCGTTCAACCCCCGCCTGCTCATTAATTCTCCCGCACAGCAGGAGAATTATCACAGCGCGCAAGGGGTTAAGGTGATGTGTTGTGGGTTGTGACCGCTTTCAAGTCTGAGAATTATTTTGGAATCCTGTAAATTTTCAATCTCATTGACAGGAAGAAATGTATAATCCATGACGGCTTGTTTGCCTGATGATTTGAAAGTTGGATTAGCTGGTTGATCATTAAAATGTCTGCCATTTACATGACAAAACCCCAGGCCTGTTAAGGTGGAACTAGCAAGTCTACCCTGACAATTATAGTTTTTAGGATTGTAGATTGGAACCCTGGACAGATAATTGTTGATCATTGTTGATCTACACCATCCCCATGGGGGTCATTTTACTCTTGTTGAAAAAGGTTGTTCTTAAAGTCACCTCAGCCTATAGATGTTGATCGCTGGTGCACGAGATACACAAAGTTTGAACTTCTAGGATGATTTTATTCATTACATTTATTATGCATCTATAAAGCTCATCCAAGAAGCTACATGGATAACACTTTGGGGTCCAGTTTCAGTTTACACACAGTATAGAATACAGTGGGCAAGCCATCCATGCAAGGTGTCTTGTCAATGGCAAGTTGGTCAAATGATATGCTTATTTCATCCACAGTGTTTCTTGTTTTTATAGGATTTCCACTTATTTTGGTGTGAAACAGGTCATGGGTATCCTCTGTAGCGGTAATTCACGATGCGTTCAGGCCACGCCATGTTGGGCAACCAATGTAATGTAGCATAATATCTTGCAAAGAACTGACTATGTTCATATTGTCCGATCAGATCAAACATATACATTTTCTTTTGACCTCGACCTTATTAAGCAATCTAACAGTTCACCCACTTTGTTTCCTTCATTATGTTGTCTGACAAAATATTTCCTTTGACCGACCCCACTCAGCCTTTTTACCAGTGTATGGTATCTTTTATTATTTAGAATATTTGCATTATGTTGTGGGTTAGTAATAGTTTGCTATTCTAACTACCTTTTTTACTGAGAATGGAGTGTAATTAAATGAAGTGGCTTAATGTAGTTATTTCAGAATACTCGCATAATATTTGTAATGTGGAATTCACAAAATGATGTGAATTACTCCAGTGTAATTTAAATTGTGTCCATACCTAGCATCAATGAGGTGAATCACATTCACAGCACCAACAAAACAGCAACCATTTGTACATTTTGACAAGGTGCTCTGCAGACATTGGGGGCAAAACTGTGCCTTAGCTTAGTATCTCATTTACAGATATTGAGTTAACCCTGCACCAGTCTCACAAGGGTCAGTGTCTGACATTGCATCTTGTTTATTTTGTGACATCCTCCACCAGACATGCTCTTTCCTGGGACGCCTGTTGCTGGTAGGTCTGCCTGTTGTTTGATTCCTCAGTCATCTGTCTGCTCTCCATTTTCTGTGCCCGGCTTTGATGTTTGGTCTAGCTAGCCATTTGCATCAATCCGTTGCTTTCTTGCCCTGTCTGAGTATCATCAGTAGCAGATATTACTGAGCGAGAGTGGGGGAGGGAATTAAGAAGTACATTTAACAAAAACCACTGACCTCTCCTTTATCCTCCCCGTTCTCCTGCTGATTTCTGTGGAAGCAGGAAGTACCCAGGCTTCCCTGCACCAATCACAATGCTGCAATGCAGCGTTGTGATTGGACTGAGCGCCGTGATTCGGCGCTCAGACCGGGAATAGGACCCTGGGGATGTTCTCCACCCTTGCTGTATTGCAGTCTGGGTAGAGAACATGCAAAGAGCCAATGACATTTCATGTCGGCCTACCACTCCTCTACAGCCTATAAACAGCCCAGCCCCGCCCTGCCCCAACCAACTGAGCCAGTATGATAAAATAAAATGATAATAACGTTACATTATTAAAATGTTATTTTCCGTTTTTAATTGCTCACCCACTGAGCAGTGGGGTGACGCCCCTTTGCATTAGTGTAGGAGCCGCCACTGTCAATCATCCAGGGTGAAATACAGAATCAATTTTAGTTTTGAGTGCATTTTTGTATCTAATGTGGTTTGAAAGATTGCGTCAAACTTTTCAGTACGTCATTCAAATTCGGTTTCAACATTCTGTTGTGGTATCACCACTTTATAAGATGAAAATGTCTCTATGCGGGCCAGATACTTGTCCCACCACTGCGCTGCTGATCGCTGTCTACATTCTTGTTCAAACCTCTTTACTGGTTTGGCAGCGTACTCTAAGTCATTGTGATAGTTCCTCGGACATATAACAGTGATGGACCACAGAGACATCAATAGGTGTGTGTATGTGTGTGTTGCTTGCTGAATAACCGATGAAGGGATGTCATAGACTTGAAATTTGGGGCTCCCATACCTGTATGTTGCCCCAAAGAGGCAAAAGACACACACACACACACACAGCACACTTATATATGCGGGTGACTCACAACTCTACTGGCCAGTAACAACAGAAAATCAGCCACATACCTTGCATAGATGGCTGACAATTGAGTCCTTTCTCTGTGAGGCAGCACTTCCGATTTTCGGCACACTCACTGTCCGAAGTGCAGAAATCCTCTCTATCCTTCATAGCAGCCATGTCATTAGGTGCCGGCGGGCAGTGTCCGATCTTTTCTGTCCAAAAGAAGAATGGGAAAAGAAACTTGAAAATGCCCAGCCTTGTGATATTTGTTTGCTTTAGTGTGTGTTTTTTTAAGACATCAGCCATATAGAATTTATAAACAAAAGTTGTGGGGACAGGGTCTCCGGGGCCAAAATTGGCTCAGAGAAGGGGGGACCTGATGGCCTCTTATCTTTTTTCAAAAGAAATTTAAAAAGGAAAAGGCCAAGCTCCAGGGGATGGGGTCCCCGGGGCCATTATCAGCCCATGGTGGGAGGTCATGCGGCCTCCCTCCCCATTTAAGAAAAAAAAGACTGGCCGAGGGGGATGGGGTCCCGGAGGCCGAGATTGGCCGGAAGAAGGTGGGGTCACAGGGCTATATATATATATATATATATATATATATATATATATATATATATATATATATATATATATATATATTACCTACTGGCGATATCCAGTAGGTATATATAAGTAGGATTTTTTCTCTATGGAACTTTTGAAAATTCTATGTCTAATAACTTTGGCGTTTGTGGACGGAATCGGATGAAATTTTCAGGAAAATGGAACATTTTGTTTCTGAGCAGCCCCTGACAATTTGGGGGGGTTTCATCATGGGGGGGCCGAGAAAAAAGGGGGGTCCCAAAACGCGTTTTTCCCATGTTAATTTCCATAGGGCGGTTGGCCTCACTTTTAGCTCGAACGGCTGAATGGATTTGCACGAAACTTGGCAAAATTGTAGGGACTGTTAGCCCGATGTGCCTTTGCTAGGTCTCAATATATGTGCTCCAGTGGATTTTGAGTAATTTAGGTTCAAAAAAAGATATATATCTGGGCGGAGCCTAACCACACATCTGATCTGATTGGCTGTCAGCACTTCATCCAAGAAGTGTTGGCAGCCATCTTGGGACCAATATACATGATAGCACCTCATTAAAAAGCATTGTAGTTAATAGAGGGTTTTAGGACTTTAGTTACATTATAAATCATTTGTTGATGGTACCATACTCGTTTTAGGAATTGTGGTGGGTTCTAAGGTGATTTTACCATGTGAAAAAACCTTCTGCTGTGATATCATGAATATTGTTTGAAAGAAAACTAATATCTCATGATTTTCCCACAGTGGTTTGGAAGGGGATCTATAAGCTAAACTGAAAGCATATTTTCTGTAAATTCACATTATCTTTCTCAGTCATGTGAAAATGAAGTCTGACATTCTCAGTAAAACATGTACATCCAACAAGGACAGAGACTGTCAGTTGATTCCTTTGTGTTCTACTGCAGCCTCCTAGAGTGTTCTAAAGAACAACTAGAGCGCTAACAGTCCTACTTATTACAAAGGTATGGCACACCTGAAGCCATCTTGATTGGAATAAAGTGGTAACTCTTAAAACATTTAATTTAAAAAGAAACAACATGAGGGGGTATATTTTGCCATAGAAAGTATGATTAGTGCTGCAGAATGAAAAATTAGGGCACATTTTGAGTGACTTCTCAAATCCTTTTCTATTTCATTAAAACATTCTGACATGCAGTCTCCCAAAATGGCCACCAGAGACAAAAGAGCCCAAATGTAGCCCAAATATCACCCAGATGTAGCCCAAGTATAGCCCAATGACAGAATGTCCCAAAGTGTTCTAAAGAACAACTAGAGCACTAACAGTCCTACTTATTACAAAGGTATGGCACACCTGAAGCCATCTTGATTGGAATAAAGTGGTAACTATTAAAACATTTAATTTAAAAAGAAACAACACGAGGGGGTATATTTTGCCATAGAAAGTATGATTAGTGCTGCAGAATGAAAAATTAGGGCACATTTTGAGTGACTTCTCAAATCCTTTTCTATTTCATTAAAACATTCTGACATGCAGTTTCCCAAAATGGCCACCAGAGACAAAAGAGCCCAAATGTAGCCCAAATATCACCCAGATGTAGCCCAAGTATAGCCCAATGACAGAATGTCCCAGAGTGTTCTAAAGAACAACTAGAGCGCTAACAGTCCTACTTATTACAAAGGTATAGCACACCTGGAGCCATCGTGATGGGAATAAAGTGGTAACTCTTAAAACATTTAATTTAAAAAGGAACAAAATGAGGGGGTTTATTATGCAATAGAAGGTATTATTAGTGCTGCAGAAAGAAAAATTAGGGCACATTTTGAGTGACTTTTCAAATCCTCTTCTATTTCATTAAAAAATTCTGACATGCAGTCTCCCAAAATGGCTACCAGAGACAAAAGAGCCCAAATGTAGCCCAAATATCACCCAGATGTAGCCCAAGTATAGCCCAATGACAGAATGTCCCAGAGTGTTCTAAAGAACAACTAGAGTGCTAACAGTCCTACTTATTACAAAGGTATGGCACACCAGAAGCCATCTTGATTGGAATGAAGTGGTAAGTCTGAAAACACTCAATTTAAAAAGGAACAACATGAGGGGGTTAATTTTGCCATAGAAAGTATGATTAGTGCTTCAGAAAGAAAAATTAGGGATCATTTTGAGTGACTTCTCAAATCCTCTTCTATTTCATTAAAAAAATTCTGACATGCAGACTGAAACATGCACTTTGAATACCAGCAGCAGACGTCCCTGGTGAGCAGTAGCTTTAATACAGTGATCTAATGTGCAACTAGAGTGCTAACATTCAGAATTTATGGCAAATGTGTGACACATCTGAATGCCTTCTTGATGGAACCAAAGTAAACAAGCATTGAAAATGCAATAGATCTCGCCCTCGTTTAAGTTAAAGCCATTCTGTTTGTAATGAGGTGGCTTTTTAGCTTTGCTTTTATTAGTGTTTTTTCAACTTTCATGTAAATAACATGCATCTGTATGCATATAAGTATATGTATGCATGCATTTATGTTTGTATTTATATAGATATACAGATGATATATGTTTATATATGTATGTATATATATATATATTCACTGAAAAAACCATAGGCTATAGACCATATATAGTTAGGAATTAGCATTTACAAAACCTTGAAAATTCACTGAAAAAACCATAGGTTATAGACCATATATAGTTAGGAATTAGCATTTACAAAACCTTGAAAATTCACTGAAAAAACCATAGGTTATAGACCATATATAGTTAGGAATTCGCATTTACAAAACCTTATTTTACTCACACAAAACCATTGAAATTCCATATATAGTTAGTTGCACTAACTATATATCGCGCACCCGCAATCCACTGCTGATGATGTCACATATATATTACATCATTCATGACATGGTCAGTGACATCACTGATGACATCTCAAATGACATCACTGATGACATCACTGATGACAACATCCAGTGACTGTATGTTTCTGTAAAGTTAAAATATGTCTTACATATTGAAGAATGAGTGGATGTATAAGTGTCTGGATGAAGGATTTAGTAGGTGCATGACTGACTGTATGAGTGAGTGATTAAATGTGTCTCACTGAGTGCATGGGTTAGTGACTAAACTGTCTTAATTTGTGCATCATTATGTCTGTTGTTCTGTAAACTGTTGCATGTGTTGATAAGTAGCTATATGAGTAACTATATGGGTTATTGATTGGTTGCCCAAGTATTTGTATGGGAGACTGAGTGTGTGTGTGGGTGGCTGAGAGGTGTATGACTCTGTGCATAGATGTGTGAGCAGTTGATTCACTAGATGTATGGTTTCAAAAGTTCATGTGGAAACAGCTGTATGGGCGGTTGACTGTGTGCATGAGTGTATTGGTGAGTGAATGGATATCTCAGTGCTACATGTCAAAGTAAGTACATATGTAAAACACAGTACATGTGAGAGTTGACATATATAAATAACTGTGCATAAGAGCCAGTGAATGTGTGAGTGGCTGTATGGATCATTGTGAACTTGTATCAGGGATTGTATAAGAGAGTAAATATGTGTTAGTATATGTTTGAATAAGTAAAGTTTGTATAACTGTATAGTTGAGGAAATGGAGGTGTGATTGATTCTTTGCATGACTGACTAGGTGTGTGAGTAACTCCATGGATGAGTGACAGTCTGTGAGTGTCTGTTTACACTGATTGTGTCTAAGGTTATATTAGAGTCTGAAGAGGTTCATCGTATTATCACATGAATGATATCATCAGTGATGTGATCAGTAATGTCAAATGAGATGTCATTAGTGATGTCATCAGTGATGTCATTCGAGATGTCATCAGTGATGTCATTTGAGATGTCATCAGTGATGTCATCAGTGATGTCACTGACCATGTCATGAATGATGTAATATGTGACATCATCAGCAGTGGATTGCGGGTGCGCGATATATAGTTAGTGCAACTAACTATATATGGAATTTCAATGGTTTTGTGTGAGTAAAATAAGGTTTTGTAAATGCGAATTCCTAACTATATATGGTCTATAACCTATGGTTTTTTCAGTGAATATATATATATATATATATATATATATATATATATATATATATATATATATATATACACGTAGCTCGTCACTAAAACCAGGCAGCCGCCGAGGTTTTCTGCACAAATGACGAAAGCAGACCCAGATTCTGTGCTGATTCAAGGATGTTTCATTTTTTCAGCCAGCCAGCCGCCGTTACGCGCTTCGCCTCCAACGAAGCTTGATCACATGGCAAATTGCGGTATATATATATATATATATATATATATATATATATATATATATATATATATATATCAGGAAATGCTACAACCAGGGAAAGAAGAAGCGGAAGCCCAGAGGAGAACAGGAAAGGCAGCCTTCTATTCACCTGGTCACAGAACTGATGGCGGCGAATGCATTTCAGTGTGTGCCTTCGTCAGCGCCCAGCATCAGCATGACTCATAGTTCTTCCCTGCTGCCGTTTACATGGTGTGCACAAGTTCGCCCCTCCCCATTGTAAATACCACTCAGCTGGTGTAGTCCGTTCTCCATACTCCGGACTGCAACTCCCAGGATGCCTTGTAATGCAGGGAACCCAGGATGGTGAGTTGAATCTATGGGGGGTTATGTTGTAAAAGCTAAATGCACTTGATTAACAGGGTTAGATGTCATGTTGCAGTGTCCCAAGTTAACTCGGACTCCCCTCGGGTCTCCTCAAACTGCCACAGCCTCCCGAACCAAAGTCAATATATATATATATATATATTAATATAATAAAGAGAGAACCCAAACCTTTGAGGCGGGTAATCTCAGGAACCAAAGCACCAATCACAACACCCAATACAGCGTTGGAAAGGGCAGTTGCAGCAGAAGGACATAGGCTATGCAGACGCCCACCATATACATTTAAAAGGTAAAAGAACGTGCCAGCAAAGTAGTCCCTTGTGGGAGTGTCTGCGTTGTGCTGTGGGCATGACAAACGCTGGTGGCGTGTGGTACGTTCCGCCCTTCATGCCATGTCTCATATTGTGTGCTGTGAGCATGGGCGTGTGCGGGGCGCAGGATTACGGAAAAAAAGAGCGAGCGTTGTGCCCAATATTTCATTGTTTTTTCTTCCCAGGTTCTGTACATTCCAGCTCCGGGTGTCCACCCTACTCCCTTTAAATACCCCTGCCCCCCTTAATCATAACCCACCCTTACGCCTGGAAAACACCCCAACACCCTTAAACACTAACCCATCTTAACCCTATAAATATACCCTGTACCCCAAAACTATCACTAAACCCTAAAAATACCCCTGTACCCCAAAACCTAGCCCTGAACCCTATAAATACCCCTGTACCTCAAAACCCAAACCTATCCCTGAACCCTAAAAATACCCCTGTACCCCAAAACCCAAACCTAGCCCTGAACCCTAAAAATACCCCTGTACCCCAAAACCCAAACCTACCCCTGAACCCTAAAATACCCCTGTACCCCAAAACCCAAACCTAGACCTGAACCCTAAAAATATCCCTGTACCCCAAAACTCAAACCTAGCCCTGAACCCTAAAAATATCCCTGTACCCCCAAACCCAAACCTAGCCCTGAACCATAAAAATAACCATGTACCCCAAAACCCAAACCTACCCATTAACCCTAAAATACCCCTGTACCCTAAAACCCAAACCTGTCCCTGAACCCTAAAAATACCCCTGTACCCCAAAACCCAAACCTAGCCCTGAACTCTTAAAATACCCCTGTACCCCAAAACCCAAACCTACCCCTGAACACTAAAAATACCCCTATACCCCAAAACCCAAACCTACCCCTGAACCCTAAAATACCCCTGTGCCTCAAAACCCAAACCTACCCCTTAACCCTAAAAATACCCCTGTACCCCAAACCCAAACCTAGCCCTGAACCATAAAAATAACCCTGTACCCCAAAACCTAAACCTACCCCTGAACCCTAAAATACCCCTGTACCCCAAAACTCAAACCTAGCCCTGAACCCTAAAAATTCCCCTGTACCCCAAAACCCAAACCTAGCCCTGAACCCTTAAAATACCCCTGTACCCCAAAATCCAAACCTACCCCTGAACACTAAAAATACCCCTATACCCCAAAACCCAAACCTAGCCCTGAACCCTAAAAATACCCCTGTACCCCAAAACCCAAACCTACCTCTGAACCCTAAAAATACCCATGTACCCCAAACACAAACCTAGCCCTGAACCATAAAAATAACCCTGCAACCCAAAACCCAAACCTACACCTGAACCCTAAAATACCCCTGTACCCTAAAACCCAAACCTAGCCCTGAACCCTAAAAATACCCTGTACCCCAAAACCCAAACCTACCCCTGAACTCCAAAATACCCCTGTACCCCAAAACCCAAACCTACCCCTGAACCCTAAAAATACCCCTGTACCCCCAAACCCAAACCTAGCCCTGAACCATAAAAATAACCCTGTACCCCAAAACCCAAACCTACCCCTGAACCCTAAAATACCCCTGTACTCCAACACCCAAACCTAGCCCTGAACCCTGAAAATACCCCTGTATCCCAAAACCCAAACCTAGCCCTGCACCCTTAAAATGCCCCTGTACCCCAAAACACAAACCTACCCCTGAACACTAAAAATACAGCTATACCCCAAAACCCAAACCTAGCCCTGAACCCTAAAAATACCCCTGTACCCCAAAACCCATACCTATCCCTAAACCTTAAAACTACCCCTGTACCCCATAACCCAAAACTATATCTGAACCCTTAAAATACCCAAACACCCCAAAACATATACCTCAGTACCCCAAAATATATACCACTATACCCATACTTACCTTATCCAAACATTAACCCCTTCGCTGCGGCGGCAATTCCGCCGCAGCGCTAGGTGGGAGGGGGGCCGAGCGGCGATCACATGCTCGTGACGGAACCGCTCCGTCACGAGCCTCGGTTAGGCTGTGCTCATGACGGAGCGGTTCCGTCATGGCCCGCCGGCTCAATGGAACGTCCAGCGCAGGCGTGGAATTCGCGCAGCGCAGACGAGCCGAGCAGGCCATGACGGAACCGCTCCGTCATGAGCACAGCTCAACCGATGCTCGTGACGGAGCGGTTCCGTCACGAGCATGGAAGGAGTTAAAAAAAAACATGCTTTTACCATTCATGCATTTACAACGAATTTCGTTGTAAATGTATGCGTAGTAAAAGCATATAAAATGTAATGCCATGCGTTATAATGACATTGCGGAGTCATGGTACTTTCGTAAAGAAAGTATGTGCGGAGTGATGGTATGCAGACAGAAAGTTGGGGAATAATGGGTATTTACCCTCCCCCGGTAAGTACATTGGGGGCACGGCGGCCCACATTTCTAGCAACATACTCATATTTTTTGACCACCGATTTGAAAAATGCACAGGTCTCTCTCATTGATGGCCAGCACCGACATACACTTTTAGACACACCTCCCGCCACAAGTTCTAGAATTGCGAACTTTAGAGCTGGGGAGCTATGTTCAAATCTCGGTATCAGCGCAACATCCTGTGATTCCAGGCAAACCGCTTTGTCTCCCCGTGCCTACCACAAATGAATGTGTTCTTCTGTAATGTAAATTGTGCTCATGCCATGGTGTCGAGTTCGAACTATATATAATATTGCAAGGAAAAATAAAGTAGGGAAACTCGAGTTCACACACTACTGAAAGCGCACTCTTAAGTGCATCAGCAGTGCACTGTGAATCGGAGTGTTCACAGGCCTGTCACAGATAAGAAATGCTATCAAAACGAAATCCTACAAAACAATATACTACTGGCAGGCAGCAATTCATACCCGGATAACGTCGGGACGGGCTGCTAGTATATACATATGTATATATATATATACAGACAGAGAGAGAGATTGACAGTCCTCCATTGCTTCTAGTATTTGAGACCGTGGAAGGGATCTCATGCTGTCTATGGTTTTACTGCTCTCTAAAGTGAGACATCCATCCAGTCAACGATCAGGTGTGGTCTGGACATCCCGCACTGTGGCATCCCCTGTGGCATCCCATGTAGTGTGTTCTAAACATGCCATTGCATCCTTGAATATAGTGCTCTCTGTCAGGAGAGATCCTGTCGAGTTTAGAAAAGAAGTACTAAGATAAGGCCAATACTTGTAAGTCTTAAAGATGTTGAAGCTGGCCATAAACAGGAATATTTCAGTATTCAAAAGAGTAAAAGAGTAAATGCTGCATTCGCGAGTACCTCTAGCGGGAGGCTTGCAAAACCAGTCTCCATTGTCCAAGCAGCACATCTGATCCATGAGGCACTTTTTATCACTGCTACAAAAGCTATCATTGAATCTGTCTGGAACATGGACACGCTCCGGTGGACACTCTCCTGGCTTCTCTGTCAGAACATAGCAGAAACAATATAAATGCATTAGTACACTTATTTTTTACATGTTGTTCCATCCACTCTTGCAAGAAGTGTTTGGCAGAATAAGTGAATGGGCAGACTGTGTGTTTGCCCACCTTCGTGCTTCTCATTCTTGTACCTTTCAATGGAGGTCTACAGTCAGTTCCACACTCAAAGCTGCAGCACTTCTCATCTTTTTGACATCCGCTGTCATTGGCGCAAGCATAGCGCCCAGGAATAAAGCAACGTATTGGATTAGGTTCGCAGGCGCCTTCTTTGTCTGAAAAACAGAATATGGGCTCAATGATAAGAGAGACCAAATGGTGTAACAAGCATTAACAAAACCAACAAATCTTGCCTTTGATAATGCTAGTGCTGAGTTATTGGCTTTGCTAGTGCTTGTTTGTAAAGCATTGATAAAATGACAAAATAAAAACAAATCACAATGCTGGAGGAAAAGTGAACATTTATTTCAGATTTCCAATCTTTATAAATGGCATGATGTATTCTTCAAATGTCATACAGGAACCTCTGAACAACAGTTTAAAAAGCCTAACGAACGTGAGTCCATCTTAGAAATACCACCCAGGACAAGCTGCAAGTACTTAAATGCCATAACAGTTGTGTCACAAGTGTCCGAAATTACATGAAAACGGCTGCAATTCACTTTCCATAGCACTAGAAATTGGAAGAAATACTCCAGCTATGATGGTGCTCTGCGTGAGATGGGGGGCCAAATTTGGGGTTTTTGAGAAAAGAAATATATTTTCAGTCAGTGGTATGTATTAAAGACTGTGTGAGTGATGAATTTGTTTGTGTAGAATACTTTTTATGTCAATTTTTCCTACCAATAAAATAAAGTTGTGTGATGACAACACTGAAATTCTCCTGAGGCACAGCCGGGAGAGGATAGACTGATCGAGCACTTTGCACTGTTTATTTTAAAAATTGTATTTGGAAAGCTTTTTTTAAAAAATTCACTCACCCTTCCTGCTACACGACTGCAGTGTGCAGGCACCCCTTTGCCCAGCAAAACGAGCGCTGGGAAGGGCGAAAACGCCGAGCTAACTCTATCCGCCATTCCCCACGTCCTGACTGGGCCACGCCCACTCCGAAGCCACGCCCCCGCTGTTTGTCATAAAAAGCGCGCTGAATTGCTAACGCTCAGACAACACTGAAATTCTCCTGAGGCACAGCCGGGAGAGGATAGACTGATCGAGCACTTTGCACTGTTTATTTTTAAAAAAATTGTATTTGGAAAGCTTTTTTTAAAAAATTCACTCACCCTTCCTGCTACATGACTGCAGTGTGCAGGCACCCCTTTGCCCAGCAAAACGTGCGCTGGGAAGGGCGAAAACGTCGAGCTAACACTATCCGCCATTCCCCACGTCCTGACTGGGCCACGCCCACTCCGAGGCCACGCCCCCCGCTGTTTTTCATAAAAAGCGCGCTGAATTGCTAACGCGCAGACAACACTGAAATTCTCCTGAGGCACAGCCGGGAGAGGATAGACTGATCAAGCACTTTGCACTGTTTATTTTTAAAAAAATGGTATTTGGAAAGCTTTTTTAAAAAAATTCACTCACCCTTCCTGCTACACGACTGCAGTGTGCAGGCACCCCTTTGCCCAGAAAAACGAGCGCTGGGAAGGGCGAAAACGCAGAGCTAACATTATCCGCCATTCCCCACGTCCTGACTGGGCCACGCCCACTCCGAGGCCACGCCTAAGCATGGGCGGAAAATCCGTTCCGCTCGCGGATTTTGCGGATTTTCGGGAAATCCGCAATCCGCGAGATTTGCGAATTTCCCGCAAAATCCGCAAATCCGCGAGCAGCGGATTTTGCTCGCACTGCTCGCACTGTTCGCGTGAGTTCGCGCCCCGCGAATAAGTGCAAAATTGCAGAAATACGATCTTAGCAAAACTGAAAGTAACTACTTACCACCAGGTTCAAAAGTTCAGGCTCATCATTAGTAGCCATTTCCTGTAGTGCTTCCTGAGGGGCCCCTCCAGAGTTCAGTTGCCAGTTGAAACTATTATGTGACCCTGCTCTGAACCTCAGAATAGTTACACATATGCCACAAAGGTCCTGAATTACAGCTAAGGGAGACAAGCAGGAGCCAGGCTGGAAGTTAAAATCCATTAATCAGCCCCTAATTCATTATTGTCAGTTGGGGCAGGGCAGGTGTTGTAACTAATTTTGCAACAATGAAAGCACTTAGCAAGTGCAAAAGATCACTAATCAGGGCGCACTAAGGAAGCAGGTGCCAGCTAAAAAAATATTCTGTGACACATTAATCAGCCCCAAATTAATTCAGGTCACTTGAGGCAGGGAAGGTGTGCTTTGCTTTGCCGAAAATAATGTACACTGGACAACCAGAGGGTGTGGTGATGAAACAGAGGGTGGCATGGGTGGGCCAGAGGGTGGCATGAGTAGTCAGAGAGTGGCAGTGGTGACAGAGAGTGGCAGTGATGAAGAAGAGTGTCCCAAACAGGCTGGACACGTAGAAACAACAAGTTCGCGAAACTTGCGACCCGACAGGTAAGTTCGCAATTTGCGACATTGTACAAAACCCTCGCGAACTGGCAGAAACCCGCGCAAACACAAAAAAAAAAAAATCCGCAAATTCGCGAGAATTCGCGGATTTTGCGGATTGCGAATCCGCAAATCCGCAAAATTCGCGAACGCGAGATCCGCAAAATTCGCTCATGCTTAGCCACGCCCCCCGCTGTTTGTCATAAAAAGCGCGCTGAATTGCTAACGCGCAGACAACACTGAAATTCTCCTGAGGCACAGCCGGGAGAGGATAGACTGATTGAGCACTTTGCACTGTTTATTTAAAAAAAAATTGTATTTGGAAAGCTTTTTTTTAAAAATTCACTCACCCTTCCTGCTACACGACTGCAGTGTGCAGGCACCCCTTTGCCCAGCAAAACGAGCACTGGGAAGGGCGAAAACGCCGAGCTAACACTATCCGCCATTCCCCACGTCCTGACTGGGCCACGCCCACTCCGAGGCCACGCCCCCCGCTATTTGTCATAAAAAGCGCGCTGAATTGCTAACGCGCAGACAACACTGAAATTCTCCTGAGGCACAGCCGGGAGAGGATAGACTGATCGAGCACTTTACACTGTTTATTTTAAAAAAAATTGTATTTGGAAAGCTTTTTTTTAAAAATTCACTCACCCTTCCTGCTACACGACTGCAGTGTGCAGGCACCCCTTTGCCCAGCAAAACGAGCGCTGGGAAGGGCGAAAACGCCGAGCTAACACTATCCGCCATTCCCCACGTCCTGACTGGGCCACGCCCACTCCGAGGCCACTCCCCCTCCTCAGTACACCCACACAAAAATGTGCATGTACCGGAAGCGCAGCGGACGAGCGCAGCAGGCGCGACGAATGCGCGCCGAAGGCACGCTTAAGGCAAGCTCGTCTGCGCTCGTCCGCGATCAGGACGCGACCGGGGCCGGTCTTTATACCCGACCGAGTAGCCATATCTCCGCTACATTCACCCGGGATGAGCTGTTGTCTTTGAAACCCACCCTTTGTGCGACTTGCCCTTTTCCCCCCTCAGACGCCCGGAAACAGGACTATGTTTGCACTGTTTGCAACTTCTCCCTCCCCGCTCCAGACAACACTATCAGGACGGCTCCCGCCCTGAATTCCGCCTCCTCGCGTGGAACCCAATCACTCCTGACCCTCACAGCAGCACTAATCAACTGCAGATCACTGAGCAAACATGCCATTGACATCTGGCAGTCCCTCCGGGATAACAACTGGGACCTGCTCTTTCTAACTGAAACGTGGCTGAATGACACCACGAACCCTGCCATCACTCTTGCTCTGCCGGAGGGGTACAACATCATCTGTGCAAACAGATCCAATGGCAAACCAGGAGTCGGTGTTGCCCTAATTCACAAAACCAAATGGACGGTTACCCTACCCCCATTTGGCCAAATTGACTGTATCGAAGGCCTACCATTCAGCGTCCAAACCTCCCCGTCCTCCTCTTGCTCTGGAATTCTTATTTACCGTCCCCCGCATTCCAACACCTCCCATCTACTGGCTCTGGCGGACTATCTCATCCAGCTTAGCACACGCTACGCTAACTTCACCGCCTTAGGAGACTTCAATCTCCACGTCAACAACGACTCCTGTCCGCACAGTAGCAACTTCATCTCTACGCTAGCAGCGTGCAACCTGGTCCAAATAATTACTCTACCAACGCACAAAGCAGGTCACACTCTGGACCTGATCTGCTCCAACCTACCATCTATCCGGGCCACTCCCCCCACCCCTGTCATATGGTCGGATCACTTCCTCATCTCTTTTGAGATTGATTTTCCCCGCCACATCAGACCCGCCATCCCCCCCAAATCATCAGGCAGAAACTGGAGTCGCATCACCCCTGAAACGCTCCTGGAATATCTAAAAAAAAACCCTACCTTGCTTATCGTCTGACCCGGACTCACAGATTAACCACCTGGACGCATGGATTAGCCAGGCTCTAGACGCCCTAGCCCCCCTGAAACCTACCAAAACCTACAGGGCGGCACCCTCGGCACCCTGGTACTCTGACGAGCTCCGGCAAAAAAAGGCCTCCTGTAAATCCCTCGAACGACTTTGGAGACAGAACTACTCCCTGGAGAACAAAACCACCTACAAATCAGCACTCAAAGAATACCGGAGAATGATAGAGAAGCACAAATGAGATTTCCTAGCCTCCGGAATCAAACTAGCCAGCAATGGCGCCAGGGACATTTTCAATATAGTGAAATCCTTCACCAACCCCAATGCGCTGACTCGCACTCAGCCCGCCTCCCAGTCGCTATGCGACAAACTCTCACAATTTTTTGAGGATAAAATTGAGGCTATCTACTCCTCCTTCCCCACCCCTAACATTGTAGAGCAAAGAGAGGAACTCACCATTTCCTCACCTCAGCAGCCCACCCTACTCGAATTTGCAACTATATCAGAAGCTGATTCTTTGGCTGAACTTCTTAAATGCAAATCAGGTTCACCGAAAGACCCTTGGCCAGCCAAGCAGTATAAAAATCTCGCCCCCGTTCTTAATCCCCACCTCAACCTCATTTGGAACGCCTCCCTCAGAACAGGCTGTTTCCCTGTCAAATGGAAACATGCCTCATTAGTCCCCATCCTCAAAAAGCCCAACCTGGACCCAGACGACCCCAGCAACTACAGGCCGATCTCTCTCCTGCCCGCCCCAGCCAAGATCCTGGAAAAACTGGTACACTCTCAGCTGTCGAATTACATCAAAACCAACGGGCTACTCCACGACTCCCAGCATGGTTTCAGGTCGGGCCACAGCACCGAGACGGCCCTTATCGAAATGGCTGACTCAGTGAGATGGACGCTTGATCAAGGGTCGAGGGCGGTGTTAGTGCTGCTGGATCTTTCAGCAGCATTCGACACTGTCTCTCATAATATCCTGCTGGAAAGAATGGAGGACCTAGGGCTGGGTGGTGCTGTTCTGAAATGGCTCTCATCCTACCTCTCAGACCGCACACAGCAGGACTTCACGCCTCCATACACTTCCTCTGCCAGACCACTCAAATGGGGAGTCCCACAGGGCTCTTCCCTGAGCCCGCTCCTCTTTAATGTGTATTTCACCCCCCTGGCCAAACTGATCGCCCAGACGGGGATCAAATCCACTTCCTACGCTGACGACATTCAGCTTCTTTTCACTTTCGACTCCCCTTCCGCCTCTGCCTTTGAGCCACTTAAATCCTGTCTCAGGGACATCTCGAGCTGGATGGATGCCAACTCCCTCCGACTCAATGCTGGGAAAACGGAGATCCTGTTTTTCAACTCACCCTCCCCTCTGGATTCTAGCATCTGGTGGCCAGAAGACCTGAGCCTAGCCCCCACCCCCAAAGACTCGGTAAGAAACCTGGGAGTACGCTGGGACAACCAACTCAGCTTCAACATCCAGGTACAAACTGTAGCAGCCTCCTGCTTCGCAAAGATCAAAACCATAAAACGACTTATCAATTACCTGCCGGAGGACTGCCGTAAGACTGTGATCCAGGCACTGATAACATCCCATCTTGATTACGCCAATGCCCTCTACCTTGGTATCACAGCAGGCCTCTGCCACAAACTTCAGACGGTCCAGAACGCCGCCGCCCGGCTGGTAGAGAGAATCCCTGCCAGACACCATATTTCCCCACACCTCCGCAAACTGCACTGGCTGCCCATAGCCAAAAGATGTGTGTTTAAGGCCATAACACTGGCCTTCCGAGCATCCAAATGCAGGGGGTCGGCACACCTGAAAAACACCCTGCGACCCTATGCCAACTCAAGGACATTACGCTCCAATACTCTTCATTTTCTGGTAACCCCCCGATTTAAACGCTCCCGTGCAGGTGGAAAAACCTTTGAGGTCTGTACCTCTCAGCACTGGAACAAGCTCCCCCTAGCCCTACGCACCTGTCCAACAGAATCAGCCTTTCGTAAATCCCTGAAAACACATCTATTCTCTTCTTAAATCTGGATTTCGAGCCCTCTGGCCTCAACTTTCAGAGTTTTCAGCGCCGGGACGCCCCATTGGGGGCTGCTGCGCGCTCTACAAAATTCTCAAATAAATAAATAAAATGATGATGATGACTGTGTGAGTGCAGCAGACTGCCTCTCCCATCACCATAATTGCTGTTTTTGTGTGCCAAAGCCTGGGTTTTGGTGCACCATGTGGAAGGCAGGAGATAAAAGATAACCAGCCTAGTAAAATTTGCTATTTAATCAAACCCATGAAATATATGCCTATTGCTTTGCTTTTACAGATTAGCTTGGAGGTGTTGGGTGCAATACACAGAGTATAAGAGGTAGGGATCTGAGGGGGAATAGCAGCATTTTGGGGGGATAGCAAGAAAAGACATGCACTCCCATGGATTGCTCTCAGATGTGAGACCTGGAACGATGCAAGTCATCCAGACAAAAGGGTGGTAAAGAACGTATGTTCCAGGGGAAGGACAAGCAAACAAGAAAAGGAAAAGGAAGGAGATCCATTGAATAAGAAGCAAGCAAATGAAATTAACAAGAAAGTCAACAAATGATAAGCAAATATCTGATGCAAAGGATGCTATAAATATTGGTATTGTATGCAGTGTCTTCATCAACAAACAGCTAACCACTGTCTGTAGATGAGACCTAAAAAGAAGTTAAAATTGCGAAGTCTTGAAATGGACAGGTTAGTCTCTTTCCTCAGGATGTGTAAGGCCTAGGCTCTTTCTCAGTTGTCCTCTGTTCTATAGCGCTGGGACGCTCCCGGGCAGCTATGCACTTTATAAATCAAATTTCATTTCATTTCATTACATTTAATTTCATTTCATTCAAGTAGTAGAAGTATGACTAGACCTTACAAACCCTAGAGGTTTATTGGCAGACTGGTGTCCTTCTGAAGAGTTTGCAAAAGGTGTGGCCCCATATATAGGCAAACCAGGCAGATCTCTGGAACGACCTGTTGAGTAGGTTGTTGATGCAGTGCATACAAATGTAAAAATAATCAGTCTTAGGGTGTGGAAATCCTTAGTCCAAACAGTCCCATCTGGAGTGCCGCTCTATCATATCAGGCAAATTACCACCAAAAGTATATAGGTGCCTCCTATGGCTTGTTACCCAATCGAATCTAGGAGGGAGAGAGCAGGTTGTCAGCAAGTCAGCACCAGCTCTCCCAATGTATTATGTTAATACAGTGCATAGTGTTTTTGAATTATTCCTAAGAAGAAACATGCTTGCGACCATTGTGGTCATACCCAGCACTAACATTTCTGGACATGGGCTTCTCTGTTTTTGCATAAGGGTGCTTTAAGTCACTTGGTTGATCAGATGGAGTCTCTCCCCATGGTTTATAGTACATTATCTAATATAGAACAAAGCACTCTCTCACCCCCCCCAAACCTACCTACTACTTTCCACTAGTAATTTAAAAAGACTATGACTGCATCATCCCAAATACAGTGGCAGAACTGATTTTAACTTGCTGCTATTTGACCTCCCCCTTGACTGTCAGTCTCATTCTGGAGAAATGTGTTTGACGATCCATCAATCAATCAATATTTGTTTAACGTGATGCTCTTATACCTTATGGTATTGGGGTGCTGAGGATGCCGGAATTCAGTCAATGCCAGGTCTTGAGCTTCTTCTTGAAATCTTCCAGGCTGCGTGCTGTTCAGAGGCTGAGGGGCAGGTTATTCCAGGTCTTGGCGGTGATGGAGGAGAAGAAGCGGCCCCCACTGCTACAGATGCGAGGGGTGTGTGCGAGGACGAGTGAGGTAAAACACAGGTGTCTTGAGGGCTGGTGGAAGTTCAGTTAATGGTTTACATAGGACTGTCCCTGGTCATGTGACGCTTTGCAGGCATGCCTGAGGATCTTGAACTGGCTTTTCTTCTGAACCGACAGCCAGTGGAGGTTTCTGAGGTGTGGCATGATGGTGCCCATTTGAAGAGGTCCAGTATGAGTTTGACTACAGTGTTCTGTATGGTCTGGAGTCTTCTGAGGAGATGGGTGGAAATTCCAGTGTCAAAGCTGCTGGTGATGAGTTTGTGAGGGATGGTCTTTCTGGTGTCAAATGGAATCCATCTGAAGATTCTGCAGCACATGCGGAGGCTGTGGAAGCAGGAGGAGGTGTCTGAGTTGATTTGGAGAGTTGACTGTTGATGATGAAGCCCAAGTTGCAGCATGATCGTTCAGCGTGGGTGTTGGTCCGAGTTCTGCTAGCCACCAGATGTGGTCCTGTGTGGTGGTGTTTCTCCTGAATATCAGCACTTCTGTTTTGTTCGAATTGAGTTTGACGCAGTTGTCTCTCATACAACTGGCTATGTTGGTCATTGTGTTGCAGAAGTTGGTTCTGGTGTTGGCAGGGTCTTTGGTGAGCGAGATGATTAGTGGGGTTTTGTTGGCATAGGAGATTATGTTAAGTCCAAAGAATCTGACAATGTTTGCTCGAGAGGTCATGAAGATGTGGAAGAGGGTGGGGCTGAGTAATGATCCTTGGGGAGGCTGCAGATGAGGTTCTTGGGGGCGGAGGTGAAAGGAGGCAGTCAGATGCTCTGTGTGCGTCCAGTGAGGAATGAGCAATACATTTGAGGACGTTCTGCTGGATGCCTATGCTGCAAAGTCTGTCGATGACGGTGTGGTAGGAGACAATGTTCAAAGCCACTGAGTGGCTGAGGAGGATCAGGTCCAAAGTTTCTCAGCAGTTGAGTAGGGTTCTGATGTCATCTGTGGCAGAGATCGGTGCTGTGATTGGAGTGTAAACCTGACTGTGATATGTTCAGTAGTTAACTGCGTTCAAGGTGCAGCATGGAAATCGGTCTGTAATTCTTGAGGACATTGGGGTCAGCAGATAGTTTCTTTAGGAGGAGTTTCACTTTGGCATGTTTCCAGCTGTTTGGGAAGGTTGCATTGTAAATGGAGGTGTTGAGGATGTTGGTGAGTTCTTAGCTCATTGGGATGGTTCCGAGGCTGAAGAAATGGTGGTAGTGGGAGTTGGTGGGTGCCCCGGAGTGGATGGATGACCATATTGTTATTGTTCGGTCGGCGTGTTTGGCTGGGGTTGTCGAGACTAATGAAGGTGGGTTGGGGGTCGAAGTTGTTGTAGATGTTGGCAATCTTGTTGTGGAAGTTATGTTATGTTATGCTAATAGATATCTGCTATAGCACATGTCTCGTCCCCAAAAGGGCATCTTGGTACTGAGATAACAGAAGAGTAAGGAGCTGCAATTTAAAACAGCAAGGTTTTCAGCTGTTTCTTGAAGCCTGCAAATCAGTTCAAGCTCTAAAGACCAAGGGGAGTTTGTTCCAGTGGTACAGAGCCAGATGTGAGAAGGCCCGTCCACTGTATTTAGATATACAGATGTGTAGAGGGCAGCGAAGGAGCTGATTTTTAGATCTGAGGCTCCTAAGGCAGAGGAGTTTGAAAATGACTTTCCTTTTAATAGGCCGTCAATGCAAGGCTCTAAGCAAAGGGCGAGAAGGGGTGCCAGTTGGCTGTTTATTAACCAATTGGGCTACAGTATTTTGTATTCACTGATAGAATATTAGCCCCCAAAATATCCCCTTACACAAATATCGAGTTATAAATTTCAACGTTAAAAATATCGACATGCTATTTTTATAATCGGAAGTACAAAAATACAGCTGCGGCCGTGGAGGGAGATCCGTGGGGCAGAAATGCGGGGCCGTGAGGGGCAGGGTGGGGGGTGGTAAACACCGGAATATGAATAATGTGAGGTAAGTAAACAATTTATTAAATAAAACGAAATTCGTAGCGCACCTTGCATCGCATTTTGAGATGCAGGGTGCGTTACGAAATACTAGTCCCACTCCAATTAGTGCAACTGTAGGATAAGTGTTAAATAGCGAAGGGGTAATAATTAATATTTCCACTCCAGTCAGTTCAAAATTTAAAACAAACAAAATATAACTAACTCAAATTATTAAAAAAATCAAAATATTAAAATAATCTAAAAAATAGAAACCTATAATAATGTTAAATAGATATGGCAAATACCTAAAAATATTATATTAAATTAATTTAAAAATAATTTGCAAACAAATAACTATTTTTAATTAGAAATTATTTAACAACAAAAACAATAATTATTACATAAATGTAATCCTTGTTATTCCCTAATTTATGACCCCTCACAGTTCACAATGCACATCTGAATTTTAAAACAAATGTACCTTCATAATTAGCATAATTAACTATCAATTAAAGAAATATTATTGATTAAAAAACAAATTAAAACAGATACAAAATAATTTACTCCTTAAACGTTACCCCTATAAAACCAAAACTAACACACAAAAATAAACAATTACCCTTATTAATTATCAAATGATGACTTAATATTAATGATCAACTAATTATTAATTCATTAAACATAAATTACTTCCCACCCTTTAATTAGCACTATAACATTTTATTTAAATAAATAGTAATACATTTACCCTGATAAAACCCACAACCCGCTCTTAAAAAATTACATTAGCACAATTAATTAATTAATATTAACAACCCAGTAATAATTAATTAATAATAAATGACTTCCCACAATTAACTCTATAAAATCTCAACTAAACAAATATTAATAAATAAGAAATAGTCATTCATGTATTATAATTATATTACTTCCCACCCTATTCCCCTATCAACCCACAACCTGCTACGGAACTACAAAACGCAAAATTTAATTAAATGAAGTTGATAACTACTAGAAAGTTAACACATATATATTAAAAAACAAAATCGATACTTATACAAAAAAGTAGATCACATACATTTAAAATACATATTAAAATACATAACACTAATTAAAAAATCGATATTTTAAACAGCTATATTTTTGCGAATGATATTAATGACTTCGATATTTTTAAAAGCGACATTTATTACCGTAAAATCAATATTCTTGACCACAATATTCTTGCTGTCGATATTTCTGTATCACGATATTTCCAACTCGATATATTTGCATAAGTCAACATTTCCAACTCAATATTCTGTCTGCATACCGGTATTTTGAATTATCTGCATTTTGGCATGGAGGGATGTGTTTGATACTACTACGAGTGCATTTTCATAGTCTAGGCGGCTAAAAATCAAGGTCAGGACGAGGGTCTTGCGAGAGTCCAGTGGTACCACTGGAATAACCCTCTTAAGGATGGCCATTGTCCCGAAACACATGCCACATGGTCCTTCATTAATAACTTATTATCAAAGAGGATACCCAAGTACCTCAATGTGCTTCTAGGAGCGGAGGCAGGGCCAGGCTCCATCGGCCACCAATCCTCAGCCCAGTGAAAATGAGCTTTACCTAGAAGTAGTATCTAGGTCTTGTCCCCATTCAGTTGTAGACAATTTGAGGACATCCAGCTGGCAATGTCTCTCATACAGGAGATGAATCACTGTTTAACATCCTCCCTATCTTGCTCGAGAGAGAGAGAGAGAGAGAGAGAGAGAGAGAGAGAGAGAGAGAGAGAGAGAGAGAGAGAGAGAGAGAGAGAGAGAGAGAGAGTTGACCAGCTGAGTATCATCAGCATAAGAAAGTATCTCAAAGTCATAGGACTTGACTAACCGAGCAAGGGGGGCAATATAAATCTTGAAGAGAGTCTGACTTATAGCAGAGACCTGAGGAATTCCCTTGTTCATTAACAAAGTCTTAGACTGGAAAGGACTCAGAGTGATGGTTTTAGTTCTATCTTTCAAAAGTTGGCAAGCCAATGTAAGGCAGTGCCGTGTATACCTATCTCCTGAAGGCGTTGAATCAGAATAGGGTGTGACATGGTATCAAATGCCGCCGTCAGGCCGAGAAGAACCGGCATAGCTGGCTTGCCGGCATCCATAGAAAGGCTGATAGAGTCTGTTACCACTACAAGGGTGGTTTCTGCGCTGTGTAGAGGGCGAAAGCTTGACTGAGAGCCTTCCCGTAAGGAGTGATCCTCCAGGTAGGGTGACAACTGTTTAGTTACGTGAGATTCCAGCAATTTGCCAATTAATGGGAGAGAGATATGAGATAATAATTGAGGGGGTCCGTGAGATCAAGGTGAGTTTTTTTTACAATAAGTTCAACATAAGCAGCATTCTATTACCGGGGAACGGTAGACGAAAACAGCAATAGATTACATAAAGATGCGACTGATGGACTAAGTGAGGAAGCTAACCTGGCTATAGTATGAGGGGGACACAAATTAGCTGGGGAACTAAATTTGATTGTAGCTTATGAGGTCTGACAGTTGGATATGTGTGGTCAGAGAGGGTGCCGAACAGTTTATGGGAGGGGGAATGTATGTTTTCAATGGCTACTGGATTGGAGAATTCCTTGACTATTGTGAAAAGCTACTTCATATGGTTGGCCACAGTACTGATGTGGAAAGAGATCCCGATCTCTTGGTCTTTTTTTGATGCAGTTGTGATAGTTGTTCAGGGCTACTTTGTGAGCCGCTTTGTCAGAGGGGTCACCATCACTACTCAAGTCTGTGACAGTGCACTGATTTACTTGACATACTGCAAGCGCCATTTCAAGCACCCCTTAACCTGCCTGGTACTTTCTGCTGAACTCAGAAATGTGTGTGATAATGCAAGCACCAACTGCACCTACAGTGCAAACACATTTCTACTTGGGATTGATTCAAAAACACTATAAACAAAATCTACCAGAATCCAATGAAGTTAAATGGTGCTGACTTGTTGGCAGCGTGCTCTCTCCCCATATGAGCAATAGTGATAATGTCGGAGGAAAACCGTAATCATGATGGCATCATTCCACTAATGTTAGGAAATAATAGCTAGTGCTATTTGCACAAATTAATATTAGTGAAAGGTCTCCAAACTTTGCATGAATTATAACTCAAATACCAGATATCTTGTGTAAATCTAATCAATTTATCATTTTATGAAAATACATGTTCTGCTGTCAGGTACATGAATATTCATTAGGTTAAACAAATTGCTGCAAACAAAATAGGAATGAAAACACTCTAATTGCAGTGGTGGCTCCTCCTCTTAGGCAGAGGAGCATCGCCCCACTGATTTGCAGCAGTGAAAGAAAGGGAGAATAACATTATAAGAATGTGATATTATTATCACTTTTATTTGTCCTCCTACAGCAGCTTTTCACGATGGGCGGGGCTGCTCTACTCACAGAGCAGGGCTGGGGAGGAGTGGTAGTACCCTCCTAAGTACGCAATGACTGTTTGGCCTGCCTGCCAATCAGTCATGCGCACTTTTCATGTTCTCCACTAAGGCTGCATTACAGCCTGGGTGGAGAACATGCCTAGGTCCCCAATCCCTGACTGATGGTCGAATCACAGTACTCAGGCCAATTACAAAGCTGTATTGCAACTTTGTGATTGGTCAAGGAAGCCTGGGTGTGCTTCCTTGTACCGACCGGAGTGGAGGGACGATGACAAGGGACGACAAGGGAAGTAGGTAGGTTTTTTTTTATTTACATCCCCCACCTTGCTCCTGCCCTCAGCCTCAACCCTCAACCCTGATCCGTGTTAGCTGCAACTGTCTATCTGCCAGAAATTATTATGTTCTCAATTTTAATAAATGCACATTTCTACCAGCAATGTCTTCATCAAGTTCTCCAATGTTCTTCACACTTGGGTGGATTATTCTTTACATGAATATATTATCACCATCACACATCAGAGTTGTCGAAATTATCAAAGGGAGGTTCACAGTCATACAAAGAATTCCCACAATGTGGAAGGAATGTGCATCCTTGTGAATGGCTAACATTATTTAGGCATAGGCCCAATTATGCTAAGAGTAATGATCATAGTACCCGCACAAGTATCACACCAAAAATTTGTATGATTTAGTCAAGAATATCATATAACATTGTAATTCCTTGAATATTTGTGTTGTGGTGGTGTATTAATGTTATTATGAGAGATAAGGTGTCAGTGCTGGACACCTGGACACTAGGGAAGGTGTTGGATATAAAATTAAACTTATTCCCTATCCTACAGCGCCACCCAGCGCAATGCGTTGTAATGGTAGTGCGTGGTAAAAAATGTGTTCTAAACGTTGTATACCGCTGGAAAGGTACTTCTAGAAAGTGTATCATCATTTGCAGAGGGATCTGAATTTAGCCCTTAAACCGTGATAGCTTAGCTAAAAAAGAAATCATATGGGATATTTATTTGTGTGTTTTTAGTGTTGGTCCCACTTGCAGATAAATTTAATACAGGATTGATATATTTTGGCACAGTGGTTCTTTTAGTATATTCCAAATGGTTTAGCCCGCGATTTTCTCCATGTCTGTGCCTGGACACTAGGGGCCACTTTTATGAGATTGTCACACAGTGCAGTGACTTGCTGCGTTGCTCTGCTTAACAAGGAAAGTGATAGAATAGGGTGCATTCCTGTCTTTTCGCCTGCCCTGGTGCCGTTTTGGCTGCCTAGCGCCATCACAGGCACATTTGCACTATGGTTCAAGGGTGTCTTAGATTTAAGGAGGGTTGTTTTTGTGCAGGAAGGTACCCCTAGTGCAGGAAGGGGTACATTCCTGCACAAAAACAGTCCCTTAGTCATTTCCTCTGTCTGTGTAAAAAAGAGGGGAAATAAAGATATTTCCCCTTGTTACGCATCACCCAGGGAGGCGTAGGTTTTTGGCACATTTCCTGGTCTGCCACTGCTGTTAAATCAGGGTATGCGTCAAAATCCATGAATGCTGTGTGCAAACACCCACACAACACCCATGAAATGCCTCCCTGATGCAGAGTAAGGCAGCACAGTAATTTGCGCTGCATTGCTTTGCTCAAGATTTGTGAAGCCACTCAGGATCACACAAGGTGGCCTTGCGTAACTTCATAAATCCAATTTTTTTGTTGCTTCATTCAAGAGAGATGCAACGGAGCTTGTAAATAGGCCCCTAGATAACTTTCTGTCCACGAACCTCAAAACATGATTGCAAAGCAGTACCTTGTGCAACACGTACCTTCCACAAATGGAAAACATGTGTTCTGTCCATTGCTGAAGCAGCACTTACTGCTCCCTCCACACTCACTGTCCGAAGTGCAGAAGTCAGTCTTTCTCTCAGCCTTCCGGTCGTCAGCTGGGCAAGAGCCAGGTCTGTCTGGAAAAACAGAATGAATGAAGTACATGTAAAGAGGGGAAACACTCTGCCCCGTAATATCTACATATACAACAATGACCTGGAACACACTGCAAGAAGAGAGCGTAGTTCTAGTCAATTTGTTTCCGACCTAGAATGTTTCAATCACTTACCCATTATTTTCATTTCTCCATTTCTCCCTTTCTCATCTGAACCCATTACTAGATAGGAAGTGCAGGCCCTAACAAATTCCCCCTTCCATTGGCAATACTCCCATTGCACCTTTCTCAGACCCCTGCTGCCCTTTTGGTCATCCTTCTCTCAAAGGGAAGGGAACATGAAGATGTCGCTATCACCAACAAATCGCTCTGCTACAAATTATCCTGGGATCGTCATGAGGTACTCCAGGAAGGTAGGATCATAAGTAGTGGGACGAGGAAGGGAGAATCATGGTAATGGATATTACCGAATGAAAAGAGAGACTTACCTCCTCATTGACTGCTGCCACCCAGCTATTTATGTTCTTAGATAGTATACCATGCCAGAATTGATATGGCCTAATGCTCTGCTTGAGCCTAACCCTTACCTCTCAAAAACCATAGAAACAGCACACTTCAAACCAGGGACATTCTGGCTTTAAAAAATAAAGCCAGAAAATTGGATCCTTGTATAAAAGCTCAGGAACAGCCATTAATAGGAAATAAAAATATCCTACATGACAGACCTACAAACATTTGATAGAGATAAACCAACTCAATCTGGCCAAGAAGCTGCCATTCTTCATGTTAAACACCTTTGAGGAGCCTCGGTAAGTGCCGATACTGCTTTCTCAAGGGAAAAGGCCTTCCTGACTCATTCTCTCATACATGATGTTAAAAACTTCTCGCTGCTGCCTACTGTGCCAAAAATCATGAATACACTTTTGCCCAGACAGTACGCTGCAGAACAATGCAACTGAATCCCACCTGGTCAGATAACATTCAATTGCTTAACCTACCTATGCTCCTCAATAAGAGTATTCAGTAAACTATGGCAGCTAAATCTTCTGTTTACATTGAAAAAAGAACACCCCTTGAGAAGAAAGTTTGGTCCTATTCAAAACCTAAACCTCTCCAAGAATACCATAGAAACTAGGAGCTCAACAGTTTAAAGTTCTGAACCACTACAGACCATTGGCAGATTTGATAAACACTAGAAAAAAAACATTACAGCCATACAAAGTTAGGAAAGCTTTTACCTACATTCTCATTGCACTTCCTATAGTCTTGCCCAGGCTACTATGAATACATATTTCAGCTCTCAGGAACTAATGCAAAAAACATGCTAACATCTGCATCCACATTGAATTGGGCAAATTAAATGCATTGGTAGTCTCACCATGGTCCATGTACCCCTACCTAGTCTTTGGCCAATGTTATCTCCATCTAAAACAAGCTCAACACCCTGTCTTGAAGTCCAGTCCTGGGGCAGAAAAACTGCTCTGAGAAATATTCTGAGCTGTGCGTATGTACATTTTATATAATGAACCAGTTTCAGCTAACAATGGCCATGATTTAGGAGAAACCCATGGTTCTGCAATACGGGAGATTCCATTTGTTAGTCACCATGAACCAAGACTTCAGATGCGTGAGACAATCATTTAAATATGGCAATACCAATAATGAGTAAATGATCATCTGACTTCATAGCCGGGGAGGATTCTTTTTATTTGTTACATAGTGAACTACTAGAAAATAAATTTGGGACACCTCATTTAGCCATGAGGCAAAGTGGCCTCCTGGTGTCATCCTACACCACACTTTAGAGAGAAACAAATCTGAGGATTGAGGTAGAGACAGCTGCACCCATGGCCACTAATGGACCAACCTGCTTCAGGTCCTTTCAATAAAAATAAGAGGGTAGGAAGCATGTGGCTTATTTTCAAGTATGTCTAACCCTGTTACATACTGGCTTGCCTTCAAGAGTCTGCCAAATTATAGGTGACTTATTTTGAAAGCAGTTGGCCTCGAGGCTTGGTGGATTACCACAGTTCAGTTAGGCAAGACAATCAGCTGTCACATTTACATCAGCCGTGCCTTGCAAGCATGGTGAACTCTAGAAGTGTTAAGTAAGAATATATTGAGCATGTTCTGAATGCGAATCTCATGCAAATCATCACACTGTAATCAAGTGGTGTGCTATTTCCATAAACTTCGTTATACTCAGCATAAAGGAAGCAAACCCAAACGTGTTGTGAAGGCAAATGTGTGTCAAAAGTCGATGTGAGAAGTGAAGGAAACTAAGAAAGATCAGTGTGCATGTAAAACATTAAATAATTTTTCTAGCTAAACCCAATGTGCATTGCTGCCAGTTTTCAGGGTCACATGGTTATGATTGGCTCTCTTGTGGTGTTTTGTGTATTGCTTTCAGAAATGGTGACAAAAAGGCCTTGGGTGTTGGTAAGGGTGTTGCTCTCCGAGCAGGATGTCCTGGATGTCCATTGGGATTGTACTTAGCCCTTCCTGAGCTTCAACGGGTAGGGTCAGGTCTTGCCCACTCCTTTCCTGATTTTTAAGGGCTGCCTGCCCTGCCACTCACAAATGCAACTAACACCTAGGCCTGGCTACACTTTGTTACCCTAGGCCTTTTGGAGCCAAACTCAGAAAAGGGGAACGGTTAGATAAAGGCATTCCCCACCTACAGGTTGGCACTGGGAATAAAAGTGGAACTTTTGGAACCTCTCTTCAAAACACTCTTGGACCTGAGAAAGATTCCGAAGAAGTACTGCCTTGCTGTCCAAAAACAAAGACTGGACCTACTTCTCTTGAATACAGGCTCCCTAGAAGTGAATCTAAGGTTCAGTTGGCTGACCTCCTCTTTGAGCTATGGGGACACAACAAGCTTTCAGTGGCCTCCCTGCAAATGCCCAGCTGACAAGCGCCAACTGGACCTGCCTGAGACCTGCTGCTGGCCTCTGCTGGAGAGAGTCCTGATCCCCAAAAGGTGCCCTTCAGGTATTGGACCCGTGGCTGGCATCAGAGGGCACTCCTCCCTCTGCCAAAATCACAGGTTCTGAGCTCCAGGTGATGAGCAAGAAGATTTTGGTTATTCGCATGAATGTCCTGCGACAACTTGTCCTTCATCAGTGTAGACTGTAAATGCGGAGATGCAGCAATTCGCGATTCTTTGCACTGAACAGCTCCTCATGCTGCCAATGATCTCCTCACTTCAACTTCCAACACGAAGCTCCTCTGCAGCTCCATGCATGGACTTGGACTAAGTGAAGGTAAAATCTTCATGGGGTGAACCTGGTCCCTGTGTCTGACCTGCGTTCCATCGTGACTGGCCTGAACTTGTGACTTTGACCTGGTCTAGTACGACCAGATAACAGATTTTCATGGGTTGTGTTTCCACTTTATTACAGTTTGAGTGCTGCTTAAATACCTTACACATCCCCTCTAAGTTAAGCATGACTGCTTTGTGCCAAGCTGCCAGAGGTTTGAGCACATGTTTATTTATTGACTTTTGTGGGTCACCCTAAAAAGGAATGATTGTGTTTATTATTTGAGTGGGGCTTCTGCCCCTCTCAACTAATAACCCAATTTCGTACATGCACATATTTGTTTGCCCTCCTGATATGTTGGTAGTCGATGTTGTGGAGTTGATATATGTGTAGGTCGATATTATTGGCTTTGATATTGTGAGATACAACTATATTTCACACCTTTATCAATGATGAACTTTCCACTATCAAGATCTATGGAGTGAGCTAAATCACACGGAGCTAAGAATAGTAATATGCTCTACAAAGAGAATGAGTGGCTCTTCATAAAGCTAACAACTATAGCCATCTGTCAGTGGCCACCACACTAAGGATCTCAAAAATCAGTATGTAATACAACTTAAAAGACTTTTGGTGTCATTCAGAGTTCGGAGGAACACTCTCCAAAGACCTAGAGCAGCAGAGCTAATTTCTCCATGAACCCAGCCACAGGTTGCATGCTAAACTTAAGAGTGGCCACGAATTGTGGCTGTTTGCCACCAAAGCGGCTCCCTTCTCCTAGGCTTTGTTTGACTCAGGGGCAAAAGAACAGTGACAGCAGGCCAGGGATGCCATGATAGACATGGGATGCAGAACTATTATGTCATATCTGAAAACAGACTCTGAAAGTGAGGGTCCATCCTTGGAAGTGACATCAGCAGTGTCCCTTGCATGCCATGAGTTGTATACCGCTTTGTAGGAACATTTAGGACCCTTACTTGTAAAGGTCCACAAATGTTCACATTGCAATCCCAGTTAGTGAGAATGCCACTGACTTGGCATTGGAGATGATGCCCTAAATATGGCAGCCAGCTCCTCTGATGCCCTGGCCACCAGCACCAGGCCTGCCCAACAGTTTTTTCACGAGAAATCAACAAAAGACTTGGGAAGGACAACTAACTTCCCTTCTTGAAACTCCTCAGCCTGAAGATATGTTCTGTAACTTTGTCCATATTGCTCTTAAGTTGGCAAACTGCAGACTATTATTTTTTTTTAAAATTTTTTTTATCGTTTTAGCCCCAAATTTTGTTTTTGTTCATTACTGTACATGCTGTGAAGCGCTCTGATACCCTCGGGTCCAGCTAGCGCTATACAAAACTTCAATAAATACATTTTTAAAAAAGATGTTGGCTCCATTGTCAAAAACTATTTCCCAGACCTCTATACAGGACTGGGGAATCAATCGATAAGTGGAGTAAAAACGACCAATTTGTGAATGCCCTGTTCCATCTCACTTCTAAATAAGGCTTTTGTGTATTCCATTTCATGTAAGTGATGATCTTTTGCACACAATTTGCATATAATTTGAAGCAACAGATAATAAGAAGATAGTGCATTTGCCCCTTAAGAAGTAATTCATCACATGGTGGTAGGCAAGTAAAATACTCTTTACAACAAGCGACTTAACATACCTGCAGCAGGAACCTTACAGAACATATCAAAATTGTCCTTGCAGCACTTCTTATTTGTTTGGCATTGTCCATCATGCTCACAGTAGGTGGAATTACTGCGAACTAATTTGGGGTCCACATATCTTTCAGGTGGACACTTTCCAGGCTTCACTAAGAATAAGAACAAAAAGCAAATATAAAGTCATGCATTAAATGAAGAACTTATCTACATGCCTCATGATTCACTGCAAATACACCTTTTTTAATTGTTGTTATGCATTTTAATGGTAAATAATACTATATCGATATTGTTTACTTTTCCCAAACTTGGTAAAAGTGATGGAAATTGACATTGGGGACAATGATAATGTGGAAACTTGTAAAATAGCTGAATGAGTATTTGCAACATATACATAACTGGGTCGGTGTGTGCTGCAGGTGCACTTTTGGCAAAGAAATCTCTACGAGTCATGCCTCATTGTCAGTTGTTTTAGTAATTTCTGTGATGGAATGAACATTTGTTATTTTTTTAATTAACATTTTTGGCTTTCATTGGCCCGAGCACAGCATTTTCTATTACTTTATTCAGATGTTTCATCTTTTTTATTGTGCCAGTATTTTATTTCCATTTTCAATATTAAGTAATTCCACATTCTCGTTATTTACTCAAATCACTTGTTTTATTTTCTGCTATGGGGTGTTGCGTTACATTTTGTTTTCGGTTATTCTTGCAAAATGGGTTTTGTCCATTTTGTCCTTCGGGATATATTGCTTTTTACTGATCACCCAGTTTCTGACTTTTTACTGTGGGTGAGCCTATCTACATATGTCTCGCCCAAGGTAATAGCATGACAAACGGACTGTGCATGTTTACCACCAGTGTTTGCCTTTTAACAACAGACGGCTGCGATGCGGCATGGGTAAGAGGCCCTTGGCTGGTTACACATTAACATGTTTGCTTGCTGTGCGAATGAGACTACCATTGTGACGAACCCTGTAACTGCTCACAGGTAGCCCGGCACAGGGGGACTCTGCAGTGTTACATATTGAACTGGGGGGGGCCTTATAATAGTAGTGGGCACTCATAGGTAAAATCAGCATAGTTTACTGTTTTGTCTGTTGTGACACTTTATTATACCCATGGGGGAAATCTGCCTTAGAGGGCAGGTTTGCTCCTCTTTGGCCTTCAAAGTCCAGCAAGATATCAAAATGGGTGAAACATACGTGGGAAGATTAATTATGTAAGTCTCAAGCATATTTAGGCACATCCTATGAGTTGCCCAGATTTTTCATATTTCCCTGGCTCTAATCAGGCTCAGTGCCAAGGTCTTATTTTGCATGGCTGCTCCAAGTTAGTTACACTGATCCCCAGCAGAGGTGACAAAGCCCCCCCACACACACACAAAAGGAGTATTTAATAGTGCTTCCCTCAGCTCCTGAAATGGAAGGGATGGGGAAGAAAATATGTTAGTTAGCTGCCACACTGTACTAAGGCGGGGGACAGCACAGGCCCACTAAACAAAGGAGGGACACCTCTTTAAATCATTGATGGGAAAGGCCCTGGCAATGATGTCAACGAGGGGTGAAACTGACCAGTGACATTCTGGATGGCACCATCTTCCACTGCTGTGCAGAAGGTTTGAAATGGAGGTAGAGAGGTGATGTGGCATCTTAAGATTGGACTGGGGGCCTGGTTTCTAGAACATTCCAACCCCACTTAAAAACTCTTACACAAAGAAAAAAGGCTGCTTTTTCTGATGGACTCTGCAGTAGCAGCCATGGTTAACTGGAAGGACAAACCACTGATGCCCTAAAGGACTAAAGACTCTGTCCCCCATTTGACCATACGACTAGTGGGTTTCTCCAAAGGCCAAAGAGGCTGCCCCCTTACACAACCTAAGGACCATTTGGGGGAAATGCTGGACTTTTGTACCTAAGCAGGAGGAAAGGAGCACCAGAGACAGAAACAAGCATTTACAATGCAACGGTTTCGCCTTTGGAGAAGTTAGAGCTATTGGCATTGTAAATGACAACATTTGTATTTATGTGTTGGTTTTGAAAACAAATAAATAAATGGCATTGTCATTTACATTGCCAATAGTTTAACCTCTCGCAAATGTGAGAACTATTGTACCCTACGGACGACCTCAGCAGACAGCAATTACTACCACACACACACACACACACCCAGACCCAGCCCCACACACCCAGAGCCAGCCACACCCAAAGCCCCCCCCCACACACACTGGAGCAGACACACACACACACACACACACACTGGAGCAGTCACACACACACACACACACTGGAGCAGTCACACACACACACACTGGAGCAGTCACATATACACACACACACACACACTCTGGAGCAGTCACATACACACGCACATACTCTGGAGCAGTCACATACACACACACCCTGGAGCAGTCACACACACACACACACACCCAGGAGCAGTCACACACACACACACACACCCAGGAGCAGTCACACACACACACACACACCCAGGAGCAGTCACACACACACACACACACACACACACACACACACACACACACACTGGAGCAGTCACACACACACACACTGGAGCAGTCGCATATACACACACACACACACACTCTGGAGCAGTCACATACACACGCACATACTCTGGAGCAGTCACATACACACACACCCTGGAGCAGTCACACACACACACACACCCAGGAGCAGTCACACACACACACACACACCCAGGAGCAGTCACACACACACACACCCAGGAGCAGTCACACACACACACACACCCAGGAGCAGTCACACACACACACACACACACACCCAGGAGCAGTCACACACACACACACACACACCCAGGAGCAGTCACACACACACACACAGGAGCAGTCACACACACACACACACACACACCCAGGAGCAGTCACACACACACACACACACACACACACAGGAGCAGTCACACACACACCCAGGAGCAGTCACACACACACACACACACACATGAAACCTAAAAACCTCCCGGCCATGCTCATTACTTGATAAACAGTACCACCTCCGCCCTCCTACTTGCATTGACAGAATATCACGATACATTTTTTCATACCATGTTACATGTATCCCCAAGTTTTGGTTCATCCACATGAATCTCGTGAACCTACCAGGCACTTTAAGAGAACGTATTTACACCGGACACCAGGGTTGGGGGGAGATTCATTTCTATTTAAAGGAGTCCGGAGCACCTACCCAGCAGTATTTCTTCCTCCTGTGACCGCCTGTTTACACCCCGAGGCTCGTGCTACGGTGAGAACACAGGGCAGCACATAGTATTAAACCTAGGCAGTGCACACTTCAAAAACGCCAGAATAAGGGACACCGGGCCTTTAAATTCATACCAGTTTCTTGCACGTTTATGTATACAATTCCATACAAGTAAGGCAAGAAAATGCCCACGCATGGGAATTTTGAAAGTCTGGTTTGATTACAAACGCATCTAAGTGCTACACATAAAAATCACGTTTCAGTAAGACTCGGAAAACAACGAGGGGACCAGGAGATCTGAAAAACAGGCATATTAAACGTGAATAAAAACAGAATGCACAAGTTCCAATAGCTTTACCATCTAAGACTGGCCAAAAGACAGTCACCCGAGAAATCCCCAGAGAGACCTGCTTCAAAGGAGGATGAAAACACAGCACAGCAGCGCGGGAAGCGGGCAACACTCCCACTGGGGGAGGCAGCCTCTGGAGTAAAAAAAAAGTGAGGACAAATTCAGACGCTATGTTTTCAAGTTGTTTGAAAACTGATACTAAAAGGTCCTGTCGTGCATTTTCTGAGCACCAGAATTTCCCTTAAACCTGCTACTAACACTAGCCTCCCCGTTACAGAAATGTGCTTTGAGGGGAAAAAACGAACAAACAAAACATTTTGCACTGCCCACACATCCGAACACCTAATCAACTTCTTACATTAGAAAGCAAAAAGCACAAATGGTAAGGCAGTTTTAGATAGCTCCGAGCAACTCTCTCCATAAACGTGAATCAGACTGGAGACCACTGTTTTGTAAGTGTCCAGCAACAACTGCCCGTGGGTGAAAAACTGTCCATTGAATAGGTGCAACCAGTTCTCCGCACATAAACCGCATGTGCTGCTTTAAGACTTCCACCCAAACGAAACCTACAAACTAAAGATGTTCTTAATTAACAAGAGTCACCAATTACAAACACATTTCTTAGATTGGAAGTTACCATTAGTTTGTCATTTTCCATGTTCTTGTGTAGTGCTACCCATGTTAGTACAGTCCTCCTTTGCATCACCAGAGGTACAGGCGAAAACAAAGACACGGATAGCAGGCGGGAGGGGGCAAAGACACGGACAGCAGGCAGGAGGGGGCAAAGACACGGACAGCAGGCAGGAGGGGGCAAAGACACGGACAGCGGGCGGGAGGGGGAAAGACAAAGACACGGACAGCAGGCAGGAGGGGGCAAAGACACAGACAGCGGGCGGGAGGGGGCAAAGACAAAGACACGGACAGCAGGAAGGAGGGGGCAAAGACACGGACAGCGGGCGGGAGGGGGCAAAGACAAAGACACGGACAGCAGACAGGAGGGGGCAAAGACACGGACAGCGGGCGGGAGGGGGCAAAGACAAAGTCACGGACAGCAGGCAGGAGGGGGCAAAGACACGGACAGCGGGCGGGAGGGGGCAAAGACAAAGACACGGACAGCAGGCAGGAGGGGGCAAAGACAAAGACACGGACAGCAGGCAGGAGGGGGCAAAGACAAAGACACGGACAGCGGCAGGAGGGGGCAAAGACACGGACAGCGGGCGGGAGGGGGCAAAGACAAAGACACGGACAGCAGGCAGGAGGGGGCAAAGACACAGACAGCGGGCGGGAGGGGGCAAAGACAAAGACACGGACAGCAGGCAGGAGGGGGCAAAGACAAAGACACGGACAGCAGGCAGGAGGGGCAAAGACAAAGACACGGACAGCGGGCAGGAGGGGGCAAAGACAAAGACACGGACAGCGGGCAGGAGGGGGCATAGACACGGACAGCAGGCAGGAGGGGGCAAAGACACGGACAGCGAGTGGGAGGGGGCAAAGACACGGACAGCAGGCAGGAGGGGGCAAAGACACGGACAGCGGGCGGGAGGGGGCAAAGACACGGACAGCGAGCGGGAGGGGGCAAAGACACGGACAGCGAGCGGGAGGGGGCAAAGACACAGACAGCGGGCGGGAGGGGGCAAAGACACGGACAGCGGGCGGGAGGGGGCAAAGACAAAGACACGGACAGCAGGCAGGAGGGGGCAAAGACACGGACAGCGGGCAGGAGGGGGCAAAGACAAAGACACGGACAGCGGGCAGGAGGGGGCAAAGACACGGGGAGGGGGCGGGAGGGGGCAAAGACACGGACAGCGGGCAGGAGGGGGCAAAGACACGGACAGCAGCAGGAGGGGGCAAGGACACGGACAGCGGGCAGGAGGGGGCAATGACAAAGACACGGACAGCGGGCAGGAGGGGGCAAAGACACGGGGAGGGGGCGGGAGGGGGCAAAGACACGGACAGCGGGCAGGAGGGGGCAAAGACACGGACAGCGGGCAGGAGGGGGCAAAGACACGGACAGCAGGCAGGAGGGGGCAAAGACACGGACAGCGGGCAGGAGGGGCAAAGACAAAGACGCGGACAGCAGGCAGGAGGGGGCAAAGACACGGGGAGGGGGCGGGAGGGGGCAAAGACACGGACAGCGGGCAGGAGGGGGCAAAGACACGGACAGCGGGCGGGAGGGGGCAAAGACACGGACAGCGAGCGGGAGGGGGCAAAGACACGGACAGCGGGCGGGAGGGGGCAAAGACACGGACAGCGGGCGGGAGGGGAGTGGAGTCTCACTCTCACTGCCCACGAGTGCCCTGAGTCGCACTCACTGCCCACGAGTGCCAGAGTCTCAATCTCACTGCCCATGAGTGCCCTGAGTCGCACTCTCACTGCCCGCCAGGAACCGAGTCTCACTCTCACTGCCTACCTCTGTGTCATTTAGGTGTCTGCGCTCTCTACTTACCACAGCAGTGGCCCCAGTCTCACCTTCGTCGCACTGCCCCTCTCTAGTCTCACTCGCTCCTTGAGTGAATCCAGCTGTTGAGCAGTGACTTCAGACGTATTCATTCACTCACTCATACCCGTAGTATTCCCTCTCCCCACAGCAGTGAGTCCCTCCCGCCCGGTACTCACACGAAGACCTGAAGAGCAGGGCTCGGACGCCCACTTTCAGCAGCAGCTCCCGCATCTCCGGTCCCTCGGCCAGCGCTCGCAGCTGCCCTGATCTCACAGCCCTCCCGGCCCCATGCGCAGCCCGCGCCCCAGCCTCCCCCGCCGCCCCCGGCAGGAAACGGGGAGAGGGAGGGGGCAGGAGGGGTGGAGATACGAGAGGAGGAGGAGGGAAGGCGAAGTGCCAAAAGATTACTTTGATTGGTCGCATAAAAAAATTCGTTATGATGATTGAATTGCTTTTAACTGTTTTAAATACGTTATTACTTACTATAATAGTTGGCTCCGTTATGGAAACCACATCTTAAGCAACCAGGCATTGGCAAAGCCGATATGCTTGCGGCCCGGCCGGACCAGATTCGGGGGCGTTCCCGGCTTTTGGCTGACGTAGCATGACGTAGCCAAAAGTCAAAAATTCTCGGGAACGCCCCCGAATCTGGTCCGGCCATGACGGACGCCTCTCTGTTCCAATGGCTAGCCTCCATTTATGGAGCTAGCCAATGGAACAGAGGGCGGATTCCCGAGCAACATACTGTAACTCATTAGATTTCTCTTTCGCAAAAGCTGCTTGCGCAGCTTTTTTGCAGTCGAAACCTAAAAAGGAGGAAAGCTGGAGCATTGAGCCAGTAATACCTGCTGCCTTCAACTTATAGCGCTTTTGATGCCAGGAGACCTGCTGGAACTGCTTCTGGTGACTAGAGCTCTCCACATGGAGTCAAATGAGCCTAAGATGATGAACATTTGATACTCAGGGCCATAAATGTGTACTTTTAAACATTAGCTACCTTTGACCTCTATTGAGGGACACAATGTCTGGGCCTTCACCGCCAGCCTCTAAATTACCTCTGGGGTGGCCTACAGCTGGGGGAGCAAGGGAATGTGCAACGTTTTTCTATTTTTACCCAAAGCAGGTTTGTATGGGCGGTTCCTTCCAAAGGCGTATTTTATGCCCATCTCCCTGAAAGCCAATGCAATGTATAGGGGAGGACCATCATGCTCCCCCAAAGGTAGAAACAAGAGGCCTGGGGCCCCTTCTCTGGGCCCCCCCCAATAGCACAGAAGAAAGAAGCAGCACCTCCATGTCCCCCAATGCTGATGGCATCCCCCCAGCTCCCTTGCACGTGTCTGGGGGAGTGGGGTGGCCCCTGCATACCAAATACCTGGCATGCATGGAGCAGGCAGAGGAAAAGCATGAGGAGGCCCGCTGAGATGGTTGCTGGTTGGGTAGCAAGCCAGCCGGGTCACCTTGGGGTGGACTCTCTGAGCTACCCCTAATGAGGAAACAATGCTCAAAAGAATTAAACCATTAAACCCACAAGAAGCCGTGTGGCATGGGGGCGAGAGAGCTCCATAATGCTCTGATGGCTTTCATATTTACATATTGTTCTGGCTTGTGGTAGCCCCAAATCGGGCAGGTGCGCCACCAATGATGTTGCCAGGTGGCTGCAGGAAGCACAGTAGCCACCTCCAGTGAATTTGGAGATTATTTCTATCTTTAATCGAGGGGCAGATATTTTTGCCACTGGTGTTTGTTTCTTATTTCAAGCACTCCCAAAGCTGGAGCTTTTGCTGTCCGGTTGGGAGTGCAGGGCTTGTTTTAAGGCTGTATTTTTGTGCCTTGAAGGTGTAGAAAAAAGATGTAGAGTTGTAGACACATGTTACGTTTATTTTTAATGTTTTGTTAACCATTTATGTTCACAATGATTTTTCATCCATGTTAAAAATCCATTATTGACATTGAGGGTTGTGTTTGCACATGATTAGAGACTAATAACATAGGCTTGCTTCATATGTTGTGATGGACCTTGGTAAAGCCAATAGGGTTGTTTTATTTAAAGTGATCGCCCCTTATATTGTGATGTCTATCTGGTATAGTTGGGGGAGTACTGTGATTTTTAGGGTCCTGACCTATTAAATATTGAATGCAATTTCAGATTGTTGCTAAGGTATTTTCTTTCTGCTTTATGTATGTGTGTGTGTGTGTGTGTGCGTGTGTGTGTGTGTGCGTGAGTGTGTGCATGGGCGTAAATTAAGGAGTTGTGTTTAAGAGTGTGTGTGTGTAATAAATGTACTTTTCCTTTTTCTAAAGACTATCATTCTTTGAGTGTTATTATTGCATGCCAGCGAATGGTGATTGCTAGCCGACTCCACCTCTCCATATCAGGCCTTGGACTGCTCTGCTACGCTAGCCTTATAGAGGCAAACGCTACACTGGGGCACTTGCTTCCCAGTAATGGGAAATATGTGGGCTTATTGCATGTGCAAGGCTAACAACCTCAGAACTAATAACCCAATTTCCTACATGTATACTTGACAGGATTTTACAGGAAGATGGCCGGGCAGATGTATGGTTACTTGGGGCCTTATTTAGAGATATGGCAGCCACACTGGTATATTATTGCCAGCCATATTTAGATATCTCTCCCTGAGTGCAGAGATCTGTTTGCCTTCAGAGGAGCTGCCGCCACAGTGGCTTCTCTGAAGATTTTTAAGTTTAGTGATCAGTTAAAATATCTCATGTGACTTCTTTTTAAAAAAAATTTTTTATTAAAGAACCAGTATCAGCATAAAACAATCCAAGCAAAATTTGACACATTAGGTAAAATATATGCAAGGGGAACAAATAATATGGTGAGAGAAACTTAGAAGCAAGCAATACAAAAAATGGATAACACATGATAAGGTGAAAGAGACTTAAAAAGCAAGTAAATACAAAAGTGAACAAGATAAGATATAAATACAATGTATTAGATAACAAGATAAGATATAAATACAATGTATAGCTGTGGAGAAAAAATGACAGCCATAAGTTCGATCATAAAGTTTCGTTAGTCTCAGCCAATTCCACTAGGAGATAATCCAGCTTTCCAAGCAGAGACTGGACGCCATAACACTTCCACTCGAAGCTTTGCTTTAGCTCCTCTGGTGGCAAATATTGCCGATTGAATGAGTTGAGTTTTATAATGAATGAGTTGAGTTTTATAAAGCGCACATAACTGCCCTGAGGCGTCCAAGCGTTAAGATTACCAACTGAGGCTATGGTTGCTAGAGGTAAGAAGATCTACTCAACTACTAATTAATGAACAGGAGCGTTTTCAACTGTTTGCGAAAAGAGCTGAGATCGGGGTTGGACGTTAAATGCTGGGGAAGAGCATTCCACAGCTTGGCCACATTATATGAAAAAGAGCGGCCTCCCGATCTTGATTACTTTATTTTCGGAACAATAGCCAGGTTAGCAGCGGTTGAACGCAGCTGTCTGGCAGGATGATAGGGTGCAATGAGAGGAAGATTGATTACTGGGCCTAAAGACCAGAAGGACTGATGTGCAATACAGAGTGATTTAAAGTTGACTCTTTCCCTAATGGGGAGCCCGTGCACTCTCCTTAGGCCGGACTTTACTGATGATCTGCGGGGGATTTGTAAAAGAGTCCGTGCGGCGCAATTTTGTATCAACTGCAATTTGCGCAGAGTGAAGTCAGGGGCTCCCAGGTATAAAGCATTCCCGAAATCCAACCGTGATTGGATCAAGCCCAGAACCACGGTCTTTCTTGCTTCAAAGGGGAGTAGGGGGAGGATCTTTCTGATGACTCTGAGGATGCCAAAACAGAGGGCAGATAGTCTTATTGCCTGCTGGTCAAATGACAAGGACCTATCCAGCCAGAAACCAAGGCTCTTAATGGTTTCTTTAGGTTCCGGGGCAGGTCCTAAGCAGGATGGCCAAAGAGTATCGATAGAAGATGGTGCGAGACGACCTAGGAGCATGAGCTCAGTCTTGTCTCCGTTTAGTTTGAGACAAGACTTGGTCATCCAGCTCTTAACCATCTCCAGGCATCCTGCAAGATCCACACCCGCTAAGGAGCCACCTTCCTGCGCCAGAGAGACCACCAGCTGAGTATCGTTCGCGTAGGTAATGATCTTAATGCCATACGGACAGACAATCTCAGCCAATGGCCTCATGTAGACGTTAAATAACGTCGGGCTCAACGATGATCCCTGCGGTACTCCACATCCCAGAGGCTTACTGGTGGAGGTGACATTGCCCTCATATACCTGGAAGGATCTATCATTCAGGTAGGACCTGAACCACTCCAGGGCTTTGTCAGATATTCCGGTATCGATTCATAACTATAAACCGCAAGAAAACGAGCTAGCCACATTTGAAAACTAGGAGGTGAATCTTCTTTCCAGCGGGCAGACAATATTAATACAGCTGTACCAATGAATAGTAATCTTTGTTCGGATTTAGAAAGTTTTAAAGAATCATCAAAGCCTAAAACAAATAGGGTGTCAGACTCTGGGAGTTTATGAAAAAAAATTCTCCCAAAATGAGGCAATCATACTTTTTATGACAAGAAGTTCAGTACAATTGCTAAACATGTGAATTAAAGTAGCGGGACCCTGTGAACATCGCGGGCATCGATCCGTCTCTCTTTTACCCCACGTGAAGAGTTTGGCCGGGGTAAAGTAAAGATCGAATATTGTTTTAAACAACTGAGCCTTTAAATTACTAGCCATAAACAAATTACTACTCATCTCTAGGACTCTGTCTATATCAACATCTGGGTTGTTGAGTTTCACCGCCCATTTAGTTTCTATTTGTTCAATATCGTCGTTTATATTAGTTAAAAGTATGTCATAGAATGTCCCTATCTTAGTTTTTTGAGTGGCAAATGCCTCAATTAAGTCAATCTTTGAGAGACTGATTGAGTCACTTTTTGCTTTTAGTTTGGCGTGCAGTTGAGCAAACTTAAGAAAATCCCCTTCAGAAAGACCAAATTTTGTTTTGACGTCGTGAAAAACAGTGTGTGAACCATTTAACCAGACATTGTTAATTGTTTTAATACCCAACCTTTGCCATTTCTTTGCAGTTTAGTCGAAATCAAGACCAAGTGTAATAGTGGATTGAAACAAAGATGTATAGCGGGTGATTTTACCAATCTGCATGTGTTTTAGTACTTTATTCCAAATTATCCAGGCACTTTTTAAAATTTCACCCTTGTTTTTCTTATAATGACTAGCTTCAGTCTTTCTTAGTAATAGGCTGATGGCATCTTGGCCAATTACAAGCTCATATATTGAGGGGATTAGGGTAGTAGCTGTTCCAGTGGCAAAAGATGGATCTAAAACCATAGGATTTAATTGTTTAAGAAAAGCTGCCCAATGATAAAGCATAATATTTGGTGCCGTAAGCCCGCCCCTATCTAATGGCAGGGATAGATAGGAAAGTGAACGTCTAATTTTCCCGTGTTGCCACACGAATTTAGACATAAGTGTGTTGATCAATATAAGTATTTTAGGATCAACAATTAAAGGAATGGTTCGAAAAAGATATAAACATCTCTGCAGTATATTCATTTTCAGATAGTTTACTCTACTCATAATGGAGAGGTACAGACTATTTACTCTATCCAAATCCGTCTTAATCTTATCTATGAGTGGATCAAAATTATTTTTAACTAGAATCTTAGTATTAGTGCAAATAATCACTCCACGATAAGTGGCTGTTTTGGCTCTTCTTTGATCTAGACAGAGAGTGTTATCAGTGCATAAGATAATGCTCTTTCCTCTATTGAGAGAATAACCTGAGTAAATGCCAAATTCTAAGGCCAATTGTTCAATTTCGTGAATCGCCTCAGTCGGGTGGGGTGTTAGCACCGCGATGTCATCAGCGTAGGCTAGAACTTTTGTTTCATATTGATTACAGAGAACTGGCTTAATAACGTTACTTTCCAAAAATTTTAGAATTAGGGGGTTAATGTAGAAGCGAAGAGAAGGGGCGAGCAAGGACATCCCTGTCTTGTACCTCTTGAAATATTAATATAGCCAGACTCTGAACCTAGCATTAAGAGTTTTGCTTTGGGATGTTGATACATAGATTTTATGGATTTCAAAAATTTAGGGCCGAAATTAAGACGTGCCATGGCAACCCATAAAACGTTCCATGAGACACGATCAAAGGCTTTCTCAGGGTCAAGCAGGATCATTGATATCCGGCCCCCCGTGACAGACATGGCATCAAAAAGGACAATAGCTCGACGGGTATGATCTGTAGTCCCTTTACCCGGAACGAAGCCATGCTGCCACGGAGAGACCAGATGCCCTATGATCCCGCTGAGTCTGAGAGCCATCACTTTTACATATAATTTAGAGTCCGATTTAATCAAAGATATTGGGCGATAGGATGTTAATTGCTCTGGTGATTTTCCCTTCTTAGGAAATACTATAATACTAGCCTCATCCCAAGAACAAGGGGGAATGCCATTGTATTGAACCCCCAAAAATAAATCCAATAGCAGGGGACTTAATTGTTGGCTAAGAATTTTATAAATTTCAATCAGCAGTTTGTCTGGGCCGGCTGCTTTGCCCGATGTTAACAGCGATAAAGCAGACTCTGCTTCAGCCGATGTGATCTCAGCTTCAAGCTCTTCTCTTGAAATATCGTCTAATAGACTAGCAGCTGTCGGATTGTTAAGAAAGCTCGCCAGAAAGTTATCAATATCTTCTTCAGAGGTGATAACTTCTTCAGAATATAGTTTTTGATAATATCGTTGAAATTGAAGGATAATATCAGCAGCTTACACATAAGTCTGTCCGCCATCTACAATTGTTGAAATGTTATTTGATGCATTTTTTTGACGGGTTCGAAGTGCAAGCTGTTTACCCACTTTTTCACCGCTTTCATATGCTTTCCTTCTATAAGCTCTATAAGTTTGGGCGGCTTTCTGGCTGAGATTAGTATTGAGCTCGGCTTTTAAAACCGCTACCTGAAGCCATTGATTGCTAGAATCTCTGCCCTGTACAATTAAGAAAGTGTGCTGTAGCTCAGCTTTGGCCAACTCTAATAATTTTGCTTCATGATCATTTCTTAGTTTGGTTCTGGCAGCATATTGAAATCTAGATATCTCTCCTCCTAAAGCGGATTTATACGTGTCCCATACTATATTTCTAGAAGCACTAAACCGATTTATATTAAAAAACTCTTCAGTCCAAGTTTTAATGTAGGCAATAAATTCATTATTGGACAGAAGTTTCCTATCAAACGACCAGGACCGCTGTTGAGTGAATTGTGAGTTGACTGTAATTCCAAGAAGCAATGCATTGTGATCTGATATTATTCTTGGGAGTTTGCTAATAGTTGCTTGTGGTGCAAGATCTCCAGTAACAAATATGTAGTCAATTCGAACTTGTTTTTGATGGGGATGTGAAAAATAAGTAAATCCTAAGTCGTGAGTGTTGTTTTGAAGCCAAACATCAATTAATCCATACTTAGCTATAAGCCTCCTAACAGCTTTATACACTCTGGGTTTGCGACCATTATATTTTAATTTGGAGGTGGTATTGGACAGTAATGGTATTAGTGAAATATTAAAATCGCCACATAAAACTAATGGGCCCTGCAGGTGGCCAGTTCGGCCTCTAATGTCTCAAAAATGGTAGGATCATCTTGGTTTGACCCATATATAGTACAGATAGTTACTCCACAAGCAAGTTTAACAATAGCCCACCTACCATGAGAGTCTGAAAGATAACGTAGCCCTAACCCAAGATTTGTTTTGGCTAACACTGCCACCCCCCTTATGTTCGAGGATTGTGTAGAGGCTACCAGACGATTATACCCTTTCAAATTTAACCATGATTTCTTAATCCATGGTACATGGGTTTCTTGAAGACAAAGTATATCTACAGGATTTCGTTTCAACAGCTCGGCCAAACGTCTTCGTTTATCTCCTGTTAAAAGCCCTCCAACATTCCAAGTTTGAACGCTTAATCTACCCATTGTTTATAGGAAAAAGTAGTAAGATCATTTTAAGCAGCCAAAGCTTGGATTTAAGACACATATCTAGCTCGAATTCTGTTCCATTTAGTTTCCCCTTGAATAAGTTTTTAGCTGATAAACCTGGTTCTTTTTTTTCATTTTGTGTTTTCACCCCCCTTAATAACCCCCCTTGCCCATCCCTAACACCCTCCCCACCCTTCCCTTAGACCCCCCATAATAACCCCCCCCCCTACTTAGTAGGCAATCAGACTCAAACAGAGTCTGGGTGATGCAGTCACAGCACCACATCTAAGCTACCGCCTTTTTAGAATGCTTAAATAATGATAAATAAGAAGGAAAGCCAAAAGTTGAAAATTAGAATTAGAAGGAACCCGTAGTAGTACCCAAAACTTAAAACAAAAATTCAAACATTCAAACACTTGAACATTGACTGAAGTACGTTAAACCATTAAGTTGAGTTGTGACAATGGTTCCATTCGTTCCATGATTTAACCTGATTACAACATAGTTAGAGATAGACATATACCAATAATGTTCTCAATTCTAGGAGATTTCATCTAGGTAAGCCTTCGCTTTGATTTCAGACTGGATATATTTTGTGAGGCCGCCATGTACAATTTTTAACTTCGCAGGCTTATTCAAGTAGGCTTGTGCGCCTTTTTCTTGGAATGGCTTAATCAAAGAGCGAAGCCGCCAACGCCTCTCCACAGTAACGTGGCAAAAGTCTGGTCTTGAAAAATAGGAAAAGTCATTGTAAAGTACCTTTTGGTCAGGTCTAGCTTTATCCGCCATAGTCTGCCTAACCAAAAAATTCTAGGATAGCTCTGGGATATATCCCGGGTTTCGAAGGCATATTAAAAGGCGTCCGGTGGGCGTGTTGGATTTCGGCTTCCAAGTTCCAGTCTCTAAGGTCGGGAATGGACTCCCTGAGTAATTTAACTACAAAGGCTCGGGTGTCGGCCCCCTTCAGTTTCTCCGGGACACCCAGAATGCGGAGGTTATTACGGCGTTGCCGATTTTCAAATTCCTCCAGTTTCCATTTAATATCTACGAGTTCTGCTTCCTGAAGTTTGACTCGCTCAGCGTTCAATGTGGTCTCTCTCTCGTTTGTCACAACCCTGGCTTCCATCTCATTAACTCTTTCCCCTATCAAATTGCAGGACTTAAAGAGTTTCCTAAAAACTCCTTGCATTTTACGGAGTGCAGCCCGGGATCTCTTACTGTCCAGTGCTGTCTCTTCCCTATGAGCCGCAATAGCCTGCAAGATAGTCTCTACTGCTGATTGAGATATCTCCGAAGTTGTTGAGTTAGTTGGAACCCCAGCTGAATGCGGCAATGAGTTAGGGACCATGTGATTTTCAATTTGGCCCTTTTGTATGATCCTAGTTGTAGATTTAGGTTTGGCTCTAATCGTATTGACATGTGAGGCTTGTTCATCAGAGCTATCATCATAAGAACTAAGCACAGGTTCTGATTCAGATTCTACGTCTATTGAGCCCTCCAAAGAATCACCTTCATCTGACCACTCATCCAGAACATTAATACCATTCTCATCAGAAAAAGAGTAAAACTCGCTTGGCTCTTTGTCCTTCTCTTCTAACAAGTGAGTCTTTGAGGAACTCTCCTCTAATGGTATTTGATCTGATATATGATTCCCAACCAACACATCAGAACTGTCAGTAGATTGTTGAGAAAGGGGTGTATCCGAAGGCCCAACTGATATAGCTGGTAGTGGTAATGGTGTTGCATGGAGCCCGGTGGACAACAGCTGAGCTGATTGGGTTGCCCCAGGGGGGATTAGATCAGTTTGTACCCCCAATACATTTCCCCCAGCCCCTGAAAATGACATACATCGTCCTTCCTGCTCTTGGACCTGAGTGGTATCACTCGGAGCATCAGGTGTAATAGGGAGGGGAGTGTGAACTGTTGCTTCAATGTTACTTACAGTTATGGTGTCCATTGGAAGGGGCTGACCTGAAGCGGAGATAGCGAAAATGGAAGCGAGGGTATCTCCAGTTAGAGGGCTCGGTGTAGTCTTTGAAGATTGCTCCAGTTCAGGCTCAGCTATCATGTTGGGATTCATGGTAACATCTCATGTGACTTCTAACCAAACATTTTTGGATGTTTTCTCCCAGGGGTGTGTGTGTTTAGGGCCACCAGAATTTTCCTGGCAATGCGGAATGAAAAAAATCTAAAGCAGAATGTCTGTCCTAAACCGCACCCACGGCCTAAGGTGCGTGCACTGATGAGCACATGCATGTCGTTCAACAGGCAGTGCCAGCATGGCACTGCTAATGGAAACATGACTGTGCACCGACTCTAGACAGAGCATGCAGACTGTCAGTTTGGTGTATAGAATCTTCCATCACATTTGTGGTAGCTTACCCTGTACGCAAACTCCAAAGAAACCCCTTAGTCTCTAAACGAGTTGAAAATTAAAACAAATTTGAAATAGAAAAAAAGAATGGGGTTGATGCCCAATCTGTCTGTGGCCCCTCTTTGGAGAGGTCGTCCAGCTAGGCAATGGAGTACTTTGCTCTCTATGCCCATTCAATGATTGCCCTCCTTGAAATGAGCACTTATTGGTTTCAATGCTGTGGTGCTAGCATACCCATTCCACCCTTGATCTCTAAGATATAATCATTCATAGGTAGCACTGTAATTCAAGGTCATAATTTCTTTAATGCTACCTTAGGAAGCCGGCTTGCCATAGTGCCCCAGCTACACAAACGCTGTATCCAGCGCAGGGTTTTGCAAATCATTATTATCAAGTGCAATGGTTTTTGAAGACTACAACTTCCAAAATCCACTGGTCTATTTAATGAAAACCTGTGATCAATTAAATGGTGCTTATTGTACATGGAGCAGGTGAGCTAAACTATTTACTAATTTTCATATTTCGAATTTAAAATAAAATGAATGCATCTTGCCATTTCAGAAAATAAATTAATAAAAACAATGCTATACACATATATATGAGTATATATGAGTTTCGTTACTGTGCTAAACATTCATTTTATTTATATTATACTCTGTATTTTTGCTGTCACATGAATGAAATGTTTTTGCCGTTGGGCAATTGTAATAGCAATGGCTAGACATGTTCTTTTCAATTCATTTGCTGTGTATAGCAATTTGCATTTCTCATCTTTCTTGATGGTCCTTGCCTCCATGAAATACATGACTTTAATGTGAGGAAAGCGTTCAACACACAGAGCTCTGCTTGGTAAATGGAGGAGTGTGGCTCAATGGTTAGAGCGGCAGACCCTGATGCAGAGTTCTGGCCAGGGACCAGGGTTCGATTCCCGCCTCGGCTGGGTCTTGGGCTCAATTTCCTCTGACCTGTTAATTCTCGCCTCGGTGCCTATTCTAATCACTAGCCCCACGCTGCAACTCTGGGCAATAGCTTGCTTAGCCTCCACACCGGCCCCAACAGTGCTAAGGATGCCAGGGGGGTGGCAAGGAGTGGACACTTCACAGGGAAAGCCAGGAGGGGTTCCACAGCGGTATGAGTATCAGCGCCAGGAAGCTGAATAGGCAACACCGCAAGATGACCGTCTGGTGACAGTGCGCTCTATAAGTACCATGACATGACATGACAGGTCATTATTACCATCAGCCAGCGATGATGTCAATCATAAAACTAAAAAAACTAAATCCTGTCTTGGAATTCTCTTTGAACAAATTCAGTTACGCCATAAACAGTGGACACACGATTAAAATGGCAACTGTTTTATTAGCATGTGTGAAACATAATCTGCCCCCCTGAGCCATGACACTTGCAGACATCAGCTGCAGCACCCCAAAAAATACAATCAGGTGAAGATGAATGAGCAATAAAGATACCTTTAACTTTAGTGTTCATCTTGTCACAATTGCTGTATAAATGTCAGGCTATGTCTTCTGACAAATTACTGCTGGTACGTGACCTAGGTGACAATTTTGCTGGGGTACAGGAAGTGAAAGGAAAGGCTGTAGGAATTCTATTTTTTCTAACACATAACAACATTAAAATACATGTAAATGAATTATACACATTTCAAAATCAATTAGCAAACAGCAAATTAAGCAAATTGTTTTAAATCTGAAGTGTGGTGCAAACAAAGATTTTAATAGGGTCAAAACAATTAAGTCAATTTGCTTGGTGATGTGCAAATCATATTATTCTCTGATACTCGATATCCATAGGTGCTCTATATTTCTTTATCAATAACACTGCATGTCTGTGCATATTTAGTGGCTATTACATTTGAAAATCTGCTGTCTGTCAATGACAGTGTGCTACCCACACTAGCGCCTCACAATGCACCACACCCAACACACAGCACTCTTACCACTCTCCTGTTGAAGGGGCGTGGTACATTTGCTACACTTGTTTTCTGTATGACACTTGGGTTTTTCACAATCTCACTGGCTCCAGTGATATCACATTAATTATGACACCTCCACTCTGAAAACTGTTCCAGCACCAGTGCTTGCATACGTCTGTTTCACTGTTTAACCAATCACAAAATAACTAGACATAAAAACTCCGGGGTCCCTGCTTGTGTGTTGCATGCCATCATTTGTCGTGAATGGAGCAAATTCCGTTAGGTCAAATATAAATAAGTAAATTCCACAGGCTCTTATACGGGTCAGCAATGACTTATACTCCATAGGTTACAAGTGTGACTCTCTAAAGATGGTGTCTCTAATAATTAGCAGTCCTTTTCTTTATTGGTAATACTGATTCTTGCCAATGTCATTCTTTAAACCACTCAATGCAACAAAGCTGTCTTTTAAATTGGTAAATTTGGCTTTTTCCTAGCCTCCTAATTGGCGGAGAGCACCACAGCCTTCTAATTTCGACCCCTCGCATTCTTTGTCATGCTGTTTCTGGCAGAGGTCTTCGAACTTTTGAAAGTTGAGCCCCCCCAGCTGAATTTTTTTAAATGTCGCCCCCACCACCTGAGAGAAATTTCTGGAATCTGGTACACTACATAATCGACCGTCACCCGCACATCCTGGGCCATATCTGGCAAATAATGTTCAAAACAATGAGTGTTTCCCCCTTCTCCATGAATTCCCTCACTACCACTCACCAGCCATGCACCTCATCTCTCTATAGCACCTCTCTGACAAACATATATATTTTTTTATAGTGCTACTCATAGTTTCATCATACTCAGGGGCATATGTACAAGCCTCTATAGAAACCACACCGTCACCTTTTACAACGTTGTGATGGGGATAGGGGCATTACCGTATTTACAAGGCAGAGTTAAGCCACTTAACTTGGCTTAACACTGCCTTGTAAATAAGGCCCCCTTTCATGCTATGCTTAGCGTGAAGGGGTGGGCAGTGGGTGTTGCGGTGGGCGTTCCACTGCAACAGGCACTGATTTTGATGTTGTGCCCTACAAGGGAAGCGTAAAAGGGAGGCAGAGTTAAAATTAAGAACAGGGAAAACCTGGTCTTAAGCTGGCAAAACTGGGAGAAATGCATTATTTCTCCTAAGTTTTGCTTCATCCACGTGCTGCCTTGTGCAGCACACATGGAAAAAGCAAAATGCCTTGTATTTGTAATCTTTAAAAAAAAAATCCATTTTGTGATTTCCGTGTGTGCTACATTAAGCAGCACCCATGGAAGTGTGACAAATGGCATTTAAAGATTGTTTATGTACCGGAAGGTCACCCTCCTGTACATAAACAATCTTTCCCCTACACGCAGACAACCTTGCACTATGTTGCAATGGTGTCTGTGTTGGCGCTACACTGCTAAGTGTAGCGTCAATGCAAGGAAAACGCAAGGCTGCACCATATTGTTGTAAATATGGTGAAGCCTTCCGTTTCTGAAGTGGCAGAGAGAGGCCTTAACCCATGACTGCTAACGCCTCACTCCGCAACTTCCTTGAACATATGCCCCTCAGTTCTTTGATCTGCATGGTACACCTTCTTTGTAGCAGGCACATTAACCCTCTGTGCTGTGAGGGTGGAATGAGTGCTCATGTGAGTGCACAGTGAGGTATGCAACAGTGTAAGAGTAGGGTAAGTGGAGTGACAGCAGGGTGACTGAGGTGACCATATGAACATGTTAATGCAGAGTGGGACTAATGAATGCATGGTTAGTGATGGGCTTGTTTAAGTGAGATTGCAGACTGAGGAGTGAGGGGGACAGGTGAGTGAAGTGTCACATGAGTGCAGGGTGGGCAGTGTGCTTGTGTGGCTGCAGGTTGAGGTACAGGGAAAACCGCCCAAGTGCATTGTGAGAGCAGAGTGATCACTGAGTGCAGGGTGAATGGTGTGAGTGCATGGGGGTTAGTGTGAGGGAATTGTGATCGCTGTGAGTGCAGGCTGAGCATGAAAGTGAAGGGCAAGAATGAGGAGCAAGTGTCTGAATGCAGGGTGCATTCCCAGACACTTGCAGTAACTCAGCATGCTATTGACGGCAGCGCAGGGTTTCAGATATGTTAAACTATTGCTATTGCTATTATGGCATTAACCAGGGATCGAGGGAGGATGAAAAAAATACTGGGCTGATCTTCCAATAAACTTCCAGTTTTATGATTAGGGTTGCCAGCTCAATATTTTGATGTCCCAGGTGGTACAAAAATAACAAGTCACCTAAAGCTCTGTTTTCAGCACTTATCTGTGCATACTCTGAACAGTAAATATAAATAGAAAGCACTTTAAATTGTGTTTTAGGGCTGCCTGAATGACATGACTGATAATAAAAGGGAACAAAGACAGAAAAGTCACATCATAAATGAATACATACTTCTTTATTTATAACCCATATTTAGTGCCAAGAGAAGCAATTTTCAGGCTGTTTAAACACCTGACTGGGATTTGTCTTTTGGCAATTTAAACCCTTTTATCCCTGTGATCATTGTGCTCCTGATGTGTAATTTAAAAAGCAACATTGTCGCCTTTCTGGGAAGAGCTAACCCTCCGTGGACGGGGTTAGATTCCCAGAGCTGAAATGCTTCAGCTGCAGTGGGAGGCAGGAAGCCTTCTCTGCTAAAACTGAAAGCAAGTAGCAGACATTAATTCCATCTGCAGTGTGAGGCAAGGAGTCTCCTCTGCTATGAAATCATTGCTTTCAGTTTTAGCAAAGGGGGCTCCTTGCCTCCCACTGCAGCTAAAGCAATTCAGCTGTAGGAATTAACCTGATTAGCTCGGGTGAAATTGCAACAGCCCCCCCACCTGTGTGTCAGCCCGGGCTGAGACAGCTTCCCGTGCATACACACAGCCACACCAGAGAACTTCACAGGTCTTTAAAAGACCTTTCGCTTGTTAATGAGGCTTTGATGGTTTTCACCCCTTCTTAGGACCCCTGCAGCTCCACTCTGTCTTTAGCTTGAAGAATCAGCCCCCCTCCCCGAATTTTGACTTTAGGTGCGCCTCTGCCTGCTGGTGAAGTAAAATTGCGACGGTGTCGCGCCCCCCAGGGGGGCCGCCCCACAGATTGAAGAACTCTGGTTTCCGGTCTCGCGCCCAGTCTGGGCTTTCCCTCCAATTTCGACCTGCTAGCAATAGGCTGCGAGGTGCAGTTCACACCACGTGAAAAAGGATGGGACATTCTCAGGGTAGTGAACATGATTTTGCGTCACGCCACAGGTTGCGCATCCCTTGTTCTGCCCCAGAGGGACAGGGGGATCTCTTCTGCCCTCCGGCCTCTTTCCAGGCAGACCTGTGTCCAGGGTGCAGCTGTGCATCTCACACTTGACGCCCCACTACTTATGAAGTGTTTGTCAATAAACACAAACTATAGAAATAAAAGAAGGCGCTTCTAGAGCCAGCAGGCGTGTTATGAGTGTAGTGAGGTGCACAGTACTCACCTGTGGTTGGTTGTTTTGCCGTTTCCACACATCCCGCGCGCAGCACGCAGAGGGCGAGGGCCGCTGCCAGCAGGAGGACAGGTGTGCTGCCCTGTCTCTTCATGGTGACTCTATGATCGGTTTGACTGCAGGTCTCGCCCAGTGCCGATTTTTATACCCTCTCAGAGGTGCTTCTTGATGAGCAAGGTGTGGTGAAAAACAGGCTTAGTTTGGACTCTCCCTGCTGGGTATATTTCACAATGCATCCGTGTGCCTCTGCCAGGCCCGTGCCCAGGAGCAGTTCCCGTTTAGCCCTGCCCAGTTGGAATTTGCCAGTGCGTCAGAGATAGTTGTCTCTGTTTTTGATCTATTCTGTTAGCCACTTGCCTCATAATGCTGACAAGCAGCCAATGGTTGAAAAAGTTTGGCTTGTCCTGCAAAAAACAAAAGGTGTGTGTCCCAAAGTGGTTGCATGGTCAGAGTGGGCAAATCACAAAAATGCTGGTGTGGTTGGCATCACATGCACTACTGGCAGGGTCGGGCTGGGACAGAATTAAAAGTGGATCCCATTAGTGAATTTGAAAGGTAAAATTGTGGACCATAATTGCAAATTGAGGTAGCGTTGAACTTGTAAAAACATGCTGTGTAAGTGTTTTGCAAGGTATGGAAGACAGCATGAATTTGGGCTTACTGCGGGCATTGTGTGGTGTAATATACTGGGCTCAGAAATCCTGGCACTGAAGCTGCCTGAAGCCCACCAGAGCAGAACATTGCGCACATGAAACACATCTTGGCGCAAGTTTTGACTCTTAACATACAGAGGTGATCACGCTGTGAAATTCATAGGGAGAGTGGAGCAAGAGCTAAAGCAGAGGTTTAATTTGACCCTTAGATCCGTGCCACAAGTGGAGCCATTCCACAAATTATCATTTGAAGGATGTTCCAGGGGACATTACATAATTATGTTAAAGGTTTAAAGTGCAAAACGCTATAGGTTTTAATACCTATGTTTTCATTTTAGTACAATTGCCTTTGTTACTACATTGGGGTCTTTTAAATCAAATTAATTACTTGTAAATATAAACAATAATACTTAAAAATGTATCTCAAGAATTCCAACAGTCAATTTAATGCATTCTCAAAAGAATCAGATTTAGGTAATCCCAAATGTTACATTGCAACAAAAGGAGGCACAAATAAGTCATTTACCTAAAATAACACAGTTGGTTGGAGAAGTCAAGATCTGCAATTCTGCAATTAAAAGCACTGGGAATTCTTGTCTCGTTTAACCTGTAATGCAGCGTTGGATGACCCTGTGTTCAGTATAGCTGACTGACACATGCAAAAGTATTTAATAAATGTAGGAAAGTAGGATCTGCTTTTTATAATTATCCCCACTTTTTTGCTTGATGTTACACTGTTTTTGACTAGTCTGACTGGGATCCTGCTAATCAGGACCCCAGTATATCTGCTTTCTCCCTAAAACATTATGTCATGTACTTAGCTGGGGTACCCTTATAATCCCTAGTATATGGTACACATGTACCCAGGGCATAGGTACCCCAGAGGCCTCCCATGGGCTGTAGCATATACTATGCCACCCATGATAGGCCATGCAAAATGGAACTACAGTCCTGCCATTGCAGCCTGTGTAAGATGGTGCATGTACCACTTACTGTAGAAATAGGCTACTATATCTATAGGTCACTTAAAACCCATAAGTCACCCCATAGCAGGCCTTGACAATCCTGAAGGTGCTGGATTTTACATGAGAGGGTGCCTCTGCATGAAAGAGCACCCCTGCAGCTTTCGGAGACCATTCTCCCGGGTTGTCAGTGACACAGCCAGACATATAGGTAGAGGTGCGATATATGCTCACCTAAAATGAGATCTCGAAAACGGCTGCAACAAACCATGTCATGTTTGGTATCAAACACCTTGGAATCATACCTCCACACCGGTAACCAGTGTGGAGGTATGATTCCGCCCCTCAGAAGCAAGCTTTGTGGGTACCTGGTTTTCCCAGTACGAGCCTTCTCGACCTGGACAGCACAACATGTATGCTGCTGATCAGAGGCACATTTCTGCCCTCCTGCTGCTGAGCCAAGCTCAAGCAGAGGAAGGCAGCACAATAAGCATCCTGTCACAGGGAGGTGTTACCACCTCCCAGACAGTATTTAGTGTAAGGCGCTCGCTTCCGCTTTGTAGAAACTTCATTTGTGAGGCGCCTGATTGCCGCTTTGTAACGTTTCTCTTGTAGCGCGCATTTTTCACTGTTTGGAAGCATTTCCATTGCACCAGCGCATTTCGCCCCAAGCGCTCCGCTCCGCTGTCCCCTACGCAGCCATTTTAGCTGTTGTTGTCCTCCTTCGTGACCCGCCCCGCCTCCCAGCTGAGACGCCCTCCCACTACCTTAATACAGCGCTCCGTGCCCTCCACGCGCTGTGACTCGCTTCGCTCCCCAGCAGAGTGGTCGCTCCCTTGCCTCCCTGGCGAAGTGCGGTATTGTTGTGTGCTCTTACCCTTATTGAAGACCTGCAGCGTGCCCTGCCTGCCGCTTTTGCTAAGATTTCACTGATATCGCGCCTGCTTGCCGCTTTGTTAGAATTTATTTGGTAACACGCCTGCTTGCCGCTTTGTGAACATTTTACTTGTAAGGCGCTCGCTTCCGCTTTGTAGAAACTTCATTTGTGAGGCGCCTGATTGCCGCTTTGTAACGTTTCTCTTGTAGCGCGCATTTTTCACTGTTTGGAAGCATTTCCATTGCACCAGCGCATTTCGCCCCAAGCGCTCCGCTCCGCTGTCCCCTACGCAGCCATTTTAGCTGTTGTTGTCCTCCTTCGTGACCCGCCCCGCCTCCCAGCTGAGACGCCCTCGCCCCTCCCCCCCCCACCTTCCATATATGACAGGAGTTTCCGCGCGCAGCGTTCACGCGCAGCGACCGCGCACAACCCGCGCCGAAGGTGCGCCAAAGGTAAGCCCGTCTACGCCCGTCTATGCCTGGACCGCGCCCAGCGCCAGACCCCCTGCCCCTCGCGCTGCCCTGCCCTCCCGCATTTCCTACGATGCCACCACCCTCCTAGCCCTTAACCCCGGTCGCGCCCCCAACTGCGTCCAAGCCGCTCCTGGTCGCATCCATGGACCGTTCTCCTGCTACTCCTGCAAATTTAGCGGCACCGACAACATCTCCGCTACGACCACACCACAGAATCCCGACCCCAACCACCTACAATGCATCCTTCTCAACACCCGCTCGGTCCACAGGCACGCCATTGACCTTTGGAACCTACTAGACGCCATCTCTCCGGACGTCGCCTTCCTAACGGAAACATGGATGAACGCTTCCTCCGCCCCTGACATCGCCATCGCTATCCCTGATGACTATAAGATCACACGCAAGGACCGCACCGACCATACAGGAGGAGGAATCGCTATCGTCCATAAGAAATCCATCCGCATCTCAACCAGCTCCGACGCCAACCTCGCTAACTCCGAACACCTTCACTTCCAGATCCACACCGACCCCAAGACTACTCTTAGAGGCACCCTCCTCTACAGACCACCAGGACCCCGCGCAAAATTCAGTGAAGACATCACGGACTTCATCACCCCACACGCGCTCCCCTCCAAAGACTACATCCTTCTGGGAGACCTCAACTTCCACCTTGAAAAGATCAACGACCGCAACACCGCCACCCTCTTGGACAACCTCGCCAACCTCGGACTTAAACAACTGGTCACTTCCACCACCCACATCGCAGGTCACACTCTCGACCCCATCTTCACCTCCAGCAACCATGTCTCCTTCAGCCACACTACGGATCTCCTCTGGACTGACCACAGCTGCGTTCACTTCACCTACAACAAGCCGAAACCCATCATCCACCTCCAACCAACTCTACAAAGAAACTGGAACAAACTCACCACGGATCAGATCTCCACATCGCTCCTTCGAACCTCCCCAGCCCTCTCTTCTAACGCCAACGAAGCCGCCTCCAACCTCACCCTTTGGCTATCCAACACCGCCGACACCCTAGCACCACTGAAAAAACGTCAACACAAACTTGGCAACAAGAAGGCCTCTTGGTTCAACGATGATCTCAAGAAGTCCAAGAAACTATGCCGCTCCCTTGAAAAGGCCTGGAAAAAAGACCCAACCACCAGCACCAAGGACGCCTTCAAAAGCGCCACCCGTACTCACCACCAACTGATCAGAAAAGCCAAGAAAACAGCATTCAAGGATCGACTTGACAACAACGCCCACAACAGCAAGGAACTTTTCAACATTGTCAAGGAATTTTCCAACCCCTCGGCCAACTCCAACGACATCACCCCCTCTCAAACCCTCTGCGACTCCCTAGCCTCTTTCTTCCACAACAAGATTGCTGACATCCACAACAGCTTTGACAACCAACCCGGAAGCCAACCCACCCTACCATCTGCTGACCATCTTCCCCCCGTAAACACCCTTAACGCCTGGAACCCAATCTCCACTGAGGACACCATCCGCCTGATGAATTCCATCCACTCTGGATCCCCCACAGACCCATGTCCTCACCACATATTCAACAAAGCAGACTCCGTCATAGCACCGCACCTCCGAGACGTCATCAACTGCTCCTTCAACTCCGCTACCTTCCCTGAAGACTGGAAACACGCTGAACTCACCGCCCTTCTGAAAAAACCAACAGCAGACCCCACCGAACTCAAAAACTACCGCCCCATCTCGCTTCTTCCATTCCCGGCCAAAGTCATCGAGAAAGCTGTCAACAACCAGCTCGCCGCCTTCCTCGAAGCCAACAAATCACTCGACTCCTCACAGTCCGGCTTCCGAGCCAAACACAGCACTGAGACCGCCCTCATCGCAGCAACAGACGACATTCGAACTCTACTGGACAATGGAGACACAGTCACCCTCATCCTCCTCGACCTCTCGGCAGCCTTCGACACAGTCTGCCACAGCACCCTTTTACAACGCCTCAGAAACATCGGAATCCAAGGAAAAGCACTGGAATGGATCACCTCGTTCCTCACCGGAAGAACCCAGAGGATCCGCCTCCCACCATTCAAGTCCGAGGCCTCTGAAATCATCTGCGGCGTACCTCAAGGATCCTCACTCAGTCCCACCCTCTTCAACGTATATATGAGTCCCCTCGCGGCCATCGCACGCCATCACAACCTCAACATCATCTCTTACGCGGACGACACTCAACTGATCCTTTCTCTCACCAAGGACCCCAACACCGCCAAAACCAACCTACACGAAGGAATGAAAGAAGTTGCCGAATGGATGAAACAAAGCCGTCTGAAACTGAACTCAGACAAAACAGAAGTCCTCATCTTAGGTACATCCCCATCTGCATGGGACGACTCCTGGTGGCCGGAAGCCCTCGGAAAAGCACCCATCCCGACAGACCACGCACGGAACCTTGGCGTCATCCTGGACTCTTCACTCTCAATGAACAGACAAGTCAGCGCCGTATCCTCTTCCTGCTTTAACATTCTTCGCATGCTCAGAAAAACATTTCGCTGGATCCCCTCCGAAACAAGGAAAACAGTCACCCACGCCCTAGTCACGAGCCGACTGGACTACGGAAACACCCTCTACGCAGGTACCACCGCTAAACTCCAGAAGAAACTACAACGAATCCAAAACGCCTCAGCCAGGCTCATATTAGACATCCCACGCAACGAACACATCTCTGGTCACCTTAAAGACCTCCACTGGCTACCCGTCAATAAGAGGATCACTTTCCGACTGCTTACCCACGCACACAAATCACTCTACGACATCGGACCAGATTGCCTCAACTCTCGACTGTCCTTCTACACCCCCTCCCGCCAACTGCGCTCCTCCAGCCAAGCCTTCGCCACTGTACCTCGCATCAACAAGACCACCATGGGAGGCAGATCCTTCTCATACCTAGCCGCCAAAACATGGAACTCACTCCCCGCTTACCTTCGCCTCACCCAAAATCACCTAGCGTTCAGAAAGCAGCTTAAAACGTGGATATTTGACAAATAATCCTCCTCCCCTTCCTAAGCGCCTTGAAACCCTCTGGGTATGTAGTGCGCTATACAAATTTTATGACTTGACTTGACTTGACTATCGGGTCTGGGTGGGTGTACTTGCAAAGTGCCTGAAAGTCTGCACGAAGGGCACATTTGGTGTCCCTTTGCATAGTCCAGTTTAAACCAGTAACCTCCCCACTGTCCTGACCTCCCCTGGGAGGGTCCCCTGAATCTGTCCAACCCTTTCCGGTGGGCCCAAAAGGGTTTACCTGGCTGTAGGAACCTAGATTTGACGTGGACAAGATTCTGAACAAGAAACTACTGACCTTTGACCGTCTGGACACTCTGGACTTTCCTGTACTTCGACCTGGCCCAACTTCATCTCCCTCTCTATCCAAAGCATCGTCTATGCCTATGCACCATACAGGCTTCGTGCAGGACCTGTGGAGCATCAAGGACAACTGAAGTATCTCCCTTGGGCTGAAAGAGTCGATCCCCTGCCTTTGCAGGCACCATAATGCAACTGACTGGTCTACTGATCCTGAGCTCTTGTGCACTCCGAAGACTCCAGCAACACAGGAGGTGGGTTCCTATGTTACTTGAGGTTGAGCTGCCCTCTCAACAAGATTGAGGCCAGTATCCCTCCTGGGTTCCGCATAACCTGAACCCCTGTGCACTGGGTACTTTTGCAAGTGCATATGCTTGTTGGAGTTCCCCCACTTTGTGTACTGGGCGGTCTATAGCCCCCACCTCTGAGCACATTTCATACAAAGGACTTTGGCCTCCTTGCACTCTGTGCCACGCAAGCTGTTGCTTTGTGAAACTGCTAGAGGTCCCCTTGCGACTCCTGTGCCTTCGGCTTGTGGGTTCATTTGAGGAACAACATTGCTTTTCTTGGGCTCCTATAGTTGCTCCAGGCCTACCCTGACTCCCCTTGCTGTGGTGAGTCTCCTGGTCCTTGCTGGGTCAGACCCTGACCCTCCTTGACCTTCTTCGTAGGTTGCCGCTGCCAAGACTTGTTGGTGCTCCTGCCGGACACGACCCCTCAGTACTCGATATCTTGTATCCAGCTCCTGGTCATACTCGACATCTGCTGGTCCCTGAATCTGTAGAGTCAAGGTCTCCTTCTTCACACCTGAAGCAACCAGCATCGGTGGGCATTCGTCTACGGGCCCCTGGTCACTCCTGAGTGACCCAGACTCTGTCCCCTCTGCTTGTAGGTTCCTTCCATCAAAAATCCACCTGTGGATTCCACTTGACACTTTTCTTCTTTCCAGTCGTGGCATTTCTTTGAAGACTCACATTGAAAACGGCGGCAGTTTCAGACGCAACTTCAGCCTTATGCACCCGGCTTCCCTGGGATAGATAACTCTGTTACTTCAGTATCCAGGGGTGGGGTGGCTCTCCAACCTTCTATTTTCCAATGGGTTTTCTCGTAATCCACTGGGGAGGGTCCTTAAACCTTAAAACTGCAACCGCGACTCTCCCATTGAATTGTATGTAGCACGCGGTTGTGCTCTCAAAGTGCACCTGTCCTTCGTGGGGTCCCTACTTACTCACCTTGGGTGGTTCATTGGGGTCCCAGTGAATCTACATCCTCTAGACACTGTCTTCACTTGAGTCGTGGTTCTTATACCACTATTTTAGTATATGGTTTGGTCCCCCCCTGGAATCCACTGTGTATTAGTGCTACTTACGATTGTTTCTGTGCTACAGTATTATGTGATTTGTGTTTATCTGTGTTTTAGCAGATACTGTGAGGTGTTTAAGATGTTATAATAATAAATATATATTCTTATAACTACTATGTAGTTCTCCTTTCATATCACCAATACAATAAGGCTGCATTTGGGTAAAACAAGCTGCTTAACATTCCTTCAAGACTAAGCCTGGAGGCTGCTGTCCACAGCTACCACTTGGATAGGTTTCTAAGGTTATCTTTGACCTTTTAAATCACCTTAAGGGTTGTTTGGATTGGTGGAAGGTGCCAACTAACTAGTGGACATCATATACCGGCCAACGTCTTACAAAAAAGTAACAAGACACCGCATAATAAATATTCATAGAACCAAGTTAGGTAAATCAAATAGGCGTCAATCAAAAAAAGATTAAATGGCACAGAGATACATAGGACCTGATTTAGATTTCGGAGTGCTTTTATTTATTCTGTCAAGGTGATAGATTAAAACACTCCGTCGCCCTAATGGGGTAACGCACTCCAAATTTAGAGATGTTTGCTGGCCCAGCATTCAGTGTATTAAAAGTTTTACTGACAGTACAGCCAACAGGACAATATCATCCTTCAAATTTTTCTTTTTTTTAAATACATTTATTTATTGAGTTTTCCATGAGAACAACAGTATACAAACAGTAATTCAATAAAAAAAAAAACCTTCTGCCAATCTGACTTTTGCTGACATCACTGTTTTGACAATTGCGTTGCTTCCTTCACTCAAGTTTATACACAGCCATTTAGCCAACAATCCACAGCTGGGCAGGCGTGCTCAGCGGCACACTGCAAAGCGCACATTAATATAAGTTAGTGCGTATAGTACATAATAGCAAGACAAGAGCGGCTCTCAGCATCCCAGCCAGGTCCCTCCTTTCACTGTGTACCCACAATGTCACCATGTCTCTGCAGTAGAGCAGGCTCCTGCTTTATTAGCCAAGTAAGTCTGATACAGTCCCCAGAAATGTTTAGGTCTGTTGTGGGGGGCTGGAGCTCGCTATAGTTCTCCGACTGCGTGCAGCAATAAGGCATGTCATGCGCCCAACGCTTGGGAGTGGGCAGAGGGTCTCTCATCCAGCAGCAAGCAACCACCCTTCGGGCTATGAGCAGGCCCACATCAACCAATCGCCTTATCGCCCTCGGGAGTCTTTTGGTATATCCTAGTAGGGCTACCAAGGGGTCAGGCGTGATGGCAACCTCCGTCAATTTACTAATATCTGTAAAAATTCTTTCCCAGAAGTCCCAGACACCGGGGCACTGCCTGGCGAGGTGTAAAAAGTCTGCATCAGGGGCATGACACCTCTCGCAATTCGCGGAGTCTCTTAGGCCATATCTATATAACCTAGCCGGGGTGTAGTATACCCGATTGAGGAATTGAAAGTGTACCAGCCTATGCCGGCCATTGAGGGAAATTTTTCTAGTTTTAGAGCAGCAGTATCGCCACATTTCATCATCAAGAGCAGTACTCAGGTCAGTCTGCCACGCCAGTCGCGCCTTAGTGTATGTATGTTCTTTGTTCTCCTGCGATATTTTATAGAGATTGGACAGCAGTTTTTGGGGAGAAGCAATCTTGAGGACATAAGTGAGCTTCTGGGGGTTCCGCCATGTCTCCACCCAGTAAGTCACAGAGGGCTCGAGGTACTCTATGAAACTGGAATCGCGTCAGGAGCGGAGGTGCACCGCAGGCTCCCAAGGCTTGCTCCCATGTCTTCGCAACCCCGTCGCAGAATAAGTCGCCCGCAACCTTTTTTGTTCAATTTCTGTAAGGCAATAGCTACCCCTTTCTCCTGTAGCGGGGGCAGCCATCTGGCCCAGTCTACCGGCATCACAGGTGAATACAGCAGCGGGGCAAGAGGCTGTGCATTGCATGGTTCGTAGCCGTGACAGAGTCCAGTATTCCCGTTCTGCGATCCACCGGCTGGAAGATCGTATGTGGGAGTGGAAGAGGGTTGACAAAGAGAGTCACCATGCGCACATGCGGAATGCCCCGGTCTCCATGGAGCCAAGTATGCAAATGCACTGCCTGGGCCACTCGGTAATATATTTCTAGATCCGGAGCGCTAAGCCCCCCCCCCATGGAGTAGGGCAGAGTGAGTAGCGAACATTTAGCGCGCGGCTGTCCACCCGCCCAGGCTAATTTAATCATTTTTTGTCGTAGCCGTGAAAAGAAAGACCTGGGGAGGACCATTGGGATAGTCATAAACAGAAACAAGAACCTGGGGAGCACGACCATTTTCATTATGGATTTGCGGCCCATTAAGGACAGCGGGAGCTTACACCAGGCCGTTACGTCATCTTCTAGCTTGCTAAAGGTAGTGCCGTAGTTAGCTCTGAAGAGGATCTCAGCGTCTGTGTGGAGCTGGACCCCCAGATATCTGACCGTGTCGGTGGACACTGGTGCGGGTACTCCATAGGAGTTGGTGGTGTGATAGGAATCAAGGGGAAAGCAAGTGATTTGGACCAATTGACCTTTAAACCAGAAAGTGCACCAAAGCGAACCACCTCTCTAAGTACCAAAGATAAGTTATTATTAGGGTCGCGAACATACAGTAGGGTGTCATCTGCGTACATTGACACTATAATCTTATGTAACCCGGAAAGCCTATGCCCTCGTTTCCATGGTATTCTCGCAGGGTGCATGCCAGCGGTTCAGCCACCAGGGCGTAGAGAAGGGGCAAGAGAGGGCACCCCTGACTGGTGCCTCTACTGACGGGGAAGGAGTCAGTGACCAGGTCGCCCATACGGAGCCGAGCTCGCGGAAGATGATATAGTGCTCCCACCATCTGTAGGAAGGGTTGACCTAAGCCCATGCGCTGCAGTACCATACACAAAAAGGGCCACTCCACCGAGTCAAAGGCTTTATCCATGTCGAAGAAAACAGCCAACGCCTTCCTGTCCTGCCTCACATGTTGCATTGTGCCCAGAGCCGTCCGAATATTGTATACTAGGTTTCTGCCAGGGATAAATCCAGCCTGCTCCGGGGCTACCAGTCGAGTAACAAGGAGCGCCAGACGAGTGGCCAAGACTTTGGCAAACAGTTTAGTGTCAACATTCAGCAGAGATAGAGGTCTATATGAGCTACACGCGTCGCAGGGTTTTCCTGGTTTCAGTATGGTGACTAGAAGTGCCTCCCTCATAGAGTGGTGCATGCTGCCCTCCACGCATATATTGTCGAAGAGGGTGGAAAAGTGAGGGAGTAGTTGTTCCTTGAAAGCTTTGTAGAAGCCCGCCGTAAGCCCGTCCGATCCCGGCGCACTCCGAGACCTCATACTAGTTAAAGCTTGGAGGATTTAATCTTTTTCTATGGGGAGAATGAGGAACTCCCTGTGAGTGTCGGACAATGAGGAGATGTCAATATGACTAAGATAGTCATTAATGTCCCCTTCTAGATCACCACTCTTGGAGGTGTACAGGTCAGAGTAGTAGTCTCTGAAGACGTTCGCTATGTCTCGCTCGTCTGTAAGCAGCTCTCCATCTTCAGACTTCACTTCCGTAATGTGTTGACGCCTTCTTTCCCCTCCCATCAGCCTGGCTAGGACTGCACTTGGCCGTTCTCCTTCCCCATTCACCCTGGCAGTAGCGTATTTTCCCATGTGTCTGACCTCTCTATCCACCTCATCATGGTATTCGGCGAGCAAGGTCTTAATTTCATCCCCCCACCATGCTGTCCGAAAGTCTGCTCTGTCTGCGCTCCAGCACAGCAAGTTTTTTCTCAAGGTCCGCCAGCCTCTGCCAAATGGACTTGAGCATGCCCAAGTGCTTCGACATCGCCACCCCTTGTGTATATAGACTTTGAAAGCCTCCCATACAACCTGGAAGCTATCCACAGAGCCAACATTAGTTTCAAAGAATACATCTATGGCGTCAGCCAGCTCGCCTCTCAACACCGGGTCCAATAGGGAGTAAGGCGGGGATCTACAAGTGAATGGCGGAATGGACTTTCCCGGGATACGCAGCTCCAGTAGCACAGGCGAGTGGTCCGACAGGGTTCTGGGTAACACTCTGCAGTCTCTGATTTGTCCTAAGCGAGCAGCGGGAGCAAGCCAATAGTCTATCCTAGTATGGATGTCATGATAAGCGGAGTAGTGTGTATATCCACCCTGGTGCGGATTACGCGAGCGCCACATATCCTCTAAACCCAAGCAAATCATCGCACTCTGCAACTCCAAAGCGGCATCCGAGGGCCTGCGACTAGGACCCGCCGACCTATCGAGGGCAGGGCTCAGGACGAGGTTGAGGTATCCCCCCCACAACAAGCATTTTAGTCATATTGTTTGGCCCTGGCAGCAAGGGCCTGGTAAAATTCAGGTGAGTCAAAGTTGGGGCCATATGTATTAATAATGGTGAATTCTAGGGAAGGGCCGTTACATTTGTATATAACAAATCTGCCCTCAGCGTCCGCAACTAGGGTTTGCACTTGTAGTTTAGATTTCGGATTAACCCAAGTCAAAACACCCCTGGCATTAGAGGTAAAGCCCGCTGCGGAGAGGTTACCCTCGAGTCCTCTACAACGTAGCATGTGACTGTGTGAGGGGAGATGGGTCTCCTGGAGCAGGGCGATGTCTATGTGTTGTCGCTGAAGATAACTGAGGACTTTGCTAACTTTTCGGTGGTCATTTAGGCCTCGGACATTCCATGTGAGAGATTTAAGTCTGGGTATGTGTGAGGTTTCGCTCTCTGTGTTCAAGTCAGTCATACGAGGATACCGCTAGGCACCAATGGAGTGTCCAATACATTTGCAGTGTCATAAGTCAGATGGATCACATTCCCAAGAAAAACTAAACAGTCCCATCCCCAACTAACTCGGCCCCCCACCCACAGCAGACCAACATCAATACGGCCTTGCATGGCTAAACCCTCAGTACCCCCCTCCCAACCCCTTTACTAAACAAGAAAAGCCCCTCTAGAAGTCCAAAAGCAAGGGACTCACGTCTGAGCATACCCTGCCGCACTTATGGTAGCCATGAGGGACAGGGTCAGACTGATTTACATATAGCCATGTCTGAACTGGGATGGCAGAGCGGGCTAAAGAACGGTGATAGACTACACCCAGATCTTTTGACTGGGTGTGAGTGTTTGATTGATTCAGATGCTCCGTCCATCACCACCCCCTTTAGTACCGCTTTTGGCCGCCATAAGTGTGGCAGGGTATGCTCAGGTGTGATTCCCTTGCTCACTTTGCCACTGGACTCAGGCAAGCCGGGCTGAAGACTGCTGGAATGCCAGAAACCGGTCCTCGGAAGCTTGTTTCCGGTCCAGGGAAGACATGGCTTGGCAGTTCGGGCTGGACTGTTCCCATGAGGCACAGGGTCAGACTGATTTACATATAGCCATTTCTGAACTGGGGTGGCAGAGTGGGCTAAAGAACAGTGATGGATTAAACCCAGATATTTTGACTGGGTGTGAGTGTTTGATTGATTCAGATGCTCCGTCCATCACCACCCCCTTTTGTACCGCTTTTGGCCGCCATAAGTGTGGCAGGGTATGCTCAGGCGTGAGTCTCTTGCTCACTTTGCCACTGGACTCAGGCAAGCCGGGCTGAAGACGGCTGAAATGCCAGAAACCGGTCCTCGGAAGCTTGTTTCCGGTCCAGGGAAGACATGGCTTGGCAGTTCGGGCTGGACTGTTCCCATGAGGCACAGGGTCAGACTGATTTGCATATAGCCATGTCTGAACTGGGGTGGCAGAGTGGGCTAAAGAACGGTGATGGATTAAACCCAGATCTTTTGACTGGGGGTGAGTGTTTGATTGATTCAGATGCTCCGTCCATCACCACCCCCTTTTGTACCGCTTTTGGCCGCCATAAGTGTGGCAGGGTATGCTCAGGCGTGAGTCCCTTGCTCACTTTGCCACTGGACTCAGGCAAGCCGGGCTGAAGACGGCTGGAATGCCAGAAACCAGTCCTCGGAAGCTTGTTTCCGGTCCAGGGAAGACATGGCTTGGCAGTTTGGGCTGGACTGTTCCCATGAGGCACAGGGTCAGACTGATTTGCATATAGCCATGTCTGAACTGGGGTGGCAGAGTGGGCTAAAGAACGGTGATGGATTAAACCCAGATCTTTTGACTGGGTGTGAGTGTTTGATTGATTCAGATGCTCCGTCCATCACCACCCCCTTTTGTACCGCTTTTGGCCGCCATAAGTGTGGCAGGGTATGCTCAGGCGTGAATCCCTTGCTCACTTTGCCACTGGACTCAGGCAAGCCAGGCTGAAGACGGCTGGAATGCCAGAAACCGGTCCTCGGAAGCTTGTTTCTGGTCCAGGGAAGACATGGCTTGGCAGTTCGGGCTGGACTGTTCCCATGAGGCATAGGGTCCTACTGATTTGCATATAGCCATGTCTGAACTGGGGTGGCAGAGTGGCCTAAAGAACGGTGATGGATTAAACCCAGATCTTTTGACTGGGTGTGAGTGTTTGATTGATTCAGATGCTCCATCCATCACCACCCCCTTTTTTACCCCCCTCTACATAGACAGCAGCATGGTTTTGATATCAGAGTATCCCGAGCTCTCCGCGCCGTTCATTTAGGGAGTCTGAGCTCCCTCCTGGGAGTCACTTGTCTTGGCACGGCGGTTCTCAAAGGGAAGTTTGCTCTGGGTCTTGTCTCCCTTTCCCATGACGGCGTCCAGGCTGGAGGGTTCCACACACTGACCCTCCCGAGAAATTTGTCCTCAAAAAGGGCAGGCGAGACACAGGGCACGCCACGACAGGCGCTTCCGACTGTAGCACTCTCCCAGCAGCTTTCGGCAATGCCTCCGTTCTCAGGATATCGACTAGACCCGGGCTGGGCATCAGGAGAAAAAGGGCTCTCCGAGGCTCCAAGTGCGCACCTTACGTCTCCGCAGGCCACAAGGGGGCGACTTCGCTCAAGCGCCAGTTATCCCGGACTGGAATAACCAATCACCTCCTCCACAGGTTCACAGAAGGCTAAGTCAAGATTTTGCGTGCCAAACTGGGCCTGCAATGCCCCCTTACCCACCGAGTTCAGGAATAACAAGTGGGCGCTGCTCAAAGTCCAGGCATGGGGTAAACTGACCCTCCTGGGGCGCCTGTGGTCCTTGCCCGAATGCGGGTGGCTTCACGGGTAGGTGGTCTCCAGTCTAGGAGGGGTGTCGTAGCTTAGAGGTCTCAGATGGACTGCAATCCCCGCTGCGTGGCCCCAGGACAAGGGGGGGGGGAGGGTGAGTAGGAGGCCACCGGGACAGTCCCAGGTGTCAAGGGCCTTACCTCCGTTGAGATCGCCAAGGTCTACTCCCCGGGAGCCAGGAGCTCGGTGTCAGTCGGGCCTGGGCCATAAGTTGGCAGGGTATGCTCAGACGTGAGTCCCTTGCTCACTTTGCCACTGGTTTCAAGCAAGCCTGGCTGAAGACGGCTTTAATGCCAGAAACCGGTCCTAGGAAGCTTGTTTCCAGTCCAGGGAAGGCATGGCTTGGCAGTTTGGGCTGGACTGTTCCCATGAGGCACAGGGTCAGACTGATTTGCATATGCCATATCTGAACTGTGATGGCAGAGTGGGCTAAAGAACGGTGATGGATTAAACCCAGATCTGTTGACTGGGTGTGAGTGTTTGATTGGTTCAGATGCTCCGTCCACCACCACCCCCTTTTGTACCGCTTTGTTCGCCATAAGTTGGCAGGGTATGCTCAGACGTGAGACCCTTGCTCACTTTGCCACTGGATTCAAGCAAGCCAGGCTGAAGACGGCTGGAATGCCAGAAACCGGTCCTAGGAAGCTTGTTTCCGGTACAGGGAAGGAATGACTTGGTAGTTCGGGCTGGACTGTTCCCATGAGGCACAGGGTCAGACTGATTTGCATATGGCCATATCTGAACTGGGGTGGCAGAGTGGGCTAAAGAACGGTGATGGATTAAACCCAGATCTGTTGACTGGGTGTGAGTGTTTGATTGGTTCAGATGCTCCGTCCATCACCACCCCCTTTTGTACCGCTTTGTTCGCCATAAGTTGGCAGGGTATGCTCAGACGTGAGTCCCTTGCTCACTTTGCCACTGGTTTCAAGCAAGCCTGGCTGAAGACGGCTGTAATGCCAGAAACCGGTCCTAGGAAGCTTGTTTCCGGTACAGGGAAGGCATGCCTTGGCAGTTCGGGCTGGACTGTTCCCATGAGGCACAGGGTCAGACTGATTTGCATATGGCCATATCTGAACTGGGGTGGTAGAGTGGGTTAAAGAAAGTGATGGATTAAACCCAGATCTGTTGACTGGGTGGGAGTGTTTGATTGGTTCAGATTCTCCGTCCATCACCACCCCCTTTTGTACCGCTTTGTTTGCCATAAGTTGGCAGGGTATGCTCAGACGTGAGTCCCTTGCTCACTTTGCCACTGGATTCAAGCAAGCCTGGCTGAAGACGGCTGTAATGCCAGAAACCGGTCCTAGGATGCTTGTTTCCGGTCCAGGGAAGGCATGGCTAGGCAGTTCGGGTTGGACTGTTCCCATGAGGCAGAGGGTCAGACTGATTTGCAAATGGCCATATCTGAACTGGGGTGGCAGAGTGGGCTAAAGAACGGTGATGGATTAAACCCAGATCTGTTGACTGGGTGTGAGTGTTTGATTGGTTCAGATGCTCCGTCCATCACCACCCCCTTTTGTACTGAATACACCCATGGCAGGGAAAGTTTTATATCACCTATGGACTACAGCACTACTGTGCCATTTCTTTGTGTGACTAGGCAACCATGACCTCAGGCCTGCCACTGAAAACTGCCTGCTGCATTTTTAAAGATGCAGTCCAACTATTAAAAATGACCCTTTTTAACAAAACAACCCCCCTTTTAAGTTTCAATAAGTCACTCCACTCCTATGTAGGCCTTGCAACCCACGAGGCTGGGTGTTTGGTATTTAAAAGTATGGCATGCAGAAATTCAAAATATTATGTCCTTATAGTGATTAACATCCACATGCTATTTTCCCAGAAGTAAAGTTGGCTCGCAAATACAGAAACAATGGGAAGAGGGATTACATATTACATTTGCTAGCTCTGGATTAGGACCATGTAGAAATATGATTAAACCCCTATTTTTAATAATTATTAAAAACCCAACTTAATGATGAAGTAGGATTTGTAATGAATATAAATGAAAATTAATTTTTCGAAAGTTACCTTTATCCTGCCTGATGCTCCTGGATGCTAATTTGCATTAGCTCTCCAGCAGAAACTAAGTGAGCGCTAAGCATTAATGAGTTATGAAAACAATTCCCAGAGCAGAGGCAATAGCTTGGGTGGGGGAGGTGTTTTCTCTTTTCCTGTCAGGGTGACCAGTTGGGGTGTACCTAGGAACTAAAATTGCATCCAAGGGGTCTCACTTGTCACAAGTACATTTTAGATGACTCTTGGAAAGGCCACAGCTTTTATCCTTCTAGTCACGCAGGTTCCACACCCAGTGCGTGCCACAGAAATGGTTTGTAGTGACCACAGAGGAGGGAACTGCTCAGCCTATTCACCTTTTTCCCAAAAGTATGACCTAGCTGGGCTCAGAAACAGCTTTCTGCTACTCAAAACTTCTCTGCAGAAGCAAATCCGACCTCTTCAGTGTACCCTTAGAGTGAAGGTATCTGGTCACATGGACCTCTATGTCGGATGCGGCTGCAGCCTATCTCTGCTGAAGGAATCTGAGCTCCAAAAAAGATACTTAGTCTGAAGGTAAAATTCTTCACCAGGCAAAGGCACCAAAAGTATACGATCAGTGAGGTTTCTTTCCTGGATGTGAAATATGAATTTCTCTTCCTCTGAGCTTTTCACACTAAAACCAACTGTTTCAGCAGGACTTCGAACAACACCTATCTAACTTTATGAGAACTACCTTATATATAGCCTGCTGCCTTGCCTCAATGAAAGATTTTGACTCTGAGAAAAGAATTTCTAAGGTAAAACCTCTGACCAGGTCAAACATGGTTGGTATATCCAAACTTCACTCTATCGTGGTCGGCCTGAAATCGCACACAGGTCCCAGTCTACCGTGACCATTGATTGTCATTGGCGCTTTCTCATTTTTGGTGCTATTTTTCCTTGACGATTTGCAAAGTCAGGTCTTCAGTTTCTCTTATTGGATTTTTGTTTCTTTGGAGTCATTTTGCTCATTCCATTTTACTGATTTGTTTCTAAGTTGGAGTGGTATTTTTATTGTATTATGTTACTGACCCCTGTAGCTGTTTTGATACTTCTAAATGCTTTAAAATGCACATTTTCTTTAAGTTAAGCATGTCTGCTTTACGCCATAGCTACCAGGGGTTGAATTTACATGTAAAGTCCTGAAACATTTGATTGGACTCAACAAGTAATTGACTTTATTACTTGTGATGGACTATGATCCACCTCAACTAATAGTTCACTTTCTCACATAAAGCATTCTGCTCATGTGAAGAGTAAGTTATTTATTGCAATGTGTTTTCTGTGGTTGTTTTTTGCTCTTTGTTTCTGGTTATATACGTTTGACGGATGGTTTTTCCTTCTTACTTTTTTTTTCTTTCTTAGATTGATATAGAGTGGATTAAGCAAAAGAAGGAGCAAGAAAATTACAGGTCAGCAAGTAGAAGATTTTTAATAGAGCTGAGTGAAACTAGATAGTTTTTTTTCTCACAAAGCAATTTATTCCCAGGAGAACTTTGGCTTCTAAATGTGCTATGTAGGAGCTCTATCTGTCAGAAAATTGATGATTTTGCAATTCTTTTTATCTCAAGATCCACAGTTTTACCATCTGTTAGTGAAATTAAATGACCTTGCATTCCTTTTTTCATTTACTGTCTTTGTTGAAAGAAATTCTACTGCAACACTCTCTCCTTTGAGAGAAAGCTATGTACTTGGTGCCAGTGACATGACGCAAAATGTTTGGACCCATAGGACAGAATATGATGTGGGCAGAATGTGATGCGGACCCCTTCAGTTTGCCATATCTTACATATATTCCTTTGCTTTTGACTAAATGGGGTCACCCTTGAAGGGTTAAATGCCCCTTGGAGGGCTGGAGCTCCTCTGAGCCAGAGGGATGCAGGGGCTTGTATTACACCCCTGCTTGGTCAAGCATAATAATAAGCGAGCATTACCAGAGCTATGGATAGGATAAGGTCATTTAAAAGAAGAAGAGGAGCCCAATGTCTGCAGAAGAACCACATAATGTCAATAGTGACGTGTTGCAGGCAGGGAGGATAAGACAAAAGAAAGACCAAGTGCTCTTGGATGAACCGGAGTTCATCTGCTCTGCCATTAAGCCTTACACCCCTGGCAGAGAGCTCCGCTCCACCCACTTGGCCCTCCTAACTGTCCCCCGATTCAAAAAGAAAAAGGCTGGCGGAACAAAATTTGCGGTTCTTGCCCCTGTGTTCTGGAACTCCCTTCCTGTGGAACTCCGCACGACACCCTCCTACACAGAGTTTAGGAAAAGTCTTAAAACTCTACTTTTCTCTTGAGCTTTTTCTGTCTAATTCTCTCTGTTCCTGCCATCTCCTCGCAACCCAAAGCGCCATGAAACCGCATGGTATAAGTGCGCTATACAAATGTTTTTAAATTCAAAATTCAAATGCTCTTGGTCCTGAAACACTCGAAGAGGAATTATCCATAATATTTTAAAAGGAAAAAATGACCCAGCACCAAGTTCAAAGGGTTGTATTAGACACCCCAGCTGGTGTAGTTCTATGAAAGATATGAATACAAGTTGCCCCCTGAGCAACCCTTTATATATGGCAAATGTTACTAAAAAGTCAGACCAAAATAGGTTTTTCTTCTTTTATTTTTTTACCTCTTTCTTCACATATATTCATACATCTTCAGAAGAGATTCATAGCTAGCACATGTTTCGTCATTCGCTCTATCAACCAGTGACTTCATCAGGGCTCTACATAATATCGCACTTGCTCCTTTAGTCCTCTGTCAGTATGACTTATTTTTCATCAATGGATCATTATCCATGATGCATAGTTTGCTAAATATTTATACTTCTTGTCTGAATGGAGTTTATTCTTTCTGAATTGCATAAGCTAATGCAGCTTGCACTGTTTGGATGGATGGATGGATGAATGAGTAGGAGATCCCTTGGATTGGTGAATACCAAAGTCCATTAATGGATTGATGAGCAAATTAATCCATGTTATTATGATGGCTTGAGTGCATTGATGGGTGGGTGAATTTCATGGATAAATGGTGTAATGAGTGCAAGGAAGGATGAATGAGAGACTGATTGCATTTGAAAATCGTCCCAGTGGTTAGTAGACCACGAGGTTGAATTGTTCATGGTATTTCTTGGCCAATACATTTTTATAGCAGTATATTTGCATTGTTAAAAGTATAAATGAACTCATTGCCTGAAAGTGTGCAATGTAATAGAGAGAATCTGAAGATCAATAGGAAAATAGTGCATCGCCTTTCGATTGGAGGGGGGCTTAGATGCAACATGACAAATTATTTAAATAAAGCTTCTGATCAAATGGTTAGTAGAAATGCTCCATTCTCTGCTACAGAGCAGGGTATGCCTGGATCAACGAATTGATGCCCCTCTAGCAAAGATGAACCCTCAGCTCAAATTCCCAACAGTGTTGCAACATTTAAAGGTGCTGCATGTTGGTGTTCATTTAATTTGTGTTCCTTCTTTTTCTGCCACGTTTTTCACAGTAAAGGCCATCGAAGTGTTCTTCGTTGCATTGATTTTAATTCTTTCAAGCTGTTGGGAGTGCGTCAATATTCTTGATTTATGGCACATGTTTCTGAAGTAGATTACTCGTTCTGCCTAGTATTTTGTTGATATTGGGCAGAAACTGAAATCAATGTGCATGGAAAATGACAATGAATGCATTTATGTATCAAAGTGTATGTTTTCAATACCTCCTTTGAATACTCTAACAAACTATGCTGAGGTGTATCACAGCCGTATTGGCACATCTGTGCAGACGGGCAAGCTGCAAAGGCCATCTTCATTGCAATACATCTTTATAAAGAAATGCATCAATAAAGGAACTATATTATACATATACCTTTAGTGATATCAAAAGATCTTGGCTAATACCAGATTTGAATATCAGTTGCCATCCACCAGTTTTTAATGGGATTATTGGGGCAGCAGTGCAGTGCGGACAGTGAATTGTGAAAAACGCTTGGGAGTCAGCACATGAGGCTTAAACACACTGGAGAGAGGGAGCGAGGGAGGTGAAGCACCCTTGGAAAAGAGTGAGTTGTGTGAGGCGACGCTTGCAGTAAGTGAGGGAGAAATATTGGTCAGAAAATGTCTCTCCCCCAGGATCCTCCAATCTCTTAGACTGCCCACCACTGTAACTGAAGCATCACCAATAAATATTCTTTGTATACACTGCTTGTTGGGATATCTTAATATTAGCACCATGAATAAAATTGCAGTGACATTAAATGTATTTGTGTCAAAGCTGAACACAGTGAAGTCAAGTCTAGAAGCGTCTCATGTCAAGTGGCCCACCATTGGTCACAGGGGTTGTTGGACTTGGCCCTTATGGCAGGTTCACCCCTAATCTTTTTGCTTTTGATATATGATCTGTGTTGATGATTTTTTGGTCTCTGCGCACTATTTCCCTGTGTCCCAGAGTAAAGTGCGTGCGTGTAGTAAGGCTGGCCTGCTCTCCCATAGGAATGCATGGGGAATGTCTGTGTCCCTGATAGTTCCTGATGCGTGGGGAGTGCAGGCTCGAGTTTAGTATGTGCAGACTCGTTTGAATGCTTCGCAATGATGTATGTGGCATGATTGTGTCTTGTGTAGAAGTGCCACTTCTAGGAGTTGGCATATTAGTGTAAAATATGCCTGGTGTGTGATTGGCTGGAGCTGGCTGGTGAGCCTGGCTCCAGGAAGGCTGGATGGGTCTGCCCGGTGATGAATGGGAGATTAGCATGCTGATGGCTGGGGAGGGCTGCACCTGGTTCCTGAATGGGGTCGAGCTTTCCCCACACAATGCTGGCTCCGCCCCCTGTGGTGCAACTGATGACCCTAGCCCTGCTAGTGAATAGAGTGAGGGGTTGAGCACATCAAGGGTGCTCCAAAACCAGCTGTGACTGGTTTCTCCCCTCACCCTGTGACAAAGACAAAGGAATGTGGTGTATAAAGATGGGGCTGTGTCCCCTTACATTGGGTTCTGTTCCGTTCCAGGATCCTGAGGGGGCTGCTGCTGTTGCTGGGGCCAGGAGGACCGCCACTTGGATTGTCTACCTGCCTGGAGACCCAGTGAGCTGGCTCTGGACCCAGCCTTGCCCCCCTGCCTGCCTCCCGACCTGGCTGGAGCTTTGCCTTGCCCCTGGCGCCTGGGAGCGCTTCCCTTTCCCTACTAGCGCTGAGGAGTGCTTTACTTTCCCTCTAAGCGCCAGGAAGCGCTTTTTGCTGTATAGCGCGTGGGAGCGCTTTTATGATCCAGGCAGGTGCCCACCCTGCATTTCGGACTGCCGCGGACCTTGCCGCTTATTTGCCCCGTTTTTATTTAGTTATTTGAAGCCGTTGCCCACTTGGCATTGCCCCATGTTGAATTCACCGCCGCAGCCCAGGGTGACACAAAGAGCCGCCGGGCCGCCATGCTGCCTGCGACGACCCGGAAGCGGCCCTCGAGAGACCCGGAAGTCCCGCCCTTGAGATCGCGACGCGAGGGGCAGAGACGTTACAGGCGCAGGCAGGGCTCCGGTATCGTAGAGAGCCCCGCCCTGCCCAGAAGATAGTCCTGCAGCCGGCGTCCCTCCCCTGGGGCTCCCAAGAGCGAGGGAGAGCCCCGGAGCACCGCGGAGGAGCCGGGAGACCCAAGCGGAGGCCCCAGCAAGAGAGCCGGTGAGTGGGGGCCGGGAGAGCGAGTAAAGGGAGGAGGGCGTCGGGGCACATTGCCGGTGCCCGCCCCTCCCCTCCAGTGTGCGGGCCTGGCCTGAAAGAGGCCCAGTAGTGTTTGAGCCCCGAGAGGCTCACCGCGCATTTGGATTCACGAGCCTGCGAGGCTCGAGGGGCCATTCTGTGTTTTTGAGTCCAACGACGCCCGCATTTCTGTGATTGGAGCCCCGAGGCTCCTGGGGGCAACTTGTGTATTCAGAGGATACACAGAGGCTCACCGTTGTTTCCGAGTCCCCCGTGAGGGACTCCAACGTTCCGGGCATTGTGTTTGAGCCTCGAGAGGCTCAACAGCCCATATTTGATTTACGAGCCTCGAGAGGCTCGAAGTGCCTTTTTTTTTATTTAGAGCCCAGAGAGGCTCTTGAGGGACACAGTCAGGTGGTCAGAGCCCCGAGGCTCCCACGCTGTGTTTCTCCCCACCATTGTTCTTGAGCCCACGAGGCTCCAACGTTGGATCATCATCGCTTTACAGCTGCCCAGCACTTTGTGGGCAGTTGCCATGTTTAGGTTTGTTCTCTGCTGCCTGCGCAGCCTGCCCTGACATTTTGGACTAAGGGAATTTCAGCCCTTGTGAGGCCAGTTGGCCTGGGGGAGTTCTAGTGTTGTCCCATGTGCACCTTGCGCAATTTACGTTCATCTACCTTTGCTAAATGTGACCTGCTTAGGTGATTGTTTATGTTTATTCCCCTTTGCTAAAAGTGACCTGCTTAGAGGATTGTTTTATGTTTATTCCCCTTTGCTAAAAGTGACCTGCTTAGAGGATTGTTTATATCTCATTACCTTTGCTAAATGTGACCTGCTTAGGTGATTGTTTTATGTTTCTATAGGTCCTGCTGATAAGGTCTTAGTTCCCTGCGTAATATTGTCCTAAGGTGGTTAGGCTTGCGTAGGAGGTATTTACCCGTTACCAGTGATTACTGGTTGTGTGCTGCATTTACTATTTTGGTGCTACAGTCATTATATGTCTATGTGCTAAGTGTTATACCTACAAGTATTAATATTACAACGAGTGCTAATTCTAAAAGTGCCTACCCCTGACAGTGGCCCATGTGGCCCTGTCCTGTACATAATCCCTTGTAAATTCTGCCAGTGCCTGTTGGCACATTGTAAAGTGTGTGTTTATCTAATGTGTTTTTGCTATAATACAAAGGCTATTTTTATATAACCTTGTGTGGAGTTTCCTTTGTGGTGGGCCTTGGGTGTTGTTGCTGGGTGCGCGCGCAAACGCTTTACACATCACCTCCGAGATTAGCCTTGCTGCTCGCGTCACGTTACCTAGAGGGTGAGCAGGGGTTATCTTGGTGTGTAACTCCCTTGCCCTGACTTAGGAATGGTGATCCCTGACTGACCGTAGTAAAATTAGGAATCCTAAATTTACTGTTCCTAAATGCCTTTTTTGAATACCAAAAGTCGTAAAGTTAGGATTTTGTCTCAGATTACTTTTGTGAATTGGGCATTTTCTGTATAACAGATCAAAGTGCACACCATCCTGTCCTCTGCAGCTTAAAAAAACAAACCTTTGTAGATCAAGTTACTGCACAAAATCCCAACCCCCATAACGTTGGATTAAAATCATTTTTGTATTTTATGCCCAGCTATTCAGTACTAAAGAGAGAAGACCATTCACAATAACCCTTGAGGAATGCAAGTGACAATTCCACAGCTATAGACAACGCAGAAACATGTCTGCATAGTGAGACAGTCCAGACAGCAGGATGGCAGAGCAAAGGTTTCACACACGCTCAGGGTGAATCGGCAGCACTTTTCCTAGCGGGTTGCTTCGCACATGCACCAGGCCAGAGGTGCAAGCTCTGTCCTCTTGACACATGGCCGTGTTTGTAGGACTTCTTCTTTTGCTGCAACTATATAGTTACCTGATGCTCTGCACCTTCTCCCCATGATTTTTTAATCCCCTGACCAAGTTTAGACCTATAAGCCAGTTATCCATGTCTATTCGAACCTGTCAACTACATTTTCCTGATGATGGCCCTCCTATCCATATTCTGTCTCATAGTATCTCATAGTATCTATCACATTAACTGTGACCAATGCATGGGTATAGTCACTTACACTGGCAGTACTGACACTGATATTGGCTGTGTGACTAGAGCTAACATTTCTACCAATTTTAGCTCTAGTAACTCAGCCAATATCATTTGTGACACTTGATAAATCACTAAGGGTTACACATCTGGTATTAGCACTAATGCGTTACTAGACGTTTACTTTGATTATCAAGCAGTGCGGGTGACATAGGGCATTAATTAGGGTTTGGCAGATGTGGGGCATTCAACAAAATTTGGCATTTGTCACATTTGCCCGATTAATAGTTTACGCATGCTTGAAGAATGGAGCATCTGCCAGTTTAAGGCAGACGTCTCCTCGCCACCAAACCCTAAATACCCCAGGAAATACTGAGCCTGGCACTCATGGTACTAGGACTGAAAACAACAGGTACTGAGGCTTGTGATTTTGGTATGTATGCCATCATGGTGACTGGGTTATCACAGCTTGTATTGGCAGTACTGATACTGATAGGGACTCTATAGCTTTTATTGGAGGTACTGATGCTGTATTAAGTTATTAAGTTTTTCAATGTTGGGACTGGGTAAGGGTTGTGTTGGGTTTTCTGAAGCTGGTGGTGCCTCTGCAATAGCACGAGTTTCATCCATTTTTAAAGAAATGGAATGCTACCACAGTTGATCATGACACTTTGATCCAAAGACTCTGCAAAGCCGACATAGAGGGGACTGCTCTTCACTGGATAAAATTCTACCTTCAAAACAGAGCAAATGTCATACATACCTATACTTTTTCATCCAAACCCTACACCATAAAAGAAGGGGTCTCTCAAGGCTCTATGATCTCACCCATGCTTCTCAACATCTCCGGGAAGTCATTACCAGCAATGATCTATGACTTTCAGCTCACCTGCTCTAACTACACAGATGACACACAAATACTTCTTAAACTTGAAAGCCCCAAAGGCATTGGAAACTCTAAAATCTTCAGTTGCCTCCAAGCCATTGATTAGTCGGTGACGTGGAACAATCTGAAATTGAATAGTCCAAAACTGAAATACTTACCTGTGGTGATTGGAAATAATCCCTACCAAAAATGCATCAAACAGTGGTTGAGATATATCGACGACGTGTGGCTCCTGTGGCAGGGGAGCCACACGGAGTTGGTAGAGTTCCACCAATGGTTGAACAATAAACATCAAGATATTAAGTTCTCCATGGAGCATAGTAACTCCAAAATGACATTTTTGGATGTGAAAATCAGTTGTGTCAATGGTCATCTCCAATCATCTCTTTTAAAAAATAAAAAAATAAAAAAAAAAAGACTGATAAAAATACCATTCTACATCACCGAACTGCTCACCCAAGGAACCTAAAAACCAATCTACCATATGGGCAATTACTTCGAATTCGAAGGAACTGCTCGGATGTAGAAGAGTATGACCGACATGCAAAAAATTTTTGTGAAGAAATGACAACTAGAGGCTACCCTAGAAAATTACTCAAACATGCCTATAAAAGAGCCCGCTATACCTCGAGAGAGTGCCTATTACAAGGAAGAGAGAAACAAGAATTGGACAAAATGGTTTGTGTTACAACATTTGGTCCTCAAACCTACCAAATCAGACAAGCAATACTCAAAAACTGGCATTTATTAGAACAACTAGAGTGCCCGCTCCCTAGACCGATCTTTGCATACAAAAAGAGTCGCAGTATGAAATTGCGAGACTGTAATAATGCTTGATTATGCAATGCTCACTCAGCTGCGCACTTTATAAATAGTAAGTATGTACAAAGAAAGAGATCGATGGACTACATCTCCCAGAATTCCAAACTGTCATGTGACGTAGGCAAACCCCACACACTACGTGATAATGAGCACTGACGGGCAGGCGCGGCGTTTTGCACACAAACGAGAGAGACGAGAGTGACAGAGACTAAGCTGTAGCAGGGAACTGGACCCACCGGGTAAGTTAATCAGCGGGCGGGACGGGTTGACACTAAGACACGAAAGGACAACGGATAGTAATTGCCGTTTCTCCTAACCTTGACAGAATTGAAAATACGGACTAACCGAGTCAAGTAGAACTGAGAGAAATAGTGCAGATCGAGCAGCACTACAAAGGGAGCCGGTTACGATATCGGGCACACCAATACAAGGTACAAATCGGAAACGTTTATGTAAGCACGAACGCTTGGGTAGTGCGGAATGTTGAAAACAGACATAAGATACTTAGTAGCAATAAATTGTGTTTTCTTTAGGTGGGGAATAACCTCTGCCGCTTCCGGGACCTTGGGCCTGAATCTAGGCATACACAGCGCCAAATAACTTCGAGAGCGCAAGATCCCAATCAAACAGGTAGATCCTAAGAGTGTTTGGCGTCTTCTCATATGCATCACGTGTAGGAAAATCACTAAAATCAGATCTTGTGAATTCTTTTGAATCCTTTTAGAATTGACAACTAGAAAAGATAAGACAAGTGAACCTCGGAAACTTGCTACATTTCCAAGATAAAGGTATGCATTGTTCCATTCAAGAGACAATGTGTCAGAGAGACAAGGGATGTCTTAGATCATTTAGACATTGAGCTTTCATTCTTTTGTACCTAATCTGCAGATTCCAAAGATAAAGCCCTGATGAGAACTCGCCAAACGAATTAGCGAGTTTGAAACGCGTCGGCAATAAAGGAGGCAATTGATTTTTGATAGGAAAGAACAAGCCAAAGAATTGGACTGACTAGAAATCAGATTAAGTCGTGTAGTCTTAGTTGGATTGTTTTGATCAAAAAAAATTGTTGTCATTCATATTGCTTTTACCTCCTTTTCCTAAGCGACTTTATCCTTTATAAGCATTGTGGAAATATGATTTGTCTAATCACAAATGCGAAGATTTGAATTTGCTGCATAGCAAAGGTGCAATAATGGTGCAATGTATATATGTGTATATAATGAATTGTTGTGTTAATCTTTTATGTTGATGTCTTAATTGTAATGTTAATGTGGTATCTTTCTCATACAATCGGATTTGTTTGATAAAATTGAAAAAAAGAAGAAGTAAATGGTATAAATAAATGGTACCGTACAAATCTGAAATAAGTATTGATTTGTCGCTTGTACTCAAGAGCTTGTAAAAACAACAGTGGGGCCAGCACTTTGCCTTTCCAAGTAGATAAGTTAGCAAGATAAAGCTTCATAACTATGAACACTTTGTGACGCATCTTCCCCCACCTAGGATTTCCACACAGGGTCCAAGCCACTCTTGTGCTGTCTAATCTTGATTATGCTAATGGATTCTACTATGGAAAAGACTACAATGAATCCAAAACCCTGCTGCCAGGCTGCTACAGCAGTTGAAGCCACAAGCCCACATCTCCCCAGCTTTAAGGGCCTGACATTGTGTGCCTGTTGCCAGAAGATCCACTTTCAAGCTTCCTTGTATCACCCACAAAGCAACACATGGAATGGGACCACTTATTACCAGAAATAAAATCACAAAATATATTCAACAAAAAAAACGTCGCTTCAAATTGGTGCCCAGCATATGAGGAAAAAAACATATTTTTTGTTGTCTTTTTTTGTATATTGTGTTCCATATAATGTCAACCTTGAGAAAGCCGCAGGCCAGCATGTCGGGGCGAGGCAAAACACGTGTGGGCTGTTCCTGACACATTCTGGTTAATGTCTTTCGAAACCTTGTCCAACTATAAGTAATAAACGATTACCCTGCACCAACTCAGGACTACTGATTTTATGAACGTAGTTGAAACCACAAATGCAGTGCATGATATAGTTGCTCAGTGTTGTTCTTTAACATCCAATGGACTTGTTTTAGTTCATGTTGCCTGGTATATTTCCCTGGCCTGTAGGAGCATTTTATTTTGCCTGATATATTTCTGCAGGACTGCTTTTCATGCAACGCGTAACTTGTATAGTGCCTGCTGTGAATGAGTCGCTGCAGGATGTCTAGGTGAGTTCAGACTGTGGGTGGGTTTTGAGGATGGGGCATGGCTCAGAGCTCTGTAGGTGAGACTAAACCCAGTAGATATTGTTCACAGTGCCTGTAATTGGATCAGAAAAGTAGCCAAAATACATCCTCATCTATTCCTTGGCTCCTCTGTCGCATAGAGGGGTGGGATTGGTTACATATAGACAAATGCTTCCCATTCTTCCCCTTGTGTTCCCTCCCCATCCTGCATCCCATCACCCATCCCATCTATACCACCCTCCCTGTTAGGGAGATCATATAGAACACATTCCAACTTCATGACTGAGAGATCTGGACACAGAATGATGGTTACATTTTGGCCAATTTATATTTTGATCCTTTGGAAATGAAGATTGTACACAGATGCACACAGATATTGTCGCACAGGACATTAGCAACTGAATGAACGGATATTAAAATTGGTCCAGTACCCCTTTAGATGTCACTCGATTCTCTGGTGACAGGGATGTACGTAACTTTTTATGCCTGGGATGTTGTTCCTTATTTTTGTCTGTGGGGTAGCTGGGCCCTCCTAAAAGGGATTTCGCAAGGCCTGGCTTGAACTCCACTAGTCAGTCTCTCAAGTCATCTTCTGGAATGAGTGTAGTTTAACCTCTTCCATGCTTACTCTGGTTTGGCTCCGCTCAGGAGCTTCCTGGTCACAAAGGTATTCTATTATTATGCTGCTCTTCCAACTTGGTTTACTAGGATTGGACTTACAGGCCGCCATTTTGGGCCAGAGGCTATGATATTTGTTTACCCGCTGCCACACTACTGTTTATCACTTCTTCAGAACTGTGCTACCCTGCTAGCTGCTGCCATCGGTAGTGGAAATGAACAATGGCGATGTTCCATGCCCCATCATGATTTCGATCCAGGTGCAATCCTTTTCCCTGCCTTGGGGTCATGGAGACTAGCCATGACTGATTTTATTTGCCTGAGTTGCCAAATGGCATCTGAGCTACCTGGGGTTAAGGTTTGGCACTGTGGCTCAGTATGTTGGCACACCGCCATTTTTTTTAATGAACCAAACAGAATGCAGGTTTGGTGTAGAGAATGCAATATTCGTTATGTATTTAGGTAATGGGTCACATTTTTTGTTCCTTTGTGTGAGTTGTAGTGTACTGCAAAGCAAAGCTCTGGCCAGGGTCCAGGGAAAGTATAGCACTCCCTGTACAATTTTCTGATTTAGATAGGGTTTATCTCTATTTTCTGAGACTGAGTTTAATGTGAGGGGATTGTTATTCAGATTTGTGAAAGAAAACACAGCTAGGGTATAAGCCGAAGTAAACATTTTCGTTACACTCATGCAATTATGCAAATTACGTCACATGTTGAACGTTAAGGGCAAAGGAGAGGAAGCATAATGCCTCTCTTCTCAGCAAAGTTCACCCAATTGCTTTCTAGTAAATGCAGTATGCTTACTTCAAAGTTGCTGTAGTTTTTCACCAAATTTGGTGCAGAGAGAGCTGTTAGCTCTAGACACATGTTTCTGGGTTTGGCCCTTCGTCAGCACAGGCCAGAAGTAGTAGAGAGCAGAGAAAAGGCACCTGGGAATGCTGAAAGGCTGACAAAGTATTCAATGGTCACAGTGCCACTCCACAGGCACACAGGGGCATACCAGGTGAGCTTGTCTGCTCGTTGGCTCAAGGGACTACTGCTGAAGAAAGTGTTATCATGCCCTGTATTTACCATAATGCATTGGGGCAAATTGAGTTCTGGGATGTAAGGCAGTGTGCCCTCACCCTCCTTCTGTTTGAAAAGACTTCCATGAGCTACTGAGCTGATAGAGTATGTTTAATGCACCTGCACCCAGTGAGTGGTACAGAGACTTGAGAAGAATTTGGGCAGCCTTTCCAGCATCATGAACAGTACTTGCTGCTGATGAAGGAATGAATCGAGAAACACTTATCTAGAGTTAAACAGCTCAGGCTGGACCAACCAGGGTAAAAAAGTAAAGACTACTACTAAAGTAAGTGTTATCGTGCACTGTATTTACCATGATACATTGTGGCAAATTGAGTTCTGGGATGTAGGGCAGTGTGCTCCCACCGGCCTTCTGTTAGGAAAGGCTCCCTTGATTAATGAGCTGACAAGCTTGTGTTGATGTACCTGCGCCCGGTGAGCGGTACACAGACCTGAGAAAACTTTGGGCAGCATTTCCAGCAACCCCAAAACAACTTGCTGTTCTAGTCTACTACTGAAGTAAGTGTCATTATGCACTGCATTTACCATGATGCATAGTGGCAAATTGAGTGCTGGGATGTGAGGCAGTGTGCTCCCAACCTCCTTCTGTTTACAAATGTGGGAAATTATGATGGCGGAAAATTTTGCACAGTTTTTTTTCTGCAGGGAACTGGTACAAGCAGAAAATGTACTTTCAGGGTACAAGTGGGATAGGAAATTGTTTTGAGAAAGACAGTTTCTGTTCAAACCGTTTCCCTCGCAGGCATCCCAAGTGAATTTTGAATTCAAGGTTTGCCTTCCGACTCAGTTTTCACTTGAATGTGGAATTTGTACACTGTTATTCGAAAGCCAGAACTTATACCATCTGGCGAGAGTGTCTTTGAGGGACTGTTTAAATTTCCAACAGAAGGAAAACTGTGTACATCTTTGTTCAATGTTAAGTCTATAGGGCAATTAACGATGTGCAAAAATGATTTTGAGATGTGGCTCTCTGGTACAGTGAACGAGTAGACTTTTTAGTGCAATGGTAGGTGTGGAAAAGACCAGTTGGTCAATAGAAGCTCTGTGTAACATAAAGAACATTGTAAGGTTGGCAGTTACTTGGGAGGTGATAGGACACAGGAGAACTTAGGCAGTGTAGGGGGTGTTACAGCCATGTTGGTTGGGTTTAGAGGAGGGATATAGAGCAGATATTTTATTGTAGATGACTAGGGTTTTTACTAATGAAATGTGATCAGAATAAGAATATGATTATGTGAATTCTGCCCTGCGGCAATGAAAAAGTACAATGTTTGTCAACCATGAAACATGTCTGTGACTCCTGTCCGTCAATGTTGTCTTGCCTGGTTGACAGCAAAGATGAGGCCAGGAAATCTCACTCATCATCTAAAAAAAACATGCAAAGGAAGCAATGGATGAAAATGTTAAACATATATTAAAGATGCTTTTTACCTTACAAATTACAACCCTGTACTACAAGTGTTTGGTGTAAGAGGCAGCTACTTCTCTTTTCTCCCAACAATAAACACAACAGATCACTCTACTGAAACAAAGTGATTTTATTAAAAGTATGAGGATACATTGAGTGAGCACACACAAAGGAGCGAGAACACACAAAGAAGATCAACATGGGCAGCATCTCTGTGTAGGACTCCATCATTTCTGCATTGAGATATCAGGATTGCTTACGCGTAACAAAGGCAAAGAAAGCTCAAACTGTAAAAAAAAAAAGAAATCAGAACTAAAGATCACACAGTCTGATCTATGATGAAAGCATTTATAGTGGCCACAAGGAATGACACTGCTGAGGCCGGAGTTATCTGCTAGGCAGGATCTCATATACCTTGGACAGAGGATTTTGTGGGCACTATTAATTCTTCTCTCAAGCCAAGTGGTGCTAACATCCTAATTCACTCTTGTATATCAGTCTTGTACAATACTTTAACTAAAAATTTTATAACATTACTTAGAGTAACTGAATTGACTCCTCAATGAAAAAAATGTTTTATGACAAATTAGTACTACAGAGAGAAATCTGGCCTACACAGTTGGATACCTAATTTGAAACTCCAGTCCCTGCACAGGATCTAGCATCCCTGAAATCATCTTTTTTGTCAGTTGGCAAATCACTTTCATCCTGAGACTGAGTCTCCTAAGTGTCGAAAGCGGTCACTTTATCACGTAACGTCATCATGTGACAGGTTTCTATATCTACAAGCTGTCCACTGCGCTTATCCACATTTCACACTTGAATCTCCACAATCTCTGACCATTGCATTAAAGTGTATCTAGTCCTATTACCCATAGTATGCTGAAGCCTTGGTTATCTAAGACCACATTTCTTAACTCGTCTATTTTCTTTACTCGCTTATTTTCTTTCAATCGTCTATTTTCGGTGCCTAGTGCCTGGTTATTCTTATTGCACAGAACTTCTCCATGTCTGTTCTTTAATGCTACCTATCTACCCAACAGCCAGATCTCTTCTCCATAATATTATTTCCATTTCCTCATGCTGTCCATCTTTCCAACTTACCCTTAAATCTTCGGTTCCATTTCCAGGATCTCTCTACAACAACTTCGGCTGGGTGCACGTTTGGGCGCATTTAACTGTGCAGCACTTTAGATTGCCAGTGCAATGGTAATCGCTGGTGCAGTTGGGGGTTGTTGGTGAGCCAGTCACCGCTAGACATGTAGTGGTTACCGGTGGACATGTACCAGGCTTTTCTGTAAAAAGGTGAGAATGTTAGAATGGTCGGTGCTATACTGATACACAAAGTAGACATCAATGGTGTTTTCATTTTAAATCCCCTTTAGATCCCAAATCATATATGAGATACTTACCTCACCTGAAACCAAATCATCATAGTTCAAAGAGGCAAAAATATGCTTTGGCAATCAACATTATATAACAGATATATGATTGCATGTGATAGAACAGCAACTTCAACTTAATCAAATCCTAGATCACAGGCAAAAGATCTTCCTTTTATCCTAAGATTGGAATCACAGAGGAGTGAGGCTCTGATCAACATCACAGGATTAAAATCAAACCAGGGCGTGGAGCTTAGCCCAAGATGGCAACATACCAATAATACGAGTTCTCGACATCCCCTATAGGGTAATAAGCATTTGGTCAGCCTGATCCTGACTCTTCCTATATGGTACTTGAAGCTTAGAAATCCAGTGGAGTTGGTGGCGGACACGAGAGGAGAGAAAAGCAGTTAGACAACCTCCAAATTCATGCCTTAATCAATGGATTTCACTTGTGCTCTCTCAGAATTTTAGGGACCGCAGATTAAGGGGCTGACAGAGGAGGTGTGTTGTGCTTGTTAAGCAGGAGCTTAGCAGTGAGGTGTGTGGTGCTGAGGCACTGTGCAGGCACTACAGATGGATGGAAATTCCCACTGTGTTGTGTGGCTAGAGGAGACCTGGATGTATGCAGGCATACAGAGAGCACACTAGGGTGTAAGTCTGAGTAGGCATCTGCTAGGAAAGTGGCATGAGTTTCTGGACATCACTTAGAGGGGCCAGGTCCAGCGCTGATGGGGCAATATGGAAGGACTGCACTTCTAGAGGGAGGATGCCTGCCTCCCCCAAGGATCGAAAAGTGGCTGTGAGTAAGGACCAAAGGACCCTAATCACCTGAGTGAGCTCTGAAGTCATCTGGTGATGTGGCTGGTGAACACGAGAGGCCATAGATGGCCAGAGATATTGCTGGTGCCAGAGTACAATATAATACTGAGGAAACAACAGCAAAAAATGATACATGCCACACAAGACTTTGAACACAAGGAAGCTGGTCATGAAGGGTGAGCACTGCACTGCGGGGAGGGTTGCCCAAACACCAGAGGACATGCAGGCAATGGGGCATTGCACTGGAGGAGAGACAGTCCAGTTATGGTGCATCAGTCCTCGGAGGCTGGTAGCTTTGTACATAGAGTGCCTGAAGAAAGAACACCTGCCCATCACATACAGTTGTTCTAACACCAAGAATCGAAATTGACTCAGTGTGTGGTTGTTGGTATTAAAATGAGTCTCCAATGGTGATTTTACACTTTTTGTCCGAATGTTACTTTTATGTTCTGTTAATCGAGTTTTAATTTTTCTTTCAGTTTTGCCCACATAAGCCAAGCCACATGGACATTTAATTATGTAAATTAAGTTTCGCCTGTCACATGTAGCCGGGACTCTTAATTTGATGTGTGTTCACTTGCTGGGATGTTGAAATTGATTTCCTTTTATGATTGCGTTACAGTTCCCGCAATTGTGACAAGGTAAGGTACCTTTATGCATGGATGATGTTTTTTCCTCTTTTTGATTCAATTGTTCTTTAATGTTTCTTGTGCGTTGGTATGCGAATCTTGGCGGGAAAAGAATATATGCCATTGAAGTCTTCTTCCATGGATAGTAACGGCCAGTGCTTTAAGATTATTCTTTTAATCTGTACTCATTTTAATACCAACAACTACACACCGAGTCAACTTCGATTCTTGGTGTTAGAGCAACCCCAGATTCTCCCCGGAAGGGATAACACTCAGCATTTATTACGTCGAGAAGTAGTTTGGATTAATTTCCTTTGCACCAGTCATCCGAAAGGATTGAATGATCGAATAGACTTTAATTGTTTTTGTGAATCATGTTTCTTCTTTATTACCAGATAATACGATTGCTTCTTGTGAAGTTTCATAATTGCCATGAGTGTAATATGCATATATAATGCAGACAATGTTAAACATGTATATATTTCATGAAAGTGTCAACACCAATTTTTTTTTCATTACAAGTTGTAAACAAAGCATTTTTAAAAAATCCCTTTGACGAGTACAATATGCTGCCTTTAACACACTCTCCAACAGCTGGTCATTTCACTTTTTATTTACACACTTCAGGGAATAGCCGTGACTTTTTTCTGACATATACAAGTGGCATCACGTAATTTTCATGTCTGAATACTCGATTCCCCAGTATTTTGTCAATTTCCATTGTAGTTTTCACACAGCCCAAAATAGGTACTCCTCATTGGAACACCATGAACACATGACCAACACACATGACAACCGCACGCGATATTTGAATGTTTGGATTTCTCTGTGACAATACGCACCGCAATACATTTCCGGGAACTTTGACAACAGAAAGCCACACTCGAGTTTAACAGCCGGTGAGTTCTTGCTTTATATTTACAGACTTTTTATGTCTGGTACTTACGTTAACGTACAGCTGACGTCAGCCTTCTTTTCTTATAACAGACCATACCGGCTACAATATAGCCCGCGCTGTGACAAGATTAAGCGTCTTGTTTAATGTAAGTATTTCACCTTGTGCCACTAGTCACATATCGTAGTGTGTTTATCGTACCTTCCACTCTTACATCACTCTTTCGTCTACCACTTTTAGATATACGAATCTCCATCGTAGAAACTTGGAGGATTCATTTACATATTCTACAAAGTGTTACCATTTTCAGGTACGCATGTTTTTTTCTTTTTCACACGGTATTTCGAACGTCACTTGATTACTCACTGTGTCACCAGATCTTTTTTCATAGTGGTTCACTTGACCGAGCACTGAACACTTTATCAACCCCCTTTTTTGTACATTCACCTATAAAACAGACCAACTGGGATATAAGGTTTAGTTTACCATCTAAGTACAACACGTGTACTCGCCATGTTAATTGAAGAAATGTGAATGATATGTGATATTCCTTACGTTGTGTATATTCTTCCTAACAGCTAATGAAGCCTCAGAGGAAGGGCAAACAGCCTGAAATGCATTGGGCCAAATTACATTGATTTATTGAAAAGATAATCTTTTTTGATGTGAACGCAACATCAGAGTATGTACATAAAAAAATATTGAAGAAATAATAGAAAAAAACGACAAAGACGAATGAATTCAAAACAATAAAAACTTTATTGAAAAATTTAAAAATTTGTTTATGAAGTGTTTCTCGTAAACATTAGCACAGGAGTGCACTTGGGGACGTTGCTCACTGATTGATCGACGCTTACTGACCAGTTTACTTACCTCTCACTCAGGAGGTTCACCAAATAGCACCCAAATACCTTGTTTGAATATAGTTACCATTAGAACACCCAAGGAGTGCGACGGTACTATTCGACCGAAAAATACAGAACACCATGAAACAAATATTAAAGGCATACTCCAGCAGAACACCTCTAAAAAAGAGGAGTGATATGTCAGCCAAGCAAAACAAGGATAGTATGACAGCCCGAACCCAAGACACGCATAAAAGATCGAGATGAAGAAAATAACCAAAAGCTGTGTCAAACAATTGTTCCAGGATATGAAAGGAGAGACAAGTTCAATAAAAGAACACATACAGCAGAGTACTAAAGAGATGGGAAAGGAGGTCTCCAAGGTACGTGATTAGGTCCATGTCCTCCAAGACTATGGATGAGAAATCACTGCAACTGGAAGTATACAAGGTGAGATACTCTGACATAACTAGCAAGTCATAATCCTCCAAGAGAATCAAGAAGAGAAATGCTCTAGTTGAAACAATACTCACATCAGGGGGAACCAAAGTGGGCGGGCATGGAGAAGAACTTGTAAGAGCTCTTTGATGCAATGCTCGAAAAAACAGGAAGTCATTCAAAATGGGTGTATAAAGTTCACAGAACCACACCTGTGTCCACTGAGAAAAGAGGCCTCCTGATATGTTTGCTCACCTCAAGTTTTATGAAGAAAAATAAATCACTATGGAAAGTGCAAGCAAAAGAGGGAGTATGTCCTCCTATGGTGCAGAAATTCAATTGCACCATGGCTGCTGATGGATTCCACTGCAGAAATGGCACTTGTTGAGACAACTTACCAAATTTATGAAAGACAAAGGAGGTAGGTACAAAAGGCCCAACAGTATTGCATCATGTATGACACACAATAGACCACAAACTCTCTATCAAAGACGCGTGAGATCATGAGCATTGCAGAGTACACTATGAATCTTGCCTGGCATGAGGCCCTGCCACTCTAATGGGCCCTTAAATGCTGCAGGGTCCAAATCCTGGTACGAATGTAATCTTGGCAGTACACTGAACAAAAGGTGAATAAATTGCAGAATCTCCTTACTCAGTTTCATATCACACTTCCTTCCATAATGCTTGAAAGGCACTTTTGGCATCATAAAACCCAAAGCCCCATTTGTTGACTCACTGACTGTTTTCCATAGCTCCTCTAGACTAGCAGGGGGCCTCCACATTTAAAGAAGACTGGTTTGAAGGATCTCAGGCCCACCCAGACCCTGCCTACTGCGCGACACTGCCCAGGATGTAGTATCCTGAAGGAGGGCTTCTCTCCTGATGCCATCCACACTCGGACTCTACTGCAGGCTCAGAGCACAGTGCCAGTGGAGCTATGAACCTGTAGATCCAGGAAGGGAGGACAAGGAGATGCAGTGTATAGTAGTTCTGGGACACCAATGAGGTGAAGCCAACTATTCCACAATGTCTCCCCTTCCACATTAATATTCCAAGGAGGCTGCCTTCATTGGGCTGCTCTCTGCTGCCCTTGTAGGCTCCATCACAGCACCAAGGTGTTGCAACCTCTCTCTTGTCTCTCCACCCCAATCACTAATGCATAGAACTACATCTCTCTGTATCACTGCTCTATCTTCATGGTCATTGTCTTTCCGCCCACAGACCCAGTTTTGAGAGGCTGATGCCCTGTTCTCCTCTACAGCGCCTTCCTCACAATCTAGTACTCACTTTTTGTGGTATATTCTCAACAAAGAGAACTCTTATGCTACAGGGCCACACCCCTGCTGGCTTCAGCTCCACTTTTACACCATCTTTCGGGAGGTCTATGACCTCTCATTGACACAACTCCCTCCACGATCAGTAGAGAGAAGGGCCTTACCGGAAACAACCAAAGAGGACAGAACCTTGCAATATCATCTGATCCCACTCCGCATCACTCTGCAACCTGACTTGCTTTACCGGGGTCCCATCAAGGCACGTTCTCTGCCCTCCTTTTGCCTTGACACCGGGCTACCCTTCTCCTGCTCAACATAATAAAAATGGTGAAAGGCAGAGCACAAAAGGAAAGCTCAATGGCGGACTTGTACAGCAAATTACCCTAGGGGAACAATCATCGTAATAATCATGGCAAAGGGCCTCCTTGCTTGCAATAACCCAGTATGACATGGAACAATTTCTTGGGGAAAAATGTTTGGAGCTAGCCTCCCTCAAAAAGGACTTCAAATCCTGCCTCCAGGGCTTGTGAAGGGAGGTCACCGATCTGGGCCAGAGGGTTGATGACCTGGAGCATTCACTGGGCTCCCAGGTGGAAGACCAGGACATGCTCTGGCACAGGATCCAGGCATTGGAGGGTCAACAGGCAGATCTACACCTAAAAACAGCAGCAGATGCCATAACATCTGTATCTGGGGAAAACCTTGAGGAGCAGAGGGAAACACCATAATGACCTTTACTCAGAATTAACTGCAATCCATCAGGGGAGATCCTGAAGCTCCACTACTACAATTGGACAGAGCCCACTGAACCTCAAAAGTGGCAATCTGGGCAGATAGGGCCCTGACATTTTCACAAAGCTCCACTACTTCACAGACAAGGAGTCCATCATGAAAGTTGCTAGAGGAAATCTTGATCTGGTCTTCAAAGGGTCAAACTATTCCAGGATCTCTCTCCCATCACCTTGAAAAAGCACCAATAATTTACAGACTTCCTTTGCGAACACAGAACCACTTATCGGTGGGGTGACCCTTCAGCCCCATATTCTGATGGAATGGCAGACAATGCATTTTGAGATCTTTGGCTGATAAAAAATCCTTGCTGGAGCTTGATATTGATGTTGGTGATGGAGACCCCATGCACTCCCACAACTCCAACCGGAAAGAACTATGCACTGTCTAGCATACGACTGGCTGTAGTCTACGATCACACAAACCTAAAAACAGATCCTCAGCAGAGCCCAACAAGTATATCATCCACAACCTCTAAAACATGAAAACAACCTGCTTCAGGATGATGCCCTGCCCTTATTGGGTGTCGCGCGCTCACAGATCCATAACCATTGACATTCAAGACACATGTCCACAGGGGCCCCTGGCTGTGGGGCCGAGAAGGGGGCCTGGAGTGGACTCCTTCGTCCAACCTCTTGACTGAAAACAATGCAAATGTTCTACGACTCACCCGCACCATCGCTGACACCATTTTGCCTTCCCCACACCCTTTTTACTCCCTGTAAGGAGAGAGTCACACTTCTATATGGGAGATGGTCTTGGATTTCGCATTCTGGAGAAATTGGAGGAATGAGACTGGTCCCCGTTGGTCACTTACATTTTTTCCTGTTAATTTTCTTTCTTTCTTTCTTTCTTTCTTTCTTTCTTTCTTTCTTTCTTTCTTTCTTTCTTTCTTTCTTTCTTTCTTTCTTTCTTTCTTTCTTTCTTACCAGTGGGTGAGCTCTGAAAGTCTCTCATCCACTACCCTAGACCTCCTGCCCTGCCACATCTTAATTAGTGTTTCCCAGAACCCATACTGTTTTGAGGGATCCTAACTCTTGCACTCTACTTTCCTTCAATGTGTGGGGCCCCAATTCATCCAATAACCGTTTTCAGATATAGAAATTTGTAATTAAAATTATTCTAACATCCTCGTTCTCCAAGAAACTCATCTCCTGAAATATGATTAACACTATATGAAGCACAATAAAAATACCCACCAATTTTGTTCCTCAGCACCGTCAAAATCAGGTGGAGTTGCTGTACTGTATGAAGCATGTTTTAATCCCGTACCATCATGAAAGATCCTTAGGGTCGATACTCAATACTCAACCCAATTGTAGGGCAAGATATCTTCCTTACACAAGTGATGAGGGGCCAGCTGGGGAAAGCACAGTGGGGGCCTCAACCTGGTTTGGGTCCCTGAAATAAACAGAAGCCATAAGGCATGCCAGGGGCCAGGAGCGATGTCAGACTTATTGAAAAAGGAAATCTTGGAGTTGGGACTAGTTGACATCTGGCACTACTGCCACCCTGACATTTAGGAGTTCTTGTTTTACTCTCATGTCTACACATGCTATTCCCTTATTGACTATCAGTTCACTGTCCATGCTCTCCTACGCACCATTGATATGGTCTCCATCTCAGACATTTCCATCTACGACCACGCACATATCACCCTCACATAGTGAGGGGGAGCAGGCTAGTGTGGGACAACCCACACCAGTTCCTCCTCCCTCATATCCTCAGGGATCTGGTGGGTAAGCACACCATCCCTCAGGCAATCACTGAATACTTGCAAGTCAATGCCCTTCCTCACACCTCCCCCCACACTTTTGGGACGCGTTTAAGGCCTCTAAACAGGGTGCGATTTCCACTGTGGCAATCCCCACAGTGAGAGGATCGTGCACCTACGAACAATCCCTCACTGCTGATATTCTAGCACTTGAACAAAGACAAAATCAAGAACCTTCAAAATACGGTCGTAGACAACTAGCCATACTAGACTCTACTCTAAATGCATAGAACACACTAAGCAAAATGCTGTTTACTGGTCCTCAAACTGAGATATGATGACACGGGCAACAAAGTGGGAACACTACTGGCATGTAAACTGCATCTCCAAAGGTCTAAGCCCCACTTAGCTCATATCTACACAGGCCCCACATCCTGGGCCATCTCAGAGAAAGCCAAACAACAAGTCTTTCGAGATTTCTATCAGCAGCCTTACACTAGTACAACAGAGGATGCAGCAGCAATCTGAGTCTATGTTAGGGATTGTGACTAGGAGCCCATGGTGGACTACCATAGGGAAATACTGGAAAAACGTATTGACTCTACTGAGCTATGACTGACCCTCAAGGCCATGCATCTGGGTAAAGCCCTGTGAACAGATCCTCGACTGTCCTGTTTCGACAAGGCCTTTCACCCACTCTTGTAAAACCACCTCTTTTAAAATCTTTCACCTTCTGCTCTAACATTACTCCCACAATTTGGGAGACTGAGATTGCACTAATTCCAAAACTGGGCAAATGTGCATGTCTTTCCTTCCCATAGTTATTTTAAATACAGTTGGCAAGCTGTACACTAAAGTACTGCCCATATAATTGGACCCTCTCCTCGCTGACTGGTGGAACCTGACCAAGTCGAATTTATGAGTCAGCACCATGACGCCAACAATATCAGGCAACTGGCCCACCTAGTGGACTATGTTCACAAATTGAACATCCCAGTGATGATCCTTTTTACTAGATGCAGAGCAAGCATTTGACCGAGTAAGCTGGGGATTTTTGGGAAGCAGTCTTAGAGACAATCCACCTTGGCACAAAGACGAATGACAAAACCATGGCAGCATATTTGACACAAACAGCAGTTATTAGGGTTAACTTCAGGCCCATACAACCTCTCACACTTACTGGTGGAACAAGACATAGCTGCCGTTCATCACCCTTGCTCTTTGCTCTAATAGTGGAGCGTCTTGCTATTAAAATATAGGAATGGCCCCTGGTTAGAGGGCTCACCTTCAGGTGCAAACCTTGCAAAATTCACTTTTTTGCTGACAACCTCCTCTTTACTCTTGCCAACCCTTACGAATCGCTATCTGCCCTAGTGGTGGCCTTGGAGGAATTTGAGCAAGCCTCAGGTTTCAAAATGAACATAATGAAATCACACATACTCAATCTGATGATCCTTTCCCGAGACGGCTGGCCCTCTCTTGCAGGCACTAGCTCTATTTTACTGAGCACCACTCAGTATCCATTACTTGGGCCTTACCATCACCCCTAAACTTGAAGGTTGGACTAAAGACAACTGACCATAATACCACCACAGATCCTAGAAGGTTTCTGGAGACGGAAGTCTCTTTACCTTTCCTGGCCAGGATGCATTTATGTTGTACAAAGATGTAAAGATAAATATCTTACCAAGCCTCACAAAGCTATTACAGTCACTTCCTGCGCCCAACCTCACCACTGATATATTTTTGCTTTAAACTGGACTCCTACCCTTCAGATGAGGAGAAAAGAGATCACTTGTTCCGGCAAAACTCCTAATGCTACAAAGGGACAAAGGCAGTTTGGCATGCCCTAACCTGCTGGATTATTATAGAGCTGCACACTTATGCTACCTCACAAAATGGGTGGTCAAGGAGAGTGAGAAACCATGTGCCACATGGAGAGAACAGTGGAATGTCCCTATGGGGCTTGGCTTCGCTCCCACAGCACCTTTGCTCTAAAAGCCCATATTTAGCTATGCCCACCAAGACGGTACTTGACATCTGAGACTAAATAGCTGTGAAAGGAGGTCTTACCACCTTTCCCTCCCCAACAATCCTATCACCCAGGACCTTGACTTCACCCCTACTCTCAGCCAAACCTCTTTCTCTGAGTGGGACCATGGGAAATTCAAGACACTAAGCAATCTCTTTACAAAAGCCTTCATTAAACCATTTGAACAATGCAAAAACAAATTTCAACTATCTGATTCCTCCCACATCCAATATTTCCGATTGGGCCCAACACCACTCTAGGGCCATGGCTGCCTCTCAATCTCTCATGCCTTTTGAGGCAATGATCCAATTACATAAGAGTAAAAAAAGGCTTCACCTCCAACACATAGCAAGCTCCTCAGCACTGCAAAACAGTCATGACCGACCCATATCAAACTTGCTATGAAACCGCAAGGGCACACCCATAACCACCTAACAATAGGAGGGACAATGGAAAGTCTCGCCCAAAACCCACAGAAGCATCACCCACATGAGATTCCACACCTAAAAAAAATATATATAGGACAGGAAAACGTTGTTATGTGCTGTGTCTTCACATTCATAAAATTACTATTAGCAAAATTAAACTTGCAGTTTGTGGATACTAAAAAAACAGTAAGTTTACTTTTATGAATCAGGATATTGCTAGGATTTTGTAAATAGCCAAAAGTGTAAATTGCTCAAAAGTGTGTAGCCTCCAGGCCATTTTGGGGTACATTGACACTCGGATTTTGTGATTAGTCAAAAAATAGTAACTTACCTAAAAGTGTAAATTCCTCCTAAGTAAACGTTCCCTTTGTGAATCATCTACAGCTGAATTTACTTTCAGACTGCAGATGGGTTTACTGGGTTTGTTTGACATTTCCCTTTGTTCACACAACACCGCAGTATCTGATTCCTAAAGGAGCACCTTCCCAGCACTGTCCGATGTGTGTATCAACCTTGTCTCCCTTCTCCCATCACATTAACAACATGCCGGATGCTTCATCATTAAAGTTCTGATTGCCCAATCAAAACCCGTTTTGGTATCCGAAGGGTTTGAGGTTTTCTCACCTTCTAGAAGGGGCACGCACTTCCGTTCGCAGTCGACTTCACAACACTTCATGTTATCTGGGCAGCTCAAGTCCCCGTCGCACGTGAACTTTGCAGGCATGCACATCTTTGGATCGAACGGGCAAAAACCTGGCCTCTCTGTAAAAGAAAGAAACTCATTGAGCGACACTGGAGAGTTGAGAGAATTGAAAAAAGTAGGAGGCACAAAATGAATTATTTCAAAGAATAATTCAGTTTACTGCAGAATGTTAACCCAAGCCATTACTTCTAATAATCTGTTTGTTGGCAGTTCGTAAATCGTGCGGTTATATTTTTCTCTATTAATTCTTGCTACTGCTTCTGTCATGTGAAGCACCTTGGTAAAGTTGCAGTAATTCGAAAAACCATTTACTGCATTACTCCACCTACTAATCTTGGAATTAATGCAAATTTAGCTTTATATGTAGAATAGATTAAACAAAGTGGCCAAGGTTTACAAAGACTTTCAGCTAGATGCATCAAACAAAAATCCGTTCGCAAAGGGGCCAAATTCTCAGAATCAGCCCCTTTGCGACCGGTATTTTTGCATTTGTGATGCATCATCCCAAATGCAAAAATTGCAAATTGGGAAATCGCTAAATTGCGATTATTTGCATTTAAGGAATCTCAAATTGAGATTCCTTAAATGCAATGCATGAAAGTTTTAAAAATAGCGAAGTTGCTAATAGGGCACGCAAATTACCATGAAGTACAACTTCATGGTAATTTGCAAAAACTTTGAAAAATGCACTAAAGTGCATTTTTCAAAGTTTCATGTTGCGCACACACATGAAATCGAATCGGTATTTTTCGCTATTAAGGAATCGCAAAATGGGTTGTTGATGCATCTGGGGGTTTGTGTCAGGTTTACGTTACTTTTTTAATGATGACCAGCTGCAAAGTCTACTGGTGAGGTCTACAAATCATAATTTGTGTTGGGTTGTGTTGAAAATTGGGTTATTGGTTGAGGGGGTAAACCCCTAGTCAAGCAGCAACCACCATCTCTGTGAGGGTGAAGCACAAGCAAACCCCAAATTAACCTGTGCTCAACCTTCTGGTAGCTTGGCACAAAAGCAGCCAGGCTGAACTTATAGGCAATGTGAAAAGTATTTATGCAACATTTCAATCAGTAGTAAAATGAAAACACAACACAAGGAAAATCCCACACAAATTTAGAAATACAAGAGTGAAATGTAATAAATTCTTCGAGATCAAAACAACAATAATCTAATCAATAGAACCGGAGATAGGCAATTTCACAATTTTATGTAAAAATAGTGTCTGGGAGCACAAAGAGCCAACTCTGGTTATCTGGTCATACCAGAATAGGATTAAGTCATACGTTAATGCCAAATGCAATGGTGCGCACCCACTGAACAAAGTACTTTGAATCCTGGATTGCAGAGTGTCGCAAGAATGCGTCATGCAGCAGCAGTTCTGAAGATGCCATTGACGAGGGGCCTGCGATGGAAAGTCCTGCATCAAAGATGCATCACGCACCATGTTAGACTTGAAATGTTATTATCGTAATACTCCTGCTTCATTCTGTATTAAGTTAGCATTCATGGCGCCATTATATTAGTAGCCATCATTTTTAGCTTATGACCAAAACTAAGCTTCTGCCTAATACTGCTTGCCTCAGCAGGTATCTGTCTTCTGCACCTTCAGCTTGTACTTCTCAAGGCCGAGCTTCGCTGCACTCATGAATATACTCTCTATTGTGACATACCTTCACTTTTAGATAGACCCGTTCTCATATTTTAGAACGGTAGGCACAGGCTGAGGAGCCTTGGAGCCGAGAAAGCATGTACCCAGCCCCAGGACCATGGCTCATTCTACTTTGCTACCTTTGTTCGCTGTTGCTTGGACCGTAATTTTCCAGTCTGGGCATGTTCTTGGGGAATTGTAAACGTATAATATCTCACTTTATGTTGGGGGGAGTCAGTCCCTCGGCAGTCATCTTAGGAGGCTTGTCAGACTGGGCTCCACTGCAGCACAATACTAATACATAATTTGGTTTGTATTCTCTACTGTCTGATCAACTCTTCATTTGTCTGGAAGGCTGAGAGGTGATCATGAGTGACCCGGGAGGCCCTAATCAGGTCACTTCCTCCAATCTGCGTTTCTGCAGAAACTGAGGGGCTGCAATGGGAAGACCTGCAATGTCATTGAGGATGCTGTTGACGAGGGGCTTTTGATTCGAAAGCCTGCGCTGAGGATGCATCATGCAGCAGTGATTCATAGATGACGATGACCCGCAATGCGATATCCGGCGTCAGGGGATGCGTCGTGCTGCGGCGATTTTGAAGAAACTGTGAGGATACGCTTCATGCTATGTCCATTCTGCTTACAGGACAGCTGCGCAGGCAGACCACCTTCAGGCCCACTTCCAAGGGTCCAAGAATGGGGTGGCATCATTTGGGGGGTAGGACTTACAGCAGACAGAGTGCAGGTGTTTGGTTCAAGGTGGTTGGAGCTTTTTCTGTCCCAAGGCTCTGATCAGGAAGCCAGTCAATAAGCCCTTAGATGATCCTGGGCTCAAATTGCAGTCCTTTAACTCAGGCATTCAGACAGCCGGGCAGCCAGGCAGCAGGGCAGCAGAGTAGCCGTCCTTCTGGCAGAGCAGTGCAGCAGGGACGTACGTTGTTACAACGCATGCTTTTACCACGCATGCTGTAACAACGCAAGTTTTAAAACGCATTCCATTACAATGCATTACACTAGGGGGTGCTGGATAGTGAATAGTTTAATTTACTATTCCAACACCAGTCCCCGTGGACACTAGGGAAGGTGTTGGATAGTAAATTAAAACTATCCCTATCCTAGAGCGCCCCCCAGTGTAATGCGTTGTAATGGTTTTCGTTTTAAAGTCTGCGTTGTAATAGCACTGCGTGCCGAAAGTTGCGTTATAAAGGTTGTTCCCCGTGCAGCAGTCCTTCTAAGTCTTAAGTACACTTCTGAGTATGGAGGTGTACTTAATACTAGGGTCATAGGGTCCAATATTTATACCTGGTGCCCATTTGAAGTAGGAAAAGGTTCTGGAGGCTTCCACCCCCAAAGGTGTTTGGAATTTCCTGCCTCTCTGCCCTGGCCCCAGCTTGTCTGTGGATATAAAAGACTAGTGCCATTCCCTTTGTGAGTGTGCTCAGGCAGAGCCTTTGTGATTTGCCTTGAGGTAGGTGACAGCTCCTCCCACTCATTAAGTCAGAGATGGCGCATCCTGCCAATAACATTTTCCCCTGTGTCTTACTGTCTGGGACCAATACACATAGACCAACTACCAACTACACCTACTCATGTAGCTCAGTATACAGGCTGCTGGCACCAAATGGTTGAGAGAAGAAAGTGCCAACTTTCTAAAACGAAACAGCAAGAAAAAGCCCTTGCTTGCTGCCTTGTGATTTTACTAAAGAGGTGAAGACAGAATTAGTCAAACCTGGTGCATTAATTCCCAGACTATATTGATTGCAACACTTTCTTTATCTTATTATGGTCCAATAATAATAAGACAAGCAACGGTGTGTCAAATGCAGAGTTGAAAATCTAATTAACTGTCATAATAATAAAAAATTGTGTAACAAAGCCAAATCAGTGAGCATTCGTGCTCCCAAATGCAGAAAAGAGAAATGTGAAATATTACATATTCAACTTATAAAAAAAAGATACATTCAAAAATGCATCTCCTAGGTTGCCATTCAAAATGATTTCTGTTGGTACAATTGGAAAAATGTCCGAACTCGAATTTCCACGCAAATGTAAAGAAGGGGACAAAGTGAGGATTGGTATGGTCCGTCTATTCAGTCCATTTGCCAAGGTTAAGCATCGATCTTGACATCCAGCACTGTTCCAAATTGCCACTGTATAAAACACATGCTGAAACTATTATATATAAGAAAACACAGCAGTATATTCCGTTTAACTTAATGCATGGTGTCAGGAGATCTATTATACTACTCTGGCTCCGGATACTTCCCCTAAAATCATTCACCTACAAGTGGCTCCCAAAAAAAAGCTAGTAGCTCCTGTGATCTATGTAATGGTGGGGTGCAAAACTTGCAACATATGTTATTGGCTTGTCCAAATTTGACAGTTGTAGAAGCTAGAAAGAGGTTTATACAACCAATTCGCACAAAATATAAAATCAAACCTGATCTCACTTTGTAAGGTACCGCCTAATGAATTTATATGTTAAAATATGTTTACATTTTTTAAATCTTTTTTTAACTTTGTACTAGAATTATATTTTATCATTTTATAGGTACATTTTAAATGAAAATGTTATGTTTTAAATATTTAATGTTCTCAGTTGAGAACTAAATCAAATACACTTAAACTTGAACTTGAAACAGTCCATTTGCCCTTCCACAATTATTTCAAACTATACTGGCCATCATTCTTGGCCCTGATATCGTTCACATGTTTCGACCTCAATTGCTTAGAGTTCTCCCAGGGCGTGGCGTGAGATAACCATCCTGTGGAACAATGAATTAACATTCACACTGTGTGTGGGGGGATGGGCGAGGAAAGGGAAAACTATACATATGGGCAACAATTAGATATGCATGTAACTTACTCACTTACGCATCTTGTAATGAGGTGACCATGATGGATTAAGTAAGAATGATTTGGTTGGACACATGTGGTTAATCTCTTTAGCGTGAATATTAGTTTTGTAGCCTATTGGCTGTTTTGGCTTTATGCTGGCAGAGAAGGTTATAGAACACGTTTCCAGAAGTGTACTTTTCATATGAGAGATCATCTATTGAGTAAGAAGTTTATTCTATCGATGTTAGTCACTTTGGAGTTATATTTGGTTGGGTGAAATTGAGCACTTTTGGTGTCGTTTTATACAACTGGTGTTTACAATAAGTATTGCACTATCACTGTGTATGTTTGGTGGGTCAGACACTCATGTTGGACCAAGGTGTGAGCACGCGATACAAGGGAATCCAGGGGTATTCATTGTCTTGTTTGTTTTGTTAGTGTTTACAGGAGGGTACTTACTTTGCAACGCTGAGTCCTGAAGATGGTCTTGTGGACCTGTGTGGCCTTTTAAAGACCGAAAAGTCGACAACATTGTACCCTTTTTGTCTATAATTCCCAGCCTTTGGGTGCTGGCAAAATTGATGAAATACTATGAACTGAGAAATGTATATGGACTATTGTTTACACTGACCATATCAGTAATTTGACAATAGGGTGTTGCACTACTGCCAATTCCATACTAAACTGGTGTACTGAATGGGACTAAGCTAGAAGTGACAGTGTTGCTACAAACTAAGTTTGGCATGTACATTGAATGTTATGTTCTCTATGGATATTGTAACATTATTTGATCAAAAGACAATTTTAATTGTAATACAACAAGGTTTTGAATATATCCCTGGTTGGTTTATGAATGTGTACACATTTGTGGCTGAACTAGTTGTTAAATAGTGATATAAATAATTCCTCAGGTACATTTGCATGGTATTGATCCTACCCAGTTCCTTGGGGAAGATTGGGTTGCCCTATTTTTGTGATCAGTAAATAACACATTAGCACTGTTATAGCTCCAAAGGTATGGATGTAGTACAGGACACAGCCTAAAACAAGCATTGGTAAATGCATGCAATAGAGTTCACCTATGTGTTATAATATTGTTGTTTTTTGTTGTAAGTTGTTGCCTGGTGAGTAGTTGTGCAATATATGTTACTGAAACTCTGTTACGTGTTATGAATTGTTTATTGCTAAAGGCAATATATTGTGCTGTTACTGGTGTTACTATAAAGCGGGGACATTAGTTAAAGGGTGGAGGACAAAGAAAAAAAAATGAACCCGACAAGTACATTTGAAATGAGTGCAACCTCGGTCCAACTCCTAGAGACTATTGATTCACTCTGTAAATTTGTACTAGTGTTTTCACTTTCTTTTCAGTCTTCCCCTTACCACCCCTCCCCGACATATATTGGCACCCTTGCCTCATACCCAAAGGGTGCCAGCACTTTAAAGACCACTTGCAACAACCCCACCCCTTTATAAAGTGCAGTATAAATAACAGGTGAGCAAAAAATTTGTCACATGTCTTTCTTTCCCTTACACTTCTAATTTGCAGTGTTACAAAGGCACACCTAAATCATAAGGAGGTATATAAAAAGTAAGTTTGTACATTCGGTTAAGATAAGATGCTTAACAGTGTACCACACGTTCAGGTCACTGCTGTCACACAATAGTTCTACTAGAGAAGCTCTGTTTTCATAACTTAACTAAGACTGTCTCAGCTTAACGGCGGTCACAAATTAGTTTATTGGCCTCCTCTCATTCTAAATGCAGCACAGGTTGCATATTGCCACCATTTTATGTGAACGACGCTTCTCATGAGGACTGACTGTCATCAGAAACTGCACCGAAATTGTATGAGAAATATGAAAGCATGCGGCACAATATTTTTATGATGATTTATGTGAGGTGAGGAATAAGCACATAAAATGAAGCACAACTGTCCAAATTAAATAACTGTGGGTGCATCTATCTGTAAGTAGCCCTTAAGGGACTTTCTGTCCGCCTGAAGACAGAGCAATGTAACACAATATCCCCAGCTCCGTCTGAGAGTGGGGAGGCAGAGAGGGTCGGGGACTAGAGCTCTAGCAATGGCCTCACAGGCATTTCTGAGGCAGATTAGCACCACCATACATACACAGTGCCAGGTGAGGCCTGACCTTCTTGCAGCATCACCAGCTTAGCATGTAATGTGCTCTAAACCCTGCGTTGGCCGGCAACAGCATTTCTTGCACCCGTTAGGTGGAAGAAAGCTTCCGCTGGTGAAATAAAAATGCCAAGCTAGAGACTATAAGGGAGGTGCGGAGGAGGCTGGGTGAAGAAAGTGAGGGATCACCAACGACAGTGAGGTGGGGACATAGGAATGCAAAACGAAGGATCAGGAGGTGGACTGCAGAGTCCAATAGTAAACAAGAAAGAATGCGATGCTACGCCTATAAAAATACTTTTTCGCCCCTCCACTTGACAGAGTGAATGACCAAGAGATCAACACATGCCAAAGAAAAATGAAAGTAACAAGAAAGCAAGTTTTCTCAAAAGTATTGTAAATAGAAGATTTCAAACAATTTATGTGAAAGCAGAGCATGGAGGGAGGCTGATACCTCGAAGAGCGGAGGAGAGGGTGACACCAGTCAGTGGGAGGAGGGTGGGGTTGAGGGAGGTGGACTGCGAAGGCATGCACCCTCTTAAGAGTGCATGTTAAGAATAAATAAACGAGAGAGGGAGGAGGACAGGTTGCCTGCTCACCCATATTGTAAAGCAGTCATTACTATAGAAATCGAAATGTGTGTTTGCAATTGGAGGGTATTGAGTATGTGCCCAGCATTGTTTATGAAGTGGTAACTTGCATTTTGTATAAGATAAACAAAGTGCATCCATTGAATCAGGCTAGTTACAGGAAGAAAAAATATTTTGCGGGAGACAGTAATTTTTACATATGTATCGTGAGGAAATATGTACACCATGTGTGAAGTTGTGTAGTAAACAAGCACGTTTCAAACGTGACGTCTGTGCATTGAAGCCTTAATATAATAAAAGAAGTTCCACTCACCAAAGCAAATGAATATGAGTACTTGGGCCTCGGGACACTTATAAGAAAAACACACAAGGAACAACAGGAACTAGAACGCTATAACCAATAGAAATGAGGAAAAGTAAAGTGGCAAGCACAGGAAAAAATAAGAAGTAAGGTTGGGATATAAGCTCATTTTAAGCTATATTAAATACAATAAATTTCACAAGCAGAGCGCAAGCACGGTGCAGGCGAAACATATAAATGGTTCCAGTCTCCAGCGGTGTGTCTCCCTAAGCATTGCCAGTGAGACATGCACCTTATCTCAGGTTTTGATTGCTGAAACGGGAATTGTGCAAAGTAAGAGAGTATGGAAGAAAAATGCAATAGCTAGTCACAAGTAATCGGCTCATAAAGAAAGACGGATAAGCTGAAAACTCCAAGGCCTCCATTAAAGGTTCCCTGTTAATTCAGCGACGCGATATCAGAGCCATTATTAACAACTGTGGCCGGCACCTCCCCATGAATTAACATGAATTGTAAATGGAACTCTGCCAGCATTTGGATTTGCTACAGCTTTTCTTCAACTCCTGAGAGTTTAATAGAGAGCAAGTGGTAAATATCTTTGGGTGGGCCTGTACAGGTTGAGTGTAGGGCAGGGCTGGCCATAAATTGGATTGACCAGGACAGCACCCTGGGCCAAAAGAACAGTTGGGGGCATATTTACAAGGGCATTGCATCACACCTGAACCACGCAACTTGGTACATGCACAACACAAAGCTCCTAGTCATATTGATGAAGCCACACACTGTGATGCAATGCAGCATAAATCGCTGTGTTGCATTACTTTGCGCAAGGAAGGCATCTCATGGGCGTTGTGGTTGGTGTTCCCATGCAAATCCAATGTTTTTTGGCACATTCCCGGATTACACAAACCTAGTAAACCTGGGAATGACCCAAAAAGATACACTTCCCCAGGTGTGGCGTAACAAGGAGAAATATCTTTAATGCTCCTTGTTTTTTCCTCTTTCTATGTTTGCTGCCTTCTGCAGCACTCATTGAAAGAGGAAAATGTCCCTATGGCTTATTTTTGTGCATGAAGGTGCCCCTTGCTGCACAAAAAACATTCCTGCCTACAGCACAGGCACCCTTGCACTATGCTGCCATGGTGCCTGCATGGGTGTTAGGCTGCCTAAACTGAGTGAGGGCAGGGAGAAAGGACAGGAATGCACAGTATTGTATAAATACTTTGCATTCCTGCCTGTTCTCTGTGACGCAGGGATTGACAGCAAAGTCACTTGCTGCACTGCCCTGCACCAGAAGTCCCATAAATATGCCCCTTGGAATTTGTTGTGGTGGTGGGGGTGTCTTTGCAGGACTTGGAATGGTCTATGGTGGTATTCCCAATTTGGGTGGAATATCACCCCACGTAATGGACATTTGATTAAGTGGCAGGCCATTGGAATGCCAGTGTTTCTGTATCTAGCAATATTGATAGTAGTGAAAACACTGACGAAAACAGACGTTTTGTAGACTAATCCTGCAGCAAGCTTTAAGATTTTAAAGCTAGGAGAAAATAGGGTGAAAATAGCAGCATTCAGACATAATAGTGCAAATGATCTGCAGGCTTCAAGTCATTAATTAAACTTAAAACGAGAGTAGCAAAACCAGTTATATCAATAATGAAAGACTCCTCATCCAGAGCGCTCCCTGCCAGTGACAGTAAATGCACCTCATTCTTCTTTAATCCACTACCCATCACTGCCTACCTGTTTTTTTTCTCACTCTTGCTGGCTCTTATTTTTTAGGTCGAGCATTCGAGACCTCTTGTATATACTTTAGTATATACTTTTATGTGTATCTACTTTGTGGGCTCTGGAGATCAGCCAATTATGGCTATATGGTCGTGCTGGACCGGGTCAAAATTGCAAGTTCAGGCTCACCGTGATGGTGCGCATGTCAGCTACAGTCACCAGGTTAGGTCCAGTGAAGTTTTACCTTCTCATATCTGTGCCAAGACTTCCGTTCGTGATCGAGAAGGCCTCAAGAGGCAAGAGAATATCGTGGGAGGCTGCCAGCATCGCAGGAGGGCGTTTCTGGAGCCTTGTATTGTTGGTCCCCGCAAGTGGCCAATGCTGTAGTTCGAAGGGTCGGGCTGACAGAACTTTGCGCTGAATCGCGGTGTGAGCGGCAAGGTCGTGATGCCAACTGGCCTATTTGCAAAGAGCCCAAAAGTTTGATTTGAGCTCTGTGGGCCACACCAGGACTTGAGGGGCACCACTTGGGAGTTTGGGAGGCCAGCACTTCCTCCAAAGCAGCAGTCCTTCTTCACATAGAAATATATCAAACAGATAAAATCTTCTTCCTGCTTTGAAGTGGATGCCATGATGGACACGCTGTGATAGACCTATATTTCCAGACGTACATACTCCATACCCTGATTGTCTTTGGGATACAAAATGTGCCAAAAGACATTATGGATTTGGCGAATTCCACACACTTGTCAAAGCCCTGAAGAAGTCCTATGTGGACAAAATGAGTCGGCGACTGGATTTTATCTGTTTCATATATTTCTATGTGAAGAAATGGTTAATAAAGGACAAATGAAGAAATACATTGGAAGTTCTTAAATGTGTACATAAAGAATGTGTTTATTATTCTAGTGGTCAAACTCAAGCATCCAATTATTACGTGCGGAACCATTCTGTATTCATATATATATTATATAATGTAATAAAGTATATATATATATCAAGACAATAACCTTTATATAAAATATTATATATATATAATGTAAAAGGGTTAAAACTCAAGACAATAACCAATAACCTATATATAATATATATATAATATATATATATATAAATATATTTTATATATATATATATATATTATGCTTCCTGCTTGTTCCGATTCTTGAAAGGCACTCAGACACACCCCAAGGCTTCAAGCATAAGCCTTTAATGACTGGTACAGAAGCGTCTGGCTGCCCACCTTTCACAGTCCGATTCCACAGCCTGACGCGTTTTGAAATACCTTCTTCCTCAGAGGCTTGTGTGGAGAATGACAAGAAATTGCATGATGGCACGCCCCCAGATGGGCTGCTCTGTAATGCACAGCGCAGAGACTCATACAGAGCAGCCCATCTGGGGGCGTGCCATCATGCAGAGAAAAGGGAGTGTTTGGAACCAGCAGGTGCTCATTTCATTCTCCACACAAGCCTCTGAGGAAGAAGGTATTTCGAAACGCGTCAGGCTGTGGAATCGGACTGTGAAAGGTGGGCAGCCAGACGCTTCTGTACCAGTCATTAAAGGCTTATGCTTGAAGCCTTGGGGTGTGTCTGAGTGCCTTTCAAGAATCGGAACAAGCAGGAAGCATAATATATATATATATATATATATATATATATATATATATATATATATATATATATATATATATATATATATATATATATATATATATATATATATATATACACATAAAATGTAAAAAGGTTAAAACTTAGTTATAGATAGGAAAACTTTATTTATTTTTTCTGCACAACTCATACTTAAATTACACAAACATTAGAAATTCTAAGGCTATAGTTGTACCTTACATTGATAATCAATGTACAGCCTTTCAATTTACTATAACTTTATTTATCCTTTCTATGCAAGCCAAACTTTAATAATACAAACCTTAGAAATGCTAAAGTTATAGTTATACCTTAAATGTATTATTTGTGCACCACCTTCAAATTACTATAACTTTGGCACCTCCTACTGACTACATTAACTCACTCCTTTATGATGCACTCCTTATACCCTTTTATGTTTATAGTTTGGAGGCTGCCTCAATCAAAAACTCACATTTGTGTGGAGTATTTGCTGGTCAAACACTGGCTTGTAATAAAATAATACCTTTAGACATCTGCATGCATCTTAAAGAGCATCCGTAGGAGCAGCACATCTCCGTTTCACTGCAGTTTCCACAATCAACAAGGCAAATTGTAGCACCTATTCCTGGAGGCAGCACGTTAGGCGGGCAAAATCCTGCCATAAAAGAAAATATTCACATTAGTATGCAGCTTATAATTCATAGCACATTTTGCAATGGGTTCCAAACTGTTCTGACCCCTGGATTTCCACATTTGATTGGTGGCCCTTGTGACCCCTTCTTTTCTGATCATCTTTAGGCTCAAGGTGTCTATCTTGGAATGCGTCAGACTCTTCGCTTGTCCTGCGATGCCATTAGGTACATCTCTGTGACTCTTCAGGTGCTTCACCTGACGTAAGACTCTACAGGCTCCTCCTCTGCGGATCCACAGGACCCTAAATGGGGAACGTTAGTGTCTGTGACTGCCCATGGCTGTTTTGTGGCCTGAGATTCCACAAACAATGTCCCTATGAGTCTATCAGCTGTTACTCGTCATGAGAATCTGGATGCTCCTTCTCTGACAATTTCCTGTCCTCTGACTCACCTCGGCTCCTACTTGTACTGTTAATCGCAAAGGCTCTTCCTAACCCTAAATATTCATGGGTGCTTCACTTCCCGGTGCCCCCTCAGACTGGAGACCCATTGTAATGTTCTGACTCCTCTGCCAGGACCCTGTGACAATTCAAGTACCTCCCACGTGACTCGCATGAGAAGAGATCCGCCCTGCCTTATGACTTGCGTTAGCCGTGTCTTGTAACCAGCCACTGGGTGAGGCCGGACCGTAGCTACGATTGGTGTATCAGGTGCAGTGACACCAACGCCTAGATCCCTGAGCTGGCCCATTGAACCTTAATAATTGCTGTATTTTACTACCCCAACAGCAGGCAAAGAGGCCATTTTCCTTTCAAACACCATAGTCCATGGCACCCTAGCTACACTACTCCCATTGGCCTACCTGTTTTCAGACCAATGAGGATGTTTACGTCATGTCACTCCTTAGGATCCTGGCCTGCATCCTGAGCCTAGTTTCCATGGTTTTCATTAAAAGTGTCATGTAGAAATAAGTGGTCAAATAAAATCTTCTTGTTCATTGCTGGTGTGATATGGCTTGGTGCATTCTTTTGCAGAAGAGGCCAACAAACCTTTATAGAGCCTCAATGCTTTCACAAACCCACTTATCTTCCGGGGTGTCCTATGTTGGTCTTTTTTTCAGGACCAACCCTCAGAGCCTCGACCACCATGAACAAGAGACAGTGAATCAGCCACCTCATTGCCCAATCATAAAATATGGAGTGCTTGTAAAAATATCTTCCATAGCAGGCAATGAAGCACTATTTCTTTCGGCAGCCTCAACACACACAACGCTTGTAGACATTCTACTAATGACTCTCTGCTGTTTCATTCTCTTCCACAAAAGTCACTTTCCTGTTCTGCAGTTCACACCCACAAAGTCTCAGTGATAGAAATACTTAAACTACCTCTGGAAATGAAATACATTGCTGTGTCATACTCGTTGGTCTGAGATTTCTTCTGGTCAGGCATGAAATCAACTGGCACTGTAAGTCTGCCTCAGAGTGGCTCTATGGAATATATAGGTTCTCTAGGCTTGATAAACGTATTTATCATGCAGGAGGAGGCCCCTGAAGCATGAAAAGAACTGTGATCAGTGGATGACCCACTCTGGGATAATGATCTGAGTTTTTCCCCTCAACATTGGGCAATCAAGCTAATTATATATGTTTTCATACTACACACGCTAACACTGTTGCCATTTCACAGTCTACGTGTCTGTTGCTGTGCTCTATTCTGTTATTATTATGTTTATTATTATTATTATGTTTCTTATATAGCGCCTGAATCGACCCCCGAAGGGGTATCTCCGCGCTTGCCTTGGGAACCCGTCCTGGCTTTTCCCTGTGAGATAGCCCCTACAGGGCATCCCCAAGGTGAAAGCCAGGCATCCCGTCGCGGGGGGCCGTTGTGGAGATTAAGCAAGCTTAATGCCCAGAGTTGCAGAGTGTGAACCCATGATTAGGTCAGGCACCGAAGCGAGAATTATTGAGTCCATGGACATTTGAGCTGAAGACCCTGCCGCGTCGGTAATTGAACCCTGGTCCCGGGTCTGACCTCTGCTTCAGGGTCTGCCTGCTCTAACCAGTGAGCCAATCTTCTCCACATATTATGTGCTGTACTATTGAACAATTGCCAATTAAAAAAAGTCTTATTAAAACATACCTAGCCATATCAGATCATATTATATTAAATGATCTCTATGCTGTAGAACAGGCTCTTGTGAGCTTTAGTTTGTATGGCACCAATATAGATCTGGCTGTGTTCGTCTATACTCTACAGCCACTTTTAAAGCTGTTCTACACATGACTATAAGCAAATATCATGAGTACACATACTTTACCCTTAAACCCTAACTCATAACCCTACTTTTTTGTCTAATGGCTCTCAGTGGTTGCAAGGTCCCTTTTTTAAATTAGCATATCTTGAACTAAAATATTTTCATGAGTACCCTGTACATTTTGATCACAGTTTAACAGTATATAGTAATTCCATAATCTCAACAAGTTGTTCAATGTTATGACTGGAGACTTACAAATTACAGTTTAATTATTCGACATTGGTGGCAACACGCTGTCATTTTGAACGATGACAGTTTTGCACCTTCAGTAACAAACCAAAAGTCAATTTGTCATTATAGTCCCTCTCCCAAATTATAGGTGTGAGCCACAGGTGAATCTCTGTAACGAGGGAGACGGCCTTTAACTACGGATATTGCCTGAGGCAGAAGGGGTATACTGCTATCAGAACCTTCCACACACTGAGGGTAGACTGTTCTAAATTACATTGAGAGAAACACAAAAGGCAAGTAATGTATTGTTGGGGCAGTATTTCTTTACTAGTCATTATTTATCCTCTGCCATGCATTTGCCTTCTATGGAACACCAAACATTTCAATGTTCCAATATGTATTAAAATAGGTTATGCATTTATTCATTTGATTTTAAAGAGCTGTAAGTATACCTCTCTAAACTGATATGCATGCAGTCTTTGAAACTCTCATTTGGTTTGTCGTCGCACTATTGAGCATACCATTCAGGTATATGGTTTTACACACAACAGATGGACTAGGATTTCAAACGATGGCAACAATCACATAGCAAGATCCTCAATTTTAACCAATCAGTGATTGGCTTATATACTGTTGCATTCTTTTGCCATGGTTACCTGCGCCTCTTTCTCTAGATCCCCATGTGTGCTTGTTCATTCAAGACAGACCAGTGTTTCTCATGCTTACAAGATGTAGTCAGAATGTAAACTGGATGCCCGCCCGACTGGTTACGTTGCGCTCTAAGAACGCTGAAACCCCAAGTTATTACTGTCCAGAATAGTTGTTGCCTCAGAAACAGATGTATTAAGAGGCAGAAGTGGGAAAAGATTCTACCCAAATGGGGTAATTCATTGGACAGCAGAATAGAAATAGGGTGGGGAAGTATAGCAACACAAAAAGATGATAGACAGAATGCAGAACATTGTGCTTTTGCTTGCCATGCCACCACAGTTTGGACTGTACCATATGCTAATCAGTCTTGGCCCTGTGCCACATGAGAAAAGTCAAGCCGAACTGCCAGGCCAGTTCCTTCTAATACCAGAAAACAGCATCCTGGAAAAGCTTATGGGGTATAACTCCACATCTTAGCTTATGAGCACAGGACCTACATCTGGGCATGGCCTTGCCACTAAGGGCGACTTATAGAAACACCAAAAGATGATGAGCAGAATGCTGAACATTGTCAAGCATTCACTCCCAGTCACAGTTCTGGGTTTAATCCATCTTTTGCTCACTATACCACCCCAGTTTGGACCCAGCCATATGCAAATCAGTCATGACCCTGCTCCCCATGGGAATAGTCCAGACTGAACTGCGGGCCAGGTCCTTCCTGTTCCGAAAAACAAGCATTCTGAAACCAGTTTCGGGATCTCACCCCTCATCAGCCAGGCTAGCTTGAATCCATTGGCATAGCGAGCGAGCATGGGATCCATGTCTGGCCATACCCTTCCCACTGAAGGTGACTTATAGCAACACAAAAAGATGATGGGCAGAATCCTGAACATTGTCAAGCATTCAAGCCTTAGTTATTTTATGTTATGGTTATGAACATTTGGTATAGCGCACAACTCGTCCCCAAAGGGGGAATCTCTGCACTGAGGTAACAGAAAAGTTAGGAGCAGTCATTAGAACAGCCAAGTTTTAAGCTGCATTTTGAAGCCTGCAAAGCCGGTACAAGTTCTAATGACAAACGAGAGCTTATTCCTCTGGTAAGGGACCAGGGGGCATATTACCAACAACTAGCGATAATTATCGCTCTGTTGGTTTAGCGGCAATATTTTTATCGCTTAGGAACGTTGCTATTGTCAAGGTTTATCTCCTAAGCGATAAAAATCGGTCGAAATGCATGAATATCGCTGAAAAGCCAGCGATATTCATGCATTACCGAGCTAATGCTCTTAGCCATATTATCCACCTACCATTGGATAACATGGCTAAGAACTGCTCAGGGCAGGTGTTAGCTTTTGGAGATATTCGCGCTTAGCGCAAATATCTCCAAAAGTTGGTAATAGTAGATAGCGATGTTAGCGACTGTTTCCAGTCGCTAACATCTTGGCACACCCACTTTGCATGTCATTAGTGATAAATATCACTGACATGCAAAGCGGGGCCCAAGATGGTCGCTATCTCCTTCTAGCTGTCGCTAACTGGTGTTAGCTACAGCTAGGTAATAGGGAGATCATTTTATCTCCGCTTTCTTGGCTTTTAAAGCCAAAAAAGCGGAGATAAACCCCCTTGATAATATGCCCCAAGTATGTAAAAACCCATCCACCATACTTACATGTGCCGAATGGGTCGAGGGCAAAGAAGGAGCTGATTTCTTGAGCTAAGGTTTCTATCCGGACGATAAGGAGCCCAATTTGTCCTGGCGGCATTTAGGTCCTTTACCTGCCAGAGATTTATGCATCAGACAGAGCATTTTGAAAATTGCTCTCTTCTTTGTGGGAAGCCAATGCAAGGCTTTAAGCAGGGGTACTGAGGAGGTGCCCAGTGGCTGTTTGTTAACCAGTCGGGCTGCCGTATTTTGTACTACCTGCATCTTGGCATGAAGGGATTCATTTGATGCTACCAAGGAGAGGGTTTCCATAGTCCAGGTGGCTGATTATCAGGGCCTGGACAAGAGTCATGTGAGAGACCAGTGGCAACAACTGGAAAATCCTCTTAAGAAGGCGCATTGTCCCAAAGCACATGCCACATCTAGATGCCACATGGTCCTTCATTGATAGCTGGATATCAAAGAGAATACCCAAGTTCCTCGCCGTGCTTCTGTGAGAGGGGGCAGGTCCAAGCTCCACAGGCCACGTAGTATAGAGAAATGATAGATAATGTGTGCACCGGACTAAAGAGATATCGCCCATAACAGAAGTGAGACAGTGAGATCCTTCTTAAAAAACAACTACTACCTTGACACCAAACTACCAAGGGTGGAGAGGGAGTTAGTGGTTCCTCCATCTCCTGCGTTCAAGCTACATAGCAAGGACTTCGCACCAATACCTAGAGCAACTTCAATTTAGGGCGATATGACTTGTCTGAATCCCCAGATCCCTGGGTTAGTTGTAGTGCTGAGGCAATGTCGGGTTCCACTGTAGAAAGAAGGTGGGTCAAAAGTAGGTAATGCACCTGACCTGATGCTGCGGTCAGAGCCCATTTGGACGCAACATTGCTAGTCCAACACAATTATGTAAAAAAAATTTAAAAAAAACATTTCTAGATCCATTCCTCTTCTATACCTCCACTATGCTTTTAGATCCAAATAACAGACTGATATGTCCACCACTCAAATTAATTTCATATTTCACTATACTAATTCACCACTAATCATTTGTGGGTTACATACTTCAACAGCTTATCAGGGGTAGCAAGTGCTAAATAAATGCAAACCTTTTACCTCTTATACCACTTCGATGTCCTTCTCAATCCAAAAAAATACCATACAAAATACCATATCCACCACTTGAAGTACTTTCATATTTCCCTATACTAATTCACCACTAACACTGTATGGGTTCCTGAGTAGCATGCTACTCACCAAAAAAGCTCTTCAACACCCCATCAAGGGGAGCAAGCGCTATATAAATTCAAACCTTTTTCCCTCTGCTGTCCCTCCACTATCCTTCTCAATCCAAATATCTGACTAACATATCCACCACTCGAATTACTTTCATATTTTACTATGCTAATTTACCACAAATCCTTTATGGGTTCCGGAGTAGCGTGCTACTCGCCGAAAAAGTGCTTTGATGCCTCGTCAGGGATATTAAGTGCTACATAAATGCAATTACAATAAAATACAATATTATACCATGAAACTCTTGTTTTTGGGACACTGAAGATAGTGCAGCTGCTGTGTCGCAATTTAATTGTTCTTAATATAAAGCTTTGGCAAACACATGGAAGACCCATTTACGGATACACAAAAAGGTCGCACAGCCAAGTTCTGGATTAAATCCAATGAATCAAGTCCATGCCTCTGAGTGCTTTTTAGAACGTGGTAACGACAGATTGAATAAAATGAATTGAACTCAAGAAAATGGTTTAAACGTAAGGAGGAAAACTCAAAAGAATTTAAAAGAAATGAAGAATGAAAACGAACTTGATTCATTGGATTTAATCCAGAACTTGGCTGTGCGATCTTTTTGTGTATCCGTAAATGGGTCCACCATTCTTGCAGATATTGTTAGTAGCGCAATGAGACGAGCGCGGTAAAAGCACGCACGCCGTTAATGTTGAAAATGACAAAACAAAGGGATACAAACGTAAATGGAGTAAAAAAGGTGTGCATCTCATATCCAAAAACTCATAAACACATGGAAGAGCCATAATGTGCCCGATAGACAGCTGAAATGACCTCCAGCAGAATCTAGGTCAAGTGAGCTTTGGAGTAGCTAGTGAGCATGGAGATAGCATGGAGATACTAATAGTCTTTTGGCCAGTAATAGAGAATAGCCAGCAAGGGTAGAGCCAACAGCATTACCCAGAAGAGCAGAGCCATATGTAACTCCATTAGGGAAAGATTGGGTAAGAGGGTAAAGCCAGAAGCCATGAGTGGTATCTGCATAAAGGAACTACTGTGCGTCGGGCTGGTGTCCATTTCTTCTTTGGGGGGGGCAGGGTAAGCGGGCAAAATGCTGTCACTCACAGTGAAGAAACTCAAGAAATGAAATGGGCTGACCCACTGCCCTATGTTATTTGCTTTGTTGGGAGGAAACAAATTGTGACTAAGACTAGAACAGACAATTGGTGAAGAACGCGGCCCGAACCCCCACAGGTTATGTTTACATATGTACTTTTATTCTGATTTGTTTTAAAATATGAGGTTGGTGAGGAAGCTCAAGTTGTATCTAGGCCAGGTGCACAGTTATCAATACTGCAGCAGATGCAGTGTGACAGGGAGAACTGGATGCGTGGGGTCTCTGGACACCCCAATTAGAGCAGTTTTGTACTTCAAAACCAGCGGCTGAGGGTACATTTTTCTCAGTTGCATTAGAGCCCATGGCACTCCTGCTACAACACTGTTCTAGGCCAGCCCTAAAAATGGCAGAATGTCTGACCCACCAGGTTGATGACACAACACTAGGACGGTCTGTGCACACACACTACTGTGTCGTCCTGCTCCCGCGTCTAAGATTGCTTGCTTCTAACTCCTGCTCAGCTTATGAGGAGCACTTCTCCTTCAACTGGCTTCCCACCTTCACCTCAAGCTCCACCAGAGATGAGTTACAGTGAAGAGGCACCAAGCAGCCCAGGCAGGCGAGACAAGAACTCCGAACCCCCTGAGCAAAGTGTACATTTAAAAAAAATATCACTGCAAGATTGTGGAACTAGTTGCCATACACACTTAAAAACTCACCTGATTTCTTTCAGGAAGGGTCTGAAGACTTGGCTCTTTAAGGCATAACTTCTGTTATATTTTTAATTTTTTAATACTTCAGCACTTTTACCTCATGGCTGGCAGGATGTTGGATGACAAGCGCCTAGACGCCTTAGGGTATTAGTTGTGCTATACAAATAAATACATGAATAAAAAAAATGCATCGCAAAAAATTATCTGAAGTTTGAAAATCTTTTCATTCTACTTTGGGGTAACGAGTCTTTCCTTACCCAAAATCCAAGTGGGCTTCCCTGTGGGAGCCTATATTTTTGCTGAGGGAACTGCTAGACCTTCCTTTCTTTACAATTATGCATTTGAGGTGCACATTTCCAAAATTCGCTTAACGTGAATCATTTTCAAATTTGCATTTCTGAGCGTGACTTCAAGTGGAATATTTTCCACTTGACAGTTCTATCAGTACAAAAGCTCGTGCGTCTCACCTGGAATGCACGTTTTCCTTCCTACAATGATGCCTTCCTGACATGATGTGGCGTAATAGCATATTTGGTGGATTTCACATGATAGGAGAAACACAAATCTACAGAAATGACGTTATTTACACTGGCGTGGTGCAAATTCTGAATGGCCCTAATTGGCACCAATAATGACGTCAAATGTTGGAGCGTGGAACTTTAGCGTCTATGTTAATATCTGAAAACCCCAACACTTACACCAAAAAAGGTCAGGCTTCACCCGAATGGACTTTGCATTGGAATGTTTTTAGCTCCAGTGAAACCATTGTATGCTTACCTTTCAGTGGCGGCTCACAGGCCATTCCACACTGGACGCTGCAGCACTTCAGGTCGCCCACGCACCCGCTATCATTGGCACAAGTCGCGCGTGCACCACGTATGCAGGTCACAGCAGGTGGGCAGACACCCGGTTTATCTGAAATAAAGAAACAGCAGAGTAAGCGAGTCTTTCGAAGTTCATGATCTGGGTGACAGCAAGACGTCGATGAAAGCTAATGTTTGCCTGCATTGTTTTAATCTTTCCTTATTCCAGACAAACCTCATATTGCTTTGCATTTTCAGAAAGCATTGGCACAGCCAATCAGTCTTATTATTAAAGAACCAATGCGACGACTAGCTTATGTCAAAGCCTTGAGTTGAAGATCAACACTTGTCCTTTTTTTTTGTTATATTTTCTTTTTTAGAATTGCACCTGAAGAAGTAACTGAGTCACGCAATGCACTGGGCTTGACATGAAGATTTGTTTACTGTATTTGTGTATATATTTTGAGCACACAGGGAAGATTGTGCTTGCAATGTGGCATTAATAGTATGTATATTTATGAATGCTAATAAATTACAATAAGGAGAATGATGGAAAATTTGAGAATAAATAATGGCAATTAACAGGATGATATTCATGTATTTTGTTTAATGTTGTGACACATCAAAGTGTATAGTGCACACTGTATTCAAGTTTAATTACTTGATAATTTAATTGATTGTTGCCAAAATGACCAGATCATCAGCAAAAGCTAAAAAGAGGACTTTAGTCTGCCCTAGCTTCCTGTCATGAGTAGGAATTTTAGGAGATATACCATAACCCTCCGACATCTTGACTCCAACCTAGGTTTTCCTGTGGAGTTTCCATTAGCAGATGTAAATGACCTGGAAGAATACCCCGCCCCTGAAGCTTCCCCCAAAGTCTAGTTCGATTCACCATATCAAAGACTGTTGAAAAGTCTATAAAGCAGACAAAAAGGTTGTTTTTCTGGATGTGGGGTTTCTAGACGATCATGCTCAAGGCTATGATATTGTCTGTCATACTGCAGTTAGGGTGGAAGCCTGACTGATGGAAAGTTAATCTGTTTGATTGATCAATCCATACCTGCAGGCGAGTAGGAGGTGTTTTACGAATAACATCCAACAAGGCAATGAGGCGATAACCATACTGCAAATTTTTGGGCCCTCTCTTATATATAGGATACAAAATTGTTCCCTTCCATCAAGGGAATAACAGACCAGACCGTATAACCGTTTTGAACATTGAGGTTAGAATCATGCCCCATTTTTCAGGGTTAAGTTTCATTAGGGTAATGGATAGCCCATTTGGTCCATATGCGTATTAGGTCTTATCATTTGTATTTGTTTCATGATCTCTACATGGCTGGTTCTAAGTTGTGGCCTGTCTTCTACGCCTGCCTTACACATCAGGTCTGATTCTAACACCATTCTGTCAAATGCTCTTCCCATTGATCGTGTGTTATATGGTAATCACACTCAGCTTTATGAATTTTGGTGCCCTAGGTAGCTATGGCGCAAAAATCCTTGTCATTTTTCGTGAGCATTGCAATGTGCATCTATGACCATTTGCGTACTTGTTCTGGTTTTTTAATAAAACAAATTTCTGTTCTTAGCTTAGATTTAATTTTTTTCATGGTGGGTATTTTGTGTAGATTCCCTTCAACCTACAGCGGCTTTAATTCCTTTCTACATTTCCTCTTTTGTAGATTAATGTTGTGCTTCACTGCACTTTTGCAAGTCCCCTTACTAGTATTTATTACAAGTGCTGTTGCTAGGAAGTTATAAATTTGGGTAAGAAGAACTGTACCAGAATGAATCTCACTTCTAAATCTTCCCTTTTGGGTGTTAGTGGTTGATATAAAGCTCATAAAAATTGGTTGACCCTACATCTTATCTTGAAACTGTTTATATCCATCCTTCCAAACTATTCTTTTTCGGATTTCTCACCATTAAGTTATCCTTACCTTGCAGCTTTCCAGTCCACGGTTCTAAGTCTTAACCCCTTCGGTGCTCAGGACGTCCCCCGGCCGTCATACACCAAAGTGGGCGTAAGTGGAGGACGGCCGGGGGGCCGTTCAAACCCCGTCTGCTCAGAATTATCACAGCACGCAAGGTGTTAAGGTGATGTGTTGTGGGTTGTGACATCTTTCAAGTCTGAGAATTATTTTAGAATCCTGTAAATTTTCAATCTCCTTGACACGAAGAAATGTATAATCCATGACGGCTTGTTTGCCTGATGATTTGAAAGTTGGATTAGCTGGTTGATCATTAAAATGTCTGCCATTTACATGACAAAACCCCAGGCCTGTTAAGGTGGAACTAGCAAGTCTACCCTGACAATTATAGTTTTTAGGATTGTAGATTCGAACCCTGGACAGATAATTGTTGATCATTGTTGATCTACACCATCCCCATGGGGGTCATTTTACCCTTGTTGAAAAAGGTTGTTCTTAAAGTCACCTCAGCCTATAGATGTTGATAGCTGGCGCACGAGATACACAAAGTTTGAACTTCTAGGATGATTTTATTCATTACATTTATTATGCATCTATAAAGCTCATCCAAGAAGCTACATGGATAACACTTTGGGGTCCAGTTTCAGTTTACACATAGTATAGAATACAGTGGGCAAGCCATGCATGCAAGGTGTCTTGTCAATGGCAAGTTGGTCAAATGATATGCTTATTTCATCCACAGTGTTTCTTGTTTTTTAGGATTTCCACTTTTTTTGGTGTGAAACAGGTCATGGGTATCCTCTGTAGCGGTAATTCACGATGCGTTCAGGCCACGCCATGTTGGGCAACCAATGTAATGTAGCATAATATCTTGCAAAGAACTGACTATGTTCATATTGTCCGATCAGATCAAACATATACATTTTCTTTTGACCTCGACCTTATTAAGCAATCTAACAGTTCACCCACTTTGTTTCCTTCATTATGTTGTCTGACAAAATATTTCCTTTGACCGACCCCACTCAGCCTTTTTACGAGTGTATGGTATCTTTTAAAATCTGCATTATGTTGTGGGTTAGTAATAGTTTGCTATTCTAACTACCTTTTTTACTGAGAATGGAGTGTAATTAAATGAAGTGGCTTAATGTAGTTATTTCAGAATACTCGCATAATATTTGTAATGTGGAATTCACAAAATGATGTGAATTACTCCAGTGTAATTTAAATTGTGTCCATACCTAGCATCAATGAGGTGAATCACATTCACAGCACCAACAAAACAGCAACCATTTGTACATTTTGACAAGGTGCTCTGCAGACATTGGGGGCAAAACTGTGCCTTAGCTTAGTATCTCATTTACAGATATTGAGTTAACCCTGCACCAGTCTCACAAGGGTCAGTGTCTGACATTGCATCTTGTTTATTTTGTGACATCCTCCACCAGACGTGCTCTTTCCTGGGACGCCTGTTCCTGGTAGGTCTGCCTGTTGTTTGATTCCTCAGTCAATTCAATTCAATTTATAAACTTTATTCGGTTCTTAAAAAGACACCATAAAAGCACAGATACAATATACATACACAAGTTAAAAGGCGATATTAATAATATTCAGTTAAAAAAGTATAAATGTTTAAAATTTTATGTACTTGATGGGAGGGCCAGGATAGTTTTGAGAAATTTAAATGTTCAATTACATTAAGGGACAATGTCTCTGGTAGTCCTCAGTCTTGTTGCGATCCGAATGAAGTTTATCGTGCAAAATAGGGTATGAGCGTCCTCGGCTTCCTGTAGGAATCTCAACGCCAATTTCGCGTGCTTAAATTTTAGCTCTTTCAGGATACCCACCAGGAACTTGCGTCTTGGTGTCGCGTAGAATGGACACAGTAAGACAAAATGAAGGGTATCCTGCGGAGATCTATGATCGCAGCCGCAGGTACCCTTCTCCTCCACTGTGTGGGTAAATCCAGATGGCACTGCAAGGATGTGGTGTAACATGTTGATTCTAAATCGGGTTATGAGGTAGCGATCCTGCGCATTGTACATGACCCTTAGGTAAGGTTCCATGCCTTGCTTCGGTGTGAGATTATTGTAAGAAAGATTGGTAGGTTTAAGCCTCTCTTTTTCTGCCCTTGTTAACTTCAGCTGTGTGAGGAAGAGTTTTTTAACCAAGGTTTTACACTCCGGGGTTAAAGAGTCGGGGGCTAAGAAGTATTTAGAGCAGCCAATCTCTGTTAGCGACTCCTTAACAAATTTCAGCCAGGGGATTACATGGCCTTTGTCTCTTTTGAGGCAATCCTCGATAATTTGTCTGGTTAGGGCCGCCTCGGGGTTGGTCCATACCTTCACCCAAGCCAGAAGAGGTTTAGTTTTGATTTTGTCCTCCAGGAAAGGTTCTCCCAGCTCTTCATGTATGATGTGGGCCGAAACACTCTGTGGGACTTTTAGTATTCTTCGTAGGAATTTGTTTTCTTCCGTCTGGAGTGGCTGAGCTTTTTTACCCAGAAAGCCCCACACTTCCGCTCCATAACTTACTTTCGCGCAGCAGATGGATCTGTATAAGGTCAGGATTTGTTCCGGGGACCATTTCCCTAGTCTCTGCCCATACCCCATGATGGCTCCTACTGCGGCCGCCAATTTGGTCGAGTGTTTTTCAATCAGGGGTTTGAACGATAGATCGTGATCGAATAACACCCCCAGATATGTGAAAGACTTGACCTGGTCTATTTTGTGTGACCCGATGTTATAAGTAAAAGATCCTTTTGTAGGTTTCCCTGATGTAATAATGAAGGACTTTTCCAGGTTTGTTGCCAGGTCCAATTTATCCATGAATTTGACAAACCCGTCAATTCGTTTTTGCAGGCCCAGGGGTGTTCTCGAGAGCAAAACCGCATCATCGGCATAAAGTAGTACGGGTACAGCTCGATGACCGATTTGGGGTGAGTCAACTTTAAGTTTAAGAAGGTCCTGTTCCAGTGCATTAATGTAAATGGAGTCATCTGTCTGCTCTCCATTTTCTGTGCCCGGCTTTGATGTTTGGTCTAGCTAGCCATTTGCATCAATCCGTTGCTTTCTTGCCCTGTCTGAGTATCATCAGTAGCAGATATTACTGAGCGGGAGTGGGGGTGCGGGGGAGGGAATTAAGAAGTACATTTAAAAAAAAACACTGACCTCTCCTTTATCCTCCCCGTTCTCCTGCTGATTTCTGTGGAAGCAGGAATACCCAGGCTTCCCTGCACCAATCACAATGCTGCAATGCAGTGTTGTGATTGGACTGAGCGCCGTGATTCGGCGCTCAGACAGGGAATGGGACCCTGGGGATGTTCTCCACCCTTGCTGTATTGCAGTCTGGGTAGAGAACATGCAAAGCGCCAATGACATTTCATTTCGGCCTACCACTCCTCTACAGCCTATAAACAGCCCAGCCCGCCCTGCCCCAACCAACTGAGCCACTATGATAAAATAAAATGATAATAACGTTACATTATTAAAATTTTATTTTCCGTTTTTAATTGCTCACCCAGTGAGCAGTGGGGTGACGCCCCTTTGCATTAGTGTAGGAGCCGCCACTGACAATCATCCAGGGTGAAATACAGAAGCAATTTTAGTTTTGAGTGCATTTTTGTATCTAATGTGGTTTGAAAGATTGCGTCAAACTTTTCAATATGTCATTCAAATTCGGTTTCAACATTCTGTTGTGGTATCACCACTTTATAAGATGAAAATGTCTCTATGCGGGCCAGATACTTGTCCCACCACTGCGCTGCTGATCACTGTCTACATTCTTGTTCAAACCTCTTTACTGGTTTGGCAGCGCACTCTAAGTCATTGTAATAGTTCCTCAGACATATAACAGTGATGGACCACAGAGACATCAATAGGTGTGTGTATGTGTGCGTTGCTTGCTGAATAACCGATGAAGGGTTTGTCATAGACTTGAAATTTGGGGCTCCCATACCTGTATGTTGCCCCAAAGAGGCAAAATACACACACACAGCACACTTATATATGCGGGTGACTCACAACTATACTGGCCAGTATCAACAGAAAATCAGCCACATACCTTGCATAGATGGCTGACAATTGAGTCCTTTCTCCGTGAGGCAGCACTTCAGATTTTCGTCACACTCACTGTCCGAAGTGCAGAAATCCTCTCTATCCTTCATAGCAGCCATGTCATTAGGTGCCGGCGGGCAGTGTCCGAGCTTTTCTGTCCAAAAGAAGAATGGGAAAAGAAACTTGAAAATGCCCAGCCTTGTGAAATTTGTTTGTTTTAGTGTGTGTTTTTTTAAGACATCAGCCATATAGAATTTATAAACAAAAGTTGTGGATGACAGAAGGGTACCCAATCTGTTTCGGGTGTAGAAAAAATTTACCCTTCATTTTCTGCTGCCAAAAACTGTGAACATAAGAGGAAGACCTACTATTTCCCTGAGTGACAGAGTATCTCTGTCTATCTCTCTCTCTCTCTCTCTCTCTCTCTCTCCCTCTATATATATATATATATATATATATATATATATATATATATATATGTGTGTGTATATATATATGTGTGTATATATATATGTGTGCATATAGCCTGGCCCCAGGGGACGGGGTCTCCGGGGCCAAAATTGGCACAGAGAAGGGGGGACCTGCTGGCCTCTTATCTTTTTACAAAATAAATTTAAAAAGGAAAAGGCCAAGCTCCGGGGGATGGGGTCCCCAGGGCCTGTTATCAACCCATGGTGGGAGGTCATGCGGCCTCCCTCCCCATTAAAAAAAAAAAAAGACCTGCCGAGGGGGATGGGGTCCCCGAGGCCGAGATTGGCAGGGAGAAGGTGGGGTTACGGGGCTATATATATATATATATATAGGCTATCGAAAAAAAACGTCTGGTCGAAACGCGTCACCAATAAATGCAACTTTAAACATGGACCCTGGTGTGCGAGTCGTTTGTGTGGTTCCTGGGAGGAAGAAACTCTGTTTGGGAGCCCTTTCAATCATATATATATATATATATATATATAAATATATATATATATATATATATATATATATATATATATATATATATATATATTTGAGACCGTGGAAGGGATCTCATGGTGTCAATGGTTTTGCTGCTCTCTAAAGTGAGACATCCATCCAGTCAATGATCAGGTGTGGTCTGGACATGCCGCACTGTGGCATCCCATGTAGTGTGTTCTAAACATGCCATTGCATCTTTGAATATAGTGCTCTCTGTCAGGAGAGAACCTGTCGAGTTTAGAAAAGAAGTACTAAGATAAGGCCAACACTTTTAAGTCTTAAAGATGTTGAAGCTGGCCATAAACAGGAATATTTCAGTATTCAAAAGAGTAAAAGAGTAAATGCTGCCTTAGCGGGTACCTCTAGCGGGAGGCTTGCAAAACCAGTCACCATTGTCCAAGCAGCACATCTGATCCATGAGGCACTTTTTATCACTGCTACAAAAGCTATCATTGAATCCGTCTGGAACATGGACTCGCTCTGGTGGACACTCTCCTGGCTTCTCTGTCAGAACATAGCAGAAACAATATAAATGCATTAGTACATTTAGTTTTTTACATGTTGTTCCATCCACTCTTGCAGGAAGTGTTTGGCAGAATAAGTGAATGGGCTGACTGTGTGTTTGCCCACCTTCGTGCTTCTCATTCTTGTACCTTTCAATGGAGATCTACAGTCAGTTCCACACTCAAAGCTGCAGCATTTCTCATCTTTTTGACATCCGCTGTCATTGGCGCAAACATTGCGTCCAGGAATAAAGCAACGTATTGGATTAGGTTCGCAGGCGCCTTCTTTGTCTGAAAAACAGAATATGGGCTCAATGATAAGAGAGGCTAAATGGTGTAACAAGCATTAACAAAACCAACAAATCTTGCCTTTGATAATGCTAGTGCTGAGTTATTGGCTTTGCTAGTGCTTGTTTGTAAAGCATTGATAAAATGACAAAATAAAAACAAATCACAATGCTGGAGGAAAAGTGAACATTTATTTCAGATTTCCAATCTTTATAAATGGCATGATGTATTCTTCAAATGTCATACAGGAACCTCTGAACAACAGTTTAAAAAGCCTACCAAACGTGAGTCCATCTTAGAAATACCACCCAGGACAAGCTGCAAGTACTTAAATGCCATAACAGTTGTGTCACAAGTGTCCGAAATTACATGAAAACGGCTGCAATTCACTTTCCATAGCACTAGAAATTGGAAGAAATACTCCAGCTATGATGGTGCTCTGCGTGAGATGGGGGGCCAAATTTGGGGTTTTTGAGAAAAGAAATATATTTCCAGTCAGTGGTATGTATTAAAGACTGTGTGAGTGATGAATTTGTTTGTGTAGAATACTTTTTATGTCAATTTTTCCTACCAATAAAATAAAGTTGTGTGATGACAACACTGAAATTCTCCTGAGGCACAGCCGGGAGAGGATAGACTGATCGAGCACTTTGCACTGTTTATTTTAAAAATTGTATTTGGAAAGCTTTTTTTAAAAAATTCACTCACCCTTCCTGCTACACGACTGCAGTGTGCAGGCACCCCTTTGCCCAGCAAAACGAGCGCTGGGAAGGGCGAAAACGCCGAGCTAACTCTATCCGCCATTCCCCACGTCCTGACTGGGCCACGCCCACTCCGAAGCCACGCCCCCGCTGTTTGTCATAAAAAGCGCGCTGAATTGCTAACGCGCAGACAACACTGAAATTCTCCTGAGGCACAGCCGGGAGAGGATAGACTGATCGAGCACTTTGCACTGTTTATTTTAAAAAAAATGGTATTTGGAAAGCTTTTTTAAAAAAATTCACTCACCCTTCCTGCTACACGACTGCAGTGTGCAGGCACCCCTTTGCCCAGCAAAACGAGCGCTGGGAAGGGCGAAAACGCAGAGCTAACATTATCCGCCATTCCCCACGTCCTGACTGGGCCACGCCCACTCCGAGGCCACGCCCCCCGCTGTTTGTCATAAAAAGCGCGCTGAATTGCTAACGCGCAGACAACACTGAAATTCTCCTGAGGCACAGCCGGGAGAGGATAGACTGATTGAGCACTTTGCACTGTTTATTTAAAAAAAAATTGTATTTGGAAAGCTTTTTTTAAAAAATTCACTCACCCTTCCTGCTACACGACTGCAGTGTGCAGGCACCCCTTTGCACCAGCAAAACGAGCACTGGGAAGGGCGAAAACGCCGAGCTAACACTATCTGCCATTCCCCACGTCCTGACTGGGCCACGCCCACTCCGAGGCCACGCCCCCCGCTATTTGTCATAAAAAGCGCGCTGAATTGCTAACGCGCAGACAACACTGAAATTCTCCTGAGGCACAGCCGGGAGAGGATAGACTGATCGAGCACTTTACACTGTTTATTTTAAAAAAAATTGTATTTGGAAAGCTTTTTTTTAAAAATTCACTCACCCTTCCTGCTACACGACTGCAGTGTGCAGGCACCCCTTTGCCCAGCAAAACGAGCGCTGGGAAGGGCGAAAACGCCGAGCTAACACTATCCGCCATTCCCCACGTCCTGACTGGGCCACGCCCACTCCGAGGCCACTCCCCCTCCTCAGTACACCCACACAAAAATGTGCATGTACCGGAAGCGCAGCGGACGAGCGCAGCGGGCGTGACGAATGCGCGCCGAAGGCACGCTTAAGGCAAGCTCGTCTGCGCTCGTCCGCGATCAGGACGCGACCGGGGCCGGTCTTTATACCCGACCGAGTAGCCATATCTCCGCTACATTCACCCGGGATGAGCTGTTGTCTTTGAAACCCACCCTTTGTGCGACTTGCCCTTTTCCCCCCTCAGACGCCCGGAAACAGGACTATGTTTGCACTGTTTGCAACTTCTCCCTCCCCGCTCCAGACAACACTATCAGGACGGCTCCCGCCCTGAATTCCGCCTCCTCGCGTGGAACCCAATCACTCCTGACCCTCACAGCAGCACTAATCAACTGCAGATCACTGAGCAAACATGCCATTGACATCTGGCAGTCCCTCCGGGATAACAACTGGGACCTGCTCTTTCTAACTGAAACGTGGCTGAATGACACCACGAACCCTGCCATCACTCTTGCTCTGCCGGAGGGGTACAACATCATCTGTGCAAACAGATCCAATGGCAAACCAGGAGTCGGTGTTGCCCTAATTCACAAAACCAAATGGACGGTTACCCTACCCCCATTTGGCCAAATTGACTGTATCGAAGGCCTACCATTCAGCGTCCAAACCTCCCCGTCCTCCTCTTGCTCTGGAATTCTTATTTACCGTCCCCCGCATTCCAACACCTCCCATCTACTGGCTCTGGCGGACTATCTCATCCAGCTTAGCACACGCTACGCTAACTTCACCGCCTTAGGAGACTTCAATCTCCACGTCAACAACGACTCCTGTCCGCACAGTAGCAACTTCATCTCTACGCTAGCAGCGTGCAACCTGGTCCAAATAATTACTCTACCAACGCACAAAGCAGGTCACACTCTGGACCTGATCTGCTCCAACCTACCATCTATCCGGGCCACTCCCCCCACCCCTGTCATATGGTCGGATCACTTCCTCATCTCTTTTGAGATTGATATTCCCCGCCACATCAGACCCGCCATCCCCCCCAAATCATCAGGCAGAAACTGGAGTCGCATCACCCCTGAAACGCTCCTGGAATATCTAAAAAACACCCTACCTTGCTTATCGTCTGACCCGGACTCACAGATTAACCACCTGGACGCATGGATTAGCCAGGCTCTAGACGCCCTAGCCCCCCTGAAACCTACCAAAACCTACAGGGCGGCACCCTCGGCACCCTGGTACTCTGACGAGCTCCGGCAAAAAAAGGCCTCCTGGAAATCCCTCGAACGACTTTGGAGACAGAACTACTCCCTGGAGAACAAAACCACCTACAAATCAGCACTCAAAGAATACCGGAGAATGATAGAGAAGCACAAATGAGATTTCCTAGCCTCCGGAATCAAACTAGCCAGCAATGGCGCCAGGGACATTTTCAATATAGTGAAATCCTTCACCAACCCCAATGCGCTGACTCGCACTCAGCCCGCCTCCCAGTCGCTATGCGACAAACTCTCACAATTTTTTGAGGATAAAATTGAGGCTATCTACTCCTCCTTCTCCACCCCTAACATTGTAGAGCAAAGAGAGGAACTCACCATTTCCTCACCTCAGTAGCCCACCCTACTCGAATTTGCAACTATATCAGAAGCTGATTCTTTGGCTGAACTTCTTAAATGCAAATCAGGTTCACCGAAAGACCCTTGGCCAGCCAAGCAGTATAAAAATCTCGCCCCCGTTCTTAATCCCCACCTCAACCTCATTTGGAACGCCTCCCTCAGAACAGGCTGTTTCCCTGTCAAATGGAAACATGCCTCATTAGTCCCCATCCTCAAAAAGCCCAACCTGGACCCAGACGACCCCAGCAACTACAGGCCGATCTCTCTCCTGCCCGCCCCAGCCAAGATCCTGGAAAAACTGGTACACTCTCAGCTGTCGAATCACATCGAAACCAACGGGCTACTCCACGACTCCCAGCATGGTTTCAGGTCGGGCCACAGCACCGAGACGGCCCTTATCGAAATGGCTGACTCAGTGAGATGGACGCTTGATCAAGGGTCGAGGGCGGTGTTAGTGCTGCTGGATCTTTCAGCAGCATTCGACACTGTCTCTCATAATATCCTGCTGGAAAGAATGGAGGACCTAGGGCTGGGTGGTGCTGTTCTGAAATGGCTCTCATCCTACCTCTCAGACCGCACACAGCAGGACTTCACGCCTCCATACACTTCCTCTGCCAGACCACTCAAATGGGGAGTCCCACAGGGCTCTTCCCTGAGCCCGCTCCTCTTTAATGTGTATTTCACCCCCCTGGCCAAACTGATCGCCCAGACGGGGATCAAATCCACTTCCTACGCTGACGACATTCAGCTTCTTTTCACTTTCGACTCCCCTTCCGCCTCTGCCTTTGAGCCACTTAAATCCTGTCTCAGGGACATCTCGAGCTGGATGGATGCCAACTCACTCCGACTCAATGCTGGGAAAACGGAGATCCTGTTTTTCAACTCACCCTCCCCTCTGGATTCTAGCATCTGGTGGCCAGAAGACCTGAGCCTAGCCCCCACCCCCAAAGACTCGGTAAGAAACCTGGGAGTACGCTGGGACAACCAACTCAGCTTCAACATCCAGGTACAAACTGTAGCAGCCTCCTGCTTCGCAAAGATCAAAACCATAAAACGACTTATCAATTACCTGCCGGAGGACTGCCGTAAGACTGTGATCCAGGCACTGATAACATCCCATCTTGATTACGCCAATGCCCTCTACCTTGGTATCACAGCAGGCCTCTGCCACAAACTTCAGACGGTCCAGAACGCCGCCGCCCGGCTGGTAGAGAGAATCCCTGCCAGACACCATATTTCCCCACACCTCCGCAAACTGCACTGGCTGCCCATAGCCAAAAGATGTGTGTTTAAGGCCATAACACTGGCCTTCCGAGCATCCAAATGCAGGGGGTCGGCACACCTGAAAAACACCCTGCGACCCTATGCCAACTCAAGGACATTACGCTCCAATACTCTTCATTTTCTGGTAACCCCCCGATTTAAACGCTCCCGTGCAGGTGGAAAAACCTTTGAGGTCTGTACCTCTCAGCACTGGAACAAGCTCCCCCTAGCCCTACGCACCTGTCCAACAGAATCAGCCTTTCGTAAATCCCTGAAAACACATCTATTCTCTTCTTAAATCTGGATTTCGAGCCCTCTGGCCTCAACTTTCAGAGTTTTCAGCGCCGGGACGCCCCATTGGGGGCTGCTGCGCGCTCTACAAAATTCTCAAATAAATAAATAAAATGATGATGATGACTGTGTGAGTGCAGCAGACTGCCTCTCCCATCACCATAATTGCTGTTTTTGTGTGCCAAAGCCTGGGTTTTGGTGCACCATGTGGAAGGCAGGAGATAAAAGATAACCAGCCTAGTAAAATTTGCTATTTAATCAAACTCATGAAATATATGCTTATTGCTTTGCTTTTACAGATTAGCTTGGAGGTGTTGGGTGCAATACACAGAGTATAAGAGGCAGGGATCTGAGGGGGAATAGCAGCATTTTGGGGGGATAGCAAGAAAAGACATGCACTCCCATGGATTGCTCTCAGATGTGAGACCTGGAACGATGCAAGTCATCCAGACAAAAGGGTGGTAAAGAACGTATGTTCCAGGGGAAGGACAAGCAAACAAGAAAAGGAAAAGAAAGGAGATCCATTGAATAAGAAGCAAGCAAATGAAATTAACAAGAAAGTCAACAAATGATAAGCAAATATCTGATGCAAAGGATGCTATAAATATTGGTATTGTATGCAGTGTCTTCATCAACAAACAGCTAACCACTGTCTGTAGATGAGACCTAAAAAGAAGTTAAAATTGCGAAGTCTTGAAATGGACAGGTTAGTCTCTTTCCTCAGGATGTGTAAGGCCTAGGCTCTTTCTCAGTTGTCCTCTGTTCTATAGCGCTGGGACGCTCCCGGGCAGCTATGCACTTTATAAATCAAATTTCATTTCATTTCATTACATTTAATTTCATTTCATTCAAGTAGTAGAAGTATGACTAGACCTTACAAACCCTAGAGGTTTATTGGCAGACTGGTGTCCTTCTGAAGAGTTTGCAAAAGGTGTGGCCCCATATATAGGCAAACCAGGCAGATCTCTGGAACGACCTGTTGAGTAGGTTGTTGATGCAGTGCATACAAATGTAAAAATAATCAGTCTTAGGGTGTGGAAATCCTTAGTCCAAACAGTCCCATCTGGAGTGCCGCTCTATCATATCAGGCAAATTACCACCAAAAGTATATAGGTGCCTCCTATGGCTTGTTACCCAATCGAATCTAGGAGGGAGAGAGCAGGTTGTCAGCAAGTCAGCACCAGCTCTCCCAATGTATTATGTTAATACAGTGCATAGTGTTTTTGAATTATTCCTAAGAAGAAACATGCTTGCGACCATTGTGGTCATACCCAGCACTAACATTTCTGGACATGGGCTTCTCTGTTTTTGCATAAGGGTGCTTTAAGTCACTTGGTTGATCAGATGGAGTCTCTCCCCATGGTTTATAGTACATTATCTAATATAGAACAAAGCACTCTCTCACCCCCCCAAACCTACCTACTACTTTCCACTAGTAATTTAAAAAGACTATGACTGCATCATCCCAAATACAGTGGCAGAACTGATTTTAACTTGCTGCTATTTGACCTCCCCCTTGACTGTCAGTCTCATTCTGGAGAAATGTGTTTGACGATCCATCAATCAATCAATATTTGTTTAACGTGATGCTCTTATACCTTATGGTATTGGGGTGCTGAGGATGCCGGAATTCAGTCAATGCCAGGTCTTGAGCTTCTTCTTGAAATCTTCCAGGCTGCGTGCTGTTCAGAGGCTGAGGGGCAGGTTATTCCAGGTCTTGGCGGTGATGGAGGAGAAGAAGCGGCCCCCACTGCTACAGATGCGAGGGGTGTGTGCGAGGACGAGTGAGGTAAAACACAGGTGTCTTGAGGGCTGGTGGAAGTTCAGTTAATGGTTTACATAGGACTGTCCCTGGTCATGTGACGCTTTGCAGGCATGCCTGAGGATCTTGAACTGGCTTTTCTTCTGAACCGACAGCCAGTGGAGGTTTCTGAGGTGTGGCATGATGGTGCCCATTTGAAGAGGTCCAGTATGAGTTTGACTACAGTGTTCTGTATGGTCTGGAGTCTTCTGAGGAGATGGGTGGAAATTCCAGTGTCAAAGCTGCTGGTGATGAGTTTGTGAGGGATGGTCTTTCTGGTGTCAAATGGAATCCATCTGAAGATTCTGCAGCGCATGCGGAGGCTGTGGAAGCAGGAGGAGGTGTCTGAGTTGATTTGGAGAGTTGACTGTTGATGATGAAGCCCAAGTTGCAGCATGATCGTTCAGCGTGGGTGTTGGTCCGAGTTCTGCTAGCCACCAGATGTGGTCCTGTGTGGTGGTGTTTCTCCTGAATATCTGCACTTCTGTTTAGTTCGAATTGAGTTTGATGCAGTTGTCTCTCATACAACTGGCTATGTTGGTCATTGTGTTGCAGAAGTTGGTTCTGGTGTTGGCAGGGTCTTTGGTGAGCGAGATGATTAGTGGGGTTTTGTTGGCATAGGAGATTATGTTAAGTCCAAAGAATCTGACAATGTTTGCTCGAGAGGTCATGAAGATGTGGAAGAGGGTGGGGCTGAGTAATGATCCTTGGGGAGGCTGCAGATGAGGTTCTTGGGGGCGGAGGTGAAAGGAGGCAGTCAGATGCTCTGTGTGCGTCCAGTGAGGAATGAGCAATACATTTGAGGACGTTCTGCTGGATGCCTATGCTGCAAAGTCTGTCGATGACGGTGTGGTAGGAGACAATGTTCAAAGCCACTGAGTGGCTGAGGAGGATCAGGTCCAAAGTTTCTCAGCAGTTGAGTAGGGTTCTGATGTCATCTGTGGCAGAGATCGGTGCTGTGATTGGAGTGTAAACCTGACTGTGATATGTTCAGTAGTTAACTGCGTTCAAGGTGCAGCATGGAAATCGGTCTGTAATTCTTGAGGACATTGGGGTCAGCAGATAGTTTCTTTAGGAGGAGTTTCACTTTGGCATGTTTCCAGCTGTTTGGGAAGGTTGCATTGTAAATGGAGGTGTTGAGGATGTTGGTGAGTTCTTAGCTCATTGGGATGGTTCAGAGGCTGAAGAAATGGTGGTAGTGGGAGTTGGTGGGTGCCCCGGAGTGGATGGATGACCATATTGTTATTGTTCGGTCGGCGTGTTTAGCTGGGGTTGTCGAGACTAATGAAGGTGGGTTGGGGGTCGAAGTTGTTGTAGATGTTGGCAATCTTGTTGTGGAAGTTATGTTATGTTATGCTAATAGATATCTGCTATAGCACATGTCTCGTCCCCAAAAGGGCATCTTGGTACTGAGATAACAGAAGAGTAAGGAGCTGCAATTTAAAACAGCAAGGTTTTCAGCTGTTTCTTGAAGCCTGCAAATCAGTTCAAGCTCTAAAGACCAAGGGGAGTTTGTTCCAGTGGTACAGAGCCAGATGTGAGAAGGCCCGTCCACTGTATTTAGATATACAGATGTGTAGAGGGCAGCGAAGGAGCTGATTTTTAGATCTGAGGCTCCTAAGGCAGAGGAGTTTGAAAATGACTTTCCTTTTAATAGGCCGTCAATGCAAGGCTCTAAGCAAAGGGCGAGAAGGGGTGCCAGTTGGCTGTTTATTAACCAATTGGGCTACAGTATTTTGTATTCACTGATAGAATATTAGCCCCCAAAATATCCCCTTACACAAATATCGAGTTATAAATTTCAACGTTAAAAATATGGACATGCTATTTTTATAATCGTAAGTACAAAAATACAGCTGCGGCCGTGGAGGGAGATCCGTGGGGCAGAAATGTGGGGCCGTGAGGGGCTGGGTGGGGGGTGGTAAACACCGGAATATGAATAATGTGAGGTAAGTAAACAATTTATTAAATAAAACGAAATTCGTAGCGGACCTTGCATCGCATTTTGAGATGCAGGGTGCGTTACGAAATACTAGTCCCACTCCAATTAGTGCAACTGTAGGATAAGTGTTGGATAGCGAAGGGGTAATAATTAATATTTCCACTCCAGTCAGTTCAAAATTTAAAACAAACAAAATATAACTAACTCAAATTATTAAAAAAATCAAAATATTAAAATAATCTAAAAAATAGAAACCTATTATAATGTTAAATAGATATGGCAAATACCTAAAAATATTATATTAAATTAATTTAAAAATAATTTGCAAACAAATAACTATTTTTAATTAGAAATTATTTAACAACAAAAACAATAATTATTACATAAATGTAATCCTTGTTATTCCCTAATTTATGACCCCTCACAGTTCACAATGCACATCTGAATTTTAAAACAAATGTACCTTCATACTTAGCATAATTAACTATCAATTAAAGAAATATTATTGATTAAAAACAAATTAAAACAGATACAAAATAATTTACTCCTTAAACGTTACCCCTATAAAACCAAAACTAACACACAAAAATAAACAATTACCCTTATTAATTATCAAATGATGACTTAATATTAATGATCAACTAATTATTAATTCATTAAACATAAATTACTTCCCACCCTTTAATTAGCACTATAACATTTTATTTAAATAAATAGTAATACATTTACCCTGATAAAACCCACAACCCGCTCTTAAAAAAATTACATTAGCACAATTAATTAATTAATATTAACAACCCAGTAATAATTAATTAATAATAAATGACTTCCCACAATTAACTCTATAAAATCTCAACTAAACAAATATTAATAAATAAGAAATAGTCATTCATGTATTATAATTATATTACTTCCCACCCTATTCCCCGATCAACCCACAACCTGCTACGGAACTACAAAACGCAAAATTTAATTAAAATGAAGTTGATAACTACTAGAAAGTTAACACATATATATTAAAAAACAAAATCGATACTTATACAAAAAAGTACATCACATACATTTAAAATACATACTAAAATACATAACACTAATTAAAAAATCGATATTTTAAACAGCTATATTTTTGCGAATGATAATAATGACTTCGATATTTTTAAAAGCGACATTTATTACCGTAAAATCAATATTCTTCACCTTAATATTCTTGCTGTCGATATTTCTGTATCACGATATTTCCAACTCGATATATTTGCATAAGTCAACATTTCCAACTCAATATTCTGTCTGCATACCGGTATTTTGAATTATCTGCATTTTGGCATGGAGGGATGTGTTTGATACTACTACGAGTGCATTTTCATAGTCTAGGCGGCTAAAAATCAAGGTCAGGACGAGGGTCTTGCGAGAGTCCAGTGGTACCACTGGAATAACCCTCTTAAGGATGGCCATTGTCCCGAAACACATGCCACATGGTCCTTCATTAATAACTTATTATCAAAGAGGATACCCAAGTACCTCAATGTGCTTCTAGGAGTGGAGGCAGGGCCAGGCTCCATCGGCCACCAATCCTCAGCCCAGTGAAAATGAGCTTTACCTAGAAGTAGTATCTAGGTCTTGTCCCCATTCAGTTGTAGACAATTTGAGGACATCCAGCTGGCAATGTCTCTCATACAGGAGATGAATCACTGTTTAACATCCTCCCTATCTTGCTCGAGAGAGAGAGAGAGAGAGAGAGAGAGAGAGAGAGAGAGAGAGAGAGAGAGAGAGAGAGAGAGAGAGTGAGAGTTGACCAGCTGAGTATCATCAGCATAAGAAAGTATCTCAAAGTCATAGGACTTGACTAACCGAGCAAGGGGGGCAATATAAATCTTGAAGAGAGTCTGACTTATAGCAGAGACCTGAGGAATTCCCTTGTTCATTAACAAAGTCTTAGACTGGAAAGGACTCAGAGTGATGGTTTTAGTTCTATCTTTCAAAAGTTGGCAAGCCAAAGTAAGGCAGTGCCGTGTATACCTATCTCCTGAAGGCGTTGAATCAGAATAGGGTGTGACATGGTATCAAATGCCGCCGTCAGGTTGAGAAGAGCCGGCATAGCTGGCTTGCCAGCATCCATAGAAAGGCTGATAGAGTCTGTTACCACTACAAGGGTGGTTTCTGCGCTGTGTAGAGGGCGAAAGCTTGACTGAGAGCCTTCACGTAAGGAGTGATCCTCCAGGTAGGGTGACAGCTGATTAGTTACGTGAGATTCCAGCAATTTGCCAATTAATGGGAGAATAGATATGAGATAATAATTGACGGGGTCCGTGAGATCAAGGTGAGTTTTTTTAGAATAGGTTCAACATAAGCAGCATTCTATTACCGGGGAACGGTACATGAAAACAGCAATAGATTACAGAAAGATGCGACTGATGGACTAAGTGAGGAAGCTAACCTGGCTATAGTATGAGGGGGACACAAATTAGCTGGGGAACCAAATTTGATTGTAGCTTATGAGGTCTGACAGTTGGATATGTGTGGTCAGAGAGGGTGCCGAACCGTTTATGGGAGGAGGAATGTATGTTTTCAATGGCTACTGGACTGGAGAATTCCTTGACTATTGTGAAAAGCTACTTCGTATGGTTGGCCACAGTACTGATGTGGAAAGAGATCCCGATCTCTTGGTCTTTTTTGATGCAGTTGTGATAGTTGTTCAGGGCTACTTTGTGAGCTGCTTTGTCAGAGGGGTCACCATCACTACTCAAGTCTGTGACAGTGCACTGATTTACTTGACATACTGCAAGCGCCATTTCAAGCACCCCTTAACCTGCCTGGTACTTTCTGCTGAACTCAGAAATGTGTGTGATAATGCAAGCACCAACTGCACCTGCAGTGCAAACACATTTCTACTTGGGATTGATTCAAAAACACTATAAACAAAATCTACCAGAATCCAATGAAGATGAATGGTGCTGACTTGTTGGCAGCGTGCTCTCTCCCCATATGAGCAATAGTGATAATGTCTGAGGAAAACTGTAATCATGATGGCATTATTCCATTAATGTTAGGAAATAATAGCTAGTGCTATTTGCACAAATTAATATTAGTAAAAGGTCTCCAAACTTTGCATGAATTATAACTCAAATACCAGATATCTTGTGTAAATCTAATCAATTTATCATTTTATGAAAATACATGTTCTGCTGTCAGGTACATGAATATTCATTAGGTTAAACAAATTGCTGCAAACAAAATAGGAATGAAAACACTCTAATTGCAGTGGTGGCTCCTCCGCTTAGGCAAAGGAGCGTCGCCCCACTGATTTACAGCAGTGAAAGAAAGAGAGAATAAAATTATAAGAATGTGATATTATTATCACTTTTATTTGTCCTCCTACAGCAGCTTTTCATGATGGGCGGGACTGCTCTACTCACAGAGCAGGGCTGGGGAGGAGTGGTAGTACCCTCCTAAGTACGCAATGACTGTTTGGCCTGCCTGCCAATCAGTCATGCGCACTTTTCATGTTCTCCACTAAGGCTGCATTACAGCCTGGGTGGAGAACATGCCTAGGTCCCCAATCCCTGACTGATGGTCGAATCACAGTACTCAGACCAATTACAAAGCTGCATTGCAACTTTGTGATTGGTCAAGGAAGCCTGGGTGTGCTTCCTTGTACCGACCGGAGTGGAGGGACGATGACAAGGGACGACAAGGGAAGGAGGTAAGTTTTTTTTATTTACTTCCCCACCTTGCTCCTGCCCTCAGCCCTCAACCCTCAACCCTGATCCGTGTTAGCTGCAACTGTCTATCTGCCAGAAATTAATATGTTCTCAATTTTAATAAATGCACATTTCTACCAGCAATGTCTTCATCAAGTTCTCCAATGTTCTTCACACTTGGGTGGATTATTCTTTACATGAATATATTATCACCATCACACATCAGAGTTGTCGAAATTATCAAAGGGAGGTTCACAGTTATACAAAGAATTCCCACAATGTGGAAGGAATGTGCATCCTTGTGAATGGCTAACAGGCATAGGCCCAATTATGCTAAGAGTAATGATCATAGTACCCGCACAAGTATCACACCAAAAATGTGTATGATTTAGTCAAGAATATCATATAACATTGTAATTCCTTGAATATTTGTGTTGTGGTGGTGTATTAATGTTATTATGAGAGATAAGGTGTCAGTGCTGGACTCCTGGACACTAGGGAAGGTGTTGTAAATAAAATTAAACTTATTCCCTATCCTAGAGCGCCCCCCAGCGCAATGCGTTGTAATGGTATGCGTGGTAATGCCTGCGTTGTAATGGTAGTGCGTGGTAAAAAATGCGTGCTAAACGTTGTATACCGCTGGAAAGGTACTTCCAGAAAGTGTATCATCATTTGCAGAGGGATCTGAATTTAGCCCTTAAACCGTGATAGCTTAGCTAAAAAAGAAATCATATGGGATATTTATTTGTGTGTTTTTAGTGTTGGTCCCACTTGCAGATAAATTTAATACAGGATTGATATATTTTGGCACAGTGGTTCTTTTAGTATATTCCAAATGGTTTAGCCCGCGATTTTCTCCATGCCAGTGCCTGGACACTAGGGGCCACTTTTATGAGATTGTCACACAGTGCAGTGACTTGCTGCGCTGCTCTGCTTAACAAGGAAAGTGATAGAATAGAGTGCATTCCTGTCTTTTCGCCTGCCCTGGTGCCGTTTTGGCTGCCTAGCGCCATCACAGGCACATTTGCACTATGGTACAAGGGTGTCTGTGATTTAAGGAGGGTTGTTTTTGTGCAGGAAGGTACCCCTAGTGCAGGAAGGGGTACCTTCCTGCACAAAAACTGTCCCTTAGTCATTTCCTCTGTCTGTGTAAAAAAGAGGAGAAATAAAGATATTTCCCCTTGTTACACATCACCCAGGGAGGCGTAGGTTTTTGGCACATTTCCTGGTCTGCCACTGCTGTTAAATCAGGGTATGCGTCAAAATCCATGAATTCTGTGTGCAAACACCCACACAACACCCATCAAATGCCTCCCTGATGCAGAGTAAGGCAGCACAGTAATTCGTGCTGCATGGCTTTGCTCAAGATTTGTGAAGCCACTCAGGATCACACAAGGTGGCCTTGCGTAACTTCATAAATCCAATTTTTTTGTTGCTTCATTCAAGAGAGATGCAACGGAGCTTGTAAATAGGCCCCTAGATAACTTTCTGTCCACGAACCTCAAAACATGATTGCAAAGCAGTACCTTGTGCAACACGTACCTTTCACAAATGGAAAACATGTTTTCTCTCCATTGCTGAAGCAGCACTTACTGCTCTCTGCACACTCACTGTCCGAAGTGCAGAAGTCAGTCTTTCTCTCAGCCTTCTGGTCCTCAGCTGGGCAAGAGCCAGGTCTGTCTGGAAAAACAGAATGAATGAAGTACATGTAAAGAGGGGAAACACTCTGCCCCATAATATCTACATACACAACAATGACCTGGAACACACTGCAAGAAGAGAGCGTAGTTCTAGTAAACTTGTAAACTTGTTAACTTGGGAATTTGTAGAGCGCAATTGTTGCCCGTGGTCGTCCAAGCGCTATGGAAATCTTGAACCTACAGTGCACAGGGAAGGGGAGAAAAAAGATAGTGGATTTAGCAAACAGATGTGAAGAGATGGGTGTTCAGTTGTTTGCGGAATATATTAAGGTTCTGGGTGGCTCTAAGATGAAGTGGTAGAGCATTCCAGGCCTTCGCTGCGTTGTACATGAACGTTCTTCCCCGGTTCTGGATCTCTTTATTCTTGGGACAACTGCCAAGAAGGTCTGGCTAGAACGGAGACTCCGATTCGGGATGAACTGACTGATCAGGTTACGGGTAATGATAGGACCCATGTCGCAGAAGGCTTGGTGGGCTATACATAGCGCCTTGAACAGAACCCTCTGCCGGACCGGTAACCAGTGGAGGCTTATTAGGCCGGTCCTAACTGAGTGTCTGTGTGGGATTTTAAGTAAAAGGCGAGCAGCGCTGTTCTGAACAGTTTGCAGCCTTTGACGGGTATATTCAGGTGCACCCAGGTAGAGTGCGTTGTTAAAATCGAGCCGGGAGTGGATGAGTCCTTGAATGGCTGCCTGTTTGGCTTCCAGGGGGAGGATGGGGAAGATTTTGTTTAGTACTCTCAGAATGGCAAAAAATGTAGCTGAGAGTTTAGTGGCTTGGGTATTAAAGGAGAGTGAGCTGTCCAGCCATACCCCAAGGCTTTTGATGGCGTTTTTTGGGGTTGGCGGCGGCCCTAGGCTGGGGGGCCATAGGGAGGGGGGAAGTGCCGGTTCTGAGGGTCCTAGGAGCATTAGCTCAGTTTTGTCTCCGTTCAGTTTCAGGGCTGATGACGTCATCCAGCTCCTCACTTCCTCCAGGCATTCTCTGAGCCCACCTGGCGCAGTTTGGGATGACTCCTGCGCCAGTGAGACCACCAGCTGTGTGTCGTCCGCATATGAGATGATTTTAACTCCAAAAGGGCGGACGACACTGGCCAGTGGCCTCATGTATAGGTTGAACAAAGCCGGGCTCAGAGAGGAGCCCTGAGGAACTCCACAATTTAGAGGTCTACTGGAGGAAACTGAGTCGCCGTCAAAAACCCTGAAAGACCTGTTTCTCAGAAAGGACTCAAACCAGGCCCAGGCTCCATCCTTAATCCCCACACTAGACAGGCGGCTTAGTAAGGTGTCATGACACACTGTGTCGAAAGCCGCGCTTAGATCAAGGAGGATCACTGCCACTGATCCTCCTTGATCCAAGATTTTTCTCGCTTCCTCTACGACCATGAGGAGGGCGGTCTCTGTCCCGTGCTTGGGTCTGAAACCCGTCTGAGTGGGATCCAGTATATGGTGGTCCTCTAGATAGGACACCAGCTGTTGGTTCACATATTTCTCCAGAACCTTGCTCAGCCAAGGGAAAAGAGAAATAGGGCGATAGTTCGCCAGATCAGACGGGTCCAGATTGGGTTTCTTGATCAGAGACATAACCATGGCCTGTTTCCACTCGGATGGGACAGTGCCAGAGGAGATGGAAGAATTTAATACCTCTCTGATGACGGGCAAGATAGTATGGGATGCTGCCATTAGGATGTCAGGAGGGGCAGGGTCGGACGGGGAACCTGATTTAACACTGAGGGCCAGTGATTCTAAAGTGGAGAGGTCTAGTGGGGGGAAGTGAGTTAAATTGTAAGGGGTGGGGGGATGCGGCGGGCTGTAGGGGTTGTTAGGTTGAGTGAGCGGGTCGGTGTTTGGAGGAGAAAAAGCTGAATAGATTTTGTTTATTTTCTGGTAGAAAAACTCGGCGATGTCATCGCACTGGGTGACCGATTTCTCGACATGCACCGCTGGGGATGGATTAGTTAGCTTTTTAATGATTTGAAAGACCTAGAATGTTTCAATCACTTACCCATTATTTTCATTTCTCCATTTCTCCCTTTCTCATCTGAACCCATTACTAGATAGGAAGTGCAGGCCCTAACAAATTCCCCCTTCCATTGGCAATACTCCCATTGCACCTTTCTCAGACCCCTGCTGCCCTTTTGGTCATCCTTTTCTCAAAGGGAAGGGAACATGAAGATGTCGCTATCACCAACAAATCACTCTGCTACAAATTATCCTGGGATCGTCATGAGGTACTCCAGGAAGGTAAGATCATAAGTAGTGGGACGAGGAAGGGAGAATCATGGTAATGGATATTACCGAATGAAAAGAGAGCCTTACCTCCTCATTGACTGCTGCCACCCAGCTATTTATGTTCTTTGATAGTATACCATGCCAGAATTGATATGGCCTAATGCTCTGCTTGAGCCTAACCCTTACCTCTAAAAAACCATAGAAACAGCACACTTCAAACCAGGGACATTCTGGCTTTAAAAAATAAAGCCAGAAAATTGGATCCTTGTATAAAAGCTCAGGAACAGCCATTAATAGGAAATAAAAATATCCTACATGACAGACCTACAAACATTTGATAGAGATAAACCAACTCAATCTGGCCAAGAAGCTGCCATTCTTCATGTTAAACACCTGTGAGGAGCCTCGGTAAGCGCCGATACTGCTTTCTCAAGGGAAAAGGCCTTCCTGACTCATCCTCTCATACATGATGTTAAAAACTTCTCGCTGCTGCCTACTGTGCCAAAAATCATGAATACACTTTTGCCCAGACAGTACGCTGCAGAACAATGCAACTGAATCCCACCTGGTCAGATAAAATTCAATTGCTTAACCTACCTATGCTCCTCAATAAGAGTATTCAGCAAACTATGGCAGCTAAATCTTCTGTTCACATTGAAAAAAGAACACCCCTTGAGAAGAAAGTTTGGTCCTGTTCAAAACCTAAACCTCTCCAAGAATACCATAGAAACTAGGAGCTCAACAGTTTAAAGTTCTGAACCACTACAGACCGTTGGCAGATTTGATCAACACTAGAAAAAAACATTTCAGCCATACAAAGTTAGGAAAGCTCTTACATACATTCCAATTGCACATCCTATAGTCTTGCCCAGGCTACTATGAAGACACATTTCAGCTCTCAGGAACTAATGCAAAAAACATGCTAACATCTGCATCCACATTGAATTGGGCCAATTAAATGTATTTGTAGTCTCACCATGGTCCATGTACCCCTACCTAGTCTTTGGCCAATGTTATCTCCATCTAAAACAAGCTCAACACCCTGTCTTGAAGTCCAGTCCTGGGGCAGAAAAACTGCTCTGAGAAATATTCTGAGCTGTGCGTATGTACATTTTAGGTACTGAACCAGTTTCTGCTAACAGTGGCCATGATTGAGGAGAAACCCATGGTTCTGCAATACCAGAGATTCCATTTGTTAGTCACCATGAACCAAGACTTCAGATGCATGAGACAATCATTTAAATATGGCAATACCAATATGCTCTCTTATGACAAAAATTCAATGGAAGTGCCAAGACTCTAGTAAAAATCCTGTGAAAGGTTTTTTGAGGGTGCCTCGAATTCAGCTGGTATATAATTGTTGAAACATCTCACTGCTCACTGACTATCAAACAATTGTTTGTCTGTAAGAACTTGTTGACCCATTATAGGGTTATATTGAAACAGACCTGAAAACATTTGCAGAGGGAAGGCATTTGAATTTACTGTCAGACTCTTCTCACTCTACAAGCTCATGATTACTTCCCTTTTTTCTAACAGGTCCAGCATATTTGTGAAGAGTCCCAACTTTCTGAGCTGTTTAATTATGCCTCAGATTCATTGTAAGATTGGAATTGATTACATGAGCATAAATATTTGGAGTACCATTTCTGATGTTCTACAGCACCCAGGTATCTTATATAGAATTTCACGGGACCAGTTGGAAATGTATTAATCGATTTCTCACTGCTAATGTGGGAATCAGGTATTGAGGACTAGTCAGAAAATTTAAGATGACTTGAAATAGATATTGAAAGAATGTCTTCAAGCCATATCTAAATAAGTGAGTATTGAAACATCCCTTGTTTGATGTGAGAGAAATAGTGCTGGGATTGATGACAAGTTCTTCCTCTTCACCTGTCAGCTGATCTTTTTTCCCTGAACAGATTCAAAAGGTTGTGTACAAAATTTAGGATTTTCAGTTTCCTCCAAACAATAGGTGGCACAGGCTAGAAGTTAAGTTGTGGAGTCATCACATCCACAATTGCTCAACCAGGTTCCAAGCTGTGCAGTGGTCCTCAGAACTGCCATCCATACTGCTTCACAAAGAATGCTTATAACAAAATGTCATCATAGGCCTAGCCAAGCTGTTACATGTGTCCCTTGCCGGCCAAGACTGTCAAAAAACACATACGTTTTTAGGATTTGATCCTCCTGGTATGGGCTCTTCCACTTGGGGGATAGAAGCTTATGGGAGGGAAAAGAAGGAATTGACATTTTGGCACAGAGGTGGCTGTAGTGAGAGTTGAGTACACCTAGAATGTAAATAATTTGGATTTTTAAGAGGGTGAAATGGTAATGAAGACCTTTGTGTCCTGTACATGTTTTGTTTCCTAGTTTAGAGGTGGTCCGCAAGTTATTGAGAGGACATAGAAATGCTATAGAGAAAGGAGATGAGAAGGTTACAGATTAAGGTTATAGTTAAAAGGTGAATAGCCTGGACATTGCCAAAAATCGTCCTTTTGAATGTGAATCCTAGAAATGTACCCTTATTTATGGGGTACATTACTAGGACCATTTTATTTCATGAGGAGCTGTGGCTGTGGAAGCAAGAGACTAGGAGTCTTGGGAGATGTATGCCACCAACCCAGGTCAGGGGTGGAGTCAGAAACAAACAACCTTTTTTCACACAGGGCAACTTCCGCAATTGCAGTAGGCACCACTATTGGCATATATTACCTACCAAAATGGCGGAGAAACATAGATTTTATGGTGTGGTGAAGATGGTGCCTTCACTACAGCAGCATTTCGGAAGCCAGTGAGCTGAACTTGAATTGCAGCCCTATGTTATCCAGTGAAAACACAGGTTGTGTTTCTGTGATATTTTTACTTTCCATCTTTATATCCTTTGATGTAGAAGGATTGGCAGAAGTTTTCACTTCCAAAGATGATGTAGCCTCCATCCTATTTTTGAGGCAACTTGAAGTCACCCCCAAAAAAATTAGGAAAGGAAAATGTCAATACTCCTCCTAGCTAGCCAGCGAGTGACAGCCCAATGTATGAGTCCTGTATGTCTCTCTCTCTCTCTGTATGTCTTTATCTTACTTCACACAGTGCCTGTGTTTCAAGCACTCATGCACAGTCAGTGAGATCACATACTCACCGGCTTTAGCGTTATGTACATTGAGAAATGTCAAAGTACCAGTATTTTATGTGATCTCTTCCCAGAAAGGCACAACTTCTGCTTGTCCCTATAATTAGTCCTACGCTCCTTTCCTCAATCTGTCTAGGGTGACTCCTTAACAAGTATAGGATTTGTGGCCAAGTGCATAGCAGCAAAGTACTGTAGAGAAAGAGTTTGACAAAGCAGCATCATACTATAGTCATGTGGAGCAATTCCAAAACATATATTCCTAAATATCCCTTGAATGAGATTGACAACAAGGACCATTGACCGGTCTCACAGAATCAAGTAGTCTGAGCCCGACTCTGTAGTAGACAAACCACTGACTGAGGCACAATAATGAGTAAATGATCATCTGACTTCGTAGCCGGAGAGGATTCTTTTTATTTGTTACATAGTGAACTACTAGAAAATAAATGTGGGACACTTCATTTAGCTATGAGGCACAGTGGCCTACTGGTGTCATCCAACACCACACTTTAGGGAGAAACAAATCTGAGGATTGAGGTAGAGACAGCTGCACCCATGGCCACTAATGGCCCAACCCTTCTTCAGGTCCTTTCAATGGAAATAAGAGGGTAGGAAGCATTTGGCTTATTTTCAAGTATGTCTAACCCTGTTACATACTGGCTTGCCTTCAAGAGTCTGCCAAATTATAGGTAACTTATTTTGAAAGCAGGTGGCCTCGAGGCATGGTGGATTACCACAGTTCAGTTAGGCAAGACAATCAGCTGTCACATTCACATCAGCCGCGCCTTGCAAGCATGGTGAACTCTAGAAGTGTTAGGTAAGAATATATTGAGCATTTTCTGAATGCGAATCTCCTGCGAATCATCACACTGTAATCATGTGGTGTGCTATTTCCATAAACTTCATTATACTCAGCATAGTATCGGTTCACTGGATGTTGGAAGACATCATTTTCTTTGCTAGACAGGTAAGTGGTGAAACAGGAAGCATGCTAATTACCCAATGATTCTAAACACTTTGTTATACTCAGCATACACAGGAGCATAGCTTCAGGAGTCTGTTTGGGATGTCTCTCCCCCAATAAATGCATCATATAGTTGATACTTGAGATCAGGGATGTTGAGTTTGGTTTGTCCGTGCCTGTGGTGAATTTCCCTTTATCTGATGAGACCTCACACAGTGGCAGGTGTCCCCATTAACTTGTTAAGCACTTCCTTAGACAAAACCATTTTTATAAAGATAAAGAAAAACAATCATCAGACAACATTGAGACCTTGTGACTCCAAAATAATTTTATACAGAGAAGCACGTCACGTATAAAACTATGATTCTTGCTCTTTCTAACCTAACTTGTTTATTATTTGATCGAATATTTGAAGTGTCATATACAATGTAAAAAAGGGTAGTCATCAGTGGTCCTCTCTTAGATATTTCTTAAATTTTTTATAGGGTGGATATGTGAGTGAGATAAAAGTACTGTTATGGACTATGCCATGTCGAGTATTGTGAAGCTGCTGCCTGCAATGCTTAGGAGGCCATGAAGTTGGTGGCCTGTATGCTGCTGCTTACTGGAATAAAAGACCAGAAAACTACCTGCTTGGACCTTTTTCTTCATTTAGCCTGGACATAACAAGTACACAACATCCCCTCTTGTACTTCTATGTTTTCTAGTGGGAAGTAGCAGATGTGCAAAGAAGATGAATATTTCCATATATCTGTATATACTTTCCAACTTGTCATGTAGTTTCCACTAATCAATAGGAACTGCATGTTTGTGGATGACATAAACTTTGGGATGGTGCCAGACTGATTCAGTGCACCCCCCCCAAGGTATGTTGTCCCTTGGACCAGCTGGATTACAGTGCCACCATGAGCTCCCCTAACCTAGACAGGGAGTGAACACTTCTGGAATGCGCTTCTCCCTCAGAAACTGTGGCGACAGACCTAGAACCTTTCTCTCATACACTTGTGCTTTTTTACTCAGAGAAATATACAAGGAATACACAGTAGGGACGTTTTCAAGGTTTATTGAACCGAAGTGATTCTTGTATAGAAAATACATACTGGAATGATCAACAGACAGAAGCAGACAAAAGTTATAATAAGTGTCAGGAAAGTGAAGAGAATGAAAAGTTCCCACTTTTGTGCTATAATACATTATGTATACAAGCATATGAATTAACATAATAATTCTGCATACGCCGACTATTAAAAACCCTAACATATGTGTACGTTCTACCAAGAAACCCCTACTGAATGATCCAACCTCACTGCCTGGTGTTATCCTGTCTTGTCATAAACTGGACACCCCTCAGAAAGATGTCAGTCAGCTGCTGGGTGAAATGCTTCAGCATGTAGAGACCTCTTGAAGTCAGCATAAGTGCCTCCTCTGATTATGCCCAGACACAGATGCCTAAATAAAGAAAACAGGGAAAGATTGCCAAGACCTGTGTGATTCTTAGTGTTTTTAAATTACCACTAGACCAAACTATATTAATTTTATTTGATCTAGTGAAATAGACCAAATATCATAATTATAGTTTGTTCCAGCGGTAATTTAAAAACGTTAACACCATCGCTGCTAGTGATATTTTCCTCCTGTGCTGGAATTTTCAAAAGTCCATTGATCATGACGAGCTGGGCTCGTCATCAGCCTGGTAGGAGGCTACTTCATGACGAGCCCAGCTCGTCATGAGCCTGGAAGGGTTCACACAGGTCCTGGCAATCTTTCCCTGTTACAGATATATATACGGCCAGCAAGAACCTGGCCCATTGGGCCTAGCTCCCCTTGCCACGTTCTATAAAGAAAACAGCATCCTTGCCTTGAGCCGAGACTGTGATCAGGCTGCCATTGTTTGTATTCTACAGATAGTTTTGTCACTTAATAGACATAAATAACAAACACATTTGCACAACATATGTGTAGGCCTTGTACACAATGCCAAGGCAATATTATTGTGTTCTTGCGAAGTTGAGTCGTGTAAGCAAGGTCCATATTACCAGGAAACAAACCCAAAGATTCATAAGTTCAAATATATGTCAAAAGTCGTTGTGAAAAGTGAAGGAAACTATAGCAAAGATCTGTGTACATGTAAAAAATGCCTAACTGGGACACATGACAAGCTAACTCTTTTTTCTGGAATAATGGACTTTTAGGCCTCAAAATGTATCTGGGCATAAATACCAATACACCAGCCTTTTCCTTCCTAAAAACCAGTTCTCCGAATGTTGTAAGACATATTTTTGTTTGTTGGGCAGGTGGGTGATGGAACAGGTAGCAGCTAATTACCCAATGGATCCTGCAAAGCTGCTCTCCTCACCTCCTCATCTCATTCTATATGTAGACTCCGCGAACCACTCTTTCAAAAACAGCACCTTAACCCTTCTGGTACAAAAATACCCTCTTTAAAGACACCCACTGCTCCTTGAAGTTAGATGAAGTCTAGTTAATTTGCACACTGACAATATTTAGGTAGGAGCTTACCTATCTCCGACTTCATTGTTGAATGAGACAGCAGACTTAGTGGTGCAGAGTAGCATGAGTCCTGGATTAACTGATAAACTAAGCTTGTAATAAAACATCCTTTGTTGGTTTTCTTTGATAACTTAGCAGGATCAAGAGAAGTACTTTTGGTTTATTATCAGTGGCATCGCCATAAAGGTGATTTTGAAGGATTTTGTACAAACATGATTACGTAGGTTAGTACTATCATTTCCTTCCATGATTTATGTTTTTACTGGTAATTGTAGCTGCATGTTCCACATGATTGTTAAAGTATAAATAGCTTGCAATGTGTGTGATCATTCATTTGATGTCTGGATTGACTAGAATGTGTATTGATAACAAGGAGATTGGACTATCTAGATACTTGTACCATGGTCCTCGCCAAAACCAAACTTGCAGATTTATTTTTTTGACACCTGGCATGATAGACGTGTGCTCTCACTTGGAGCTATTCAGATTGTTTCCCATAAATCAGGGTTTGCAGTTTACATATATGGAGAGAACCACATTCCCCCACTATGTTGTCCAGTGGAGTTTAGAGAAGTTACCGACTTAGTGTATTTTCGGTGACATCACAAATCTTGTAGATGCTGGCCACACTGGATGCACTACATCTTTAGGCCTTCCTGAGTGGTCCTCATCATTCTTTAACCACATGGCTGCTGCGGGGATTTTTGCCCTGTGCTGCAAATTGCCATTTTGCTGTTTCCATGACGAGCTCAGCTCGTCATCAGCACACGACACCCGTGGGTGATGACGAGCTGAGCTCGTCATCAGCAGCGAAAGGGTTAATAGTTCCCACACAGGTAGATGGTGTGTACACATGGTTACACTGTTTATAGTAGCTCTCTCTAGTTATTTTGCATGTTACATTTCAGAGAAATGTGTTGCTCTGGAGGTTGTTTATAACTTTTGATATGGATACTTGTTGATGCTCTAGGTAGGTCATCTGCATAGATTTGCTGGCTTTCAAACAAAAATGTTGAGTGTTGATTGAATACTTAAACTTCCTGTTGCCATGATTCAAGATGCTTTAGACATATGACGCCATTCTTGATGTGATCCTACAATTTAAATGGGCGGAAATCAGAGCTATACTGGCCGTAGCCGGCACCAGGTGTTTCCCCGGTGGGCCGGAGGGGTGGAATCTGGTTTTCTCGCCGAGGGGGACAGTTTTGTCACTGTGGGAACAATTTTGCAGCAGTGCTACAAGATCGGCCCTCAGTAAAAAAAAGTGAGAGCAGTGCTTTTTACTAGTGGGTTAGCTTATTACAAATAAAAAGTAATAACACCAGTTTGGGAACAGATAGAGAAATGCTCTTCCATTCAAATGAATTGCAATTTAAACCTGTCTTTGAAAATGAAGTCACGTTTAAGTTACTATTCAGAAAATGCCTGTTGGCATTTTTCTAGCTAAACCCAATGTGCATTGCTGCCAGTTTTCAGGGTCACATGGTTATGATTGGCTCTCTTGTGGTGTTTTGTGTATTGCTTTCAGAAATGGTGACAAAAAGGCCTTGGGTGTTGGTAAGGGTGTTGCTCTCCTGAGCAGGAGGTCCTGATGTCCATTGGGATTGTACTCAGCCCTTCCTGAGCTTCAAAGGGTGGGGTCAGGGCTTGCCCACTCCTTTCCTGATTTTTAAGGGCTGCCTGCCCTGCCACTCACAAATGCAACTGACACCTAGGCCTGGCTACACTTTGTTACCCTAGGCCTTTTGGAGCCAAACCCAGAAAAGGGGAACGGTTAGATAAAGGCACTCCCCACCTACAGGTTGACACTGGGAATAAAAGTGGAACTTTTGGAACCGCTCTTCAAAACACTCTTGGACCTGAGAAAGATTCAGAAGTACTGCCTTGCTGTCCAAAAACAAAGACTGGACCTACTTCTCTTGAATACAGGCTCCCTAGAAATGTCTCTAAGGTTCAGTTGGCTGACCTCCTCTTTGATCTATGGGGACACAACAAGCTTTCAGTGGCATCCCTGCAAATGCCCAGCTGACCAGCGCCAACTGGACCTGCCTGAGACCTGCTGCTGGCCTCTGCTGGAGAGAGTCCTGATCCCCAAAAGGTGCCCTTCAGGTATTGGACCCGTGGCTGGCATCAGAGGGCACTCCTCCCTCTGCCAAAATCACAGGTTCTGAGCTCCAGGTGATGATCCAGAAGATTTTGGTTATAAGCATGAATGTCCTGCGACAACTTGTTCTTCGTCAGTGTAGACTGCAAATGCGGAGATCCAGCAATTAGCGATTCTTTGCACTGAACAGCTCCTCATGCTGCCAATGATCTCCTCACTTCGACTTACAACACGAAGCTCCTCTGCAGCTCCCTGCATGGACTTGGACTAAGTGAAGGTAAAATTTTCATGGGGGCGACCCTGGTCCCTGTGTCTGACCTGCGTTCCATCGTGGTCGGCCTGAACTTGTGACTTTGACCTGGTCTAGTACGACCAGATAACAGATTTTCATGGGCTGTGTTTCCACTTTATTACAGTTTGAGTACTGCTTAAATACCTTACACATCGCCACTAAGTTAAGCATGACTGCTTTGTGCCAAGCTGCCAGAGGTTTGAGCACAGGTTTATTTATTGACTTTTGTGGGTCACCCTAAAAGGAAGGATTTTGTTTATTATTTGAGTGGGGCTTCTGCCCCTCTCAACTAATAACCCAATTTCGTACATACACAAATTTGTTTTCCCTAATGATATGTTGGTAGTAGATGTTGTGGAGTTGATATATGTGTAGGTCGATATTATTGACTTTGATATTGGGAGATACAACTATATTTCACACCTTTATCAATGACTAGCAGCCCATCCCGACGTTGTCCGGGTATGAATTGCTGCCGGCCAGTAGTATATTGTTTTGTAGGATTTCATTTTGATAGCATTTCTTGTCTGTGAAACGCTCCGATTCACAGTGCACTGCTGATGCACTTAAGAGTGCGCTTTCAGTAGTGTGTGAACTCGAGTTTCCCTACTTTATTTTTCCTTGCAATATTATATAGCACAAACTCGACAACATGGCATGAGCACAATTTACATTACAGAAGAACACATTCATTTGTGGTAGGCACGGGGAGACAAAGCAATTTGCCTGGAATCACAGGATGTTGAGCTGATGCCGAGATTCGAACGTAGCTCTCCAGCTCTAAAGTTTGCAATTCTAGAACTTGTGGCGGGAGGTGTGTCTAAAATTGTATGTCGGTGTTGGCCATCAATGAGAGAGACCTGTGCATTTTTCAAATGGGTGGTGAAAAAATATGAGCATGTTGCTGGAGATGTTGGCCGCCGTGCCACAAATGTACTTACCGGGGGAGGGTAAACACCCATTATTCCGCAACTTTCTTTCCGCATACCATCACTTTGCATACTTTTATTACGAAAGTACTATGACTCCGCAATGCCATTATAACGCATGGCATTACATTTTATATGCTTTTACCACGCATACATTTACAACGAAATTTGTTGTAAATGCATGAATGGTAAAAGCATGTTTTTTTAAAATGTTTGGATAAGGTAAGTATGGGTATAGGGGTATATGTGTTGGGGTACTGAGGTATATGTTTTGGGGTGTTTGGGTATTTTAAGGATTCAGATATAGTTTTGGGTTATGGGGTACAGGGGTAGTTTTAGGATTTAGGGATAGGTATGGGTTTTGGGGTACAGGCGTATTTTTAGGGTTCAGGGCTAGGTTTGGTTTTGGGGTATAGGGGTATTTTTAGGGTTCAGGGGTAGGTTTGGGTTTTGGTGTACAGGGGTATTTTAAGGGTTCAGGGCTAGATTTGGGTTTTGTGGTACAGGGGTATTTTTAGGGTTCAGGGTTAGGTTTGGGTTTTGGGGTACAGGGTTTTTTTAGGGTTCAGGGATAAGTTTGGGTTTGGGGTACAGGGTTATTTTTAGGGTTCAGGGCTAGGTTAGGGTTTTGTGGTACAGGGGTATTTTTAGGGTTCAGGAGTAGGTTTGGGTTTTGGGGTACAGGGGTATTTTAAGGGTTCAGGGCTAGGTTTGGGTTTTGGGGTACAGAGGTATTTTTAGGGTTCAGGTGTAGGTTTGGGATTTGGGGCACAGGGGTATTTTAAGGGTTCAGGGCTAGGTTTGGGTTTTGGGGTACAGTGGTACTTTAGGATTCAGGGGTAGGTTTGGGTTTTGGGGTACAGTGGTATTTTTAGGGTTCAGGACTAGGTTTGGGTTTTGGGGTAAAGGGGTATTTTTAGAGTTCAGGGGTAGGTTTGGGTTTTGAGGTACAGGGGTATTTATAGGGTACAGGGCTAGGTTTGGGTTTTGGGGTATTTTTAGGGTTTAGGGATAGGTTTGGGTTTTGGGGTACAGGGTATATTTATTGGGTTAAGATGGGTTAGTGTTTAAGGGTGTTGGGGTATTTTAAGGAGTAAGGGTGGGTTATGATTTTGGGGTGCAGGGGTATTTAAAGGGAGCAGGATGGGATTAGCACACGATATGAGACATGGCATGAAGGGCGGAACGTACCACACGCCCCCAGCGTTCGTCACGCCCCCAGCACACGCCCACGCACAACGCAGACACGCCCACAAGGGACTACCTTTCTGGCACGGTTCGTTTATCTTTTAGATGTATATGGTGGGCGTCTGCATAACCTATGTCCTTCTGCTGCAACTGCCCTTTCCAACGCTGTATTGGGTGTTGTGATTGGTGCTGTGGTTCCTGAGATTACCCGCCTCAAAGGTTTGGGCTCTCTCTTTATTATATTAGTATGGATGAACTTTCCACTATTAAGATCTATGGATTGAGCTAAATCACACGGAGCTAAGAATAGTAATATGCTCTACAAAGAGAACCAGTGGCTCTTCATGAAGCTAACAACTATAGCCATCTGTCAGTGGCCACGACACTAAGGATCTCAAAAATCAGTATGTAATCCAACTTAAAAGACTTTTGGTGTCATTCAGAGTTTGGAGGACCACTCTCCAAAGACCTAGAGCAGCAGAGCTAATTTCTCCATGAACCCAGCCACAGGTTGCATGCTAAACTTAAGAGTGGCCACGAATTGTGGCTGTTTGCCACCAAAGCGGCTCCCTTCTCCTAGGCTTCGTTTGCCTCAGGGGCAAAAGAACAGTGACAGCAGGTCAGGGATGCCATGATAGACATGGGATGCAGAACTATTAGGGCTTATGTCATATCTGAAAACAGACTCTCAAAGTGAGGGTCCATCCTTGGAAGTGACATCAGCATTGTCCCTTGCATGCCATGAGTTGTATACCGCTTTGTAGGAACATTTAGGACCCTTACTTGTAAAGGTCCACAAATGTTCACATTGCAATCCCAGTTAGTGAGAATGGCGCTGACTTGGCATTGGAGATGATGCCCTAAATATGGAAGCCGGCTCCTCTGATGCCCTGGCCACCAGCACCAGGCCTGCCCAACAGTTTTTTCATGAGAAATCCACAAAAGACTTGGAAAGGACAACTAACTCCCCTTCTTGAAACTCCTCAGCCTGAAGATTTGTTCTGTAACTTTATCCATATTTCTCTTAAGTTGGCAAACTGCAGACTATTATTTTTATTTTATTTTATTTTTTTATCGTTTTAGCCCCACATTTTTTTTTGTTCATAACTGTACATGCTGTGAAGCGCTCTGATACCCTCGGGTCCAGCTAGCGCTATACAAAACTCCAATAAATACATTTCAAAAAAAGATGTTGGCCCCATTGTCAAAATCTATTTCCAGATCTCTATACAAGCCTGGGGAATCAATCGATAAGTGGAGTAAAAACGACCAATTTGTGAATGCCCTGTTCCATCTCACTTCTAAATAAGGCTTTTGTGTATTCCATTTCATGTAAGTGATGATCTTTTACACACAATTTGCATATAATTTGAAGCAACAGATAATAAGAAGATAGTGCATTTGCCCCTTAAGAAGTGACTCAGCACATGGTGGTAGGCAAGTAAAATACTCTTTACAACAAGCGACTTAACATACCTGCAGCAGGAACCTTACAGAACATATCAAAATTGTCCTTGCAGCACTTCTTATTTGTTTGGCATTGTCCATCATGCTCACAGTAGGTGGAATTACTGCGAACTATTTTGGGGTCCACATATCTTTCAGGTGGACACTTTCCAGGCTTCACTAAGAATAAGAACAAAAAGCAAATATAAAGTCATGCATTAAATGAAGAACTTATCTACATGCCTCATGATTCACTGCAAATACTCCTTTTTTAATTGTTGTGATGCATTTTAATGGTAAATAATACTATATCGATATTGTTTACTTTTCCCAAACTTGGTAAAAGTGATTGAAATTGACATTGGGGACAATGATAATGTGGAAACTTGTAAAATAGCTGAATGAGTATTTGCAACATATACATAACTGGGTCGGTGTGTGCTGCAGGTGCACTTTTGGCAAAGAAATCTCTACGAGTCATGCCTCATTGTCAGTTGTTTTAGTAATTTCTGTGATGGAATAAACATTTTTTATTTTGTTAGTAAACATTTTTGGCTTTCTTTGGCCCGAGTACAGCATTTTCTATTACTTTATTCAGATGTTTCATCTTTGTTATTGTGCCAGTATTTTATTTCCATTTTTAATATTAAGTAATTCCACATTCTTGTTATTTACTCAAATCACTTGTTTTATTTTTTGCTATGGGGTGTTGCGGTACATTTTCTTTTCGGTTATTGTTACAAAATGGGTTTTGTCCATTTTGTCCTTCGGGATATATTGCTTTTTACTGATCACCCAGTTTCTGACTTTTTACTGTGGGTGAGCCTATCTACATATGTCTCGCCCACGGTAATAGCATGACAAACAGACTGTGCATGTTTACCACCAGTGTTTGCCTTTTAACAACAGACGGCTGCGATGCGGCATGGGTAAGAAGCCCTTGGCTGGTTACACATTAACATGTTTGCTTGCTGTGCGAATGAGACTCCCATTGAGAAGAACCTGTAACTGCTCACAGGTAGCCCAGCTCAGGGGTACTCTGCAGTGTTACATATTGAACTGGGGTGGGCCTTATAATAGTAGTGGGCACTCATAGGTAAAATCAGCATAGTTTACTGTTTTGTCTGTTGTGACACTTTATTATACCCATGGGGGAAATCTGCCTTAGAGGGCAGGTTTGCTCCTCTTTGGCCTTCAAAGTCCAGAAAGATATCAAAATGGGTGAAACATACGTGGGAAGATTAATTATGTAAGTCTCAAGCATATATAGGCACATCCTATGGGTTGCCCAGATTTTTCATATTTCCCTGTCTCTAATCAGGCTCAGTGCCAAGGCCTTATTTTGAATGGCTGCTCCAAGTTAGTCACACTGCTCCCCAGCAGAGGTGACAAAGTCCCCCCAAACACACACACAAAATGAGTATTTAACAGTGCTTCCCTCAGCTCCTGAAATGGAAGGGATGGGGAAGAAAATATGTTAGTTAGCTGCCACACTGTACTAAGGCGGGGGACAGCCCAGGCCCACTGAACAAAGGAGGGACACCTCTTTAAATCATTGATGGGAAAGGCCCTGGCAGTGATGTCAACGAGGGGTGGAACTGACCAGTGACATTCTGGATGGCACCATCTTGCACTGCTGTGCAGAAGGTTTGAAATGGAGGTAGAGAGGTGATGTGGCATCTTAAGATTGGACTGGGGGGCCTGGTTTCTAGAACATTCCAACCCCACTTAAAAACTCTTACACAAAGAAAAAAGGCTGCTTTTTCTGATGGACTCTGGGGCGGTGGTTGCGGTTAACTGGAAGGACAAACCACTGATGCCCTAAATGACTAAAGACTCTGTCCCCCATTTAACTATGCAGATGATTTTACACATACGGAAAGAGTGGCGTTATATCATGAGTCCACCCGCTTGATTAATCTGAGACTTTTGTACCTAAGCAGGAGGAAAGGAGCACCAGAGACAGAAAAAAAGGAGGAAAGCTGGAGCATTGAGCCAGTAATACCTGCTGCCTTCAACTTACAGCATTTCCCCCAAATGGTCCTTAGTTACAGCGCTTTTGATGCCAGGAGACCTGCTGGAACTGCTTCTGGTGACTAGAGCTCTCCACATGGGGTCAAATGAGCCTAAGAGGATGAACATACTCAGGGCCATAAATGTGTTCTTTTAAACATTAGCTACCTTTGACCTCTATTGAGGGACACAATGTCTGGGCCTTCACCGCCAGCCTGTAAATTACCTCTGGGGTGGCCTACAGCTGGGGGAGCAAGGGAATGTGCAACGTTTTCTATTTTTACCCAAAGCGGGTTTGTGTGGGCGGTTCCTTCCAAAGGCGTATTTTCTGCCCATCTCCCTGAAAGCCAATGCAATGTATAGGGGAGGACCATCATGCTCCCCCAAAGGTAGAAACAAGGGGCTTGGGGTCCCTTCTCTGGGCCCCCCAATAGCACAGAAGAAAGAAGCAGCACCTCCATGCCCCCCAATGCTGATGGCATCCCCCCAGCTCCCTTGCACGTGTCTGGGGGGAGTGGGGTGGCCACAGCATACCAAATACCTGGCATGCATGGAGCAGGCAGAGGATAAGCATGAGGAGGCCCGTTGAGATGGTTGCTGGTTGGGTAGGAAGCCAGCCAGAGCACCTTGGGTGGACTCTCTGAGCTACCCCTAATGAGGAAACAATGCTCAAAAGAATTAAACCATTAAACCCACAAGAAGCTGCTTGGCATGGGGAAGAGGGAGCTCCATAATGCTCTGCTGGCTTTCATATTTACATATTGTTCTGGCTTGTGGTAGCCCCAAATCGGGCAGGTGCGCCACCAATGATGTTGCCAGGTGGCTGCAGGAAGCGCAGTAGCCACCTCTAGTGAAATTGAAGATTATTTCTATCTTTAATCGAGGGGCAGATATTTTTGCCACTGGTGTTTGTTTCTTATTTCAAGCACTCCCAAAGCTGGAGCTTTTGCTGTCCGGTTGGGAGTGCAGGGCTTGTTCTAAGGTTGTATTTTTGTGCCTTGAAGGTGTAGAAAAAAGATGTAGAGTTGTAGACACAAGTTACGTTTATTTTTAATGTTTTGTTAACCATTTATGTTCACAATGATTTTTCATCCATGTTAAAAATCCATTATTGACATTGAGGGTTGTGTTTACACATGATTAGAGACTAATAACATAGTCTTGCTTCATATGTTGTGATGGACCTTGGTAAAGCCAATAGGGTTGTTTTATTTAAAGTGATAGCCCCTTATTTTGTGATGTCTATCTGGTATAGTTGGGGGAGTACTGTGATTTTGAGGGTCCTGACCTGTTAAATATTGAATGCAATTTCAGATTGTTGCTAAGGTATTTTCTTTCTGCTTTATGTACGTGTGCGTGTGCGTGTGTGTGTGTGTGTGTGTGTGCATGTGCGTAAATTAAGGAGTTGTGTTTAGGAGTGTGTGTGTGTGTAATAAATGTACTTTTTTTGAGTGTTATTATTGCATGCCAGCTAATGGTGATTGCTAGTCGACTCCACCTCCCCTGAACTGGTCTTGTACTGCTCTGCTACGCTATCCCTATAGAGGCAAACGCTACACAGGGGCACTTGCTTCCCAGTAATAGGAAATATGTGGGCCTATTACATATGCAAGGCTAACAACCTGCAGAACTAATAACCCAATTTCCTACATTTATACTTGACAGGATTTGACAAAAAGATGGCCGTGCAGATGTATTGTTACTTAGGGCCTTATTTAAGATATAGAAGCCACACTGGTATATTACTGCCCGCCATATTAGATATCTCTACCTGAATGGCAGAGATCTGCATGTCTTCAGAGTAGCTGCCACCACAGTGGCTTCTCTGAAGATTTTTAAGTTTGGTGATCAGTCAAAATATCTCATGTGACTGCTAACCAAACATTTTTGGATGTTTTCTCCCAGGGTTGCGGGGAATTTTTTTTTTGTGTTTAGGGCCACCAGAATTTTCCTGGCAATGCGGAATGAAAAAAAACCTACAGCAGCATGTCTGTCCTAAATCGCACCCACGGCCTAAGGCGCGTATACTGATGACCACAGGTATGTCGTTCCTTTGTCATTTAGAGGCAGAGCCATTGTGACAGTGCTGGAAACAGGACTGAGCACCAACTTTAAATAGAGCGGGTAGGCTGTCAGTTTGGTGTATAGAATCTTCCGTCACATTTGTGGTAGCTTGCCCTGTACACAAACTCCAAAGGACCCCCCTAGTCACTAAACTGGTTGCAAAATAAAACAAATTTGAAATAGAGAAAAAAATGGGGTTGATGCCCAATCAGTCTTTGGCCCCTCCTTGGAGAAGTCACCCAGCAAGGCGATGGAGTACTTTTCTCTCTATGTCCATTCAATCATTGCCCTCTTTGAAATGATCACTTATTGGTTTCAATGCTGTGCTGTGGTGCTAGCATACCCATTCCGCCCTTGACCTCTAAGATGTAATCATTCACAGGTAGCACAGTAATTCAATGTCATCATGTCTTAATGCTACCTCAGGAACCAGACTTGCCAGATGCCCCAGCTACAGTGTAGGATTTTGCAGATCATTATTATCAAATGCAATGGTTTATGGAGAATACAGCTTCCATGATCCACTAATGTATTTAATGAAAACCTGTGGTCAATAAAATGTTGCTTAGTGCACATGGAGCAGGCGAGCTAAACTATTTACTCATTTCCAAATTCCTGATTTGAAATAAAATTAATGTATCGTACTCCTTCAGAAAATGAAATAATAAAACCAGTGCTATACACATATGTAAATGTAAATGTAAATGTATTTGAGCTTATATAGCGCACAGCTACCCGCAGTGGGTTTCCCGGCGCTTGCTTAGGGAACCCGTCCTGGTATTCCCCTGTGAGATAACCCCGGCAGGGTATCCACAAGGTGAAAGCCAGGCATCCCGCCGCGAGGGGCCGTTGTGGAGATTAAGCAAGCTATTGCCCAGAGTCGCAGAGTGTGAACCCGTGAGTCGAGAAGGCACCGGAGCGAGAATTATCGAGTCTGTGGAATTTTTAGCCCAAGACCCGCCGAGGCGGGGAATTGAACCCTGGTCCAGGGCCGAACTCAGCTGCCGGGTCTGCCGCCTCTAACCCCTGAGCCACACTTCTCCACATATATAAGTTTATGTGAGTTTCTTTACTGTGCTAAACATTCACTTTATTTATAATGTACTCTGTGTGTCTGCTGTCACATGACTTAAATGTTTTTTTCCATTTGGCTACAATCATGTCAAATGCTGTTCTTTTCAATTCATTTGCTGTGTTTAACAATTTGAACTTCTTATCTTTCTTGATGGCCCTTGCTTCCATGCAATACATGACTTTAATGTGAGGAAATCGTTCAACACACAGAGATCTGCTTGGAAAATGAAGGACATTATCATCAGCCAGCATTGATATTAGTCTCTTTGAACAAATTCAGATGTACCATTAAGAGTGGGCACACGATGGAAATGGCATCAGTTGTATTAGCATGTGAGAAACAGAATCTGCCCCCCTGAGCCATAACACTTGGAGATATCGGCTGCAGCACCCCAAAAAACAATCAGGTAAAGAAGAATGAGCAATAAAGATGCCTTTAAATTTTGTGTTTATCTTGTCACCATTGCTGTTTAAATGTCATGCAAAGTCTTCTGACAAATTACTCCATGTAAATGACCTAGGTGAGGTAGCAATTTTGCTGAGGTACAGGAAGCGAAAGGTTAGGTTTTTCCAACACATAACAACATTAAAATACCTGTAAACGAACTATACCCATTTCAAAGTATATCCGCAAAACAGCAAATGAAGCAAATTGTTTTAATTCTGAAGTGGGATGCCATCAAAGATTTTAATAGGGTCAAAACAATTAAGACAATTTACTTGGTGATGCGCAAATCATATTATTCTCTGATACTCGATTTCCATAGGTGCTCTACATTTCTTTATCAATAACACTGCATGTCTGTGCATATTTAGTGGCTATTACATTTGAAAATGTGCTGTCTGTCAATGACAGTGTGCTACCCACACTAGTGCCTCACAATGCACCACACCCTACATACAGCACCCTTACCACTCTCCTGGTGAAGGGGCGTGGTACATTTGCTACACTTGTTTTTTTGTATTACACTTGGGTTTTTCACAATCTCATTGTCTCCAGTGATATCACATTAATGGTGAGTCCTCCACTCTGAAAACTGTTCCAGCACCAGTGCTTGCATATCTCTCTTAACCCTACACAAAACTACAACACAAAAAAACTCCCCGGTCCCCGCTTGTGTGTTGAATGCCATCATTTGTCATGAATGGAGGAAATCCCATTAGGTCAAATCTAAATAGGTAAATTTCACAGGCTCTTATACCGGTCGGTAATGGTTTATAATCCAGGGGTTACAAGCGTGACTCTCTAAAGATGGTGTCTCTAATAATTAGCATTCCTTTTCTTTATTGGCAATACTCATTCTTGCCAATGGCATTCTTTAAACCACTCAATGCAACAAAGCTGTCTTTTAAATTGGTATTTTTTGCTTTTTCTTAGCCTCTTTATTGGCGAGAGCACCACAGCCTTCTAATTTCGGCCCCTCGCATTCTTTGTCATGCTGTTTCCGGTCTCGCGTCCAGTCTGGCCTCTCCCTCCAATTTCAACCTGCTAGCAATAGGCTGCGAGGCGCCGTTCACACCACGTGAAAAGGGCTGGGACATTCTCAGGGTCTTGAACATGATTGTGCGTCACGCCACAGAGGTGCGCATCCATTGTTCTGCCCCAGAGGGACAGGGGGATCTCCTCTGCCCTCCGGACTCTTTCCAGACAGACCTGTGTCCAGGGAGTAGCTGTGTATCTCGCACTTGACGCCCCACTACTTGTGAAGTGTTTGTCAATAAACACAAACTATAGAAATAAAAGAAGGCGCTTCTAGAGCCAGCAGGCGTGTTATGAGTGTAGTTATGTGCACAGTACTCACCTGTGATTGGTTGTTTTAACGGTTGCCCACATGCCGCGCGCAGCACGCAGAGGGCGAGGGCCGCTCCCAGCAGGAGGACGGGTGTGCTGCTCTGTCTCTTCATGGCGACTCTATGATCGGTTTGACTGCAGGTCTCGCCCAGTGCCGGTTTTTATATGCTCTCAGAGGTGCTTCTGGATGAGCAAGGTATGGGAAACAGCCTCCAGGAAGACTTTGTTTGGACTCTCCCTGCTGGGTATTTCACAATGCATCCGTGTGCCCCTGCCAGGCCCGTGCCCGGGAGCAGTTCCCGTTTAGCCCTACCCAGCTTGGATTTTGCCAGTGCGTCAGAGATAGTTGTCTTTGTTCTCTTCTGTTTCCCACTTGCCTCATAATGCTGACGAGCAGCCAAAGGTTAAAAAAGATGGCTTGTCCCTCAAAAATCCGAAGGCGTATGCCCCAAAGTGCTTGCTCGGTCAGGCTGGGCAAATCATAAAAATGCTGGTATGGTTGGCATCACATGCACTGCTTGCACGATAAAGGCCCAAAGTGCAAAACGCTATAGGTTTTAATAACTGTGTTTTAATTTTAGTACAATTGGCATTGTTACTACATTGGGGTCTTTAAATCAAATTAATTACTTGTAAATATAATAAACAATAATACTTAAAAACTTATCTCAAGAATTCCAACAGTCAATTCAATGCGTTCTCGAAAGAATCAGGTTTAGGTTATCCCAAATGTTACATGGAAACAAAGGAAGGTACAGATAAGTAATTTACCTAAGATAACACAATTGGTTGGAGTAGTCAAGATATGCAATTTTGCAATTAAAAGCACTGTGAATTCTGGTCTTCTTTAACCAGTAATGCAGCGTTGGATGACACCGTGTTCAGTAAAGCTGACTGACACATACAAAAGTATTTCATAAATGTAGGAAAGTAGGATCAGCTTCTCATGGTTATCCCCACTTTTTGCTTTATTTTACACTGTTTTTGACTAGTCTGACTGGGGATCCTGCTAATCAGGACCTCAGTCTATCTATTCTCCCTAAAACGTTAAGTCATGTACTTAGGTACACTCCAGATTGGATACTGGAGCACCCTTATAATCCCTAGTATACGGTACATATGTACCCAGAGCATTGGTACCCCAGAGGCCTCCCATGGGCTGAAGCATGTATTATGCCACCCATGAGAGGCCATACAAAATGGAACTACAGTCCTGCCATTGCAGCCTGTGTAAAATGCTGCATGCACCACTTACTTTAGATATAGGTTACTATATCTATAGGCCACTACACTTAAAACCCGTAAGTCACCCCTACAGCAGGCCTTGACAATCCTGAAGGCACTGGGCTTTACATGAGAAGAAGCCCCTGCCTGAGCAGAGCACCCCTGCAGCCTTCAGAGACCTCTCCCGGGTTGTCGGTGACACAGCCAGACATATAGGTTGAGGTGCCTTATATGTTTGCTAAAATGCGATCTCGAAAACGGCTGCAAACAAACCATGTTGTGTTTGGTATCAAACACCTTGGAATCATACCTCCACGCCGGCAACCAATGTGGAGGTATGATTCTGCCCCTCAGAAGCAAGCCTTGTGGGTCCCTGGTTTTCCCGGTACCAGCCTTCTCAACCCGGATAGCACAAAATGGATGCTGCCAACCAGAGACACATTTCTGCCCTCCTGCTGCTATGCCAAGCTCAAGCAGAGGAAGGCAGCACCATAGTTATCCTGTCGCAGGGAGGTGTGACCACCTTCCAGACAAGATTTAGTGTATTGGGGCTGGGCAGGTTGGGTGCCCCTCCAAAGTGCCTGAAAATCTGCATGAGGGGGACATATGTTGTTCCTTTGCATAGTCCAGTTCAAACCAGTAACCTCCCCACTGTCCTGACCCTCCACTGGGAGGGTCCCCTGAATCCGTACAACCCTTTCCCGTGGGCAAAAAAGTGCTTACCTGGCTGTAGGACCCTAGATTTGACGTGGACAAGATTCTGAACAAGAAAACACTGACCTTCGACCGCCTGGACACGCTGGACTTTGACCGGCCATACTTCGTTTCCCTCTCCGTCCAAAGCATTGTCTGTGCCTGTGCCCCATACAGGCTCCGTGCAGGACCTGTTGAGCATCAAGGACAACTGAAGTATGTACCTTGGGGTGAAGGAGCCACTCCCCTGCCTTTGCAGGCACCATGACGCGACTGACCGGTCTGCTGATCCTGAGCTCCTGCGGACTCCGAAGGCTCCAACAACACAGGAGGTGGGTACCTATGTTCCTAGAGGTTGCGCTGCCCTCTCAATGACATTGAGAGCAGTATCCCTCCTGGGAACCGCATAACCCGAAACCCCTGTGCACTGGGTACTTTTGCAGGTGCACATGCTTGTTGGGGTTCCCCAACTTAATGCACTAGGCTGTCAATAGCCCCTACCTCTGCGCACATTTCATACAAAGGACTTTGCCTTCCTCGCACTCTGTGCCCTGCAAGCTGTTGCTTTGTGAAACCGCTAGACATCCCCTTGCGACTCCTGTGCCTTCGGCCTGTGGGTCCATTTGAGGGACAACATTGCTTTTCTTGGGCTCCTCTGGTTGCTCCAGGCCTGCCCTGACTCCCCTTGCTCTGGTGAGTGTCCTGGTCCTTGCTGAGCCAGACCGTGACCTTCCTCGACCTTCTTCATTGTTTGCCGCTGCCGAGGCTTGTTGGTGCTCCCACCGGACACTGATCCCTCAGCACTTCAACATCCTTTGTGGGACAGCTTGTATCCATCTCCTGGTCTTCTTTAACGTCTCCTGGTCCCTGCAGCTGTAGAGTCAAGTTCTCCTTCTTCACACCTGAAGCAACCGGCATCACTGTGCATTTGTTCAAAGGGCCCTGGTCACTCCTGAGTGACCCAGACTCTGTCCCCTCTGCTTTCATGTTCCTTCCATCAAGAATCCACCTGTGGATTCCACCACCCACTTTTCTTCTTTCCAGCAGTGGCATTTCTTTGAAGACTCACATTGAAAACGGCAGTGGTTTCAGACGAAACTTCAGTCCTATGCACCCGGCTTCCCTAGGATAGGTAACTCTGTAACTTTGACATCCATTGGTGGAGTGGCTCTCCAACCTGCTATGTTCCAAAGTGTTTCCTCGTAATCCACTGGGAAGGGTCCTTAAACATTAAAACTGCAACCGCGACTCTCCCATGGAATTGTATGTAGCACACGGTCATGCTCTCACACTGCACCCGTTCTCCGTGGGGTTCCTACTTTCTCACCTTGGGTGGTTCCTTGGGGTCCCTGTGAATCTACATCCTCTAGACTCTGTCTTGACTCGAATCATGGTTATATGACTATTTTAGTATATGGTTTGGTCTCCCCCTGGAACCCACTGTGTATTAGTGCTCCTCACGATTGTTTCAGTGCTACAGTATTGTGTCATTTGAGTTTATCTGCGTGTAGCAGATACTGTGAGATGTTTAAGGTGTTATAATAATAAATATATATTCTTATAACTACTGTGTGGTTCTCCTTTCATTTAACCAACACAAAAAGTTGCATTCTGGTCAAAAAAAGTTGCTTAACATTCCTTCAAGATTAAGCCTGAAGGCCGCTCTCCACAGCTACCACTTGGATAGCTTTCTAAGGTTATCTTCGACCTCTTAAATCACCTTAAGGGTTGTTTGGACTGATGCAAGGTGCCGGCTTACTCGTTGGCATTATATACCAGGCCAACTTCTCACAATAAAGTAACAAGACACTGCATAATACATATTCATAGAACTAAGTTTGGTAAATCAGGTAGGTGTCAATCAAAACAAGATTAAATGGCACAAAAGATACATGAAACCTGATTTAGACTTCGGAGTGCTTTATTTAGTCTGTCAGGGTGATAGAGTAAAACACTCTGTCGCCCTAATGGGGTAATTTCGAGATGTCTGCCGGCCCAGTAGTCAGTGTATAAAAAGTTTGACTGAAAGTACAGCCAACATGATCCTTTATCTTTTAACATGTTTTTTGCATTTTCAAATCCCAAAGGTGGTTGTTATTTTTGAAAATACAAAAAGGAATGGCCCCCACACCATGGGAGGTGGGACCTACAGTTTAGCTGAAAGGGTACCCCGTTGCAATTTGACAGCATACCTTCTCCACCAAACTCTAAATCTGCCCCATATTTTGCCCATAGTCTGGGTACAATGGTACACCTCTACTTCATTTCTAGTTGCTTGCCTCACCTTTTCATGTCTGATAAGGGACCTTTTATACTGTTTCTTGAAGCACATATAATCACCAAAAAGAGCTTTAAAGCAGCACTCAGGAGAGACTTTGGCTCCACCCATATCATGATCTTTGCTACAGCATTTGATTGGTCTGTATTTATATTAATTCACCTAGGCAGTAGTTCCATTGTCCATAACAAATAGATTAATTACTAAGCCCTTGCGCGCTGCCGTCGGCCGACGGGAGCCCTACCTTGCTAGTGCTGCTGTCGGCCAACGGCCGACGGAGCCCCACCTACCCTTTAGAACGCCCGCACTGCGGCGGAATAACCGCCACGGTTAAAGCGTTAACATAACAAATCCATGTGAAATAAAGCAGAAAGGAGCTTTTCATGGTGTACCGTGTAACCACTTGACACGTGCAGTAGGAAGATGTTTTATCTGTGATTCTATGACAAATGCAATTAGAAACAGGTTAACACTGTGAACCTCTTGAAAAATTCAAAAGGAAGGATTTTTATATTGTGAAGTCTGACAAAAGAAAGGGTTTTACATTGTATGCTCTATGACAAACATTAAAGATGTGGGCTTTAAATTGTTTAAAACTGAGAGACTTTCTGAAACAGATACCAAGTTCAGGAAGGGCTGGGTATCATTGCGTACATATGCAATATGTTATGTTAGGAGGTTTTTGTAAAGCGCACTATCACCGTAGGTTTCCTGGCGCTGATTGGGATACTGAGAGGGGCAGATTAGAGTTTATCCAGATTGGGGGAAGAGCCAGGTTTTAAGGGACTTACGGAAAAGGATAAGTGATGTGACAGATTTGAGAGAAAAAGGAAGAGAATTCCAGAATGTAGGGGCAAGATATGAGAAGCTTCGGCCTCCCATCCTTGTAAACTTGAAGGGTGGGATGACCAAGAGGTGAAGATGGGAAGATCTGAGAGTGCGGGGGGGGGCAGTAAGGGGTGGTAAGAGATTTCAGAAAGCTAGGTGAAGGGCCAGTAAGGGACTTGAATACTAGGCAGCCGATCTTGAAGGCTGCCCTGAGATTGATGGGGAGCCAATGCAGTTTAGCAAGGAGGGGCTTGGCCGACTGCCATTTGGGGGTCCTAGATACAAGACGCGCCGCTTGGTTCTGCACGACCTGTAGCCTGTGAAGCAGGGTTTTAGGCAGGCCATGATAAAGAGAATTGGAAAAGTCCAAACGGGACAGGACTAAGGCCAGAGTGACTTGAAGTAGGACAGCGGGGGACAGGAGGTAAGCAACCTTCCTGATCCTGCGGATCTGAAACATGCAGGACGAAACCACTGCCCCCACCTGGGCCTTGAGGGAGAGTTCGGAGTCAATAATGACACCCAAGCTCTTCACAGATGTCACAGGGACAGGGGGAGGACCAAGTTCAGAAGGCCAGAAGTGTGGACCCCAATGGATGGAGCTCCTGCCGGGAAGAAGGAGCTCTGTCTTTCCAGGATTCAGCTTAAGCTGATTTTGGCTCATCCAGAGAAGAATATGGGACATAACAGAGTGGAAATTAGAGACAGCAGAAGGGGTGGAGAGAGGAAAGATGAGTTGTAGGTCGTCAGCGTAATTAAAGACGGTGACGTCCCACTGCCTCAGAGAAAGAAGAAGGGGGCGAAGATAGAGATTGAAAAGGAGAGGGGACAGAGAAGAACCCTGGGGTACACCGCAAGTGGAGGAGACTTTGGGTCCACGAAAGGTCCCCAGACTGACCGTCTGAGACCTACCAGATAGAAAGGAGTGGATCCAAGCCAGCGCCGGGCCCTGGAGGCCGGCCTGCTCGACACGGCGGATAAGGATGTCATGATCCACCGTGTCGAAGGCGGCCGACAGGTCTAACAAGACCAGGGCCTGGGGGATGCCCTTGTCAGCATTGTCTCTCAGAGTGTCGAGCACGGCTAAGATGACTGCCTCCGTGGAGTGGCCGGGTCGGAAACCGGCTTGGTTGGGTTCCAGGAAGTTCGAATTTTCGACAAACTGTGAGAGGCTAGCCGTTACATGGGCTTCCAGGATTTTGGAGAAATAGGGAAGGAGGGAAATAGGTCGGTAATTGGCAGGGACCGATGGGTCGGCCCCTGGCTTCTTCAGGAGAGGAACTAAAACGGCCTCCTTAAAAGAGCCAGGCACCGTACCAGAGGAAAGAGACGAGTTCAGCAATGGAAGAATGCTTTCAGGAAGAGAGATACAGATGTCTCGCAGTATAGACGGGGGGCAACAGTCATCCGGGGACCCAGACTTGACCCAGGTAGCTAGTTTTGCTAGGGTGGTCGAGTCAAGAGTAGGGAAGTGTAGAAGTGAGGAAGAGTTATGGGGAACCGGGGTGGAAACAGCGTCAGGAGAGGGGGTGGTGATAGAGTCCTTAATCATAACAATTTTTTCAACAAAAAAGTGGCTAAGGGCGTTGCAGGATTCCTGGGTAGGGGCCTGGGTGGGGAGAGTCCTGGTGTCAGTAGTGAGTTCCCCAATCACCTTGAAAATTTCTTTGGATTGAATAGGTGCAGAGAGGATTCTTTCCGCGATATATGTAGATTTGGCCGCAATGATGGCTTTCTTATACTTGTTGCGCGCAGCCAAGTAAGACTCCCTGCTAGAGGTGTGGTAGTCCCTTCTCCACCTACGCTCCAGTTGGCGAAGTTCAAGATGTTGCTTTTTAAGATCGGGGTTATACCACTTATGGGAGTGATTGTGCCGTGACCGAGGGAATTTGGTGAGGGGGGCTAGGATGTCGCTAGCCGAGACAAGCCAGTGAGAGATGTCATGAGCTAGCTTGTCAGTGCTGAGGTCAGACGAGAGGGAAGGGCGGGATTTCGAGAGGAGGTCAAGAAGGACCTGCGTGTCTACAGCCCTCCATTTTCGTGCCATGCCGCCCTCAGAGGGAGGGGCTCTGATATGGCCAGTAATAGTGAGGGTGGCGTCTACCAGGAAATGGTCGGACCAGATGCAGGGGGTGATCACCGGATGGGAAAGCTTGACCCCATGGGTCCAGATGTGGTCGAGGATATGGCCTCCGGTGTGTGTGGGGGCATCAATGTGTTGTTTTAGGGTAAGGGACGAGAGGGCCTCGAAGAGCTCAGTGGCCTGAGGGCCAGCGTCCTGATGAGAATACCAGTAGTTGAAGTCCCCAAAAATGGCTACACGAGGGGAGGAGGTGGTGAGGTTGGCTATTTGTTCGACAAACGAAGGGGGAAATAGAGGCATAGGGTACGGGGGGCGGTATAGCACCACGAGCGTGACAGCGCCTTCTTTCGTGCCCAGGTTGACCACGAGGTTATCGACTGCAGGGAGAATGAGCGAGGAGGTGGAGACGAGTTGCAAGTTTTTGCGGATTACTGCTGCAACACCTCCTCCCTGACGGCCGCCAGATCGATTGGCATTCAGCATGTAATAATCGGGAGGTAACGCTGCCAGAATGTCAGGGAGCGAGTCTTCCGAGAGCCATGTCTCCGAGAGTAGGAGTATATCCGGACTCTCGGTGGTCAGTAAGAGGAAAATGTCGATCTGGTGCCTAGTGAAGGAGCGAGTGTTGAGATACAGAACGCGGAGGCTTGACTCGTGGGTAGCAGGTGTGGCAGCCTCTAGTAGAGGGGGTGAGCTTCCCATGATTTCCAGGGAGGTAATACGAGCCCAAGTGATGGGGTGGAGGGGGCAGGAGGGGAACTGAAAGGCTTTAAGTGCCTCGGCGCTGTAGGTAATAGGAGCAGCAGCGTCTCTGGCCCCTGTGCCCGTCTGGGCACGGACGGGCACAGACGGGCGGGACTTAGGCGCGACTTCGGCGCGATGACGGCGCGCCCGCTGCGCCCGTCCGCTGCGCTCCCTGTGAGGAGGGACCATTTTATGAGTCCGAGGGCGGGAGGGGCCGAGCGCTGCACCGCTCGCCTACTCCCTCACCCAAGATGGCGGCTCCCCGGGTCACGACCCAGGCAGCACCTTGCTCGGCTGCAGTGGGCGGGCCGGGAGGCGGAATCAGCTGGTGGAGGTGCAGCGCGACCGGACGGGTCCCAGCGCGCACTCCAAAAACGAAGGAAGATTAAAAGCAGGCGGCGCAGATAAAACAGGACAGCTCCAGGGGACCTGCACAACAAAAGAGGGGTTAGTGTTGTACAGCGTGAAGCGAAGTTAAAATACAGGCGCGTAGGTCCAGTGCGAGTAAGCGCGCAATGAGGCGGCTGGGCTGTGTAATCTCAGCCTGATTACAACAAGCGGCGCTCCCAGACTCCAGAGGACGTCTGAATCGCCCACAGACTCCCAATCAATGGAGCAATTGTCTGGCCAGGATATTTATGAGTCCGAGGGCGGGAGGGGCCGAGCGCTGCACCGCTCGCCTACTCCCTCACCCAAGATGGCGGCTCCCCGGGTCACGACCCAGGCAGCACCTTGCTCGGCTGCAGTGGGCGGGCCGGGAGGCGGAATCAGCTGGTGGAGGTGCAGCGCGACCGGACGGGTCCCAGCGCGCACTCCAAAAACGAAGGAAGATTAAAAGCAGGCGGCGCAGATAAAACAGGACAGCTCCAGGGGACCTGCACAACAAAAGAGGGGTTAGTGTTGTACAGCGTGAAGCGAAGTTAAAATACAGGCGCGTAGGTCCAGCGCGAGTAAGCGCGCAATGAGGCGGCTGGGCTGTGTAATCTCAGCCTGATTACAACAAGCGGCGCTCCCAGACTCCAGAGGACGTCTGAATCGCCCACAGACTCCCAATCAATATGTCATTTTATTTTTAGAATTTACTTGTGTGAGAATTAAAATACAGTTTTACACAGATTTGTTAAGTGTTGTTGAGTGGTTTGCAAAGTTCTGAGTTTGTAACCCAGTTCAGCTGGTGCCTGAGTAAGCCTTGATTGCTCTGCCTCACCATGCTGAAATTCAAGTTCTAAAGGGGTGGACTCTGAGCTTATCTTGGGTTCCAATAATGAATGATGTAATATGTGACATCATCACCAGTGGATTGCGGGCGCAAGAGTTACAGTTAGTACAACTAACTATAACAGAGGAATTTCAATGGTTTTGTATGAGTGAAAATGTCCAGCTAACTATAACACCCCAAAACCTATGGTTGTTTCAATGAATTTTAAAGTTTTTTTAAATGATAATTCCTAACTATAACCTGCTTGAAACCTATGTTTTTTTCAATGAATTTCTAAGGTTTTTTAAATGATAATTCCTAACTATAACCTGCCTGAAACCTGTGTTTTTTTCAGTGAATTTTGAACAATTTTTAAAAGATAATTCCTTAGTATAACCTGGTTGAAACCTATGTTTTTTTTCAGTGATTTCGAAAGATTTTTTCAATAACAATTTGTAAATGTATTAATTGTTATATTTTTTTCTTTGATACCAATTTACTCCATTTTTTTAAATATATGTATTTTTAGATATCTTATTTTTTACATTACATTACACATTTTTAATATATATATATATATATATTTTAAATGTAATATATAATTATATTTTTTAAAATATTTTTTTAATAATATTTTTAGTTTTCATTTTTTAAAATTTTTTCAGGACTCACGCACACAAAATGCACCTTTTACAACTACTGCGCGGAAAGTAGCTGTCATTTTAGAATTCCTCTGTAGGATCCGCGTAGGGTGTGCGATGGGTGCGTATTTTCAGGCGCGATTGCTATGCGACCCGTATGTGACTTCAAGTGCATACGCAACATATACGTATCACGCCACACCACGTGTGCGCGTTTCCGCATGACGTCATCTACGGTGGGCGCATGACTTCCGTGAAATTTTTCGATATACAAATATATATATATATATATATATATATATATATATATATATATATATATGTATTTACTATAAATATTAAGTAAAAAAATAATATTCTATTAGTTTTAATAAACTTATATTACTTTTAATTGCAATTTCAAGACGTCGCGCTAGGTGTGTGCTGCATGTACGCAACCAACGCAGATCCCATGTGACCAAAAAAAAGAGATTTCATTGGTTTATAACACTGACTGTTCTAACTATTGTAGAACCCAACCCATTTCAATTACTCTTCTTAGACCTTCCTTAGGAGAAGACCTGTCCTGAAAAGAACGTCACTTTTTCTTATTTGGAAACCAGAACTTCTTTTTTGGAGACAAAAATGGCTACACCGCTGCATGAATCATCTGATTCTGATGATTTTTTTACTGAACAATTTCTACCAGAACCTCACTCTCCCAAAAGATACACATCCATCGTATGGAAATTTTTTACATTTCCGGAGGGGCAAAAGAAGTGTAATGCCACCAAAGTAACATGCAAAATTTGCCAGACAGTACTGTCCAGAGGAGATCCAAACAATAAATACTCCTGTGGCACTGCTAGTATGCGCAACCACCTCCAATCCATGCATCCTGTGAACTATGCTCACGAAAAATGTAGAAGACTGCGCCAAAATGCACCTCCACCACCGGCAATACCAAGTACCTCAGCGGGTTCACCATCAACATCACCACCAGACATACGTCCCCAATTCATGAAAGTTAGAATTCATTGTGTGAAGTGCAATCGTTTAATTTGTTATGGGGTGCAATCAGTAGACCTAGTTTGCAGAGCAATTGATAACTATTGATGCTAGGTTTTTTTTATTCCCTCAAAGTTCATGGTTCTGTTCGTCCTGTTGACTTTTTTCTTTTAAAAAAAAAACAAAAAAAGAAAAAAATGTTAAACAAAAAACAAAAAAAAGTAAAAAAAACAAAAAAGTTATTTTCAGAACTAACTACTCTGGTTAAAGAAAGAGCTACATTTATATGCTAGTGTGTGAAAGTTTACATAAATGTATACGTACTGCATAATTGACTAAAGAATGCATGTATGGAGGCCGCTGGTACTTCTTTGCCCTCCCCCTGCTGTCAGCCCCCCCCGTTCCACCCCCTCCCTCCCCCGGCTGCCTGCATTCCCCACCCCCCCCGTTTGCCGGGGATACCACATCATGCATCAGATATTCCACGTAAGCGATAACACAGCACACATGGTCAGCCTCTCTTATAGTTTCTTTGCATCTGTTTTCTTTTTCTTTCATGATGTTATGGTTTATTATGTTCTTGTTTAACAGTTCTGAACCAGCAAGTAAAATGTTTTGAATACTGAATTGCGTGTACACACCCCTTTTTGGGCCTGTCCCAATGGTTGGATGAATAGATTCAGTTGGATTGATGCTATGGCCTGGTGAATAGTTGTTTGACTTTTTCAAGGTACATGACGGAGAACGTGCCTTTCGTAGAGAAATCACCGGCTTGAGATATATATGTTTCGGTGAATCATGATGCTATGTATGCGTCGCACCTCCCCTGTTTCGAATGTACTTTAAAGCCAACTGGCAGCGTTGATAATGTGATGAAAAACAGTAAGGGTTTGACTCAAAACTCAGCAAGGCTGAGCCAATAATAACTTGAAAAACAACACACCTGCCTATGCTGAGCAGTTTTTGGAAACAATTCTTTGATAATTGTACATGAACAATAAACATGAACAATGGCTTTTGAAATTGCAACGTTTCTTTTAATTTTTTGCAGACTATTTTACTTTTTAGTCTTTTGCTTGTTTTTTGGCATGAGAATACAAAAAAATGTGTAAGAAAAAACTATACATTTACATATACACAAGAAAAAACACACTTTGGTATGTACAAAATTCATTCAAACTGGCATTCAACACATTCTTGGCCATCCAGACATACAAAAAACATTCATACAGGTCCCATCATCATAATACAGTTTGTAATAATGCAAGAATAGTAACAGTTGTAAATTTCAAACGAAAGTGAAACTTTTTCAGTTTTTTAGAAGGAACAATAATCCATCATTTGAATGACACAACCATAACAACAATGATGATATGGGACTGGGTCAGATCGACGCGTTTCGAACCCTATCCTTAACAGGTTCTCATCAGGACCACAGTGTTACTAAAAGGGGAAGAGGAAAGCAACAGTCACTATACTGAACCTGGGAGGTCACCATCTCAACCGATGTCCCCCTGCACTCAGCCTACCTTAATACGTGGGTCAAGGCTCCTCAAATAATGTAGTAGAAAGCCGATGTATTCCCATCAAAGGGGAGCGAAGAGGTGCTGTGAGAAGAGGATAAATGCATTCAGTCATGCCGGCTCACAACATACTGCCTGTGTCTACACTAGAGCGGGGCTTGGAGGGACAGAGGGAGGTAGCGTGTGCTCACCTTGCAGCGCGTGTGCGCTCACCAATGCTTGTTGGATGGCGCTCGGTCCGCAATTTCTGGATCCGGCGCCTCTGGGGATAAAAATGTAACGATGAACGTTTGGAATCGGGCAGGCGGGAGAAAGCGACATGAGCCGTTTCACGATCGCGCTGAAACGTGCCAGTGTCCGCTTACCTGAAAACCAATTTAAACTCTCAAAACAGTATATCGAACGTCCTCGCTCCTCATACAGTCACTGCTAGCAGGTTACTGAAGCCGTGTTGTCAATTGACTAAAGGTGGAGGATGCCTCCCAAAGCATGAAGGGAGTTGTAGTTTGGATGAAGGGAGTTGTAGTTCGGTTTCAATAAGGAGAATTCTGGGAGATGAAGTCCTGTGGGCTAAATCATGGGACAGTTTTGTAGATTTCCGAAATTTCGTTTAATCCACTGACTGCTGTATCATACTTCATGATCAAAAGTGCCTCTCTTTGGTTTAATCTTAATTCTAAGTTCCCCCCTCTAGGATCTTTTTCGATTTTGGACAGGACGGTCCATTTGAGGTCCTCTTTATCATGCTTGTTCATCAGCCAGTGGTGTACCAATGGCGCATTCTCCACTTCTCTACGAATTCTCGATTTATGCTGCGTGATACGTTGTCTGACCTCCTGGGATGTTTTCCCGATGTATAGTTTGGGGCAGGGGCAGACAATCGCGTAAACTACATTCCTGGTTTTGCAGTTGGTAAATGATTCATGCTTCCAGTGGATGTTGTTAAAGGAGAATACTGTTTCTTCCATGGTGTCATGACAACAAATGCAAGTGCCACATTTGTGGTGTCCTTTTGTCTGGGGGAAGCCAAAAAGGCTTGTTAGAGTTGGTGATTGTTTACTAGGTAAGGCTGCCCTTACAATGTGGTTCGCCACGCTCTTCTCCTTCTTGAATGCAAATAATGGTGAATTTCTCATGTCCTCATGTAGGTCTTGTACTAGATGCCAGTTGAGGTTTATCAGCCTTTTAAGTTGATTGGCAGCAGGGCAAAAGGTTGATACACAAACCATACGATTTTGCTCAGTCCTGGCTTTCTTAACCATTAGTGTTTCGCGGGGCGTCCACCAAGCTCGCTTAAGAGATTGCTTAAGGAGTTTTCTCGGGTATCCTCTCTGGAGAAGCCTCTCCATGAGTGAATTTGCATGGTGGAAATATTCTTCTTTGTCTGAACAATTCCTGCGGATCCTCAGGAATTGTCCAAGGGGTAAATTCTCTCTTAAACTCCGAGGGTGATTGCTGGTAAACAGCAAGGCCTTGTTCCTATCGGTTGTTTTTCTAAATAAAGTTGTTGCCAGGTTTCCGTTGGCAGGGACAACTTTCACGTCCAAAAATGTGATAGATTGGCTGGACGATGTGCAATTAAATTTAATGTCGCTTGAGCGCCCATTGAGCCATTCAACAAACTCTCCAAGGGTTTCTGTAGTCCCAGTCCAGATAAAAAAGATGTCATCTATATACCGCATATAATGCGAGATCTGATGACTGTAGGGATTGTCGTTGTAAATAAATTTCTTCTCATACAGGCCCATAAACATAATTGCTAGTTCCGGGGCAAAGGGACATCCCATGGCTACTCCCTTCACCTGAAGGAAGTAGTCGGAATCAAAAGTAAAAAAATTCTTTCTCAATGCGAAGGATGCCAGCTGTACTATGAAATCAGAAGGTACTTGGCAGGGTCTGACACGTGTCTCCAAGAACCATGCTAGTGTCTCAAGGGCCTGATCTTGGGGAATCTGCGTGTACAAGGATACGACGTCTAGCGTCACTAAGAGCTGGGAATCTTGTTCAAAGGGAACTGTACTAATTCTTTGGAGGAAAGCCGTGGTGTCTTGAAGATGTGCTGGAATTTCTTCAATGAATGGTTTCAGAAAGAATTCGATATACTTGGCCACTGGTTCTAGTAAGGACTCACACCCAGAAACTATGGGTCGTCCTGGTGGATTTAATTCATCTTTGTGGATCTTAGGTAATAAATAAAAGACCGGAGTTCGTGGATTTTTGTTCTGTAAAAAATTGAATTCCTTCGGTCCAATGAATCCTAGATCAAATCCTTTCTGGATGACTGAAAATAGTTCACTCTGAATTTCGAGTGTAGGATTCCTTGTGATGCGTCTATAGCATGAATTGTCCTCCAATTGTCGAAGTGCTTCTGCTTTATATTTATTGATGTCCCAAATAACTACAGCTCCCCCCTTGTCTGCCTGTTTGACTACTATGTTTCTGTCATTTTTCAAGGTGGCCAAAGCTTCTTTCTCTACTTTGGCGAGATTAAATTTAACAAAATTCCGCTTCTTTTCAAGTGCTGATATTCCTGAAAGAACTGTGCGTTCAAACGTAAGTATCTCTTTAGGAATTTTTGAGCCGGCTGGGCAAAAGGTGGATTTCTTCCTTAATCCCGTCACTTCTGTTTGATTTTCCTCGCATATATCAGAGAAGAATGTCTTTAATCTTAACTTACGACAAAATTCCAAAGTTTCTAACTTCATCTTAGTGAAGTCTGTAAGTCTCGACGGGACAAATCCAAGGCCCTTCGTCAAGATGGATGTTTCAGCTTCACTTAAAATCCTGTCAGATAAGTTAAAGATGGATGGAAGGTTTAACTCTTGTAGAACCGGGATCGCGTCCTCATTTCCCATGGCTGGACGGGACGTGACCGACCTCTCGGTTTCTGTGGGCCTTGTCCTAAAAAAGGTGCCTGGTTTTGTTGTTGACGTTGTCCCTGGTCTTGCTGGTTGCCTTGCCTATTTTGATAGGATCTATTAGTGTTATTAGAATCACTTCCAGACGAGGATGTATCCGAGAATGAAACGAAGGCACGTCGAGAGCGGCCCTGGTTATCCTGGAGGAACCGTCGTGATTCAGAGTTAGAGTAAAAGTCTTTTCTCAGGTAGGGGTATACGGATTCCAACGAGAAATTTTTCTTGTCCAGCTCGAACTTATTATTTTTTTGGGCAACCGTGAAGTCCTTAAATTCGCCGATCTCCTTTTCAACCTTCTCCAGGAGTCCTTTTGAATCAGCTATGAGTTGATTGTCTTTAATTTCTTTTTCTAGTTTTTCAATTTCAGCGAGTTCTTTAACTGAAATTCTGTGTGCGGTCTCAATGGTAAGGACCATCAGGTCCCTACTGCACTTTGTTTCAACCCCACTGAATCCTTTTTTGTATTCAGGGTCGTCAGTGAACACGACCGGGATGTTGCGAATTTGAAGTCCTGCGGGGATTGTACCTGATCTTAAATGCTGGAGTAAAAAATGACCATGAAGATCCGTCCTAATTTGTTTTTTTCGTAGGCGTATAAGTTTATCAGATTCGTTGACGGTGTTGGCCGCGACACTGAGGGTTGCAGAGGCAAAGGGAGGCGGATCTCTCATAAGGTTTTGAATATGTTCCTCTGTGTAAGCTACCGTGTCCCGTTCAGCCATACCCACACTGAACACACGTGCAAAAGAGAAGGTTTGAGAAAATATGTGAAGAAAAAGGATGGAAGGATTAAAGAAGGACTACGCCCACACCACAAAACACAAAGTGAAAGTACTATTCCAACAGGATTAGTCCTGTGGCAGCTCCTTCTCTGCCCACCAGAACCTCGCGAGCGTGCGCCCGCTAAACAGTATGAAAAACAGTAAGGGTTTGACTCAAAACTCAGCAAGGCTGAGCCAATAATAACTTGAAAAACAACACACCTGCCTATGCTGAGCAGTTTTTGGAAACAATTCTTTGATAATTGTACATGAACAATAAACATGAACAATGGCTTTTGAAATTGCAACGTTTCTTTTAATTTTTTGCAGACTATTTTACTTTTTAGTCTTTTGCTTGTTTTTTGGCATGAGAATACAAAAAAATGTGTAAGAAAAAACTATACATTTACATATACACAAGAAAAAACACACTTTGGTATGTACAAAATTCATTCAAACTGGCATTCAACACATTCTTGGCCATCCAGACATACAAAAAACATTCATACAGGTCCCATCATCATAATACAGTTTGTAATAATGCAAGAATAGTAACAGTTGTAAATTTCAAACGAAAGTGAAACTTTTTCAGTTTTTTAGAAGGAACAATAATCCATCATTTGAATGACACAACCATAACAACAATGATGATATGGGACTGGGTCAGGTCGACGCGTTTCGAACCCTATCCTTAACAGGTTCTCATCAGGACCACAGTGTTACTAAAAGGGGAAGAGGAAAGCAACAGTCACTATACTGAACCTGGGAGGTCACCATCTCAACCGATGTCCCCCTGCACTCAGCCTACCTTAATACGTGGGTCAAGGCTCCTCAAATAATGTAGTAGAAAGCCGATGTATTCCCATCAAAGGGGAGCGAAGAGGTGCTGTGAGAAGAGGATAAATGCATTCAGTCATGCCGGCTCACAACATACTGCCTGTGTCTACACTAGAGCGGGGCTTGGAGGGACAGAGGGAGGTAGCGTGTGCTCACCTTGCAGCGCGTGTGCGCTCACCAATGCTTGTTGGATGGCGCTCGGTCCGCAATTTCTGGATCCGGCGCCTCTGGGGATAAAAATGTAACGATGAACGTTTGGAATCGGGCAGGCGGGAGAAAGCGACATGAGCCGTTTCACGATCGCGCTGAAACGTGCCAGTGTCCGCTTACCTGAAAACCAATTTAAACTCTCAAAACAGTATATCGAACGTCCTCGCTCCTCATACAGTCACTGCTAGCAGGTTACTGAAGCCGTGTTGTCAATTGACTAAAGGTGGAGGATGCCTCCCAAAGCATGAAGGGAGTTGTAGTTTGGATGAAGGGAGTTGTAGTTCGGTTTCAATAAGGAGAATTCTGGGAGATGAAGTCCTGTGGGCTAAATCATGGGACAGTTTTGTAGATTTCCGAAATTTCGTTTAATCCACTGACTGCTGTATCATACTTCATGATCAAAAGTGCCTCTCTTTGGTTTAATCTTAATTCTAAGTTCCCCCCTCTAGGATCTTTTTCGATTTTGGACAGGACGGTCCATTTGAGGTCCTCTTTATCATGCTTGTTCATCAGCCAGTGGTGTACCAATGGCGCATTCTCCACTTCTCTACGAATTCTCGATTTATGCTGCGTGATACGTTGTCTGACCTCCTGGGATGTTTTCCCGATGTATAGTTTGGGGCAGGGGCAGACAATCGCGTAAACTACATTCCTGGTTTTGCAGTTGGTAAATGATTCATGCTTCCAGTGGATGTTGTTAAAGGAGAATACTGTTTCTTCCATGGTGTCATGACAACAAATGCAAGTGCCACATTTGTGGTGTCCTTTTGTCTGGGGGAAGCCAAAAAGGCTTGTTAGAGTTGGTGATTGTTTACTAGGTAAGGCTGCCCTTACAATGTGGTTCGCCACGCTCTTCTCCTTCTTGAATGCAAATAATGGTGAATTTCTCATGTCCTCATGTAGGTCTTGTACTAGATGCCAGTTGAGGTTTATCAGCCTTTTAAGTTGATTGGCAGCAGGGCAAAAGGTTGATACACAAACCATACGATTTTGCTCAGTCCTGGCTTTCTTAACCATTAGTGTTTCGCGGGGCGTCCACCAAGCTCGCTTAAGAGATTGCTTAAGGAGTTTTCTCGGGTATCCTCTCTGGAGAAGCCTCTCCAGAGGACTAATGAGGACTAATCCTGTTGGAATAGTACTTTCACTTTGTGTTTTGTGGTGTGGGCGTAGTCCTTCTTTAATCCTTCCATCCTTTTTCTTCACATATTTTCTCAAACCTTCTCTTTTGCACGTGTGTTCAGTGTGGGTATGGCTGAACGGGACACGGTAGCTTACACAGAGGAACATATTCAAAACCTTATGAGAGATCCGCCTCCCTTTGCCTCTGCAACCCTCAGTGTCGCGGCCAACACCGTCAACGAATCTGATAAACTTATACGCCTACGAAAAAAACAAATTAGGACGGATCTTCATGGTCATTTTTTACTCCAGCATTTAAGATCAGGTACAATCCCCGCAGGACTTCAAATTCGCAACATCCCGGTCGTGTTCACTGACGACCCTGAATACAAAAAAAGGATTCAGTGGGGTTGAAACAAAGTGCAGTAGGGACCTGATGGTCCTTACCATTGAGACCGCACACAGAATTTCAGTTAAAGAACTCGCTGAAATTGAAAAACTAGAAAAAGAAATTAAAGACAATCAACTCATAGCTGATTCAAAAGGACTCCTGGAGAAGGTTGAAAAGGAGATCGGCGAATTTAAGGACTTCACGGTTGCCCAAAAAAATAATAAGTTCGAGCTGGACAAGAAAAATTTCTCGTTGGAATCCGTATACCCCTACCTGAGAAAAGACTTTTACTCTAACTCTGAATCACGACGGTTCCTCCAGGATAACCAGGGCCGCTCTCGACGTGCCTTCGTTTCATTCTCGGATACATCCTCGTCTGGAAGTGATTCTAATAACACTAATAGATCCTATCAAAATAGGCAAGGCAACCAGCAAGACCAGGGACAACGTCAACAACAAAACCAGGCACCTTTTTTAGGACAAGGCCCACAGAAACCGAGAGGTCGGTCACGTCCCGTCCAGCCATGGGAAATGAGGACGCGATCCCGGTTCTACAAGAGTTAAACCTTCCATCCATCTTTAACTTATCTGACAGGATTTTAAGTGAAGCTGAAACATCCATCTTGACGAAGGGCCTTGGATTTGTCCCGTCGAGACTTACAGACTTCACTAAGATGAAGTTAGAAACTTTGGAATTTTGTCGTAAGTTAAGATTAAAGACATTCTTCTCTGATATATGCGAGGAAAATCAAACAGAAGTGACGGGATTAAGGAAGAAATCCACCTTTTGCCCAGCCGGCTCAAAAATTCCTAAAGAGATACTTACGTTTGAACGCACAGTTCTTTCAGGAATATCAGCACTTGAAAAGAAGCGGAATTTTGTTAAATTTAATCTCGCCAAAGTAGAGAAAGAAGCTTTGGCCACCTTGAAAAATGACAGAAACATAGTAGTCAAACAGGCAGACAAGGGGGGAGCTGTAGTTATTTGGGACATCAATAAATATAAAGCAGAAGCACTTCGACAATTGGAGGACAATTCATGCTATAGACGCATCACAAGGAATCCTACACTCGAAATTCAGAGTGAACTATTTTCAGTCATCCAGAAAGGATTTGATCTAGGATTCATTGGACCGAAGGAATTCAATTTTTTACAGAACAAAAATCCACGAACTCCGGTCTTTTATTTATTACCTAAGATCCACAAAGATGAATTAAATCCACCAGGACGACCCATAGTTTCTGGGTGTGAGTCCTTACTAGAACCAGTGGCCAAGTATATCGAATTCTTTCTGAAACCATTCATTGAAGAAATTCCAGCACATCTTCAAGACACCACGGCTTTCCTCCAAAGAATTAGTACAGTTCCCTTTGAACAAGATTCCCAGCTCTTAGTGACGCTAGACGTCGTATCCTTGTACACGCAGATTCCCCAAGATCAGGCCCTTGAGACACTAGCATGGTTCTTGGAGACACGTGTCAGACCCTGCCAAGTACCTTCTGATTTCATAGTACAGCTGGCATCCTTCGCATTGAGAAAGAATTTTTTTACTTTTGATTCCGACTACTTCCTTCAGGTGAAGGGAGTAGCCATGGGATGTCCCTTTGCCCCGGAACTAGCAATTATGTTTATGGGCCTGTATGAGAAGAAATTTATTTACAACGACAATCCCTACAGTCATCAGATCTCGCATTATATGCGGTATATAGATGACATCTTTTTTATCTGGACTGGGACTACAGAAACCCTTGGAGAGTTTGTTGAATGGCTCAATGGGCGCTCAAGCGACATTAAATTTAATTGCACATCGTCCAGCCAATCTATCACATTTTTGGACGTGAAAGTTGTCCCTGCCAACGGAAACCTGGCAACAACTTTATTTAGAAAAACAACCGATAGGAACAAGGCCTTGCTGTTTACCAGCAATCACCCTCGGAGTTTAAGAGAGAATTTACCCCTTGGACAATTCCTGAGGATCCGCAGGAATTGTTCAGACAAAGAAGAATATTTCCACCATGCAAATTCACTCATGGAGAGGCTTCTCCAGAGAGGATACCCGAGAAAACTCCTTAAGCAATCTCTTAAGCGAGCTTGGTGGACGCCCCGCGAAACACTAATGGTTAAGAAAGCCAGGACTGAGCAAAATCGTATGGTTTGTGTATCAACCTTTTGCCCTGCTGCCAATCAACTTAAAAGGCTGATAAACCTCAACTGGCATCTAGTACAAGACCTACATGAGGACATGAGAAATTCACCATTATTTGCATTCAAGAAGGAGAAGAGCGTGGCGAACCACATTGTAAGGGCAGCCTTACCTAGTAAACAATCACCAACTCTAACAAGCCTTTTTGGCTTCCCCCAGACAAAAGGACACCACAAATGTGGCACTTGCATTTGTTGTCATGACACCATGGAAGAAACAGTATTCTCCTTTAACAACATCCACTGGAAGCATGAATCATTTACCAACTGCAAAACCAGGAATGTAGTTTACGCGATTGTCTGCCCCTGCCCCAAACTATACATCGGGAAAACATCCCAGGAGGTCAGACAACGTATCACGCAGCATAAATCGAGAATTCGTAGAGAAGTGGAGAATGCGCCATTGGTACACCACTGGCTGATGAACAAGCATGATAAAGAGGACCTCAAATGGACCGTCCTGTCCAAAATCGAAAAAGATCCTAGAGGGGGGAACTTAGAATTAAGATTAAACCAAAGAGAGGCACTTTTGATCATGAAGTATGATACAGCAGTCAGTGGATTAAACGAAATTTCGGAAATCTACAAAACTGTCCCATGATTTAGCCCACAGGACTTCATCTCCCAGAATTCTCCTTATTGAAACCGAACTACAACTCCCTTCATCCAAACTACAACTCCCTTCATGCTTTGGGAGGCATCCTCCACCTTTAGTCAATTGACAACACGGCTTCAGTAACCTGCTAGCAGTGACTGTATGAGGAGCGAGGACGTTCGATATACTGTTTTGAGAGTTTAAATTGGTTTTCAGGTAAGCGGACACTGGCACGTTTCAGCGCGATCGTGAAACGGCTCATGTCGCTTTCTCCCGCCTGCCCGATTCCAAACGTTCATCGTTACATTTTTATCCCCAGAGGCGCCGGATCCAGAAATTGCGGACCGAGCGCCATCCAACAAGCATTGGTGAGCGCACACGCGCTGCAAGGTGAGCACACGCTACCTCCCTCTGTCCCTCCAAGCCCCGCTCTAGTGTAGACACAGGCAGTATGTTGTGAGCCGGCATGACTGAATGCATTTATCCTCTTCTCACAGCACCTCTTCGCTCCCCTTTGATGGGAATACATCGGCTTTCTACTACATTATTTGAGGAGCCTTGACCCACGTATTAAGGTAGGCTGAGTGCAGGGGGACATCGGTTGAGATGGTGACCTCCCAGGTTCAGTATAGTGACTGTTGCTTTCCTCTTCCCCTTTTAGTAACACTGTGGTCCTGATGAGAACCTGTTAAGGATAGGGTTCGAAACGCGTCGACCTGACCCAGTCCCATATCATCATTGTTGTTATGGTTGTGTCATTCAAATGATGGATTATTGTTCCTTCTAAAAAACTGAAAAAGTTTCACTTTCGTTTGAAATTTACAACTGTTACTATTCTTGCATTATTACAAACTGTATTATGATGATGGGACCTGTATGAATGTTTTTTGTATGTCTGGATGGCCAAGAATGTGTTGAATGCCAGTTTGAATGAATTTTGTACATACCAAAGTGTGTTTTTTCTTGTGTATATGTAAATGTATAGTTTTTTCTTACACATTTTTTTGTATTCTCATGCCAAAAAACAAGCAAAAGACTAAAAAGTAAAATAGTCTGCAAAAAATTAAAAGAAACGTTGCAATTTCAAAAGCCATTGTTCATGTTTATTGTTCATGTACAATTATCAAAGAATTGTTTCCAAAAACTGCTCAGCATAGGCAGGTGTGTTGTTTTTCAAGTTATTATTGGCTCAGCCTTGCTGAGTTTTGAGTCAAACCCTTACTGTTTTTCATACTGTTTAGCGGGCGCACGCTCGCGAGGTTCTGGTGGGCAGAGAAGGAGCTGCCACAGGACTAATCCTGTTGGAATAGTACTTTCACTTTGTGTTTTGTGGTGTGGGCGTAGTCCTTCTTTAATCCTTCCATCCTTTTTCTTCACATATTTTCTCAAACCTTCTCTTTTGCACGTGTGTTCAGTGTGGGTATGGCTGAACGGGACACGGTAGCTTACACAGAGGAACATATTCAAAACCTTATGAGAGATCCGCCTCCCTTTGCCTCTGCAACCCTCAGTGTCGCGGCCAACACCGTCAACGAATCTGATAAACTTATACGCCTACGAAAAAAACAAATTAGGACGGATCTTCATGGTCATTTTTTACTCCAGCATTTAAGATCAGGTACAATCCCCGCAGGACTTCAAATTCGCAACATCCCGGTCGTGTTCACTGACGACCCTGAATACAAAAAAGGATTCAGTGGGGTTGAAACAAAGTGCAGTAGGGACCTGATGGTCCTTACCATTGAGACCGCACACAGAATTTCAGTTAAAGAACTCGCTGAAATTGAAAAACTAGAAAAAGAAATTAAAGACAATCAACTCATAGCTGATTCAAAAGGACTCCTGGAGAAGGTTGAAAAGGAGATCGGCGAATTTAAGGACTTCACGGTTGCCCAAAAAAATAATAAGTTCGAGCTGGACAAGAAAAATTTCTCGTTGGAATCCGTATACCCCTACCTGAGAAAAGACTTTTACTCTAACTCTGAATCACGACGGTTCCTCCAGGATAACCAGGGCCGCTCTCGACGTGCCTTCGTTTCATTCTCGGATACATCCTCGTCTGGAAGTGATTCTAATAACACTAATAGATCCTATCAAAATAGGCAAGGCAACCAGCAAGACCAGGGACAACGTCAACAACAAAACCAGGCACCTTTTTTAGGACAAGGCCCACAGAAACCGAGAGGTCGGTCACGTCCCGTCCAGCCATGGGAAATGAGGACGCGATCCCGGTTCTACAAGAGTTAAACCTTCCATCCATCTTTAACTTATCTGACAGGATTTTAAGTGAAGCTGAAACATCCATCTTGACGAAGGGCCTTGGATTTGTCCCGTCGAGACTTACAGACTTCACTAAGATGAAGTTAGAAACTTTGGAATTTTGTCGTAAGTTAAGATTAAAGACATTCTTCTCTGATATATGCGAGGAAAATCAAACAGAAGTGACGGGATTAAGGAAGAAATCCACCTTTTGCCCAGCCGGCTCAAAAATTCCTAAAGAGATACTTACGTTTGAACGCACAGTTCTTTCAGGAATATCAGCACTTGAAAAGAAGCGGAATTTTGTTAAATTTAATCTCGCCAAAGTAGAGAAAGAAGCTTTGGCCACCTTGAAAAATGACAGAAACATAGTAGTCAAACAGGCAGACAAGGGGGGAGCTGTAGTTATTTGGGACATCAATAAATATAAAGCAGAAGCACTTCGACAATTGGAGGACAATTCATGCTATAGACGCATCACAAGGAATCCTACACTCGAAATTCAGAGTGAACTATTTTCAGTCATCCAGAAAGGATTTGATCTAGGATTCATTGGACCGAAGGAATTCAATTTTTTACAGAACAAAAATCCACGAACTCCGGTCTTTTATTTATTACCTAAGATCCACAAAGATGAATTAAATCCACCAGGACGACCCATAGTTTCTGGGTGTGAGTCCTTACTAGAACCAGTGGCCAAGTATATCGAATTCTTTCTGAAACCATTCATTGAAGAAATTCCAGCACATCTTCAAGACACCACGGCTTTCCTCCAAAGAATTAGTACAGTTCCCTTTGAACAAGATTCCCAGCTCTTAGTGACGCTAGACGTCGTATCCTTGTACACGCAGATTCCCCAAGATCAGGCCCTTGAGACACTAGCATGGTTCTTGGAGACACGTGTCAGACCCTGCCAAGTACCTTCTGATTTCATAGTACAGCTGGCATCCTTCGCATTGAGAAAGAATTTTTTTACTTTTGATTCCGACTACTTCCTTCAGGTGAAGGGAGTAGCCATGGGATGTCCCTTTGCCCCGGAACTAGCAATTATGTTTATGGGCCTGTATGAGAAGAAATTTATTTACAACGACAATCCCTACAGTCATCAGATCTCGCATTATATGCGGTATATAGATGACATCTTTTTTATCTGGACTGGGACTACAGAAACCCTTGGAGAGTTTGTTGAATGGCTCAATGGGCGCTCAAGCGACATTAAATTTAATTGCACATCGTCCAGCCAATCTATCACATTTTTGGACGTGAAAGTTGTCCCTGCCAACGGAAACCTGGCAACAACTTTATTTAGAAAAACAACCGATAGGAACAAGGCCTTGCTGTTTACCAGCAATCACCCTCGGAGTTTAAGAGAGAATTTACCCCTTGGACAATTCCTGAGGATCCGCAGGAATTGTTCAGACAAAGAAGAATATTTCCACCATGCAAATTCACTCATGGAGAGGCTTCTCCAGAGAGGATACCCGAGAAAACTCCTTAAGCAATCTCTTAAGCGAGCTTGGTGGACGCCCCGCGAAACACTAATGGTTAAGAAAGCCAGGACTGAGCAAAATCGTATGGTTTGTGTATCAACCTTTTGCCCTGCTGCCAATCAACTTAAAAGGCTGATAAACCTCAACTGGCATCTAGTACAAGACCTACATGAGGACATGAGAAATTCACCATTATTTGCATTCAAGAAGGAGAAGAGCGTGGCGAACCACATTGTAAGGGCAGCCTTACCTAGTAAACAATCACCAACTCTAACAAGCCTTTTTGGCTTCCCCCAGACAAAAGGACACCACAAATGTGGCACTTGCATTTGTTGTCATGACACCATGGAAGAAACAGTATTCTCCTTTAACAACATCCACTGGAAGCATGAATCATTTACCAACTGCAAAACCAGGAATGTAGTTTACGCGATTGTCTGCCCCTGCCCCAAACTATACATCGGGAAAACATCCCAGGAGGTCAGACAACGTATCACGCAGCATAAATCGAGAATTCGTAGAGAAGTGGAGAATGCGCCATTGGTACACCACTGGCTGATGAACAAGCATGATAAAGAGGACCTCAAATGGACCGTCCTGTCCAAAATCGAAAAAGATCCTAGAGGGGGGAACTTAGAATTAAGATTAAACCAAAGAGAGGCACTTTTGATCATGAAGTATGATACAGCAGTCAGTGGATTAAACGAAATTTCGGAAATCTACAAAACTGTCCCATGATTTAGCCCACAGGACTTCATCTCCCAGAATTCTCCTTATTGAAACCGAACTACAACTCCCTTCATCCAAACTACAACTCCCTTCATGCTTTGGGAGGCATCCTCCACCTTTAGTCAATTGACAACACGGCTTCAGTAACCTGCTAGCAGTGACTGTATGAGGAGCGAGGACGTTCGATATACTGTTTTGAGAGTTTAAATTGGTTTTCAGGTAAGCGGACACTGGCACGTTTCAGCGCGATCGTGAAACGGCTCATGTCGCTTTCTCCCGCCTGCCCGATTCCAAACGTTCATCGTTACATTTTTATCCCCAGAGGCGCCGGATCCAGAAATTGCGGACCGAGCGCCATCCAACAAGCATTGGTGAGCGCACACGCGCTGCAAGGTGAGCACACGCTACCTCCCTCTGTCCCTCCAAGCCCCGCTCTAGTGTAGACACAGGCAGTATGTTGTGAGCCGGCATGACTGAATGCATTTATCCTCTTCTCACAGCACCTCTTCGCTCCCCTTTGATGGGAATACATCGGCTTTCTACTACATTATTTGAGGAGCCTTGACCCACGTATTAAGGTAGGCTGAGTGCAGGGGGACATCGGTTGAGATGGTGACCTCCCAGGTTCAGTATAGTGACTGTTGCTTTCCTCTTCCCCTTTTAGTAACACTGTGGTCCTGATGAGAACCTGTTAAGGATAGGGTTCGAAACGCGTCGACCTGACCCAGTCCCATATCATCATTGTTGTTATGGTTGTGTCATTCAAATGATGGATTATTGTTCCTTCTAAAAAACTGAAAAAGTTTCACTTTCGTTTGAAATTTACAACTGTTACTATTCTTGCATTATTACAAACTGTATTATGATGATGGGACCTGTATGAATGTTTTTTGTATGTCTGGATGGCCAAGAATGTGTTGAATGCCAGTTTGAATGAATTTTGTACATACCAAAGTGTGTTTTTTCTTGTGTATATGTAAATGTATAGTTTTTTCTTACACATTTTTTTGTATTCTCATGCCAAAAAACAAGCAAAAGACTAAAAAGTAAAATAGTCTGCAAAAAATTAAAAGAAACGTTGCAATTTCAAAAGCCATTGTTCATGTTTATTGTTCATGTACAATTATCAAAGAATTGTTTCCAAAAACTGCTCAGCATAGGCAGGTGTGTTGTTTTTCAAGCGTTGATAATGTGGCATTGATTTAATCTGCATGCTGTTCTCCTTATTATCTTTATGTGACCGCACCTCCTTTTGGGTTAACTGTTTCTTTTTTTTTCTCGGCATATGTGCCTTCAGCTTTGCACCTGCTCAGCGACTGTTGAACGGCAAGTAATGACATCATAGCGAACTGTTGGTGCCAACACATGTAATCTTGTGCAATCATGAGTCTTTTTCTCCTGTTTTCTTTTGTGATACGGTCACAATGTAAGTTTACTGCTATGTTATGCAATATAAATGAAAAATGCAATTGAAGATATTCAAACAAAAATGACTAAAGAATGCATTTGTGGTATATGGTGAATGTATAACTACAGAACTATAAGGAAGTGCTGTAGCATGACACTGTAAGCTCTTTAACTACAACGTGCTGAGCTACTTCCGAAGCACAGAGATGCAACTTATGTACATAAATATGTTGGAAGTCTGTCCTTCCCTCTGCATTGCTGCTTAAACTGCAGGCATGTGGTGATACAGGCACCCTTGCACCATGGTGCAAAAATATCTGTGTTGCGTGGAGTTTGTTTTTGTACAGGAAGACACACCTTCCTGCACAAAAACAATCAGTGTAGGCAATTTTCTCCTACAATGTATGCTGTGCATTGTAGCATATATTGGAAGAAAAAAATGAGGAGAAATTAAAACAATTCTGGGGCAGATTTACAAGCTCTCTGCGCCACCAGTACGTCACTTTTTGTGATGTACTGGTTGCGCAGGTGGCTCTTCCATATTTACTAGGAGAGGAAAAGTTACCCTGCGTGACTTTTCCTTTCCTTCTAAATACGTCCCTTTCATATGCAGCTCTATACGTATATATATTACATCATTCATGACATGGTCAGTGACATCACTGATGACATCACTGATGACATCACTGATGACATCATCCAGTGAATGTGGTTTGGTTTGTTATTTAAATATGTATTATATATATAGCAATCTGCATTGAAGAATGAGTGGACATAAAAAAATCTGGATTTAGTAGCAGTGTAATTGATTGTTTACTTGAGTAATTTATAGTGTCTCACTAAATATATTGGATAGTGACTAAACTGTTTGAATATCTGTATCACTTTGTCAGTTGTTATGTAAACTGCTGCACCAGTTGGTTAATAGCTACGTGAAAGTCTATATTAGTTATTGATTAGTTCATCGAGTATTTTTATGGGAGAGTGAATGCGTGTGTGGTTCGGTGGGGGGGCGTCTGACTGCCCAAAGATGTGTGAATAGTTGATTCAGTAGGTATATGACGTTAAGACTACATGTTATAACAATTGTTTGGGTGAGTTAATATCTTTATGGGTACATGTTCAACAAAGTAGAAAAATAAAAGGCAGTGTATGTGACATTTGTTGTATATAAAGAAGTATACATATGACTCAGTGAGTGTATACTTGTAATAGTGATTTTATAACACTATGAGTTACTATCTATATGTTTGTATTAGTGTTGGGGGTAGTGTTTTAGGGTTTAGGGTAGTGTAGTGGTGTTTGTGTAGTGAAGGGGTTGTGCCCGGGGTAGATTTAGGGTTGAAGGTAGTGCAGTGGTGTTTGTGTAGAGTAGGGGGTCATGTTGGTGGTAGAGTTAGGGTTTCGGGTAGTGCAGTGGTGTTTGTGTAGTGTAGGGGGTAGTGTTTTAGGGTTTAGGATAGTGCAGTAATGTTCGTCTAGTGTAGGGGGTAGTGTTTTAGGGTTTAGGGTAGGACAGTGGTGTTTATGTAGTGTAGGGGTTCATGCTGGGGGTAGTGTTTTAGGGTTTAGGGTAGTGTAGCGGTATTTGTGAAGTGTGGGGGTTGAGCTGGGGGTATGTATTAACATTACACTATGACCACTGTAAGCACAATTATCAGTAGTAATCACCAAGAAAGTCCAGGTGAAGTTATCAGTAGAATGCTAGGAAAACGTTTATCAATATTAAATGGTTGTAATCAAGTAAAATTCAAATCATCACAAGCAGTGTGCCACAAATGGTATTACACAAGCAGTAAGTCTCCCCAACTTAGATTTAAAGTAGATAAACATGTTTCATGTGACAGACCCATAGGCCAACGCTGCAGCTTCCACAAGCTTCAACACCCTTCCCAAACTCACAAGACCTTCAAATGGACCCACCCCCCCGAATCAAGAAAGACTGTCACCCATGCACTCATCACCAGCAGGCTGGACGCCGGGAACGCCCTCTATGCCGGAATCAACAAATCGCTTCTCCACAAACTTCAGACTGTCCAGAACACCGCAGCCAGACTCATCCTCAGCATCCTACGACAAGACCACATTACCTAGCATAAACAAGCACTCCACTTGCTCCCCGTCGAAAAAATAGTGACCTTCAAGCTGCTCACACACACCTATAAAGCCCTCCACACACCGGACTCCTATACCTCAATCTCCTTCTACACTCCCAAAAGAAACCTCCACTCCGCTGACCAGACCTTGGCCGAAATCCTCTTTATCCACAGAACCAGACAGGAAGCACACCCTTCTCCTACATCATGGCGAAGACCTGGAATGAACCCCCCCTCAGAATCAGATGAAGCCCCACACTGAAAGCATTCAGGAAGAGCCATAAGACCTGGCTTTTCGAATGACCAAAGCCGCACAAATCCCCCCCACACACTCCCCCGGAACCTTGAAACCCTCACAGGTGAGTAGTGTGCTCTATACATCCCTGATTGATTGATTGATACACCACCACAGTGTGTGTTTGAGTGTTATCAACAGGCCCTGCCATTGGTTTGGCTGTCTGTAACTCTTAAGGGTAGTGAAATGAGCAGTGCTGGCTTTCTACTTTCAGGGTGCTGGTGAGCTACCAGTAGCTCTCGAGCTACTGGTTGGAGACCCCTGGTATGAATAGTGAGTGGGGAATTGTAGTCCTGAAGCACAAATGTGAAGTTTATTACACCACTACATGCATGATACATAGCACTTTGAAGCACTCCATTCCCTACAGCCTGGCTAATTGCATGAGTACATGCTTACTGACTGAATGATTACAGTAATATAAGGAAAGACACTGGGTGAATTCTTTTTTTTTTTAAAACCTTTATTGCAGCATTCATAAGGTACAAGTACGGGCCTACAACCACAGGGGCCGGCCGCTAAACAGAAGTGAAACCTGATTTATCAGAATTTAACACAGCTCCTCAGCCGACATCCCTGAGGTACGGCAGTAATTCAGAATGGATCTTGTACTAGAATGCATTGATACATTACAGGAGATAATAAAGGTTTGATTTTATGTTATTTAAATGAGCGGATCAGGTGCCATACAATATGAACAATAGGACACGGGGGACAGACCGAGAAATCAGGATATGCAGATAAAAGAACCATTCATGGGACTCTGGCGTTAAGACTTACGATTCAGAGAACACAACAGTGCAATATACATTTCCGTAGACGCCAGTACTCAGGGCCTGCCCACCCAAGGTTCGACTGAACGTAAATCAGGGGCACTAAATACCAGATCTCGATAAGTCAAAATAAAGCACAAACCATACTGATCCAAAGGAATAAAGGGAAGGGAGAAAAGAAAGGCCATAGAAAATAAGAAAGGCAAAAAAAAAAAAACTCCAACCCCCACCCTGCACCCCTGCCGATGGCTATAGCCTAACCCCACTAGCAGCGTGCCTGTCGCCCACTAACCAAAACCCTAAAAGAAGGAAAAAGAAGAAGAAGAATGGAGGAGGGCATAATCATACGATGTTTCCGACCCCTTAGTCCCCCCCCCAACACAGATCCCCCTTGTCGCAAAGGACGGATGTAGAGCTACTCCTACAAAGGACCACAGGGGGTACCGTGATACACCGCCCAGCCTCATTAATCAAACGGTTGCAATTCAGGCGCCAATAAAAGTAGTTCCAAATCATCCCAATGCAATGAACTTAACCCTGACCCTTCCGAACCAGCACACGGACCCTCCCCAGCGAGACCCATGAGCACACATACAAGTCATAAATGAGACGGAAGCCATCGAAAGTCAAGCCATTACCACTTGTAGCTGATAACTCTACTAAAAGGTCAAGCACTGAAAGTGTCCTTCCCCGCGCTGGACCGTCTCGATATTTCTCGCCCCGGGATCGTAGAATCTCCAAAGGAGGAAGAGACCACCACACAATGAGGGGAGAGTCTATGGCACAGGTCTCCGGGGGGGGGGAACGCCATACGATACTTCCAGAGTCAATGATGATGTAAGGTACAGTGACACACTCACGGCCTCGGGGACACAATCTTCCAGATCGCCATCCGTTGGTTTTGATATTCGCTTCTCTACTCGTTCCCTCACGGGGTCCTCACGCAAAGGCAAAAAGGCCGCTGCTTGAACGGCTGTAGATTGCTGATTCAACCGTAGGGCAGGGTCCGGGGCCTCAAGCAGAATCCCAGTTAGGCATGCATCCATTTTAGTCAAGGACACATCCATTTGCGAGTGAAACGCCCAAAGTTCCGACAGTATTGATCTTAACGTTAGCCCTGATGTCGTTTGATCCATATTATCAAGTTCGGTACCAGTCTCAATCAGCTCCACGGGTAAAGCCGGCATTTCCAGGAGGGGTGAACAGGATCACGAGGGCAGGCGTAAACGGTGACCCGCCGTTATCCACAGCCGCGGTGACCCGGTGGAACACCGCGGGCTGGGGTCCCGACCCGCCGAGACGCCACAGAAATCTATGCCGGGTCCGCGGGACGGGGATCCCCACCTTCAGTCAGCAAGCAGGTCACCGCTCTCTCGATGCTGGGATAGGAAAAAAATTTCATCACCACCCCCTTTTCTGAATCATTTTTGGCCACTACAGGTGTGGCAGGGTATACTCAGACATGAGTCCCTTGCTCACTGCACCACCAGGATTCAAGCAAGCCCGGCCGACGATGGCTGAAATGCCAGAAACCGGTCTCCGGAAGCTTGTCTCCTTTCTAGTGAAGAATTGGCTTGGTAGTTTGGTCTGCCCTGTTCACATGAGGCACGGGGTCAGACTAATTTGCATATAGCCAGGTTCTGAACTGGGGTGATGCAGTGAGCTAAATAACGGTGATGGATTAAGCCCTGATCTCTTGACTGGGTAAGAGTGGTCTGCTTAATTCAGACACTCTGTTCATCAACATGTTTGCCGAAGTGTAAAGATAGTAACTGGGGGATTGTAGGCCTGAAACACAAGTGTGAAGGTCGTTAGATTACTACATGCATAGTACCTAGGAGTTTCAAGCAGTACATGCCTTAAAGCCTAACTCACTGCAACAGTACATGTACTTATGTGTCTGGAAACACATCAACCAACCAAATCATTCTCTCTCAATTTTCCCAAATGGACACTGATTCACAGTATGATTCTAGACAAATAACAGTATCCCTTGCAGTGTATAAAGAAAGATTAAAAATATTAGATAAATAAATGTATTAAAACTCGTCGAAATTGAATTAAATAAATTAATACTCGGATATAAATTAGAATACTCAAAGTTTAATAGAGAGTATCTCTGGCACGGGATGCAGGGAAAATAGGGGTTTAGGGTAATGAAGAATAATAAAAAAAGTTTTAAAAAAGGGAAGTTACTAGAATAATAAGTCAAAAAAGGGGAATGAATGTTAATACTCGTATTAAAAAAGAGTAACCTTAAAAATGCTTTAACCCCTTCAATGCTCATGACGAGCTTAGCTCGTCATGAGGTACACCTCTTGTGTGCTCATGACGAGCTGATTGCATTGTTTTCTGAGTTCTTCAGCACAGCAGGGGAATTGCTGCAGCAGTGATGGTGTTAATAAGAAAAACGAGTTTAAAAAAAGCATTTTAGAAATTATACGAAAGTTTAAAAGTATAGAAAGAGGCACGTTTACATAAACATGTGACGCACTAAAACAGTGGAAATGAGAACACCTGTCAACTGAAAAACTTGAGTTAAAAGTGGGAGGAGCAATAAATTGATCCCATAGAGTGTTAAGTAACCAAAAAGTGTATAAACCACACCTGTGGGATGATTAGTTTCATTTCAGAGAATCAATACGGGAAAGAAACTACGAACAAGGTAATGATTCAGTGCTGCGGAAGCATCTTCAGAATATCTTTCATTTCCTCAGAGGGAACATATTGTTAATGTATATTTTAAAGTACATAAAACATTATGTCCCCTCCAGAGGAGTTGGATGAATTTCTACGGAGGAAGGAAAGAATATCGAAGAGAGGTAAATTATCTGAATGGGTATATGTTTGATATTTTTAAAAAAGAAAGCAAAAATATTTGAATGATTTTAGAATGTGGTATGTTTAAGTTTAAATGGAATATAATAACGAGTTGATGAAAGAACCATTACAAGAAATATAGGTTAATTAAGGAATTACTATGTGCAAAGTAATGATTAGGAGCGATTCTACCATCATGAGTTTATCTTTCATTTCCACATAGGGATCATATTGTTAATGTATATTTTAATTTACATTCAACTTTATGATCCTTCAAGTGGAGTTGGATGACTTTCAACAAAGGATTTCAAAGAATAATAAATATTATTTTTTTTAGTATGCAAGTATTTCTTAATGATTGAAACATTTACTATAATTACACTAATGGAAATACTTTGCAATAAAGGAAAATACTCTTTAGCCTCTACAGTGAAAATGGGATAAAAGTTTTTATATTGAGTAGTGTTTTTACCAATTTTCACTTGTGAAGAACAGGAGGAATATCTTCGCAAGCACTTTTTTTCAAAAAAAGAATATAATCGTGTCTTCAAATGTTAATGTTGATGCTTTCAATTTTTAAAAATGATTGTAAAATGTAATAATGACATGAAATGTACATAAAAAAAGAAAGATGAAGTAGTGAGGGAGTGTTTGTCGTAGCACTTCTTTTCTACTTTATCTGAAAGTAAAAAAAGCCCTAACATTAAAATAGAGATGATGGGGCAACCCTTATATAATGTAAACTTAAGGAATAAGTGCTTATGATAAAATGAAAAAAATGTGGTCCAACACGTGATACCAATGAATGAAAAAAAGATTTTGCATTTCACCCATGTGATGAATATAAAAGACTCAATAAAAATATTTTGAAAACTTGTGCATTTTTCTTTCAGGGATTCTTTGAAGAATTATACATTTAATGAAAGGGCAAATTACTCCACGCTAAAAGGGAAAAGTCAGCACAGTTATGATACAATAGAAAATAGAATAATATTTTTAAATATCTTTACAGTCAACAAACTCGTAAGCAGAGTTTACAGTTTAAGTTAAAAACACCCTACCGCAACTAGTTTTTGAAACGCATTGTAAAATAAAGTGCCTCACAAAATGGGCTACGCACATGATGAGGGTATCGTAAGGTCACATAGAAAAAACAAGCCAATCAACATTAGGATCATGTAGGTAGAATTAAGCACACAACAGCCATTCAAATGTTTTTGACAAACTGCGCAAGGAAATGGATTGGTCGGTAATACGTCTTCTTACAATGCTTCACAACCAATGAAAAAGAGGTGTAGAAAGTTTCTGTTTTTAACATACGAGCAAATCAGATGACCTTGCAAGAACACGCAGGGGGAGGCAATTGTTGCTTACAATAAATAAGAAACAATAAAAAAAGGGTAGTTTAAAAGAACGCTTTGGAATAAAACACATGCACATTTGATTAAATAAAGTTCATGAAGTGAAGTATAATCAACAATTTTTAGAAAATTAACCGGAAAATTATCAGTCACAACATTAACATTATCGCTGCATTAGCGGTCAATCACATGACTTACGTTTCACCACTGTCTGCCACGCCTTACTTCACTTACAAAGAAAAAAAAACATGTGCCTCATTTGCATAACAAGTGTAGTGCAATGCGAATTATTGAGGATGACTTGCTTTCGCAAAACCGCGAAAGGATTCTTGCAGAATAAGTACGCACTTATCTGCCAGACCCCATTTAATGATTAACCAGGCTCTCAAGGCTAAACACGTCAGAAATAATCTCTCGTCACTTTCGGTTCATCCAGGTTGACCGTGAAAGTGCGTGTCTCCTTCTCCTTTAACTCCTTTCTTTTTCATAGTAATTGTTACTCATACACTATCCAGCAAATACACCACAGATGCAACCTTCTGGATTGGCAATAGTAAATATTACTCATACACTATCCAGCACACACACAACAGATACACCACCTTGGGGTTGGAATATTTTTGTTTACTGATACACTATCCAGCACATACCGTACAGATGCACCCACCTGGAGTTAGAATAGTAATTGTTACCCCTACACTAACATGCACTTACCCTACAGATGCACCCCCCTGGAGTTAGAATAGTAATTGTTACCCCTACACTAACCTGCACTTACCCTACATATGCACCCCCATGGAGTTAGAATAGTAATTGTTACCCCTACACTAACCTGCACTTACCCTACAGATGCACCCTGCTCTCTCTTCCACAATCCAAACCAGATTTACAACACCCTTGCACCACTTTCCAATAGATGCCCATATTCACAGCAGAACATGGGTTTCTATTGGAATACACAAGCCATATTATCAAGCCCATTAAAACAGCTATAATTTTTATCGCCCTGCTTTATAATATGCCCCTTGGTTTGGATTTTGAAAGACAGAGCAGTGAAATCTGTTCTCACTTTCAAAATCCAAACGAGATTGCTTTTCCACAGTCAAGTTAGCATCTCCCCATGTGGAAAAGCAATGCTGGCTCCCGATGGACGGGGGAGCCAGCGGGAACCGTGGGGGCATTGTGACTCCCCCCACGGTCCCCAACATTTTTTATAAGACCCGGGGGATGGGGTCCACGGGGATATTAGAAATTACTGATAGGGGCTATTTTTTTTACAGTAGAATTAGAAGTCACGCACCCAGCGCAGCGCTCAGTGCAACCCCCTGGTGTGCACATGCTGGATGCGCAACTCATAATCTGTAGGGTGTGTGACTCCAGCGCCTTTGGTGCACAACTTCTATGCGTTTGGGAGCCGGCATTGCTTTTCCACATGGAGAGCTACTGACATGCAGCTCCCCATGTGGCAAAGCAATCTGATTTAGATTTTGAAAGAGAGAACAGATTTCCTTGCTATGGGAGAGCGGAGTGGTGGTCCCCGGGGCTTTGGAGACCTTGCAGCCCCCCCAACCATTTTTTTTGTAGCCCCCGGGGGTAACAGGGCCCTCAAGTGCTCCAGGAGGGGGACCACGTAGTCCCCCTCATACAATACATACAGCCCCGGGGGTTGCTGGTCCCCGCAGCTTTGGGGCACTTGGACCTTTCCCCCACCATTTTTTTTTAGCCCCGGGGGTGACGATCCCTGGGGCCCCCTCTGGGCGCCTCATAAAGTTTAATAATTTTGCCCCCGGTATTTAGCCCCCCCGGGGGCTAATTATAAAAAAAGCTCAGTTTTATTTTTTTTAGTTTTTTAACAGCAAAGTCCGCGCTCCTCAGGGGATTTAAAAAAATATATATAATTTGTGGGCCCTGGGGGTCCTTCTGGGACCCCCTAAGCAGGTCTAGAGGGTAAAAGTATTTCTACCCTGCCCCCTTTCTACATTTTGCATACATATTCCACTAACTTCTTCAGCCTCGCTTATACCGAGGCACAAAATGGCTGCCAACAGTTCCTGGTTTCAAAGTTGACAACCACTTGACAGCCAATTAGCATTCAGCGCGTGATCGGAAGGGTGCAATGACGGTGCGTGCAGACTCCCTGGATCCACCGCACCCATAGATATTTAAATGCTTTTAACTGTAATTTTCTCAGGAACTACTGAACAGATTGACACCATTGAACTGAGGACTACATCTTTGCCAAATTTGGCGTAATTCCGTTCAGCAGTTCGGGCTGTAGCTGTGGCTAAAGGTCCTATGGGAAATTGCATGGGGAAATCGCGTTTTGGGACACCCTTTTTTCTCGGCCACCGCTTGACAAATCATTCCGAAACTTTCAGGATAGGAGAAGACCAGAGCTGGCCAAAAGTTTGGAACATTTTGCAAAGATTCATCAATCGGCGCCAAAGTTATTGGGAATAGAATGTTTCAGATTTCCTATGGATAATAGGCCCTAACTATAACTACCTACTGGCGACCGCCAGTAGGTAAGTGAACAATCATGTGGAGAATATAAACCAAATGGATATAATAAACTTGACATCGATCAAGTTGTCTGAAAAAGAACAGAGCATTTTTAAACTAGGACTATCCTATATTCCACCCCTTGAATTTGATTATGTATCCACAAGAAACGACACATTTAAGTATACACGTATGTTAAAATTGAAAAAACATTTTGCACTAAATCCAACCAGATATAAAGTGCCAGGTGTGCAAAGAAGTGGCATTGCACAAGGAGAATTAAGCAATCTGCAAGTACATGACATGGATTTAATGGCGGAGATTGAGCAGATGGACACAGTTGATTCCAGTAAGGAAAATATTCCTGTAAACGAGTTGGCCTTGATTAAAAATATTGCAACAGAGCAGGGTATTAACATCAATTAAAGTGTTACTATGAGTTTTAGACCACGCACAAAATTTGTTCCAATGCCTCAGTAGATTTGTTTAATGAATTGGTTGCCAACGATCTAAAGAACTTGGAAAAAAATACTGGTGCAAAATACAAAAAATGGTCACAACAGCAGAAAGAGTGCATGAATCTTATTAAGAAACTATCAATTCATGAAGATTGTGTGGTACAAAATGCGGATAAGGGTAGCAATATCGTCCTGTGGGGGAGACGAAAATATCTAAATGAAGCTTATAAGCAGTTAGACAACAGAGTAAACTATGTCCGGGTCCCTGTAGGCAAGATGACTGCTAGCCATGATGTGTTTAATAGGCAACTGCAAGAATGGTATGAACAAGGTTTATTGTCTAATGAAGAATTGTTGTTTTTAAATATCACGAATCCCGTCACACCTGCCTTTTAATGAACCCGAAAGTGCACAAAGATATAAACAATCCGCCAGGAAGGCCGATTATTTCGGCAATTAGAAGTGCACTAGAGAATACATCAAAATGTATTGATTCCTTTTTAAATCCAATGGTGAAATCCTTGCCCTTCTTTATACAAGATACAGGGGATTTCCTGAAGGGCATTTACGACCTACCTTGGGAACAAGATATGCTATTAATGACAATTGATGTGGAAACATTATACATGAGCATTAGACATAAGGATGGCTTAATGCAGTGAAGTACTTTTTAGGATCTATGCCAATATCGTTATGGTCACATACCCAAATGATAACATCTATGGTAGACACATGCTTAAAAAATATTTTTTTTCTTTTCAACGGGGACCTCTTTAATCAGCTGTGCGGTACTGCGATGGGCACCTGCCTCGCCCCCAGCTATGCGAATTTGCATATGGGCTTGTGGGAGGAGCAGGAGGTCCGGAAGCAGTGCCAAGATGAATGGCACACTAACATTTTACACCGGAGACGTTATATAGAGGACTTGTTTGTTGTCTGGAGAGGTACTGAGGCTTCAGACAGGGAATTTATACAAAACCTTTAAGCTAATGATCTGAATTTGAAGTTTACAACGACTATCAGTGACAGTGAGGCAAATTTCCTCGACTTGACAATATATGTAAAAAATTCCACCTTGCACACTAAACTATTTCGCAAACCATCAGCAGGGAATACCCTGCTCCATGCTTCTAGCTTTCACCCCCAGAATGTAATCAGAAGCATTCCATACAGGATATGTTTAAGAACTATGCGTAACTGCAGCGAATCTGAAGTTATGGAAACAGAACTGAAAACTTTACATTCCCGTTTTAAAGCAAGGGGTTATGGAGAGGAATGTATTCAGACAGTCATTCATAAGACCAGAGGCAAATCAAGAGAAGCGGTGCTGTTTAAAAAATCACAGATGTGAAAAAAGATGTGAAAAAGAATCAGGAAAGTGTGGATAATTGTAGAATGATAACAACATATAACAGACAGCATGGTCAAGTGAGGAAGATTTTAACAAAACACTGGCATTTAATCCGTAATGATCCAGTGTTAAGTAAAATTGTGCCAGCTAGACCATTGATTACTTTCAGGAAAGCGAAGTCATTCAAGCAAATGTTAGTGAGTAATATAGCGCCAAAAAAGAAAACAGCACGTCCCATGAAATCATACCTGTACAAACAAAATGGGTTTATAAAATGCATCAAGTGCAAAGCGTGCCAGCATGAGAAGAACATGACTAAATATGTGACAGGTTGCTCGAAAATAGAAAGAAACATCAAAGGACAGTATAATTGTAAGACTGACTTTGCTGTTTATGTTTTACGCCGTCCGTGTAAATTGCAGAATGTGGGTAGCAGGATCCTACCAGTACATAAAAGTGTGCTAGAACACCTTCGAGCTATCAAAAACATTGATAAGGCTTATCCGGTGGCTCGGCATTCTGCCTCACATCATAATAGGGATATCGGAGGCCTCACCTACTTTATAATTGATGCGATCGCCCCAAAGGTAAGAGGAGGCGATAGAGAAAAGTGCCTAAGAAAATTGGAGTCTAGGTACATTGTAGAATTAAACAGCAGAATACCGACAGGCCTTAATATAGAAGAAGATCTTTATATGCACCTATAATGTGTTCCAACAAGAGCGACGAGTTGAAAAACATTTATACAAAAGAATCCTGAATCCTTCAGAAATATCTCTGTTTTTTAAATGTAACTTTTGCTCTCTCTTTTGTTTTGTTTTTGATTTGTTGGGTATTGGAATTTTTGGTGCGTCACAAGTAGTCATTCACTTTTTTAGTGTGATAAACATTGACAGAATTAATGTATATCAAAAAATCAATCAGAGAGCAAGGGTTTTTTGGGGTGGGTCCTGTTCCCAAGGGTAATGTATAGAAACAATGTGGACTAGCCCACTATGTGTATGTATTTATTCTTAGTTCCTTGTATTAGTGGCCTAAAGACAGGACCCATTGGGTGTTGTTAAAAGACCCCTCACACACCAACCTCGTTGGTGTCATGCTTCATCATCTGGGTCCCAACAGGTGGCCAAGTGCCACCTGGTTGTGCTTCAATGCCTGACTGCAGCGGAGAGGGTGTCGTGCAACAGTGTGATGTGAGTGAAGGTGAGCTAAAAAATACCTCTGGGAAACCTTACCTAATGTTTTATTCTTGGCGGCCCAGGGTATTGGTTAAAATTATGTGAGGTGCAACTACAAATGGAACTCTATTCCTATGAGTTGACTTAAGTGTGGCGGTCTACATGTTTCAGTCACCTCTAGGTATTTAACAGGACTTTCTTCAGGACCAAAAGGTGAAGTGAGTGGCAAAATGTAGTGCCACGTGTACCAGTGTTATACCTACAAACTCGATAAGGTGTGTAGTAGAAAAGTTTAAAAGATAAAAGGTAAGTGTCCACGTACTTACGGGCACTTATCGGTAGCGAAAAAATTCCTCTGGGGGAAAAAAACGACAATACACAACACATATGATTTAGCAACATACATTACAGTTTGAGCAACATAAAATGCAATATATATTGGTGTCATGCAATATTCGTCCTATAGGCCATACATGTGACTTAGGCTCAGAAAGTGAGCGGCATGCGAACGATACTGTGTGGCATGCCATGGCATTGGTAGTGTGGCGCTGCTCATCAATGAGCTCAGGTAGGCGCTTGTGATTTGCACATTATGTAGCAGATAAGCGTGCTGAGGGTCCGCTGGGGAGAGAACCCTGCGCTCCCGTGGTGCGCTGCGTTCAGTATATGGTCTCAAATGAGTCTAGCCCCGCTAAACCTAATTGGTAACAGTTCTTGATACATTGTGGTAGAGGCTACTGTAAGATCTGTATCATTATTCGGTGTTGCAACCGAGCTAATAAAGACAAACAAACATGAAGAAATTCAAAAGGTGTAAAAAAGTGCAGCAATATTTACAATGCTAGAACCTGTTAGGGCAGTGCGGTGATTTCAAAGGAAAGTTTATTCTATTAGTGGCCATCTGTATTTATTGTTGCCAATGCATCAGTGAAACAGTTTTCATGCCATGTGACCCAACACCAGCACAGTTGGCACAATATGATTTGTTTGAGATTTCTTGCATAATTTTTTCCACGGCATTTAAAAATATCACATGATGGAGTTATTGGGATTCTTAGTGCATGCATAATCGAAAGTGCAGATAGCAGGTGCATCCCATTCGATTCTAAGGGGTGTCCTGCCATTTAAGACGGCTGCAACATCAATGTACTGCAGCCAGGTTTTTAAATTTTCACTTATCTGGCTAAGGTGAAATAGAAATATTAGCAAAAAAGTATTTCATCCTGATCCTCTTTTTGTATTGCAGATCTTAGTAAAGAAAATGTGTCTACAATGTTTCTTTTCAGATTTTTCTAGTCGTACCTGCCTGCTTTTAAGACAGATGGTGATCTAATGTTGTCTGGTGGCTGTAAGTAGGCCATGCATGTCTTCTACAAAATGAAGGGATTGTGTTGTGTGTGAAAAAGTTGCACATCTTTGATTCCAAAATAGCGAATGGCCATCAACCTAAACACAACAATGGGGTACACTGAATTGAAGGGTATTCACTTTTTGGAAAATATTACTTTAATAGCACAGGCTACTGTTAGAAATTGGGTCTCTAGTTGGCAGAGGTATGCGCCCTGTCCAAGTCTGGATCATAATCCTAGTCAGGGTCAGTCAGCTACCCACCCTAAAATACGCTGTGCTGACCCTCTAGTTGCTTGGCACTGAGCAGGCAGGCTTAAATTAGGAGGCAAAGTTTAAAGCAATTGTGCAACAAAGCACACAGTAACACAATGAAAACACAACAAAAAAACTCAACATCAGGTTAGAAAAGTAGATATGAGATTTTTATGAATAGAACAAGACCTTAATGGCAAAAATTCAAAGAGTAGAATTCGAGATATGAATTTTTAAAGAATAGAAATGTCCATAGCAATCAGCATAAGGGCCAAGGGAGGTTATCTGGTAGCACTGGACCATAGCAAAGTGAAGATTTCAAGCCAACTGAGATGGAGCATGGGCCAGAACAGGAGCCACACAGGCCCACTGAACACAGTACCTTGATCCTGGCCATAAGAGAGAGATGGGGGGGGGGGGGGGTCAAGCCAAGTGATGTGTCGCTGTCGATCCTGCAGTCAAAGTGATGCATTTATTTTGTTTATGTAGTGACGGTCATGCATCGGTTCTGAGGACAATGTGCCAAGCCGAAAGTTGTTGGTTTTGTAGTCGATGTGCCAAGTTTCTCCACGCAGTTGAAGGGATGCATCAATCTTTCCACACTGCAGTGACAGTGATGCATTGGTTCTGATGTGTCGGTTCTTTAAGTCGATGTGCTTGTTCCGAGTGCAATTCGCTGATTCTGCTCCCACAACAGAGGCAATGTGTTGATTCTGCTACATGCAGACAGGAGATGCATTGGTTTTACTGGGGCAAGCACCTGGGCCCACTTCAAATTTATTTATCCCTGAGTCCCAAGCATAAGGAGGCAAGCCAACAAGCTCTTGGAGATCACTCTGGGTTCAAGGCAGATTTCAGCTCTTCCTCAGGGTTAGAGAGAGGCAGACAGCAGGGCAGCTGGGCAGCAGGGCAGCACAGCAGAAAAGTAGTTCTTCCATAGCAGCAGTACAGCAGAGTGACGGTACTGACAGAGGTTCTTTACATGTCCTGATGCTTCTGATTTAGTAGGTTCAGAGACTCAGTACTTATACACAGTTGTGCCTTTGAAGTGGGGGTGATTTCAAGGAAGAGTCTTTGAATTGCACAGAGGTCCTTCCTTACCAGACCTGGCTCCAGACTCACTACAGGGAGGTAATCCTCCCTTTGTGTGGGGACAAGACTCCACCCATTCAGGTGTGTCAGCTCTTCCCTCCCAGGATGAGCCATCAGGATGCAGATGTGGACTCAGACACACCCCCTAGTCTTCCTTTGTGTATGGCTGTCTAGATGGAATGCATAAAGTTAAGCTGTCACCCAACCCAGACATGTATTGGAGGCAAAGAGAAAAACAGGTCTATCAAGCACTCTCACAATTATGTAGTATTCCAAATGATTATTATTGTCATTCACAAGTTTTAGGATTAGAGTTCATTGACAGGAAATGGACTTCCAAAATACGGATCCAGACCAGATGTTAGACTTCAAATCTTTATTTCATATACATTAAAGGTATTTCCAGCTTGTCCTGCCGACACATGTTTCGTCTCATGGAGACTTTTTCAAGGCTGGAAGTATAAAAAGGCTAAAATCAATATTTACACAATATTCACTGTACATATACAACATCATAGAATAATGTACACAAGGAGGTCTAACAAAAACATCTATTATCTGTAAGTCATGCACACCTTTTAGAAAAACCACAAAGAAAAGAAAAAAGAACAGCAAGCCCATAAATATCCAAACACAGAATTCTAATTTATATAGTGCTAAGGCATAGTTGGTTGATGTTCATAGTTGTTATCCTATATCTTCTTATCCCACTGATAACCATATTAGGTCAGTGAACAACATATATCTATTATATGGAAGTTGTCTCATCAATCAGTTCACACGTTTAACATGAATGTAAGAGTATGGTTGCCAGATAACACAATAATGTTAACCAAGATTATCCAAAAGTACTCGATCTAGTTGCCCATTAAATTGGGGCATCCTGTCCCCATAATGTAAGGTTATAACTTAAGAGCTCTTTAGTAAGAAAAACATACCAAAAAGGAAATTGTGCACTGATGTTGAAAAACACGAATCTTGTTTCCCAATGTGGATGAAAACGAGTTCTAAAGTCACACAGGCAATATGAATCCTACAAGATGAGAGAATCAAAGTTCCTATTTAAACTATGATACACCATCAACTGTGATATCGGAATTGACTTGCAAATTGGAAATAATGATGTGTCTGTTATTAACCTTTCTAACACTGAATTGGAAGCAAGTGAAATAAGTTTACTTAAGAAAGGATTACGTTTTTGTCCTATGAGCAAAGCTGACTTTACTCCTGTACACATCGATCTTTACAAATTTGTAAGAAAACTTAAACTCAAAAAGTTTTTTGACTTGAATAAAAGACCGAAAGAAATTCCTGTCTATAATGTATGTGAAAGTGGGAGAAGTATTCAAGATATCATGGAAGTACAGATGCTTCTTGAGATGGATGATGAATTGGAGGAAACTCCTACTGTTAGTAGTGTCATGTCAGACTTGGGGATAGAAAGTAATATCTATACAGACAGTGGCCTTAGAAATAAATCCACCTTTTCACCAATTACACCATCAGATACCCTCATAGACTGTTTTTATAAAACAGTCACAGATGAATTGTATAAACTTGAGGATAAGACCCTTGGCCGACCTTTAGGAATGAAAGACAACCTCAATGCTAGTGAGAGGAATGCCCTAAAAGATCTCAAAACTAGAGATAATGTGATAATAAAGGAGGCTGACAAGGGAGGCAATATAGTCATGCTTAATAGTGAAGACTATATTGGAGAGATCAATCGCCAGCTTTGTGACACCAATTCATACATCAAACTTGGGTCCAATCCTATGAATTCTACGATAACGAACCTTGATAAAAAACTGAAATATTGGCACAGTGAAGGTTTGCTGTCGGATCTCGAACTTAGATATCTTTCTGTTCGCAAGCCAAAGGCTGCTTACATCTATGTATTACCTAAAATGCATAAGTGTATTACATCTCCCCCTGGCAGACCCATTATTTCTGGGATCGGAGGGCCAATAAAGAAAATCTCTGAGTTTATTGACATAACCTTGCAACCTATCGTACGGAACATTCCTTCATTTCTAGAAGATACCAAGGATCTTCTTTGCAAATTAGAAGATCTTGAATGGGTACCAACTTTCAGATTGGTAACACTAGACGTATGCGCTTTGTATACTAGCATACCATTGGAAAAGGGAACGGCTGCTCTCACTTATTTTCTATCCAAGAGGGACGCCACACTCTATGATCACACTACCATGATCATTGATTTAACTAGATTTGCCCTAAATAACAACTTTTTCAAACACATCGATGATTGGTACCAACAACACTCGGGAGTGGCTATGGGGGCTAAATTCTCCCCCTCGTTTGCGAACCCTTTATATGGGGTTCTTCGAAGAACACCATATCTGGAAGAAAGGTCCCCCTACTTTGACAGAGCACATTGTCTACTGGGGTCGATTTATCAATGATGTTTTTATGATCTGGGCGGGAGGAGACAACTTACTTATTGACCTCATGACCTATCTAAACCACAATGATTACAATCTTACCTTCACCTTTGAATCTAGCACCAATAGTATTTCCTTTCTGGACGTCACGTTATTTATATCTGATAACAGAATTGAATCAAAACTGTACAGAAAGAGCACATCCTGCAATTCAATTCTCCAAGCGAGTAGTGCAGACCCTGACTCGCAAATTGGAGCTATCCCCTACGGAGAAATGACTAGATTGCGACGCAATTGCAGTACTGAGAATGATTTTGTAAAAGAGATAGATATCTTGAAAAGAAGATTCTTGACGAGAGGCTATTATAATAAAATATTGGAAACGGCACACAACAAAATTCAGAAAATTTCCAGAAAATCAACGCTCAGAAGGAAACAGAAAGATTCAAAAACACAGGCTAACAACAAGCTGGCCCTTATAACACAATACAGTGCCAACAGTACCCAGATCTATAATGCCATTAGAAAACATTGGCATTTACTCCAACTGGATAAAGATCTAGAAACATACGTTGGCAAAAAACCGCGTGTTATATACAAAAAAGGCAGAACTCTAAAGAATCTACTTAGCCCATCTATTATAAAGAACCCAGGTCACAGCAATCATGTGGTTGATGGTGTTAAAAGATGGATGCCTATCAAACCGTGTGTTTTTTACAAATGTACTCTATGTAACATGTGCCAGTTTGCATTGGATAAGAAAAAGACCTTCTCCTACAATACCAAACTAATACACCACATAAAACATTTCATAAACTGCAATTCCAAGCTGGTGGTATACTGTATTATTTGTTATTGTGGATTGATTTACGTGGGAAGTACGATTCGCCCACTAAAAGAAAGACTACAGGAACATGTTAGAGCCATTCGTAATAATAACGTCAAATATCCCCTAGCAGCTCATTACAATAAAGAACATTCAGGTCTGGAGGTACTTGGTATCCGCTTTCATGGAATAGACATGATCAGACCTGACCCAAGAGGGGGAGATAATACATTGGCTCTACGCAAACTTGAATCGAAATGGTTGATTAAGCTCCGTGCAGTCGATCGCGGACTTAATACTGATAGAGAACTACATGTTTTCCTTAAAGAGTAATGGCATTATGTGTTTCATATGAGATCTATCCATTACCTTGTTTCCATTCAAGTTAAAAGGGTGTGGTGACCATATATGACCTGTCCATCCTGAATTACTACACTATTAACTTGACAGTGTGTTTATCCTTCTTTTTCTGTATACTTTGCACTATTTGATGAATTCTTTTGGGTTGTAGTACATCTTAGAACAATTGCCCGTGTATCCTTATGGGGTACCTATACTCTTTTAAGCTAATTCATTGTACATTAATCATTTCAGAGCTATTATGGGATGCTTATAGTAACTCCCCAATGAACAATTGTCTAAAATATTCAAGTGACATATTTCGTTTTTTTATAATGCCTTATTGTGTAATTGAGAGTTACCTTTACTATATTATATTCTTGAATACTTATGGACTTATCGTTCAGACTGATGGCTGCTACTATACCTTGCAACACAATCTGTATACTATAGTCCCTGGACTCGCTCGCTCTCCAGATACCTACTACAAGATGTCTGCCATTATTGAGCCCATAGCGTGGGCTCATGACGGCATCAACACCAGCCTATATTTTTCGATTAATTTCGAGTAAATGGGGTTTATTTCGAATCTTTAATTTCAACTAGTTGCAATATTCTTGAGCGAATCATTGGGTCTTTTTCTGAAATAGATAGTATTGTAGTGATTCTTATTTGTTTTCACTATCTGAAGCTATATAAACTTCTACAAAAGATTGGGACGTTTTTTTATCAATTACATCATTCCTTCAAAGTGTATTCCATCCTTAGTAATATTTACACGAGGGTGTATATTACAGTCCATTTAACCTTTATAAGATGGCCGCCACGTTTTCACTAGGGTTATAATGACGGACTTTCTACACTTCACTACTAACAGCTGGCTCTCTTGTTTAAGCCACGCCCCCGCTTTCCATTTATAAACCGGCGCGGGTAACTATTACAGGTAGCTGACAGCAGTGGAGGTGTTCATGTTACGATGCGCTAAACGAGGTAAGACCTAGGATTAACTGCCGCACCTTTTGATATTTTAAGAAAGCATTTTGCTTTTCTTACTAATTTGATGGTCCAAACTCCGAACGTCCGCACTTGGATATTTTAAAGCTATCCCCTCAGTGTTAACTCATTTTTCTTATTAATCTCATGGACCAAACCCCGAACCACTAGGGTCTGTTTGTCCTTGCTTTTCGTGTTAGTGCACTGCTCTATTGGTTCTAACCTCGAACCACCAGGGTTTGTCTCTCCTTGTTTTTCGTGTTAGTGTATTGCTCCATTTTTCTACCAGGGCATTCTGACTTGTATTTTCAATGTTTTTGTGACAACTATTCTACTGTGGTAATGTGCAGACTATCTGTTATTTACATCTAGAGCAAACCATACGCTTTATCTTCTTTACCATTTAGTGACTTATCATGGTCCTCCCACGAATTTAAGAATAACGAATCCACCTCCATGCAGCAAGACCTTTGAAGTAATTAAGTGAGTTGACATATGCAGTCATATTATGTTTTCTCTTATTTTGTTTCTCGTTATTAGCTAGATCTTGCCTTCTGGCTTCTGGGTATATGGTCTAATTTATATATAGCTCTTGTTATTATCAGTGTAGAGGACTGTTTTGACATATAATTACTGTGTCACCTTTGAACTCATATTGTTATTATGTAGCCTATACTCATGGCTAAGAACTACTTCGCTAGTGTGGAACATTTGGCTGTGGTTTACCCATCTCGATACTCGCACTTTGATGCCCTTTAGACAATCAATTATGTCTTGTTTTCCAAGCCATCACAGCTCGCTGTTTATCGAATATGCATATATACTTCTTCTAATTGTGGCGCATTACAACTGTTTGCCCTTACTCTTAGGTCCACTATCGTAAACATTGAACGATTACTTTGGATATCGTTTTATACCCTACACCAATAAGATCAAGTGACCAAGATTATAAGGATCGCGTCCCTTTGAAAACCCTTTTTTTGGTATGTCTCCAATTAATATCATTGTTATCCTACAATAGATGTTTTTTGTTTATATCATAGTTTAAATAGGAACTTTGATTCTCTCATCTTGTAGGATTCATATTGCCTGTGTGACTTTAGAACTCGTTTTCATCCACATTGGGAAACAAGATTCGTGTTTTTCAACATCAGTGCACAATTTCCTTTTGGGTATGTTTTTCTTACTAAAGAGCTCTTAAGTTATAACCTTACATTATGGGGACAGGATGCCCCAATTTAATGGGCAACTAGATCGAGTACTTTTGGATAATCTTGGTTAACATTGTGTTATCTGGCAACCATACTCTTACGTTCATGTTAAACGTGTGAACTGATTGATGAGACAACTTCCATATAATGAATATATGTTGTTCACTGACCTAATATGGTTATCAGTGGGATAAGAAGATATAGGATAACAACTATGAACATCAACCAACTATGCCTTGGCACTATAAATTAGAATTCTGTGTTTGGATATTTATGTGCTTGCTGTTCTTTTTTCTTTTCTTTGTGGTTTTTCTAAAAGGTGTGCATGACTTACAGATAATAGATGTTTTTGGTAAACTTCCTTGTGTACATTATTCTATGATGTTGTATATGTACAGTGAATATTGTGTAAATATTGATTTTAGCCTTTTTATACTTCCAGCCTTGAAAAAGTCTCCATGAGACGAAACACGTGTCGGCAGGACAAGCTGTAAATACCTTTAATGTATATGAAATAAAGATTTGAAGTCTAACATCTGGTCTGGATCCGTATTTTGGAAGTCCATTTCCTGTCAATGAACTCTAATCCTAAAACTTGTGAATGACACTAATAATCATTTGGAATACTACATAATTGTGAGAGTGCTTGATAGACCTGTTTTTCTCTTTGGTTCTTAATATTAGCAATTTTTGCTAGTTCAACACCCCTGGTGGTGGGTGTACAACAGGACAATAGTGCACCTCATACAAAGAATTGTATATAATTTATATTACACGTATACGTGCTTAGAGAACTGTATTACTTGTATGTGCAGACGTTTTCTCTGCTAGAGAAACACTACCACCACATCTCCGTATTGCATTATGTATTGGAGGCAGGCTGCAGGAACACAGAGCTTTAAGAGCAGATAAATTCCCATTTTCGAAAAGTGGCGTTTCTAAAATATTAATGTAAAATCCTATTTTACCAGTAAAGACCATTTGTGATTATTATTCCAAAGATATAAAACATGATAGAGCTGCTCCTTTCTAATTAGGACTTACAGCTCAAAAAAATGTAATAAGGGGAGGGAAGCAGGCAAAACGTTTGTGGGAAGACCACACTAAGGCTGACAGGTCTAACAGTGCCAAATTGAATTGTATCACAATACATTTTTAACAAGTTTAGGGGAGAAGCACATGCACTTTAGCACTGGTGGTGCAATGCCCTGCAACATATTTGTAAATTGTCGTTAAACAACTTTGCGTGGCTTAACGCCACTTCGTAAATATGGTACCCTTTCACGCAGTTTTCTGTGTGAAAGGGGCGTGCAATGGGCGTTGCTATGAGTGTGCCACTGCAACATCCATTGCTTTTTGACACTTCCTCAGATTTAGAAAATGTGTAAGTCTAGGGCAGCGTCAAAGACGTAAGCCATGCAAAAGCGCAATGAGGAGAAATACTTTTATTTCTCCTTGTTTTTGCTCTTTCTATGTGTGCTGCATTCTGCAGTACACATGGAAAGAGCAAAACACAGTTAATGATTGTTTATGTGCAGGAAGGTGTCCCTTCCTGCACATAAACAATAATTTCTTCTAATACAGACACCCTTGCGCCACAGTGAAAGGGTGCCTGCATTGCAGGGATGATTCCCTACTACTAGGGCGCCCTTGCACTATTGTGCAAAGGTGTCTGTTTTGGCTGTTTTGGCTCTAGGACGCTAGTTTTATTTCCAGCACAAGGGAAAACACAGGGGTACGTCATATTCTTGAAAATAGGGCTTATCCCTGCGTTTTTTAAATGACTGAGAGCTGTGAAATTTGCTGCAGCGCCATTTCCTTATACATATATCCCATTGTTTCACATTAAAGAAGGCACCAATATTATTAAAAATACAATGCAGGTAAAAACACTTTACATTATGTAAAGACATATCTTTTCCCCAAACAGATCTATTATACATCATTCTTGGAAGAATGAAAGAGTCTAGTGTGATCTCATGGTTAGGAGTGTGCAAAATCCATATAATTTTCTTTTGCATAATTACTTGAAAGCTCAGAATAATTATGTGAAATGCAGATCTGTCATTAAGCACTATATTTCACTGTGGCATCCATACTTTCAAGGCACTGCATCATAATGGAGCATCATACCTTAACAATCACATTTACTTTCTCAAACCTTCCAGACACTTCCGCTCATCCAGACTCCTACTTGCCCAAATCCCATGCATACAGAAAACCAGATCTGGCAGCCGAGCCTTCTCCTGCATCGCTCCTAAAGCATGGAACTAATCATCGAGCTGCCTCTACACTCCTTACTTCTTGAGTTCCGGAAGAAGCTGAAGGCCTGGCTTTTCGAATAGTCCCACTAGACCCTAGGTGGGCCTAGAATCACACCTGCTCAGTGCCATGATACCCTCTCAGGTGATAGTGTGCTCTACAAATCTGCGTAGCTTAATATAATAAACATCAGTGTCTCCAACAACTACTGCTGAAGTTCTGTTCATTCACAATGTCCCAGTGCTCCTACATTAGTGGTTGTTACTTGAATGGCCTTGAAATTTGGCGAATGGTGGTATTGGCATGCTTTGAGAAATTTGCATAATCAGTGTAATGCTTAATTCCAGAAATTATGTAAGATTACACCAGCGTAAGAGAAAGTTTTCCTTAACCTAACATCATGATCTGAAGGCTCTACCAAATATTAGCAGTGAGCTTTAAAGTTGCCAAGCGATTTGCCAGCCTGAAAAAAGAGTCTACTTCCTGTGTGCTCTACTCAAATGACATAGTTATTTCCCCGAATCAGAGACATTGGTGTTGAAATTGTATACCTGATAAATATAGATTCTCCATATTCTGCACCCCTCCATGACCAAGTATGAAGGAAACCTGGCTGTTGGTAATATACACACTCCATTTCAGGCATGTGTCAGGCATCTGGAAGTTTTTTACACTGACGGCCCTAGTTATCAAATGTGATTTGTCAAGCCACACAAGGCCACTTTGATTGGCCCTGCATGGCTTGATAAACTAGGGGTAACGCAAAGCAAATCGCTGCGTTGTGTTACTCTGCCCTAGAAAGGTGTTCCATGGGTGTTGTATGAGTGTTCCCACGCAACTCCCATGGTTTTTTATGCATTCCCAGATTTACCATCACTGGTAGAGCTGGAAAGCACCAAAAAGATGTGCCTTCTAAGGGGAGGCATAAGAAGGAGAACTATCTTAATTTCTCCTCGTTACTTTTTCTTGCAATGCGCTCTGCATTCTGCAGCACACATCGAAAGAGAAATATGCCTGTCAGGATTGTTTTTGTGCAGGAAGGTGCTCCTTCTTGCACAAAACAATCCTGCATTCACCAGAAACACATATATTCACTTGAGCCAATCATACTCAACGTCAACACTGACACGATAAACACCATCTAGACAAGTGTTGGTGGGTAAATAAGGACGTTTTCTTTGGTATAGTAGAATAATCCAAGCAACTTTATCTAAAACACACTAATTTAGTTCTTTTCAGCACTGACTTGAAGAATAATATGGCTGCAGAGTGAAGCCAGAAGTGACCACAAGTTAAAGTTGCAAACCTAGCTATGATTTATAATGAAAACTTGTAAACCAGTATCATGGCCTTCAAATTCTTTGAGATGCATATACTGAATATCTAGCCATCAATCCATGGGATTAGTAAGGTTGAAAGTGGACATCAAGGGGCAGATCTACAAGCCCATTGCGTCTTCTTGCACCGCCATTGCGTCCCTTTTTTGACACAACGGTGGTGCAATCAATGTGGCCTATTTAAACTGTGACGCAGCTAGGGAGATGCGTCATGTTGTAAAGCCCTGCGTCACATTATACCTGCGTCAATTATAATGTATGCAAGGTGGGCGTTCCCATGCCTGAAGGCCCCCATAGAAGTGGCACAGGGAAATCTACAAGATTTCACTGCTCAACTTTTAGAACGCCACTGCGTCAACACCTTATGCATGCTTGAAGCTGGAGTGACGTAGTACAGTAAGTATGGGCCTCAAAATATATCGCTGGAGTTGCGTCATGCTTGCGACACAACTCCAGCAATATGGGATTTTTGGCCAACAGATGAGTCAGAATTTCTGACGCATCTGTTAATCCTTGCGCCATGGAGCACTGTATTGTAAATACAGCGCATCCATGGTGGTGCAAGGACATTTGATGCTGGTGCAAGGAAAATTATGTATCTATGAAGAAGTGTCAGTTCCTTGTAAATCTGCCCCCAAGTATTTCCATTTGTACATATCGCTTTGGGTATCAGTTGAAATTAACCCCAAAGTTACAGAAACAGGGACATTGCATATTATGTTGAACTCAATATATACAAAACAAAGAATTACTTAGGCTTTGAAAGTTTATCAGATCCACACGTGAGAAATTCAAATAGCCCAGGATTTGACTTTGTATTATCAGGTTTCTAGTTTGTTTAAAAAAAAAATCAGAACATGTATTTATGACTCCAATGGCTAAAGTGCAAAAGTAAGTATTGATCTTTACCAGATCTCTAATAAAAGAGAGAGGGACCCTCTACCAAAGGGATGGGGTACCAACTGTTGACTTTGTCAAAAAAGAGATTCCCTTTGGGCACATTAATGAGAACAAAATAACATAACGCACAACAACATTACAAGCATACTCAGAGCAATACAATGGTAAACCAAATTCTGAAACGACAAATAAATTCAATATGCACAGTTTTATTTTAGAATTAAAAATTGAATTAAAAAACAGATTAAAAAGTATGTCAATCAAGGGAAAACAGACAATATATGGAAACAAATTATACTCTAAAGTTCATCAAATGAGTTCCTAAAGCTAAACCAAGGGAGATACTAAGAAAGGTATATTCAGCGTCAGTCAGAATACTCCTTAATTATTATAAAATGGATTCTCTCCCCCAATCCTCAACGCGTTTCGACGGACCAATTATCATACAGCCGTCTTCCTCCGCTTTCTATCTCCATGCATAAAGCCCGAGGGCGCCAGGTTACTTCCGCATTTACACGCCGGCGGAAAGGTATTTAAACTGCGCGCTCTACGAACACCACGGAGATTACACGCGGGAACCGTATTCGTCTAGCCTTGAAGGTATGTTAAGACGCTATCTTGTAGGTAGGCTCTGGAGCAAACTATTTGCCAAGTGTGCCTTAATACTAACTAAAAAACGGCGTTAATATGTTTCAGAGGCAGCAATTGTTAAAGACTGGGAAGACGAAGGCATCCCTTTTAAGTCTGAGCACGCCTTTTAGTATTTTAATGTGAGTATTACCTGAACCCTGATTATGAAACACTAACGATAATATAAAGCATAACATGGGACTTTAACATATCCCATTTGTTCATTTCTTACTAGTGGTGCCACTTTTTCGAATTCCAAAAAATCGGAACACTTCTACCGCGTGTAAGCAGGATAATCTGCTTTTGTTAGTAAGTATAAAGCATGGCATAATTGTTCAAACCTGTCAGCTTAGTTGAGAGTATAGAGTGATAATTATATCCCCATATTGCAGGACTGAGATATAACGAAGAAATAGATATACCTACTCGCTGAAGTGGCTATGCTTAGCATCTATCAATAGGATCGTGGGACATAAATAAGATGTGAGTATATCTCTGTGCCGGTTTGAGCTAACTATGGCTAATCTAGATAGTTATAACAGCAACTTCTAAGGGCGTCATGATACCATAAAGGATAACACTTTCAAGGGAGAGACTGTTGAGATAAGTCAAGTGAAGTGTTGGCTTTTATCTAAGTGAAGTGTTGGCTTTTATCTAAGAGCCCTTAGTCCTCTAAAGAGTCATCTCATATGTTTAACATAATACAGCTACTTAGAAACCAAACTTATGAGTCGTTTTTATGTTCCTTTATACATTACAGTTGGCAATACGATCTATAAAAGACTGCTAGCAGCAGGAAGTACGTCCCATCAGAGAGAAGGGAGATATCTATCCCCTACTTTTTTAGCACGCCTCATTTAAAGGTTAGTATGGGATTCGACAGATGAGGTAGATGATACATAGCATTAATAAACTGGGATTGCCTGGGAGTATGAACCCCTTGATTATAATCAATTTAAACGATCTTGCAATCACAAATACCATCCTGAGATGTTGATAAAATGTATAAATAGACAATATAATCGTGTTAAATGTAACTGAATGACCATGCTGTATAGAGAGTATTCTTTATCATGGTTTGCAATGTGAATGACATTGAGGAAATACCCAGTGTTAATGATAAAATGTTTGTCTATGTATTAATAATGTGATATGTGTCAAAATTAGATGCTATATATCTATGATGTAAGGTGTCGTAATGTGTTGAGCAATAGTGAGAAAAACCAATTCTGTTTAGCAGATGGATTGTTGCCTTATGTTCAGTTTTTTAATTTGTTACATTACTGTATCTGAGATATTTTTTATTTAAATTACAGCTATTTGGGGAAGACAGCTAATATTTTTCCTGAGGAAGACGGCTGTATGATAATTGGTCCGTCGAAACGCATTGAGGATTGGGGGAGAGAATCCATTTTATAATAATTAAGGAGTATTCTGACTGACGCTGAATATACATTTCTTAGTATCTCCCTTGGTTTAGCTTTAGGAACTCATTTGATGAACTTTAGAGTATAATTTGTTTCCATATATTGTCTGTTTTCCCTTGATTGACATACTTTTTAATCTGTTTTTTAATTCAATTTTTAATTATAAAATAAAACTGTGCATATTGAATTTATTTGTCATTTCCGAATTTGGTTTACCATTGTATTGCTCTGAGTATGCTTGTAATGTTGTTGTACGTTATGTTATTTTGTTCTCATTAATGTGCCCAAAGGGAATCTCTTTTTTGACAAAGTCATTGATCTTTACCAGTCCTGGGAAATTTGAGTGCTTCGTTAGCTGTTATCCTAGGAGTGTACACTGGCGTTTTCAAGTGTTTTGGGGTGATCTTAAGATTCTTAACAGCTTTCGTCCAGTTTCATTACCATTCTTAACTAAACGTATTATTTAATTGCCAAGTCTGTGCCTTTATTAAATTCAATAATCAATAATCTGTTGAACAAGGTGCAATCTGGAATCTGACCTTTACGTGACATTCACATCTGTAATGTTATGTTGATTAGTATAGCGCATTAATCACCTGTGAGGGTATCCAGGCGCTTGCATCTAGGTGTACCCTACCAACATATGGGATGTAATGCAACAAATAATGGAATAAATGCTCGATCAAATAGTTGACGCTAGTGATCGCCTGGTGCTACATTCCAGTTCATTATTTTTCAATAGCACAATCCACTTAAAGCCTAGGCGGCCAATGAATCATCACTGACTGGATCCATTGGCTGAATTTCCATTACATTAACGGCCCAATGTTGGATGAAATTCAGAGGTTGGATTGTGCACCATATTTAGCGTTTCCTCCAGAAATTTGAGCATTTGCTGTCATCCTCTTGGTAAGAAGTAACCACCGTAAATTAACAAGAGGAACCACCCCATGAAATAAGAAGAGAGGCAAGAGTTGTTGTCTATCCAGTATGTACCAGGTTAAAAGTAAAATTGATTTTAAATTCAAGACTTTTGGAAGAGTATTGTTTAGAATTGCATGCATGTTGCTTTTCTCTTCCAGAGGTCATATCTTTGATGCTAAAAGATAGAAGCGGAACAACAATAAAAAAACTTGAAGGTTGAAAAAACGAAAGAACCAAGATGAAGATAGACAAGCAGTCTCTTCTCTCTCTCTTTCTTCTCATCCCCTTCCCCCCTTCGAGGATCTCTGTCGATCTAAAAATGACTCTCTGGAGTACAGAGAGCATTGGAGAGGGGTGTTGGGATTAGGAAAAATTCTGCTTCTGTGCAACACATTGAGAGTGACCCTGACAGAGAGAAGTACCCATGTGGGTTTTGCAGCAGAGCAGAATGGCTGAAGTGTTAGATGTGAAAAAAAACTGGGAGAAGTTTTAGAAGTTATCCCAAAAGAATTAATGGCAGTTAGAGAGGAGAACAAGAGCTTAAGACAAAACTTACTGTTTTCCAAGAGGGAAAAGTAAGATTTAAGAATCAAAATGAATGATCTAATAGCAGGGACTAATTTTCAAATTCCAATGCAAAAGGATGAAGATTCCAGTGGAACTTCAAATCCACTGTCTAAGGTCACAACAGAATTCATACACTCTTTGTCTCCTGTGATTCCTCTAGCCCCTCATGAGCAATTTAATGGTGACCCACAAAAGGCTAAGATATTCTTAACTCAATGTACACTGCATTTAATGAGCCGTCCTGCAGTTTTCACTGATACACAATCTCGGGTGGCCTTCATACTATCTTATTTGAGTGGAGATGCGGCATCGTGGTCAATGCCGTTAGTCACCAGAAATGGTCCAGTGTTGTATGATTTGGAAGAATTCAAGAAGGGGTTCCTCATAATTTTTAATCGGCGAGCGGCTTCACAAGATACGATAATGAACTATTGGAGTTGAAGCACGGGAATCGAGATCTAATAGCATACTAAGCTCAGTTTAATAAGTTGGTGCTCGAGACGCAATAGCCGGAGAATAAAAGAATAGGAGTTTTCAATGGAGGACCGAAGGAAGAACTTAAAGATGCTCTTGCCCATGTGCTGAATAGACCCACTGAAATTTCAGCATTAATTGACTTAGTGCTGGAAATAGATTTTTGCCTCAATGAAAGACGAGGAGAGAAGAAAAGGGATTTTAGGGCAAGCACACCAAGATTTGTTCGAATTAAGGCAGAAGCGGCAAGGTTGTTAGAAGGGCTACATGGTGTAGAACCAATGCATATTGGAAGCATCCGAAAGTCTCTATCAAAGGAAGAGAAAGAAAAGAGGAGGTAAAATAAACAATGTCTTTAGTGTAGTATCTTGAACCTTGAACCATTGTTCTTTCAAAAGCATTTAGTGTAGTATCAGCTGACATTTCGTACAAAAATGTTCAAAGAAAACTAAGCAGATGCCAAAGAAAACATTGCAGTACCATCAGTAGGAGAAGTTGTACTGAAGAGTGCCAATACAAACACAACTCCCACGGAGCACCTGTTGGCAAACACCTTGCAGTCTTCCTCTCCTCATTTGGTATTCACAGGGTCCCTGAGATTGAGAGAAATGGAATTGAAATGGATCACTGTAATGATCGATTCAGGAGCCACAGGCAATTTCTGTGATTTGAAGTTTGCAAAGAAAGCTGGTGTTAAGGCTCTAATTAAGGAAAAAGATGCAACACATTGAAAGTGGCCCTGACAACATGAAGCAAGATTGCATCTCCTAAGGGTAGCACCCTACACCAAAGGGCACTTTTCTAGACCCCATTTTCAATGTGGTTTAAACTATATGATACAGGCCATTACAAAGGAGGTATGTATCCACAAAAGCACTGCATCTGTTCTTACATCTTTTGTCTATAACCTTACATAGGGACAACTTCACATTTGTTGAACCATGGTAGAAGTTATTTCTGCAATACATGCATATTAGAAATTGGGTTTCTGCTTGTCAGAGGTATGCACCCTGTCCAAGCTGGAACCGCAATTCTAGTCAGGGTAAGACAGATACACACACTAAAGAAAACCTGCAGGTACCCTCTGGTAGTTTGGCGCTAGGTGTGGGTGGTAAGCTCCGCTCTGCCGGTGGACTTCACTGAGTTTTTGTTACTCCGCCCTCCGCTTGGAGGGCGGAGTTTGATAAAAACTCCACCTACACCACGTAGCAGAGTTTACAGTACCCACCACTAAACTGTGCACTCCTGTACGTGCTCTCTGTGCTCGGGAAGATTGTGCATCTGCCGGCTATGCAGTACAAACCTGTGCACAAGTGTGTTACTTAACTGGTTTCACACTATTTTCACAGCTGATGCTTGATTTGTTGTGTGCATCGTGAAATGCTCCATTCATTTCTCACACCTAACATGACCGATTAGTACCCGCTCATGCATCATAGTGTTTAGGATTAGATTTTCACGTCTTCCATAGGCCTCGGTTCGATATGTTGTTGCAGGGTATATCTGATTCCACTTCCATCCCCAATGTACATGGCTCAGTTCTGTTGTTCCCATGGCAGCTGCCAGATTGTCCAGCTTTCTGTCAGTCAGGGGCGTGATTAGAACTTTACAAGAAGCGGTTCTTGTTCCCTGACAGACCCGCTGTAGCACCATAGCATTTCCCGGGCTAGACCTCGAGGCGCGGCAGGATTCCCAGGACACCTGGTAGGAGTGGGGTTGAAGACACAGGTGAGAGCAGGGTGCCTGGGGATGGATGGGGGAGTGGCACTGCATGTGCTTCTCCTTGTGGGAGGGTGGTCGGAGTTTCAGTGTACGAGACGGCATGGGTATAGCGGCCAGGGTGTCAATCGCCAGCTCTGTACATTCTGTCTCTGCTTATCCCATAGGAATAATTAAAAGCACACAGCTTGTATGTAAGGAAGGTGCTTGTCAGCGGACCACTATGCCAACCACAGTGCATGAAGTGGTGTATTCAGGTTGCATGCAACTCTTCATTTTGGATTACTAAATGTAGTAGTTTATAGTGCAACTGTGACACTAAACGAGCGAGCTGTGGAATCCAATAGAAATTAGATGGCAGTAAGAAGCTCAGAGCATACCATGCAAGAAGAGAGGCCATCTGCCTGTGCACTGTGTCAATAAGAACTACCCCTGGTGCCCCAAGTCCTCCAGATCATTGGCTACAAACATTTGTTTCTGGTGGTTTACAATCCTGCCTCCCCAGTGAGCACACAGTCGGAAGAATGTGAAGCAGGGAAAAATAATGCTGGCAGTGCTGCTTCTTTACATAGGAACGGTGATATGGAACAGCATGGGAACATAGATGTCAATGTACTTCACATAATGAGAGTAAATGTCAAGATTGACAAGACATTGTCTGCTTTCCATACTGTGGGTATTTCCTGAACTGACTACGCAGTGGTGCTTAACATACCATGGGCAGGGTGGATGCTGGCTTGTCCATAATGCTTTTATTTTCATGGCGAAATTGTGTAAAAAATGGTACAGCAATATGTACTTTGTATGGTTGGGCAATTGTGCTTTGCACAGCAGGACAGGGTGGTCACTGACAACATGGGGATAAATGTAATTAAATGGACATCTACTGCTTTAGAACTGAGCCTGTAATTGCCTTTTTCTAAAAGTAATAAGTAACATGACCAATTTGTAGCACACGAGCAACAGACCTGGCACCCTGAAGAGCTCCTTTGCACAGTGATACAATTAGGGGTGGGCGAGTGGAGCAACTCCCCCCACTCGCGTATCTCCGTGGAATTCCATGAAGGTTCTTATGCAACTCTGCAAGCTCCGCACACCTCTTCTTGGTGCAGGGCAGTCAGGCTTAACTGAAGAGGCAATGTGTAAAGTATTTGTGCAACACTTCAAACAGTAAACCAGTGAAAACACCACACAAAAAGATACCGCATCTGGTAAGAAAACTTCTTGATTTAATTAACAAAGTAAGACCAAAAGTCTAATAAGTAAAACCGGAGTAAAGAATTTGTAAAGAATAAACTGAAATGTAGAATTTAAAAGCATAAAGCACCAAGTGGGGCTATCTGGTCCTTCTAGACCGGGTCAAATACAAAAGTTCAGGCTGACCACAATGGAGCATGGATTGGATACAGGGACTAGCAAAGTACCTTAGTTACGTCGTTGATGGCACTGAGATGCAGGAAGCAGAGAAGCAATGCATCATTGTCGAATCACAGGGTAAAGGTGGTCCAGCAGAGCTGAGCTGCGCTTTGTCAAACATGCGCCGGAACTCAAGTCAGCGATGCGATGTCCTTGATCCTCACAGCACCTGCGATGCGTTGTCACCGAAGGCAAAACACTGGTTCTGAGTTGCGCAATGGTGTTGATGCGTGGATTTTTATTGGAGCAGCCCTTTATACCCACTTCCAAGGGTCCAGGACTGTATTAGCACCACTTGGCAGGGCAAGATTTTAAAACGGCAGCAGAGTCCAGGTGCTGTAGCATGTGAGTTGGAAGTCTTTGATGTCCCTGGGACTTCAAAACAAGAGGCAAGCGAACCCGTGGTGTCTGGGTTGGAGAGTTGTTGGTCCAGTCCTTCTCACTCCCAGGCAAGGAGGGCAGCAGGTCAGTAGAGCAGAGTCCTTTCAGGAACAAATCAGTCCTTCTTCCTGGTAGAGTATCCACAGATACAGACGTGTACTGAAATGGTGGTGTCTGAGTTCCAGTACTTATACCCAGTGGCGGCTCCTCTATAGGGGCGTTTGGGCACTGCCCCCTGCTTTCTCACAGTGCGAGAAGGCAGAAACCTAACTGGTAATATCTACCATTTATGTTTCTGCCTTATCGCACTGCGAGAAAGCAGAAGTGACTGGTTATGGTGGGCGGTCCTGCTCGAGGGCAGAGGGGAGTGGCTTGCCCACTCCTGTGCATGGGGACTGTTTGGTCGGCCCTGGGGTCGACCAAACAGTCGGCCCCAGGTACTGTGGCCGACTTAATAGCAGCCTACATAGAGAAAATGGCCCAGGTGGGGCGCGCTCAGATTCGTCTCACCAGCTCTGATTGGTGGAAGGGAGGGAGGGAGGCTGCCTTTTCTGATGCCGTGAGGAAAGCTGCAGCCTGCCGGTCGGGAACTGGAACACGCAGGAGTCAGGACAGGATGGCGGGAGTCGGGACCCATCCAGAAGATGGCGCGGTACAGTAAGTTAAAAGTTTAATTTTATATATTTTGTTCTCCATAAAAACCCCTCCCGCCCCCTCCATCCCCCGTGGCGCGACAACCCCATTTCCACCCCCCCCACCCGACCGTAATGCCGCCCGCGACTGTGTGTATTACTCTAGGGCCAAAACGCACTTCTAAAGTAATTTATACTTGTTCGTCATCAGCTCAGAAGACTTCTTGCCTTGATTTTTGTTTCCCAGTATATGTCTGTCACCATAAAAGATTAAACCATCCAGTATGAGCGTAAACGCATACATTGTTTACACATAGTTAGAAAGGCAGCTGGAATGTTGATTCCAATGGAAGCACTAGGAAAACAAAGTGTGCCTTTCCTGTTTGTCCCTAAGTCTTCGAATCCTGAGCTTCCCCTTCGAATAACTCTATCCTCATTAACGGGTTAATTTGATTCCTTCCTGAGGAGTTCAGCGGGACTTGCCTCCAAACTTAAGGGAAATAATGTTGAGGGGTCTGCCGGATAGAGTTAACTAAATACCCGGGCCCGGGGGACACTGATATACTCTTAATTAGTCTGTTAAGGGCAGTGGTGGTTCCTCAACCAGCGTGTCAGAAGTTGCACATTTATTCTGCTAAAAATACTTATGTTCTCTCTGTAGTCTCCCCTGGGTGGGTAGACTGTGCAGCATCATGTAAGAAGTGTTTAGTTGTCAGTTGCAGGATGACAGCCCACTGAGCACGGGCTTTCGGTTTCGAGATTTTTCACCACTCTAAAATTAACACTCCACAAATGTGTGGGCCGCTTTGACAGCTCCCACGAGTGGCACTGGGGTTACCTTGGGGTTACAGGCAATGGCACTGCGCAAACACAGTCTTGTAATGTGAAGTCCCTTTTGTGTGCACGTCTTGCAGCATGAACCAGCAACACGTGTGTCTCAGTGTCAAATGACTTGTGGCCTGGGTAAAACTGTTTGCAGAAGGCTGGTACTTCTGAGTTCTGCTTCTGATTGCAGCTTTTTTCACTTCTTTCAAAATGAAGCAGTTTCAATTCAAACCATTTGTCAGGACAAAGCCATGTAACTGATGGCTGCATTTGATGGGGTGGGTGATGGTAATGACGGCATGACATATAGGCTTCCCTCCGGTAGTAAACTTTGGAGATCCCAGCCTTGACTTTGTGCATATGGCTCTTGTGTCGATGGGGTTAGCTGGTGTACAGCTTCCATTCTGGCCTGTTGAACACATTTAATACAGTAAGATATGGGACAGTTTTGAATGTATTTAAAAATATAATGACTAGATGTGGACAATAGCTGTAGAAACCGTCATGGTTTTTCAAACTTGTTTTAAAATACACAATTTGCCCGCTATTCTTGGGGGAGAAACACACCTCAAACTACTCTTATGTCAGTTAGGGTTGCTCGCTGGTAAGGTAACACCTTCTTAACTTTTACGCCTCACCACTTTGAAATGTCACCAGCCACCACTGCTTATACCCAGTTATGCCTTTGATGTGGAGGAGACTTCAAAGAGAGACCTTTGAAGTGCACAAAGTCTCTCCCTTCCTGCTGTGGCTCCGGACCCACTACAGGGGGGTATGCAACCCTTTGTGTGGTGACAGGACACAGCCTATTCAGGTGTAAGTGTCCGCTCCTCCCTCCCATCCTGGCCAGGATTGCCCAACAGGATGTGGATGCCCCATCAGCTAAACTAAGCTCCCTTTGTGTCTGGCTTTCTAGAGGGAATGCACAAAGCCCAGTTTTCACCCTCCCCAGACTTGTATTTTGCGACAAGCAGAAGGCACCAAATGGCTACAGTAAGAAAATGCCAACTTTCTAAAAGTGCTCTTTTGAGAATTACAATTTAAAATCTGACTTCACCATAAATTGTGATTTTAAATTGTGATTTTAGAGACACCAAACTTAGTGGTTCAAACTCTTCTCAATTGGAAATGACACTTCAATTATAAAATATCATTCAGTAATCCAAATGTTATCCTTTGGGAGAGACGGCCTTTCAGTAGTGAAAAACGAGTTTAAGAGTTTTTCATTACCAGGACATGTAAAACTTAAAAGTACATGTCCTTCTTTTTAAATACACTGCACCCTGCCCTTTGGCTGTCCAAGGCCTACCTTAGTGTTGACCTTTATGTATTAAAAAACTCTTGCAGTAATATAAACTTAGCATCATTCTCAATCCATCTATTCACACATTAAATCAAATAGGAAGCACCTTACAGGAGGGTGAATTTGCGAGGTTGACATGGCAGTTTAAAACTGCACACACAGACTCTATAATGGCAGGCCTGAGATTACTTAAGTGGGTGGCACACTCAGTGCTGCAGGCCCACCAGTCGCATTTAGTGTACGGACCCTGGGCTCTTGTAGTGCACTTTACTGTCAGTAAATAAAATATGCCAATTGTGAATACGTCAATGTTACCATGTTTAAAGTAGAGAGCACATGCTCTTTATCACTAGTAAGCAGGGGAGAATTGCCCAGAGTCTTAAAGCCAGAAAAAACGAAATCAGCAAAACAGGAAGTCAGAAGGCAAGAAAGTGAGGGGAAACCACACAAAGGGTGGCAGATCTTAGAATGCAAAATAACAAAATAATTCCCATGTAGAACAGACTGCACTCACAAACATTTTATGCAATCATCCACTAGCCTCCAATGCTTAAGTGTCCTATCCCATAATCCATCTCTGTCTGAAATTCAGGCTTTGTTACAGGAAAAATAAGATGAGAGCAACTCAGACCCTCACAACAAAAAAACAATTCTGATAATAAGCAACATGATGGACATACACTCTTCCTTCCATAGCACTTCCACAAACCATCATACTACTCAGGATCTCATTCGCGGTATAATGTGATATATAAATGCAACTACAATACAATAAAATATAATAATTCGCTATGTCCAAATCACTCCAAAAGCCAGAAAATACAAGCATACTTCCAGTAAAAATTCAGCAGCAGCCCCACACACCACATAAATGGTGCAAAGTATCTATTCAGCACTCCACAGTATAATTACTCTATTCTTTGGCATTCAAAGAGGCATACAATATAAACAAGCTTTGCCTAAGCCAAGAGGTCTGCCTTTCAAGTCAAATGGTGCTTCCTATTTGATTTAATGTGTGAATAGATGGATTGAGAATGATGCTAAGTTTATATTACTGGAGGAGTTTGAGTGCTGATGGATTTTGGAGGGCTTTATCCAGAGGTGGAAGGGGGCAGGGGAACAGAGGAACAACGGTTCCAAGCTGTATTTGATCAAAGCAGTTCCTATATATATTATTTAATAAACAACCATTCCTGAATGGAGAGAAGCAAAACAAACCTTCTAACTGGGGTGTCTCCTACCTGAAAGAAAGGTAAATGTATGCAATTGGTTAATCATCTAAGGTGATGGTTGCCTGGGAGCACTATATATTTTAATTAATAGAATCCGAAATGTGTCCTTTTAAGGAATGCTTATAAAAATGGTATGCACTTGGTACAATCAAGATATTAGCCTTTTAGCTTCTGTGACTCAATACAGATATTGAAGGGGTATATTCCCTGTACAGTCATTGGTGCATGCATCATAAGTGGTATTCTTTCTGGTCTGACTGGCTTGTCACTGCATCCCACTATAATACTACCTGGTATATCACCTAAAAAATAATGTCCTTTTCCCAGAAGATTTATGACCTCCCTACTGCCCTATGACTCCCACTAGGACTTCAGTGTATTCTCTGTTAAATACATCAATAAAATCCTCACCATCTGCTTCTCATTAGATATTCATTTGTTCTATCAATACCTATTGATTTTATTGAGGTATTGCAATTTTAAAAACTGAAATGTCGATTCCAGACTAAATTTCTCATTTTCTTTCTTTGTATCGAGCATATACTCTTCCATTGTTTACCTTAACGTCTGTGCCTGTCCATTTTTACGGTCCCCACAGTCACTACATTTTAGAATGCCCTTGCAACATTCATAGGTATAGAAGTTGATCTAGGTCGTGCTTTTTCAACCAGAAGAACATGCAAGTTTAGTCCACATCCATCCGCAGACAGAACTAGAGCCTGTATCATACTTTTAGAAACAACAGACATCCTAAGCTAAAGAGTTCACATAACAGGCACAAGTGTGTGGAGACTCAATCCTATTGGTGCTGCAAATGGAAGTGCAAAAAATTGTTTACAAACGACATAAACATGCAAATTCATGCAGCCCTATTCATGTAGGGAAATCGATGCAGAGATCTCAGCAAACATATATTTCCACCCACACCATACAGTATTCTCCATTTATGGTCAGATTTAATAACCTTATGATACTGAAGTCCATCTAGACAACACACACACTGCCTTTCACATTAAACAGTGCAAAGTACCATACCAACATCATCAATGAAACCACCAGCAGAGGAAGAGCGCTTTTAGAGTCAAACAATCGAGTGCTGCATCAACCCCCTGCCAGACCCACCTATTCCTCACTCTACACAAAAGTAAAATCTCATCAAACTCCTCTTCAGTGAATAAATCCAGAATATCTAACAGCAGATTGGCAATATCAAGCCCTCTCATCTCTCACACCCACAATTTCCATACTAATCAGCAATGGTTCTTCTTCAAAGCCATATCTCTTGCACATCTCACCAACATACTCAGCACTCTGAACAGCCATTCTATATAAAGATGATGTCTTACTCTCATACTCTATAAAAGCTCTCTGTGGGTATTCTGTTTCACCTCTACTCGTCATTATCAATGCCTCTCTCTCACTCAAGGCATCATCTCAACAGCTCTCAAGACTGGTCAGATTTTCCCACTCCTAAAGAAATCTACATTAGACCTTGATGACTTACCCAAGTACCGGCCAATCACCAACATACCATTCACTGGCAAGATAATTGAAACATCAGTCTATGTTCAGCTCCTAGATCACATTAAAGCTAACCATCTCCTGCTTGGCTACCAGTCTGAATCAGATTACACTACAGCACAGAGACCACTACCTTACCCATAGCAGACTATGTCCTCCTGATGACAAGTGAAGAGATCATCTGCCTTGTGATATTGCTCAACCTCAGAGTTGCCTTCAGCACGGTCGACTATTCCACCCTCATATGCACCCTGAAGCCTCAACTGGGATTCACTGGCAGTGTACTTTACTGGTTCTCCTTCTACATTTCCAACTGACACTAGTTTGTTCACGTGGGCACCTCCAGGTCCCAAAACATAAGTATCACCTATGGAGCTCTCCAGAGTTCCACCCTGTCCCTTATTATCTTCAAGCTCTCTATGGAGCCACTTAGTGCATACATTCACAGATAAAAGCATCAACATTCACCAAATGCTGATGATACACAACTCTACTTCAAAGTGTTCTCTGCTTCCGACCGCCAATGCCTCAAGCACTGCCTGCTCCTCATCTAGACCTGGATGTCCAGAGGCTCATCCAACCTACATAGAATTCCCGTTATTTGCCAAAAATCAATAAACAGTATAAACATGACTCAAAGACACGAACCTTAACAGGTTCAAACCTCAACCTTCACTGAATTCCAAGTCATTTGGATTCATGCTGGACCCAATCCTCAGTCTCAAGTAACTCAGTGCCAAGAAAAACAACCAAAGGCTGCCTAGTACCATCTTTCCATTTAAAGAAAGTTAACCGGTTTCCTTCAGAAAGCGACTTCAGAACTTATGGTGACCTAGTCCCGGACTGTTGCCAAGAGAGTTAGATTCACTTACTATCCCAGGAACTTTGTCTAAAATAAAAACCTAATCCACTTGGACATTTAGGATTTGTGAACTACTGAGTGGGAAGAAACAAGATTTGCTGAAAAGCACCAGAAATCAGACCCGTGTGATGTATATCTCAACATCTGGCTGTAAGTGTTATTAATAAAACAAGGTGGTGCTCAGAAGGAGAACCTTGACACTTAAAGTAATCCAGTAGATTGCTTATATATAAAAGATGAAAGTGGCTTTCTATTTTTTACCAATTTCCCAGCAGTGGAGATTTTTCACAACTTGGAAGTTGGGCGAAGTTTTAAGATTTAAGTTACACTTTGAGAAAAACTTTTTCCTCTCATTATGATGGAATTAAAGTCTATTATCTGTAGGATTCATTTTTTAAAAGAATTGTAATTTTGCATTTCCAATTATGATTCATTCAACTTCTGCCAGAGGTCAAGTCAAAATGGGGGTTCTAGTCGTAGTATACCTATACATTTAATTTATAAGCTGTTTCTGTTGGGCATTGAACACTTGTTTGCATTGTGTAAGCCTATGTGGTACTGTCTTCTTTCTTCCCTTTATTTTTCTTTGCTGACAGCCTTTTGCAGTTTGTTTGTGACAGGAATTATACAGATGTATAAGTACAAGGAAGTTGACTTCATGGTGGCTTCTATACTTATTAGTTCATTATTGACACCAGTATCTAAATTCCATTCATCTCGTTTGAAATTCTATCTCGTGAAGGAACATGGGCATAACTGTCAATAGTGCAGTAAGTGTAGGAGCATCATGGCAAAGGGGTACTGCTTCCCTCTATATGCCAATAATGGCTGAACTTTAGAAGCCAACTGGGCTTGAAGGTTTCAATTTTCTTTGCTTGCATCAGGGCCTTTGCAAGTTTTCCACACCACTGTGAAGGCAACGTAAGAGGTGAATTCCATATGCACAGAGGAGGGGTTAAGCCAACACATGCAAATTAGTTCATGCATGAGAAACATTAACTAAACACCCTTAGGTATAAAAGTCACTTGAAAGAGTTCCAACACTGCTTGAGGTTATTTCTTGCAATGGAACGCCGAGTACAAAATAAAATAAAACAGAACTTAATGTCTCTGTCTGTTACTTTGCATATTTACTAATGAGGTTGCACAATATAGATCTTGCTCAATCTTGGGACTGCATCATTAAAAAGGTAAATTAAAAAAGTGGTGCCTGTAAGGATTTGCTCCAACCTAACCTTGATCACTTCTTTTTTGACAGTTTGCCCTCTCATGAACACAATGTGATTTGTTTCAGCATCTACACAAATATTTGCCTTACTGTCGAAATATTTGTTGTACATCGTATACTTTTCAGCCATTCAGTTTACTGTTTTTTCTGTAATTCCAGAAATAATACAGTCTACTCACCAAAAGAGTTTATGGCTTGCTACATAACCAGTTTTGGTTGTTATTTCATTTAATGCAATTTTTGAATGCATAATATGTTGAATGTATGATCCAGTTTCAGCTCTTTCGTGTCCTCTTTGGCCAGGTCACTGACAGTGCACAGGCACACTTGTACAAATTCTAAATGTGCTGACAGCAAATATTCAGGGATAGTGACTTGTGCTTTCAACAGCAGCAGCACACTAACATTACTGCAAATATCTCCATGACACCCTCCCATTTCTCATATGGGAGGTACTATTTTGATCTAAAGAAACTACTTATGGATGCTGCTCGAAACATAAACACAACTGGTCTGAATCAGAAAGGTAAACTGAGACAAAAGTCAAATGTTATGACTATTGGTATTCACAGTAGGCATTTACTACTTGTAAATGCCCTTTGTGAATACCAAAAGTTAAACTTTATGACTTTCTGTATTCAAAAAGGCCATTTATGAGTAGTAAATTACACTTTCGTCTTAATTAAACTTAAGTTTTGGTCTTAAGTTTAACTGAGACCAAAATGCTAAACTTAAGATAAAATCTTAAGTTTAACTGGGACAAAAGACTAACTTTACTACATGTAAATGGTCTTTGTGAATACCGAAAGTCGTAAAGTTAAACTTTCGTCTCAGTTCACGTTTTGTCCAATCTGTTTAATAATATTTTCAAGGGCAAGACTCTCTGAATAACAGAGCTGGCTCTATCAGGGGGACTCCTGAAAGGATGGGCCCCGGGCCAGAGACCTCTTTCCCAATGACTTACAAAATCTCTGCCTAAGCCATGGCTAATCACATTATGAATGTATACCATTGTCACTCCTCGGTAGATTGCAAAGAGCACACATCATGGCTAGTTGTACAGTTACCCATTTCCATGGGTGCTTCCCTGGTGATTTTGTGTGAACTCCACAACATACACTACAGCTAGTCATTCAACAGTTGTGCCTCTAGCCATTCGTAGGGGGTCTCTAGTCTGCCACTACTAGATAAAGGAAATATACTATACATGAAGCAAGATTGCATCTCATTTGATAGTACACTATACCATGCATTTCAGAAATTGGGTTTCTAGCTTACAGAGTTATACACCTTGTCCAAGCAGAAACCACATGCTAGTCAGGGTAAGTCAGACACACACACTAAATTAACCTGTGCTTACCCTCTGGTAACGTGACACAGAGCAGTCAGGCTTTACTGAAGAGTCAATGTGTAAAGCGTGTGTGCAACATTTCAAACAGTAAACAGTGAAAACATGACACAAAAAGATACCAAATCTGGTTAGAAAAAAAGAGCTTAATTTAATTAACAAATAAGACTAAAAAACTCAAAGAATAAGCTGAAATGTTGCACGTAAAAGCATAAAGAACCAGCCAACCAGGGCTATCTGGTCCTGCTGGACTTTGTCAAATATAAAAGTTCAGGCTGACTGTGACGGAAGGCGGGTCAGATACATGGACCAGCCTTGGCCCTTGGTAAAGTACCTAAGTTGCTTAGTCGACGGTGATGAGATGCGGGAAGCAATAGGCAATGTGTCTTTGTCGAACCACAGGGTGAAGGTGATGCGCCAGTGCTGAGCCATGCAGTCGAAAATGCTGAAGAACTGGAGGCAATGCACTGCACAGTTGGTGATGCAATGCCCTCAATCCTCGCAGCAGCGTCAATGTGTCATCGCAGAGGAAGACGCGGAAGTACCGAGCAGCACCACAGCGTTGATGCTTGGACGAGTACTGGAGCAGGCTGCACTTTATACCCACGTGCAAGGGCCCATGTCTGGATTGGCACCACGTGGCAGGTCATAATTCTCAGATGGCTAGGTGCTGTAACAGGTGAGTTGGAAGTCTTTCATGTACCTGGGACTTCATAACAAGAGGCAAGCCAGTAAGCCCTTGGAGTCACTTTGGTTCTGGGTTGGAGAGATGTAGGTCTAGTCCTTCTCACTCCAAGGCAAGGAGGGCAGCAGGTCAGCACAGCAGAGCAGGACTCTAGCATAGTAGCAGTCCAGCAGAGTGGCAGTCCTTGCAGCAGCACATCAGTCCTTCTTCCTAGTAGAGTATCCACAGGTCCAGAAATGTACTGAAATGATGGTGTCTGAGGTCCAGTACTTATACCCAGTTATACCTTTGAAGTAGGGGAGACTTCAAAGAGGGGCCTTTGAAGTGCCCAGAATCCATGCCCTTCCTGCTCTGGCTCCAGGCTCATTACAGGGGTATGCATCCCTTTGTGGGTGATTGACAGGAGACAGCCTATTCAGGTGTAAGTGTCAGCTCCTCTCTCCCATCCTGCCCAGGATGGCCCAACCGGATGTGGATGCCCCATTGGTCAAATATAAGCTACCTCTGTGTGTGGCTTCCTAGAGGGAATGCACAAAGCCCAGCTGTCACCCACCCCAGACCTGTATTCAGAGACATGCAGAAACCACCAAAGGGCTAAAGTAAGAAATTGCCTACTTTCTCAAAATGCCATTTATAGAATCCAACTTCACCATAAATTGTGATTTTAAAGTGTGATTCCAGAGACACTAAATGTGGGGGTTCAATCTCTTCCCAATTTGAAATTACACCTCGGAAATAAAATTAGGTAATCCCAATGTTATCCTATGGGAGAGATAGGCCTTGTGGTAGTGAAAAACGTAAGAGTTTTTCACTACCAGGACATGTAAAAGTTAAAAGTACATGCCCTTCTTTTTAAATACACTGCACCGTGCCCTTGGGCGATACAGGGCCTACCTTAAGGGTGATTTATATGTTTTAAAAAGGAAGGTTTGGGCCTGGCAAGAGAGTGAACTTACCGTGCTAACATGGTAGTTTAACATTGCACACACAGATTCTGGAATTGCAGTCCTGATACATGTTTAAAGGGTTACTTAAGTGGGTGGCACAATCAGTACTGCAGGCCCACCAGTAACATTTCATTTACAGGCCCTGGCCGCATGTAGTGCACCATACTAGACTGCACTCAGATACTTTTTATGCAATCATCAACTGGCCTCTAATGCTTGAGTGTACCTCTCTTACTCCCTCTCTGTTCAAATTCAGGCATCACAACAGGAAAAATAAGATAAGCTCACGACTCGGGCCCTCACATACAACATCAAAACACTACTGATATAAGCAACATGATGGACATACACTCTTCCTTCTATAGCACTTTCACAGATCAGCATACTCCCTGGCCTCTCATTAGGGGTATGATGTGATATATAAATTAAGCCCGGTGGATAACTCCGCTCTGCCAGAGAAGTTAGCAGAGTTTTAAAACTCCGCACTCCATTTGGAGTGCAAAGTTGTCCAAAGCTCCAGAATGGCAACGGAGCAGAGTAAGACTTACCTTCTCCTCCAGTCCCACGGTGTTCTGCCAGGGTAAGGCATGCCTTCGTGTAGTACCCCATGCGTACTGCAGTTCTTCCTGTTGTTAATTAATTGAACCGGAGAAGCCGAGCACCGGAAGGTGAGTGGAGCCACAGCAGCAGGAGCAGGCAGGACACTGTGGGATTGGAGGAAAAGGTAAGTTTCCCTGCCAGCCCAGCAGGCATTCCTACGTGGGAATGGTTTAGCGGGAGGGGGAGCAGGGGTTTTGCAGGAGGGGTTGGGGGGCAATGAGTGACTCCACCGGTCACGGAAGTCCGCTGAACTTCACAGAGTTTTCTAGTAACTTCCACATACAATGCAATCTCTGCACAGAGTTAAAACAAATGCAACTACAATACAATAAAATACAATAATTCTCTATGTACAAACTGCTCCTTCAAAAGCCAGAAAATGCAAGAATTCTTCCAATAACAACTCAACAGCAGCCTAACATACCACATTAAGTGTGCAAAGTAATTATTCAGCACTCCACAGTATAATTACTCTATTTGTGGGCATACAAAGAGGCATACAATATAAACAAGCTTTCGCAAAGCCAAGAGGTCTGCCTTTCATGTCGAATGGCGCTCCTTATTTGATTTAATGTGTGAATAGATGAATTGAGAATGATGGAAAGGTTGTATTACTGGAAGAGTTTGTGTGCTGATGGATTTTGGAGGGAAGTGGGCAGGGAACTACGTTTCCAAGTTGTATACATTTGATCAAAACAGTTACTAAATATTTTATTGAAAAAACAACTGCTCCTGGGTGGTTGCATTGCCACAGGTTGAAAGGGGAAAAGAAGGGAGAGAAGCGAAGCAAGCCTTCTCTTTAGGGTGTATTCTACCTGCAAGAAACGTTCATGCATGCAATTGGTTAATCAGCTAATGTGAAGGCTGCCTGGGAGCAGTATAGGTTGTAATTAATAGAATGTGAAATTTGAACTTTTAAGGGATACTTATAAAAAAGATCTGCACTTGGTACAATCAGCATATTAATTAAAACCTACTTTTGAAAGCACTGTAAACATGTAAACAAAATCTTTCTGCACATTTTAAGACAGCATGTGTGCAACCATCTAATACTGTGTGTAATAGGTGTCTTAAACTAATGACTTACTGAAGCATCAACCAGGATTCAAATTATTGACTGGTAGTCTACACCCAGCTTATCTGCAGTATTCACAGTGTCCAAATAAACCACCCCACATTCACTGGCTGTGCCCCATTATACTCAGGATCACTGGGGCATATTATAAAGGGGGTTTATCTCCGCTTTTTTGGGTTTAAAAGCCAAGAAAGCGTAGATAAAATTATCTCCCTATTACCTAGCTGTCGCTAACACCAGTTAGCGACAGCTAGTAGGAGATAGCGACCATCTTGGGCCCCGCTTTGCATGTCAGTGATATTTATCACTAATGACATGCAAAGTGGGCGTGCCAAGATGTTAGCGACTGGAAACAGTCGCTAACATCGCTATCTCCTATTACCAACTTTTGGAGATATTCGCGCTAAGCGCGAATATCTCCAAAAGCTAACACCTGCCCTGAGCAGTTCTTAGCCATGTTATCCAATGGGAGGTGGATAACATGGCTAAGAGCATTAGCTCGGTAATGCATGAATATCGCTGACTTTTCAGCGATATTCATGCATTGCGGCCGTTTTTTATCGCATTTGCAATAAACCTTGGTAATACCAAGGTTTATTTGCGATAAAAATCACCGCAGGCCAGCGGTAATTTTTTGTCTCTAACCAAGCAATAGCGATAATTATCGCTATTGCTTGGTAATATGCCCCAGTGTTTTCATACTCGTCTTTACCGCTGGATGGATCAATATATGGGTGAGCGTATGGATGAAAAACCCAGGGCAGAGATGAATGAATAGATGAATGATAAACACATGAATGGATCAAGGGGGGAATGGTAGTGAGGGGAACAGACATTGTTACAAAGTTCTTCAGAGATCTGAATGAAAGTCCCTCATTAGGTTTATTCCTTGTTTTTCTATCTATACAATTGTAGTGATAGCAAGATTCAGAACCTTCATTTCGACCCCCTATTTTATGACATGGCCTTTTAGCTTCTGTGACTCAATACATACATTGATGGGGTATATTCCCTCTACAGCAATTGGTGCATGAATCATAAGTGGTCTTCCTTCTGGTCCGGCTGGTCCAACACAGCATACCACTATAATATTGCCGTGTATATCACTTTAACAATAATGTCCTTCTCCGCGAAGTTATGTGACCACCCTACCGCCCTATGTCTCTCAATAGGGCTTCAGCGTATCCTCAGTTAACTAAATCAATAAAATCCTCACCATCTGCTTCCATTATAGATTCATGTGTTCTATCAACACCTATAGGTTTTGTGGTGGTATTGCAATTGTAGAAAGTGAGATTTCGATTCCAGACTAAATTGCTAATTTTCTTTCTTTAAATCGAGCATATACTCTTCCATTGTTTACCTTAACTTCTGTGCCTGTCGATTTTTGTGGTCCCCACAGTTACTACATTTTAGAATACCCTTGCAACAGTTTGACTCGTTGCCCTCTGGTATTAGGAGGTATAGAAGTGGATCTGATTCGTGCTTTTTTATCCAGAAAAATAAGCACGTTTAGTCCACTTCCATCCAGAGAAAGCACTAAGGCCCGTATCATACTTTTAGAAATAACAGAGATCCTTTGGTAAAGACTTCAAATAATAGGCACAAGTGCGGAGGGACTCAATCCTAGTTGTGCCACTAATGGAAGTTCCAAACATTGCTTACAAACTACATAATCGTACTAACTTATGCAGCCCTGTTCATGTAGGGAAATCTATGCAGACATCTCAGCAAACACATATTTCCACCCACGCCATACTGTATTCACCATTTATGGTCAGAAATAATAACCTTATAATACTGAAATCCATCTGGACAATACACACACTGCTCATCGCAGAAATCAGTGCAAAGTACTGTACCAACACCATCAATTAAACCACAGAGGAAGAACACTTTTAAAGTCAATCAAGAGCAGAATCAACTGCCTGCCAGATCCACCTATTCCTCACTCCTCTCAACTCTCTCAAAAGTCATTGTATATGAAGATGATGTCTTACCCTCAACCTTCATAAAAAAAACTCTCTGCAGGAATTCTCTATCACCCCTACTCATCATTATCAATGCCTCTTTCACTCAAGGCATCATCCTAGAAACATTAAAGACAGGCCACATTCTCCCACTCCTAAAGAAATCTACACTAGACCATGATGACGTACCCAAGTACTGGCTAATCACAAAAATACCATTCACTGGCAGGTTCATTGAAAAATCAAGCTATGGTCAACTTCAAGATCACATTAAAGCTAACCATCTCCTGCTTGCCTACCAGTCTGCATTAGATTACACTGCAGCACATAGACCACTACCTTATACATAGCAGACAATGTCTCCTGATGACAAACGAAGATATCATCTGCCTTGTGATATTGCTCAACCTCACAGTTTCCTTCAGCACAGTCGACCATCCCACTATCATACACACCCTGGAGTCTCAACATGGGATTCACTGGCAATGTACTTTAGTGGTTCGCCTCCTACATTTCCAACTGACACTATTTTGTTCACGTGGTCACCACCACGTCCCAAAACATCTCTATCACCTATGGAACTCCCCAGAGTACGATATTGTCCCATATTATCTTCAAGCTCTATCTGGAATCACTTGGTGCATCCATTCACAGATAAAGGCATCAAGATTCACTAATATGCTGATAATACACAACTCTACTTGAAAGTATTCTCTGCTTCAGACACCCAATTCCTCAATCACTGCCTGCTCATCATCTAGACATGGCTCAAGCCAAGCAACATAGAATTCCTGTTATTTGCCAAAACCAATAAACTGTATAAACATGACTCAAAGATATGAACCTTGATAGGTTTGAACCTCAACCTTCACCTTCATTTAGATTCACCCTGTACATCATCCTTTCCCTCAAGTATCTCGGTGTCAAAAAACAAACAAAGGCAGGCTGGTACTATATTTCCATTTAAAGAAAGTCTGCCCTTTTTCTCCAAAAAGCAACTTCAGAAGGTATGCTGACCCAGTCCCGGACTGTTGCCAAGCCATTGAGAATTACTTACAATCCCAGGGACAATGTCTAAAAGACAAACTTAATCCACCTGGACAACTAAGATTAGTGTACCACTGAGTAGGAAAAAACTAAGTTTGCATGAAAAGCATCAGAAACCAGACCCTTGTGTTGTCTCTCCCAACATCTGCTTGTATGTGTTTTTAATACAAATAAAGTGGTGCTCAGAAGGAGAACCTTAGAACTTAAAGTAATGAAGTATCAAGCTTCTTTATCAATTTTGAAAGTTGCCGTTCTGTTTTTACCAATATCTCAGCAATAGAGATTTTTCACAATTTGGATGTTGGACGAAGTTTTAAGATTTAAAATCACACTTTGAGAAAACCTTTTTCCTCTCAGTATAATGGAAGTCGGTCGGAATTAAAATCGAATTTGATATTATCTGTACAATAGCTTTACTACAAGAATTGTCATTTTGCACTTACAGGTAAGATTCATACATCTTCTGCCAGAGGTTAAGTCGGAACATACCTATAAATGACATTGATAATCTGTCTCTGTTGGGCTTTGAGAATTTGTTTGCATTATGTCAGCCTATGTGTTAAACTTGACTTTTTCAGCGGGTTTACCCCCTGTATTTTTGCGTTTTTGGACCTCCTGTTTTTGATCCTGTTTTCGTTGATTTCAAGGTCTCTAGGCACTCTACCACTGCTAATCGTCCCGCACCGCAGCCTTAGCCTACCGACACCAGTGCCATAGAGTTCAGTTTGTGAGCCTACAACAGCGCTTCAGCAATGACGATGACACTGCTTTCACCGTCACTTGCGAGCACTGCAACAAGCTCCTCATCACTTTGCACGACAGCACTGGTCTCACTGACTCTGCTAGACAACTGTCACCATGTCACTGGCTGCCCCGCGACCTGTGGGTAACCCACGCTGCACCATTGCACTTCCACTGCAGCCCAGACACCTGCTCGACGCTGGTGCTCCCTACTTCAACCGCGAGGAGTTTGATCTGCAACTCATGTGACTTCAAGGGCCCAACAACTCTGGAAACAGACTTACGGCACCGACATCTGCCGAAACTGGCTCTTCGGAGCTCAAAGATAGGTCTCTGATGCCCTGCATTTCTAAAGGTACTGGTTTTCCTGTCTTCCCCATACCGTGGCGGGCCCATGACACTGTAGACAGCCAGAACTGTTGGATTTGTTGTTCACAATGCAGTAGTAGCCCGCGGTGGAGCTATCGACTTCAAGGAACTGTATTTTAAGTCTTTTTTTTAATATTGAGATTTCTGAGAACTGTATTGTGGATTTCTGTCATTTTTGGTCTTGTTTGCACAGATAAAATATTGAATATTTTTCTAAAACTGGTGTGGTGCCCGTTTGTTGTGTTTTCACTGTGTTACTGTTGGCTATGTGCAAATGCTTTACACACTGCCTCTGAGATAAGTTTGACTACTCCTGCAAAGCTACCAAGGGGGTGAGCAGGGGCTATTCCAGTGGTATATCCCCCTTATCCTGACTAGGAAGAAGGGTCCCTACTTGGACAGGGTAACAACTCCTGTTTCTAGCATTATGTTACTGTCTTATTTCTTCCCTTTATTTTTCTTTGTTGAGAATCTTTTGTAGTTTGTTGATAACTGGAAATATACAGCTGTAGGAGTACACCAATGTTGACTTCATGGTGGCTCACAGACTTATTAGTTTATTCTTGGTACCAGTACCCAAATTCCATTAATCTAGTTCGACATTCTGTCTCAAGAAGGTACATAGGAATATTTATCAATAGTGCAGTAGGTGTAGTAGCATCATGGCACGGGGGTACTTAGGCTCTTTATAGCCCAATCATGGCTAAACTTTACAAGCCAACTGAGCTTCAAGGGGTCAATTGTCTTTGCTTGCATAAGGCCTTTGCAACTTTGCCACACCACTGTGAAGGCAACGCAAGAGGTGAATACCATAGGCACAAAGGAGAGGTTAAGCCAATACATGCAGAAAGTGCACGCATGAGGAACATTCACTAATTACTCTTGGGTATAAAAGTTACTTGAAAGAGTTCCAATACTGGTTGAGGTTATTTGCTGTAAATTTGCAATGGAACGCAGAGTGCAAGTAAAATTGAACAGAACTTAATGTCTCATCTGCTATTTTACATATTTACCATCAAAGTTACACAATGCAGCTCTCGCTCTATCTAGGAAGTGCATCATTAAAAAAGTTAAGTTAAAAAAGTGGTATTTTTGAGCCATTCACTGAAGTGTTTTGCCTTTAATTCCAGAAATAACACAGTCAACTCACCATGAGAGTTTATGGCTTGCTACATAGCCAGTTTTGGTTGTGAGTTAGTTTAATGCAATTTTTGAATGTATAATATTTTGATACTTTCCACAATTGAGCAGCAGTTTGATCTGAACTTTGGAGCACACAAGGAGAGAGAGAGGAATCTATTACGTGAAGAGGCTACGGGAAGACAGTTTGCACGGGGAGATACCGTTTAGAGGTAGGCATAAATAGGTGAATAGAGCAACTGATGATTTCCAATATGTGGGCTTGTTGATCCATGAAGACTGGAGAGATAACTGATTAGAGGATAACTGCCTGGTGGACTCCAAACAGGACTCAGACATGGTAGATTTTGAGGTTTGTAATTGGTTGATCAGGAGCCATAGCTTGAAAATAGGCAACATTGCTGACAGCCTTTTTTTTTACCAGTGGTAGAGTGAGCTGGTATTGTTATAAACAGCAAGTTGTGGTCCATCGAGTTAAATTTGACAAAAGGCCTGATTTAGACCTTGAAAGATGGGTTACTCCGTCACAACAGTGATGGATATCCTGTCTGCTGAAACAAACATCCCATGGGATAGAATGTGATTTATACTTCAGCAGACGGGATATCCATCACCTTTGTGACGAGGTAACCCGTCCGATGAGATCTAAATCAGGCCCTTAGTGTTGTTCTGCAATACTCTGTGAATTTACAGATAAACTTCTGTTTTGTGATATGGCAGTAGTTTTCTAAGGCTTTGCTTGTGTCTCTATCTTCCTAGGAAGGCATAGATATAGTACATTTTAGGGTCATCAGGGATAAAGTTCAGGAAGGCTTTGATGCTTGTTATGGTGAACCATGTATCACAGTTGAGGCAAACATCTTCTATGGATGGAATTAGGGCAAGAAGGTATTGGTGCTTTTAAAAATATTCAGATTATTTTGCTATGGGTTGGGGTCAATGAGATGAACATTCCCATGGCGGGCATGACTTCAGATGGTGAGTTGGTAGGAAAATGCCAGTATACACTTTCTGGGCTCTGTTTATGAAAAGATATTGACAAAGATTCATATTTTGGTAAGAATGGTATGGTGAGTTAGAAGAGAAAGTATCATGATTGGTAGCCCACACATTGCAGTTGATGCTTAGCAAATTTGGGTTTTCAGAAAGTAAGGACTGGTCATATAATTTGTGTGCTTTGCTTTATTTGTGGTGTTATTTTATTCTTTACAGGGTGTTATTAACTTTGAACCAGATTCATAGTTTGCCCAGTTTTTACGCATTGTAGTTTTTGATGTGGGCACCCCATTGAACTAATTGGGAAAAAAAGGTTTATGAGTTTATGTTATTGTGAAATCAGTTCCACAGACACACCAAAGGGAAATGGTATATGCCGAGCTCTGAAGGTTGTGCTTCAGATGAAATGCAGCAAAGTGGCAAATTGCTGTGGATTAAACTATTAACTTTTTTCAATTACAAAAAAAATCTTTTAGCTAAGCATTGTGCTTTAGTAACACGCAGCAAAAATCACACTGTAGTAAAGCTTGATGTACGTAGGAAAAAGTCAGAAGGAGTAGTTGATTATCAACAAAGTCTGAAAAGGACTAAGTAAGATCATTATGGATAGGCAAGGATCGAGCAAATGAGGTAAATGGTAAAAGAGGGACAACAGGACCAGATATTGGAGGGCACAAGAGAATGGGGGTTTAAAAAATCAGATAAACAATATATTGAAAACAATGATGAAAAGCTATCCTAAAACCGAACAAGCATTGGCATAGTTAATATGTCTGGCATAGGAATTAAATTGCATTTTGTGTCACTGATGGTTGTAGAATCAATAAGAACAGAATATATATTATATATTATTATATTATTATATATTATACATTAATATATATTAAGGACCCTTTATAGGGCCATATGCAAAAAAAACGCGGCAGTGTTCTATTCTGTTCTTATTGATTGTTTGGTTTCCCCCAGGGAACCTGCCTATATTCCTTTTTGGGGGACCCCCTTCTGTTTCAACTGATGGTTGTAGACACTCAATAAGTCATCGTACATGCACTCTGTTACTTATCTTTGAGCTCATGCATCCATTTATCAGTCCTTTTACTCATCCTTCTATTCACCTTCTGACACAACCACAATAAAACACAAACAAACGCAACAATATATAGAAGATAATTTAAAAGAAGACAAGTAGAAAAAAAGAAAACATACTGCCTGCTAAACATGGTGATAACAACACTAAACCTAGCTGCAAGTATCCGTCTTGCAAAGATATTGCAACTAGTCTATCATTGTTTTAATGTTCAAGCTTGGTGACCACATTTAGTAAAAATGGGTTGGCATCTTGGAAGAGTAAAACAATTATACACTAAGGACAACAGCATTCCATAATGATTTCCCAGTTTGTAGAAAGTGGCCATGTGGAATGTGGTGCACTCATGCGCGTCAATTCACCAAAATGCCAGGGGTAGTGTAAGTGTCAACACATGCTCTTTGACCTTCACTTTCACTCACACACACATGCTTACACATCCGGGTTTAGCTCCGTGAGCTAAACCCGGATGTCGGCGGAGGCGGCTTGCTTTGGGGACGAGAATTTCTGGACGATATAAAATGCATTTATAATACTGAAAACACATCGTTCCAGGAGGATCAGGTGTCATTTAAAAGAAGAAAAGAGGAAAATATTTTAAAATGTGGCGTCCCCTCCACAACTCCTGTGAAGAATAAATCAAGTTTAGAGATACTGATAAGCCGTCTCCTGCATTCGGCTCCTTTGTATTGGTTACAGCATTCAGCTGTTCTACTCATCACCTTAAAAGACATACAAATCTGGCCTCGTGGACCTTTACAAATTTTAAGATCTACACCCCAGGTTCAGAGATCCTATGCTGTATTGTCTCTGTGCGGTCCTGATGAAGGTGGTCCCAAATGCGATATCTCCACCGAAACGCGTCGACCTTTCTTCTTCCTTTAAAATCTAAATGACTTTGGTCATTAATTAGGACTACAGCTCCAATACTATAGGAAATCCCTTTTTTGTTATTTTTGTGATAGAATGGATGTTTAGGAGTATGTATGTGTTGTATGTGTGGCTCTCTACCTGGTGTACATATTTAATTGTTCTTGTATTTGATATGAATTTGAAGGACTAAGGATATATATTTGCAAATTCTAATATGTACTGTAAATTTTTGCAATTACCGTGTAAAATGTATATATTTTTATAATTGATGAATCTGATAAACATGATATAAAATAAAAAAAAGGAAAAAAAAGATTTTTTTATCTACAAAAATGAAATAAAATGAGAAACTCTACATGTTGTGTAGATATTGTTGGTTTATGCCCTATGTTTAAGAGGTAATCCCTATGGTATAAGCAATTATAGGTCAAGAGGGAGTTTTCTCTTTGTTGTTCTAGATTCTGTTTTCCCCTCTACTCCCTGACCTGAAAGTATCTCCAGAGGGGGTCCCCCCCTTTCTTCACTATATGAGAGGTCTACAGGCTAAATGGCTAAATGTAATTCCAAACAAATTTATGAAAATGGTAGGGATTGGTATGTAGTATGAGCTAATCTATATTTGGTGAAAGTGTTTCCAGTCGTTTTTCTGTAAATTACTTTCCCACCTTTTTTAATGGAGCGCTTCCCGGAGAGCGTCCCGGTTCGCGAACCAGCAGTGTTACGGGAGTCCACCATTTTGTGTTTCAGTCGAATTAAGATACAAGATGGAGGGCAAATAATGTTCAGAATGGGTAGAAGGGGGCACGGTAGACGTATCTTGACCCCCTAGGTTTTCTGAGGGTGGCTGAGGAGGCCCATATGTGCGGGAAAAAAAACATTTTTTTTACAAATTTCGCGCTGTTAGCTTCTGGTTCGCGTACCGGGTAGCGCTCCGGGGAGCGTACTTTGTTGAAAATTAGTGAAAAAAGTTAGAGTAAAATAATAATTGTGAGTGATCAGATGTAGGGTAGCTCTGAGAAGAGCTTTTGGGTTTATGGTACATTTAGGTACTTATAAGTAGGTACCAATGCACAGTCTTAAATTCAAAATGAAAATTCTGTTGCCCTCATCTGAGAAGTGAACTCCATCTCTTCTGTAGATATCTTGCATGCAGTAACGCAAGTTATTGTTGTACATGAAGCCCATTCCATGGTCTCTCATGTAAGCTGAAACAGATTTGTTTACATGCTTCCTCGACTTCTCAATTTGTGAACAAAATTGGTTTGACCACCTCCATTTCTGTCTTTGGCATATATTTGAATATACCAAGGCAGTTTGAGGAAAAAGTGCCATTAATTGCTCAAAGGTGTCCTTTAAAAGCATTTCCAGACCTACCCCAGTCAAAGTGCCCAAATCATTACCTCCACAGTGCACAATTAACAGGTCAGGTTTTGGCAAATGCATAAAGGTTTTCACCAATGGTATCAATTGGTGACATTTTAATCCTCTGTGGCCAAACCACTTAATTTCAACATCTTGTAAATTGAGGTTAGGTAAATTTCTGTTCTCAGCATACCTTTGAGCACAGTAGATGTAACTATGTCCAACAATCCAGACAGTAAACATGGTGAGAGAAGTTTCTGCTGCAGTCAGATGAAGTGTGGTAATGAAATGGCAGATGAAACAGTAGGAGTTTGTAAAGAAAAAAAACTGTGGAGTTTCAGTGCTAATGATTCACTAGCAGTGATTAGTGGATTTCCATTTCTGAAAACAGAAAGTTAGGGTGCATGGATGTGTTCTTTGAAAGATGTAATTTGAATGGTCAAGGAAAAAACATTTAATAAAAGATTGCACTGGATACGCAGGTGCACTGAGAGTTCAGAGTTCAATTGAAACATTGTTGTGTGAACTTGCAAACATCAGAGGTCTTTCAGGAGGTGGTTGCTATGCAAAAAAGGCAGAGAGGGCAGAGGGGGAAAGGGTTTTGATTTGAAAAAAGTGAGGGAAGAGTTTTGATTGGCTAACATGAGAGATATGTGAAATGAATATCTGCATTTCTGTGCTTTCTATAGCTGCAGCCTCTGGAGTGCATACTCTTTGTTCTGCTGAAGACAATTTGGTGTATTTCTGAGACTGTTTTGAAACTCATAAAGAATTTGCTAAGGTGAGAAAAGATTTATTTAATTTAGATAGACTATAGTATGCTTTCAGGACAACATTATGAAGAAAGCTGTGTTTTTAAAATGTTGCTTTGTCTAAAGTGTTTTACAAATAGATTTTGTTTCTTTGAGAAATTGTAATTGAAAATAATGTGAAGTATTAGCACTGTCAGGGTGTTTTTGTACATAGGAGCTGTGCAGTGTTTTCAAATTATTATTTGAAAATCGTTTTTGAGGAAAAGGAATGCTTTTAAAATTTATCACAAGGAAAAAATGGTGTCTGCTTCTTTATAAGGCATTTGAGTGTCTCTGATGTTATTTTTCACATTTTCATTGAAGAGCTTTCTCCGTGGGGCAAGTTCCTTGTAAATATGCTCCCACCTGTGCTTGGCAAATTTAGATTTTGATTCTCTGAGTTACATAGCCATGTTAAAAGTGTCCTAAAAAATGGTGCAAGGGCAATCAAAAACCCCTTTCATGTGTCTTAAGGACATTTTAAGTCATTTCCTCTTGAATGTAGGTATACAATTGATTTATATGTTGTGTTTAAAAACGTTTTTTTTTAAATCAATTACATTTCTGGATATGTACTGCTAGAGCTTCATAGGTTGTTTGGGGCATATTTATAAGGCATTTAAGTGTCTTTGATGTTATTTTTCCCATTTTAATTTAAGACCTTTCCCTGTGGTGCACGTTCCTTGTAAATATGCTCCCACCTGTGCTTGGTAAATTTAGATTTTGATTATTTGACTTACATAGCCATGTTAAAAGTGATCCAAAAATGGTGCAAAGGCTTTAAAAAAACACGTTCATGTGTCTTGGGGCATTTTAAGTCACTGAGGAAACACAGGTGATGTGATTGTGCAATGAGGAAAAGAAACTGCACATTTTTCAATTACATCACCTGTGTTTCCTAAGTTTATGAATAACATTGTGCAGATGAAGTTTAGGTCTGTCCACGGACACAAAAGAGGTCTGGCCTTTGTTCAAGAGTCAAGTGGACATGATTTACTTCATTGGTAGGCCTTCAAATGTATTATCTCCTCTGTACTCTGGAGCGGCGGTGCAAAAGATTTCCTATGTGGCGACATATTTACAACTTGATGCATCTAGACAGATGTGTCATGCTGTTGTTTTTGAGGAAAAGGAATGCTTTTAAAATTTATCACAAGGAAAAAATGGTGTCTGTTTCTTTATAAGGCATTTGAGTATCTCTGATGTTATTTTTCCCATTTTAAATTAAGAGCTTTCGCCGTGGGGCTTCTTCCTTGTAAATATGCTCCCACCTGTGCTTGGCAAATTTAGATTTTGATTCTCTGAGTTACATAGCCATGTTAAAAGTGTCCCAAAAAATGGTGCAAGGGCAATCAAAAACCCCTTTCATGTGTCTTAAGGACATTTTAAATCATTTCCTCCTGAATGTAGGTATACAATTGATTTATATGTTGTGTTTAAAAACGTTTTTTTCAAATCAATTACATTTCTGGATATGTACTGCTAGAGCTTCATAGGTTGTTTGGGGCATATTTATAAGGCATTTAAGTGTCTCTGATGTTATTTTTCCCATTTTAATTTAAGACCTTTCCCCGTGGTGCACGTTCCTTGTAAATATGCTTCCATCTGTGCTTGGCAAATTTAGATTTTGATTATTTGACTTACATAGCCATGTTAAAAGTGATCCAAAAATGGTGCAAAGGCTTTAAAAAAATACTTTCATGTGTCTTGGGGCATTTTAAGTCACTGAGGAAACAAAGGTGATGTGATTGTGCAATGAGGAAAAGAAACTGCACATTTTTCAATTACATCACCTGTGTTTCCTAAGTTTATGAATAACATTGTGCAGATGAAGTTTAGGTCTGTCCACGGACACAAAAGAGGTCTGGGCTTTGTTCAAGAGTCAAGTGGACATTACTTACTTCATTGGTAGGCCTTCACATGTATTATCTCCTCTGTACTCTGGAGCGGCGGTGCAAAAGATTTGCTATGTGGCGACATATTTTCAACTTGATGCATCTAGACAGATGTGTCATGCTGTAAAGTCCTGTGCCACATGAAACCTGCGTCAGGTTTCATATAGGTGTTTTGATGCAGGGTGGGCATTCATTTGCATGAAAGCCCTGTAAAAGTAACACAGTGAAATTTAGAAGATTTCACTGAGTCAGCTTTATAGCATTCCTGAATCAAATCCTTATGGCTGTTTGAAACAGGCATAAGGAGTGAAGCACCATGCAATGTGTGGCTTCCTCCTGTGCATTGCAGTAGACATGTCGTGTTTACGACGTGACTTGTGCAATGTGTTGCTTTTGCAGCACTGATGCGTGGCGCATCTGTGCTGTTTTTATTCAATGGTGTTCCACAATGTAAATGTGCCACACCATGAGTAGCAGAGCAGTGGTGCACATTAACTGGTGCATCCCTGGGGATGTGCCAGTTAACATAAATCTGTCCCTATACATTTAAGTTTGTGCAGGGGACACAGAGTCGATGAGGCTTATCCTAGGTTAAGAAGAGATGAGTCCTGTTTACTGAAGACTTAGACATAGGCCTCACCTCTTCAGCATCGCTGGACATGGCTAAATAATAGCTGCAAAATGATACTCTTGTTAAACAATTTTACTATTCTAGTCTCTGAGATTTGTGTCTTAGTCTCTAACATCTCATTGTTGTTCTCGTTTTTTAAAGATAACGACAACATCAAGCATGAGTGACAATGAGCAATCAGTTGATCTCGATCTTATCGTTGAACTTGTCATTGAAACGTCAGTGGAAGTAGATCCCTTAGATCATTTAAATCCTGAGGATGATGAAGAATATGATGAGAATGCTGATTTGTCAGAATTGTATGATATAGGGTGGGAAGCTGATCTGCTTGAGCCTATGTAGTAAAAATGTAAACCATTTCATTTAAAATTAAACAAAAGTTCAAAAATAGTTTGTGTGTAGTGTCTTTAATAAAATAATCAAATATGCTCGTAAAATTAGTTCAGATTCACATATAAAACAACACAGGTATAATGTAGAAGCATTTAATTTCTTTGCTACTATTTGTGATTTCTAAATTTGCCAATGCACTAAAAATTATTCTATGTTAAAATAACAAGCAGGGTGTTAAGTTTTTGATGACTGTTATTGATTTACTGTTTGGTAATAGTGATTAATAACATTTTTTATTATATTTTAGCACAGATTCAACTGCAGATTATTTCAAAATTTGAAAATGCCAACTAAGAATCGAATTAGAAAGGCTACAAGACGTCAAAGACAGCAGGTCCATCAATTACTGCAGCAGTCCTCTACAAAAAAAACTTGTCAAGTCACCAAGAAAGCACCGGGTAAGACCACGAAATCATTCATAAGAAAAATTTGTAGTAAAAAAAGTATTTCTACAGAAAATGTTTCAGTCCAGAAAAAGAGAAGCAATTTAAACGGAAAGGAAGGGCCAATCAAAAATGTTACTGCTAGAGCAAGAGATAACTCTGTGCATGATAGCAGAAGGAAAGAACAGTTTAGGGACATTCGTAAACGAATGTTCCGCAACAGGATAATCGGCAATTTGTTAAAAAATATTAACAAAGGTCAACAGAAAGTGGTTTTTTATAAGAGAAAAAAAAAAGTTGAGAAAGTTATTGATCAGGCATTTGAAATTAAACGAAAGTTATTTATTTTGATAATCAACAGAATTAGGAAGTTAAACAAGGTAATTTATGATTTCAAAACAAATAGTAGATGGAAGAGAATAATTAATCGTAGTAATTTTTGTGATGTTTTCTCAGGAGACTGGATGCATAGTTCAAGTTCTGAGGCATTTTTTAATGAGGAGAGTTATTTCCAGGATAATGATTTGGTGCATGCAGTTGACACCAGTGGTCGAGCTTATGAAGTAAAAGATGGATGTCCAGTTGAGAAAGAAAAACTTGTGACAACAGAGACAGAAGAGGTGTTAGGTAATGAGGTTTTAGGAAGACGTCCTAAGGGTCCTGTGTACACCTGGAACTGTAGTAGTATTTGCAGTGTGCGACAGGATTCAATCAATTTGCTTTGTGATTTTGTACGGACATTTAATAAGAAAAGTTTGAAGCAGAAAATGAAGTTGTTGCAAGAATTAGATCCTTGCAGAGTGAGAGAAGTGACAGGTTTGCATGGTCATTCACTGGCTTGTCTTTCCAGGAGAGTATGCCAGAGTGTTTTTCATCATTTTAGGATGCTAGCAGTGCATCATAATAAAGTGAGGAAATTAGTTAGAATGTTGTATTATGCTAAGAGTCCAGCAATTATGCTTAAACAATTATGTTCTGCTCTTTTCCATGGTTCTGAAATAGATGTGAAGAATATTTGTGAAGAAATTGAGTTTTGTTACTTTGGAAGTAAAGAGGAGAATGTTCAAATTGACCCAGAAGAAGAGGGTACTGTTGAAGATAATGTATTGGTTTCCAGTACAGATAATTTTCAGAAGGAAATTACCATGTTTCAGGTGAAATCAAGTGAGAGGCCTAATTTCACTTGTGCGTGTTGTCGACGCACTTATTATAAGAATCAGACTACGTTAGTGGATTTATATGCAAAAAGTGAAAGGGAAAATAATAGTGAATGGAAGGATTTCGCAACATGTTTGATGGTAGAAAATTGTTTTGATTTGGGATCGGATCAACGTGTGTGTACTTATTGTTGTAACAAATTAAACCAAAACCAGATGCCTGCTAGGGCAGTTCATAATAATCTGGAATTGGTTGAAATTCCTTCTGAATTGAAGGATTTAAATACTTATGAATCTATTTTGATTCAAAGTATCCATCCCTTTCAGGCTATTGTAAGAATGGAGCCAAAGACAGGGAAGTTGCCTCCATCAGATTTACAGAGAGGATTAAAGGGAAGAGTTGTTTATTTGCCTCTAGATTTGAACAAAAACATTAACACAATTGGAGTAGAGAAAGTGGAAGAGGAACCTCTAGTTATCATAGTTAATGGTGTTCCGACAAAGAGTAAGAAAATATGGCAAGATTTAGTGGATGTTAGGAAAGTCAAAAAGGCAACATTGTATTTAAAAAAAAATAATAAGTACTATAAGAATGTATATGTTGCAGAAGAGGAAGTAAGTGAGGAAGAGGATAGCGATTTGTGTCCTGGTCAAATTGAAAAAGTAGAAGCCTCTAAAAAGGAAGACATTTATGAACATTATAGTGTTCATCCTTTGCATTCCAAAGAAGTTATGGGGAATGCTATTGAGTTGTTTCAAATGAAACAAGCCAAAGGGAGTCCCATTAGTGTTTGGGAGGAAAGTTTGGAAGCTCGGTGTTTCCCACAGCTATTTCCAACAGGTCAAGGAGGAAGATATGATGAGCGACATCATCAAATTCCTGCTTCTGAATATCGGACTTTACGATTGTATGCGGAAGATGCTAGGTTTCGACAATGCATTCCCTATTTGTTTCATCTCCTGTTTGAAAGCAATCTGTCAGGACTGTCATATGCAGTGAACCACATCTTGAAAAGTGGTATACAGATGCGAAACATCTCGGCAAGGGACTTTATGGATAAAGTCAATGTCCAAGACAGTATTTTGGATTCTCACCTAATTAATCTCATGGCGTGTCAGCATGGTACTAATGAGTACTGGTACCGTCGTCATGGTGATTTAAAATGTATACTGAGGAACTTAGGAACTCCGACATGGTTCCTCACTCTCAGCTGTGCCGAGTATAGCTGGGAAGATTTACTTGAATTTCTACGAGAGGCAAATGGAAACATTGAAAATATTGAATTCAAGACACCCGGAGAACTGTGCTCTTTGGATCCAGTGAATGTATGCAGGTACTTCAATCATAGATTTGAAGCTATGATGTCTTTCATCATGAATAAGAAGAATCCACCTCTTGGAGAGGTGTTGGATTTCTTCTGGAGAAAGGAGTACCAAGCAAGAGGTGCTCCTCATATACATATGCTGCTGTGGATCAAGGATGCACCTAAATTTGGAACAGATCCGGATGACTTAGTGATGAGTTTCATAGAACAGTATTCTACGTGTACTGTTCCAAACGCAAAGGAGAAGAAAAGCCTAAGAGAACAAGTTCTACGTTTCCAAAGCCATCGTTGTGGAAAGTACTGTCGTCGTAAATTCAGAAACAAGGACAAGATCTATACCAAATGTCGTTTCAACTTTCCACGACCGGTGATTTCTAAAGGAGGAGTAAACAGTTTGATGTCTTCGCTGCGACATAATGTGACGAGGAAATCACCCAAAAACACATACAATTTGAAAAGAAATGAAGAGTCCAAGTACATCAACGACTACAACCCAGTGATTTTGTCCATGTGGAATGCTAACATGGATATACAGTTTGTGGCTGACAACTGTATGGCTGTGGCTCGGTATGTGACATCTTACATCACCAAAAAAGAAAAGACAGAATTGAAGAATATGTGGGAGGATATTTCCCATGAAAAGAGCCTCAGCAAGAAGTTGTACAGTTTCAGTTTGAAGATGTTGTCGCATCGAGAAATCGGAGCTTACAAATGTTCTGACCGGTTGTCTTCAGCAAGTCTCTATGCCAAATCCAGGAGTATCATTTGGGCGAGTCTTGGTCTTGCTGCAACGCGAAATCGAGTTCTAAAACCTGTCCGGGAAATTGAGTATTTGGCGGAAAAGGAGCCAAACAGTACCGACATTTTGAAGACCAACATGTTGGATACATATTATACAAATCGAAGCAGTCACCTCGAGAATGTTTGTCTATATGAGGTTCTACAAAATTACATATTCAAGAGGAACATCAAAGAAGATATTGAGAAAGGAGTGTATGCTGTAATTGGAAGAGAGGGATGTCTGGTCAAGCAAAGAAAATGCCACTTGGTAAACCATCGAAAATTGAGTGGCGAATCTCCTGAAAAAAAAGAGTTTTTCTATTTAGCACTCTTGCAACTTTTCAAGCCTTGGCGTGCAGAAGAAGAACTGCTTGGAGATTTTCTTTGTTACGAAGACTCTTTCAATGCCGCCAAGGAAACCATAGAATGTTCTGCTTTTCCCAAATATCTAGAAATGTTGACTTTGGAAATCGAGCAGGAAGCAACGATTGCAGCCGAGATTGCTAGAGACAGTTCTCAGGACAGTCAGAGTACTGTTTCACTGAGTCAGGATCCACTAGGAGGACCTGTTATCGAAAATGAAGCCGCCACTGCCATGAATGAAGTAGAAAGAGCCATGGCACATGCTCAGGAGGATGCAGTTAACTTAGAAGACTTGGAAAGACAACTCAACATTGAGCAGAGGAAAATATATGACGAAGTTACCAAGCAAATTGAGCATGGATTAAATCATGAGAAGAAAGAGTGCTCATGTACGTCGTTGAAGCCTGTCCGATTGTACGTGAGTGGAGAAGCGGGAACTGGAAAAAGTTTCCTCATTAAAGCAATTTCTTGTTATTTGCAGGAAAGGACTGAGTCATCGCTGTCTTGTGTTGTCACCGCTCCAACTAGACTGGCAGCACATAACATTAATGGTATTACTTTGCATCGTCTACTGATGTTGCCAGTGGAGCATGACAACAAATTACAATACCACAAGTTATCTGGAGTTGCTTGTTGTGAAGTTTCAAGAGTCTTGAAGAAGATGAAATTTCTTATCATTGACGAAGTAAGCATGGTTTCAAATCTCATGCTTGCCTTTGTGCATTTGAGAATGCAAGAAGTTCTTAAAACAGAGTATGATGTGTTATCTGGTGGCAAACACATCATTGTTTTCGGAGATCTTCTGCAGCTAACACCAGTGAAAGGACAACCTGTGTTCAAAATACTTACGCATGAAGATACCAGGAAGTGTCTAGGGAGCATTGGCAACGTCAATAAATGGTTAAACTTCAATTATGCTGAACTGCATGAAAATATGCGTCAGGCGAAGGATGAAGATTACAAGAATATTTTACAAGATGTTAGAATTGGAAAAGTGACCGAGCATGCGAAAGAAGCTTTACATGCACGATTACTATCAAATTTATATCCAGAACAAGACATTGTGCCTGAGAATATTTTTAAGAAAATTACTGAGAAGAAATCTGGAATATGTTTGATGCCAACTCTTGCAGAATGTGCCATCTTCTACAACAAAATGTTGAATTTAGAAAAACAAGAGATTGTGAAACTTGAAGCTATTGACAAAATAGAGCATATGGGAGCAACAATTATTTTGTCTGAGAATTTGAAATCTAAATTGGATTCATTAGAAAAGACTATTTTTAAAACAGCGGGTTTTGAAAAGACTTTGAATGTTTGCTTAAATTGCCAAATCATTTTGAGAAGGAATTTACATGTTGAAAGAGGTCTGGTAAATGGATCAATGGGTAATGTTGTTGATTTGGAGAAATACAGAAATAGAGATGGAATTGAATTTTTAAAAATTAAATTTGATGGCATTGAGGAAGTACAGCTAATTGGTCGTTCTCCTGCCAGATTTTTGCTTGTAAAAGACTTATATGTGCGCCGTAAGCAGTTTCCTGTTTGCTTGGCATATGCGGTGACAATCCATAAATCACAAGGTTTAAGTGTAGATAGTGCTTTGGTGAATATTGGCAGTTCTGTGTTCAAGGAGGGTATGGCATATGTGGCATTGTCACGAGTTAGAACTTTATCGGGATTGTACTTGATTGACTGTGATGTCACAAACATTTGTGCGGATCTAGATTGTGTTAAGGAATACAATAGGTTAAGAAGAGAGTATGCACCACATTTGCCTCAATATCCTTTGTTTGAGGAACGTGTGGTAGGCCGGAAACGAAGAAATATCAGTAATAGTATGGAGGTTATAGCAAAAAGACGAAAAGTCGATGAACCTGAAATTATAAGCAGAAAGAAAATGGATTCTGTTGAAGATGTTGTTGGTTTTAAATTTGAAAATAGTTCTGGTGTCAACTGCTATGCTAATGTAGTGCTTAATGTTCTCTTTTCACTAGAGACTTTAAAAGAACAAATTGTGAACAATTCGGAACAAAGTTTATGCTGTTTGTTGAATTCTGTGTTAGAGAAATGTAGTGCTGATAGAACGAGAGTAGAAAGTGTGTCTGAAATTCGTTATCTGTTAGACGAATGTTCAGGTCAAACAGAATTCTCTGAAAATATTCAGCAGGATTGTCAGGAGTTTTTAAAGTATATGCTTCATGTATTGCAAGATGAAGGTGTAGATGTAGATCACCTGTTTGGGCTTTCTTATCAATGGCAGCATGACTGCGAGAATTGTAGGGTATCAAGTACTACTAGTGTAGATTCTGAAAGATGTATATATTTAACTTTGCCAGACAGTAAATCAGTGTCCTTTCATAAGCTAGTAAAAGCTGCTGGTCACAACATTGAGTGTAGCCAATGTAAATCTGAAATGATGTCAACATTATTTTTACGAAGATATGGCCTGTATGTCATTTTAATGTTCCAACGATGTAGGCCTGATGGAACAAAATTGACAACTTTAATAAAAAAATGTGTTGCTTCGCAGTTGTCAATATCAGGAAGGACTTTTGTAACTGCAGCAATTATATATCATGACGGTCCTACAACAAGATCAGGACATTACACAACTTATTTAAAGTCCAGAAACGGCTGGTCATTCTGCAACAATTCTGTTTTAACTTTCAAAAAGAAATTGCCGTCTGACCTTAAAAATTCTTACCTAGTGTTTTTAAAACCAAAATTTTAGGGACAGAATCTCGGGATTTGTTCTGAGGAATTTCAAGAGGTTCATGGAGTAGAGGGAATGTAAGTCTGCAATGCTGTCTAGATTATTTATCCAAACTTTTGATCATAATGTCATTTTAAAAATTCAAAAATATAAACCTGATGCAAGTAACTCTGATTCATAGTAAGCAGTATCAGTGTCATAGGAAATGTAGAACATGAGTGAGCAACAAGGGTAAGATATTAGTAGTCCAGGATTGTGAAAGTAATCTTAAACGTTTTCTTTCTGAAACTTGCGAAAATAAAAAATTACGGAATTCCAAGAGTTGTAAATCGCTCTAACAGGATTTAGCCTTGTGGAAACATGTGGTAGAATGTGAGAAGTCTTTTATCGTATGTAACATATTTTTCAAAACAATAGAGGTTTTCTTTCAGAAAGTGGCGGGCTGAAAATATTAACAGCACAACAGAGTGTAAGCTGTTCATAGGACATCCTTCGACATCATGGAAAGTAAGTTAATTTTAAGGAGTTTTGAATTCTGATTTCTTATGTTGTATGGGTTTTTTAAACACAATCATTTTGATTGTGTTTTTTTTTCCCCGCTGTTACATGATGAATACCTTCAAGTCACTGATTTTAGTGAAATTTGATACATTCTGAGAACAGCAAAAATAAACCATTTAACATGTATAATAAATTCTCTACTTTTTGTACTTATGATATACATTTATAAATGTGAGGTAGACATGGAGAAACTGAGGCTTCTGTAAGTGTCAAAGTTAATGCATACAGTGCTGCACTTCTGGGTACTGTTTTATTTTGAAACCTGAGTAGGCCTCACCTCAAACAAACCTCTGGAAAGGACACATCTTATTTGCATCCTGAAACAATCATTTAAAATGTTAGGGACAATTTTATGATGGCTTTACATCTCTTTTGCGCTGCCATTGCATCACTGTTGTGAGACATCAGCAGTGCAAAAGATGCACAATGTTCCAAAATAGGCCTCACTTCATCAGCATCAAGATACTGTTAGTTTAAAATATATATCTTTAGGACTGTGTAGGTGGCCTAGAGAAGCAGAGGCTTCTGTAAATGTCAAAGTTGTTGAAAAACTGTTTGTCCTTCAACCTTTTCCCTTGTCTTTTCTAATTTTTAAATTCATGTTTTAATATTTTTCAAATGTTTGTTCTCTCTTTCACGGATTGAAAGTATGAAAAAAAAAATGAATAAGTTAACAACAATTATAAGGTAAATGTTTTCTACTCTTTTCGTTACATTTCTATCACATTTACTACTATAGGGCTTCAGACTATAGAGCTTTAAACAAAGTTTAACTAAATGTGGAAATTTGGAGCTGTGCCCGTGGCTTTTAGGTCAATGCGCAAGTGCATTGACCTAAAATGCGTGTGCACATTACCAAATCGCCGTCTGTTCCCTCAGCCGCACTCCTCCCACACCTTTGAAGTGAAGATTAGCTTCACTTCAAAAGCCCCAGCTGCTTTACACCCTCATTCTGCTCTCCCCGCTCCGTCCCCTCCCCTGTCCGCCGTGTGCATTTCTTGTCCCCCCCCTCCCCACAGTAATGCCACTCACACACGCAACGCCACTCACACACGCAACGCCACTCACACACGCAACGCCACTCACACACACAACGCCACTCACACACGCAACTCATCCACGCAACGCCACGCACACACGCAACGCCACTCACACACACAACGCCACTCACTCACGCAACTCATCCACGCAATGCCACTAATCCACGCAACGCCACTCATCCACGCAACGCCAATCATCCACGCAATGCCAATCATCCACGCAATGCCACTCATCCACGCAACGCCACTCATCCATTTGTAAAACCAAAAGGACAAACTCTTCTATTGTGTGACCTATTGCATTTTCAATGCTTGATTCTTTCACTTCCTTATCTATTTTTTTTCCACAATTATATCCTCTTCCATCTTTTCTTCGGTAAATAAATCTATTAAACAGCATCTCTGGTTTAGTCCCTATAGCTGTCTTTCTTTTAATAGTACTCTCTGTTTACTTCCCTTGTACTTACTCCTTTATTTTTTTTTTTTTAAATTTGGGGTTAGCTCCCGGTTTGTGTACCGGCGAGCGAACCGGAAAGCGAACTAAAAAAAAACAGCTTGCCAGAGTGTTACACTTTCTAGCAATTTTTGTATAAAGGGGAGGTAGTTCTGAAAAGAACTTTTTTTTAATGTTTTTGTTGTTTTATATATTTTTTTTCTTTTTTGAACATTATTTGTTTTTTTTGTATTTTTTGAACAATTTTATGTTTTTTTTGTTTTTTTGAAAGGGAAAGAACAAAAAACAGGCATTGAAAAGGTCTCAACAAGAGCAAAAGAAAAAAAATTCTTTCTTGTGGCGTTTAGGGCATTGGTGTTTTTCAAATGCTAAATTAACTAACTTAACACTCATATTCGCACATGAAAATAAGGCGCCACAATATAAACAAACAATTTCAAATGCACAAAATTTTTCTGGATGTTTGGCTCTGTTTCTCGATCCTCTGCAACCGACAGAGATATTTCTGCTGATGTCCTGGCCACAGAAGTTGGAGGGTTATCTTGCAGGTCACGCATCTCTGCCCGGCTATAATTTAGAGGATGCAACCTCTGCATATGACGGTGCATAGTGTGGTTCCCATAACTATACTTCTTTTCAGTGCCTCTAGATAACTCATCCTTGCATATCAGGCACGTCACATAGCGTGCATTAACGTTTTTCTTTCCTGCTGGAATTGAAAAAAACTGCCAAATAAAACTATTTTTATAATGAGATACCCGGGGCAACTCTTTTAAAAATTGTGGTGCCTGTTCTTCCTCTTCTTCTTCTTCTTCATCCTCTTCCTCCTCTGGGTTTGCCAGGAACTGTGGAGGTGGTCCTCTCTTCTTTTGAGGAGGTGGTGGTGGTGGTGGTGGGGATCCAGCAGCTGAAGCTACTAGTGAAGCCATTTTCCAAAATAGGTCTTCCTTTCTCAAAATTGAAAGTCAGAGTGAGAAAAAAGGTGGGGGCTTTCATCATTTGGGAAAGAAAATAGTTCTAAACCAATAAAAAGTCTTATTTTTAGGTCACATGACCTAGTCTTACATCATTAGGAAACCAAAAGTGAAATGAACCAATGAAAAGTTTTATTAACAAGTCACATGACCAGTTACGCTTATGTTACGCGCTGCGCACCGCGCTCCGGATCGCTTCCGGGAAGCTGCGTTTCGCGCCTCAGTTTGCGGTCCGGAGCACTTCCGGGTGTGCTAACGCGGCGCGTCATAAGACGCATTATGCGGCAACGTGATATGTCGCGTTTCCGCGACTCGTCACGATGTTCATTTCTAACGCGGCAGTTGCGCAAACGGAACGTTTACCGGTTAGCGGACCGGGTCGCGGCATCAAATTGAGCTAACGGAAAGCTTCCCGGTTCGCGAACCGGGAGCGAAAAAAAAAATATTAAAAAAAAATTAAACATAAACATATAAAATATATTTTTGGATTTTAAGAAAAATACATTTTACAGCTACATATATTAGCTTTTAAAAAACCAATGAAATTCACTGAAAAAAACATAGTTTATAGACCATATATAGTTAGGAATTAGCATTTACAAAACCTTATTTTACTCACACAAAACCATTGAAATTTCATATATAGTTAGATGCACTAACTATATATCGCGCACCCGCAATCTACTGCTGATCATGTCACATATTACATCATTCATGACATGGTCAGTGACATCACTGATGACATCACTGATGACATCACTGATGACATCTCAAATGACATCACTGATGACATCACTGATGACATCATCCAGTGACTGTATGTTTCTGTAAAGTCAAAATATGTCTTACATATTGAAGAATGAGTGGATGTATAAGTGTCTGGATGAAGGATTTAGTAGGTGCATGACTGACTGAGTGAGTGATTAAATGTGTCTCACTGAGTGCATGGGTTAGTGACTAAACTGTCTTAATTTGTGCATCATTATATCTGTTGTTCTGTAAACTGCTGCATGTGTTGATCAGTAGCTTTATGATTTAGTATATGGGTTATTGATTGGTTGCCCAAGTATTTGTATGGGAGAGTGAGTTTGTGTGTGGGTGGCTGTGAGGTGTGTGACTATGTGCATAGATGTGTGAGCAGTTGATTCACTAGATGTATGAGTTCAAAAGTGCATGTGGAAACAGCTGTATGGGCGGTTGACTGTGTGCATTAGTGTATTAGTGAGTGAATGGATATCTAAGTGCTACATGTCAAAGTAAGTACATATGTAAAACACAGTACATGTGAGAGTCGACATATATAAATTACTGTGCATATGAGCCAGTGAATGTGTGAGTGGCTGTATGGATCATTGTGAACTTGTATCAGGGATTGTATAAGAGAGGAAATATGTGTTAGTATATGTTTGAATAAGTAAGGTGTGTATAACTGTATAGTTGAGGAAATGGAAGTGTGATTGATTCTTTGCATGACTGACTAGGTGTGTGAGTAACTCCATGGATGAGTGACAGTCTGTGAGTGTCTCTTTACTCTGAATGTATCTAAGACTATTTTAGAGTCTGAAGAGGTTGATCGTATTATCACATGAATGATGTCATCAGTGATGTGATCAGTAATGTCAAATGAGATGTCATTTTAGATGTCATCAGTGATGTCATTTTAGATGTCATCAGTGATGTCGACAGTGATGTCATCAGTGATGCCACTGACCATGTCATGAATGATGTAATATGTGACATGATCAGCAGTAGATTGCGGGTGCGCGATATATAGTTAGTGCATCTAACTATATATGAAATTTCAATGGTTTTGTGTGAGTAAAATAAGGTTTTGTAAATGCTAATTCCTAACTATATATGGTCTATAACCTATGGTTTTTTCAGTGAATATATATATATATAAGTGCATCCCCACCTAGCGGCAACTCTTTCTTTATATATATATATATATATATATATATATATATATATATATATATATATATATATATATATATATATATATGAACAGAACAATCTTCAAGTATACCACACTCCTGTTGCGGAAACGAAGACACGGACCCAATGGTTGCAGTCAAGGAGATCTTTAATAAAAACCTCGCTGGTTACGCGTTTCGAGCAACTAGTGCCCTTGGTCACACACCGCGCACCAGGTCAGCTACAAATTTATACATTTTTTGCAGTGATGCTCCACCCATTAACGTGAGTCACAAGGTGTAGACATAGAAAAAACACGTATTTCATTATAAACTACGTGCACACCTCTATTTACAATCGAAACAAATACCAGGGTTGATGGCATTGAGAAAAATTATATCTGCATGAATGCAATTATACTGACATGTTAAACCATAGCCATGTACAAAAAAATACATATATATATAATATATATACATATGTCAGTCCCATACAAAAATGTGTCCATTGGATTCGAATCCATCTATATACACTTAGAAAAATATATATACTATCTATATACAATATCACAAAGTTGTACAAAAAAATATATATACCTACCCATATACATATATACATATTTATATCTTACAAAAATACACACTCTATTCTTATATACAAATCTACATCCACTACAAACCCAATATAGAGCTTCCATGGCATTTAGATGGACACATGGACACATATCAATGTATAATTCAGGAAAATGTACAGCATCAATATGTACATGTACTTATGGCGTGCCAACACTGATATTAAATAACCCACTAGTGATAAATCTTAATATGATCTACATTAGAAATACAGTGAAAGTGCAAAATCGTGAGATAAAAACAAGTTATTGGTTGACTTAAAATTCATTAGTCCCCAAATTATTCTTTAAATGGATAGAGAGATAACATTTACAAGAAGGCAATATACATCAAGGTCAGTATGATACACGAATCCTTGTTGGACTCCCATATGGTGCCAGGTCGGCGCCATCTGGTATCAGTTGTTGTTTTCAGAACGACCTTGAAGAGAAAAATATGAAAAAAACCCACATGAGAATATTGAGATTAGTAAGACTACAACAGATGATGTAAGTCTTCAGTGGTGTTTAGCCCATTGGGGTACTTGCTGTCTAGTTCAATGATGTATTCGGTTTCCTTTTTTCGTAGTAGTCTTTCTCTGTCGCCTCCTCGAACGAGGGGCGCAACCACATCAATAACATAATATGATAAGTTAGATAAATCATTGTTATGTGTGGACTTGAAATGACGTGCTACTGGGTACGTATTGTCACTGTTAACGATGGCACGTAAGTGTTGCAAGATCCTGGCGTGCACCTGTAGCTTGGTACTGCCCACATATCGTAGGCCACAGGTGCACGTCAGGACATATATTGCAAACTCACTGTGACAGTTAAAGTATCCCCGGATGGCTTTCCTCCTAGAACTGAAAGGTGTAAAGTAGTGTGATGTGTTCACACCGAATTTACAAGCCCTACAGGAGGAACATTTAAAGAAACCTTTTTGTTTAAGCCATGCGCTACCATTACCTAGTTCAGGGCTATTTTTGACTAGACAGTTATGCATACTGGGTGCTTTTTTGTACGTTATAATGGGGGCACTGGGGATAATATCACCCAGGACACTGTCAGTTCAAAGAATAGACCAGTGCTTCCTCACAATGGACCTTATTTGTTTTTCTTGTTTACTGAATGCCAGTATGAGTCGAGGGGCAAGGTTGTCTGATTCCATTTCTACAGTTTCAGATGTCAGAAGAGATTCCCGAGGCTTTGCTCGGCATCGCCTAAGTGCGCTGTTTAGGACCTCGTTATTGTATCCCCTGGCTCTCAGTCTGTTCATCATGATCTGTGCCTCTTGTTCAAAGGTTTCAGGAGTGCTGCTAATTCTCTTAACTCTGAGCAGCTCCCCATATGGAATATTGGTGATTACGTGTTGGGGATGCTTACTGCTAGCGTGTAATATACTGTTGCCAGCCGTCGGTTTTCGATATAACGATGTGGCAACAGTATTGTTGGCAATGGTGACATGTACATCTAGGAAATCTGCTTGCTCTTTGCTGATGTGGGCCGTAAAGAACAGGTTATCATTGTTCTGATTAAGAGCATCAACAAAAACTTTAGCGCTTTCCTCATCCCCCTCCCAAATACAAAACACATCATCAATATATATATATATATATATATATATATATATATATATATATATATATATATATATATATATATATATATATATATATATATATATAAATTCACTTAAAAACCATAGGTTTCAGGCCTTATATAGTTAGGAATTAGCATTTAAAAAACCATTGAAATTGCTCCTATATAGTTAGTTGTACTAACTATATTTCACGCACCCGCAATCCACTGCTGATGATGTCACATATTACATCATTCATGACATAGTCAGTGACATCACTGATGGCATCACTGATGACATCTCAAATGACATTACTGATGACATCACTGATGACATCTCATTTGACACCACTGATGACATCATCCAGTGACTGTGTGTTTCTGTAAAGTTTAAATATGTTTTACATATTGAAGAATGAGTGGATGTATAAGTGTCTGGATGAAGGATTTAGTAGGTGCATGACTGACTGTATGATTGAGTGATTAAATGTGTCTTACTAAATGCATGGGTTAGTGACTAAACTGTCTGAATGTGTGCATCAGTATGTCTGTTGTTGTGTAAGCTGCTGCATGTGTTGATCAGAAGCTATATGAATGGCTATATGGGTTATTGATTGGTTGCCCAAGTATTTGAATGGGAGACTGAGTGTGTGTGTGGGTGGCTGGGAGGTGTGTGACTCTGTGCATAGATGTGTGAGCAGTTGATTCACTAGGTGTATGAGTTCAAGAGTGCATGTGGAAACAGCTATATGGGCAGTTGACTGTGTGCATGGGTGTGTTGGTGAGTGAATGGATATCTCAGTGCTACATGTGCATGGAAGTACATATGTAAAACACAGTGCATGTGAGAGTTGGCATATATAAACGACTATACATGAAAGCCAGTAAATGTGAGTGATTGTATAAGAGAGTAAGTATGTGTTAGTATATGTTTGAATAAGTAAGGTGTTATTGATTGGTTGCCCGAGTATTTGTATGAGAGACTGAGTGTCTGTGGGGGTAGCTGGCATATATAAATGACTATACATCAGCACCACTGATTGTGCGAGTGGCTCTATGGATCATTGTGTACTTGTATCAGTAATTGTATAACAAAGTAAGGTTTTGTAAGTATATGTTTGAATAAGTAAGGTGTTGTGTGTATAACTGTATAGTTGAGGAAATGGAAGTGTGATTGATTCTTTGCATGACTGACTAGGTGTGTGAGTACCTCCATGGATGAGTGAGTTTGTGTGAGAGTTTGTATAGGTGTATGAGTGCATATGATAGTGTTGTATTGATGAGTGACTGTATGTATGAGTGATTCTATGGGTGAATGAGTGAATGTGTGTGTAGACCTAGGAATCAGTGTGTAGTAACTGGTATTGGTGTGTCAATGGTTTCAAGAATGGTAGTCTGTACTTAACATTGGGTGTATCAAGGGTTATATTAGAGTGTGAGGAGGTGCATCGTATTATCACATGAATGATATCATCAGTGATGTGATCAGTGATGTCAAATGAGATGTCATCAGTAATGTCATTTGAGATGTCATCAGTGATGACATCAGTGATGTCACTGACCATGTTATGAATTATGTAATATGTGACATCATCAGCAGTGGATTGCGGGTGCGCGAAATATAGTTAGTACAACTAACTATATAGGAGCAATTTCAATGGTTTTTTAAATGCTAATTCCTAACTATTTAAGGCCTGAAACCTATGGTTTTTTAAGTGAATTTGTAAGGTTTTTTAGATGCTAATTCCTAACTATATAAGTCCTGAAACCTATGGTTTTTTAAGTGAACTTGCAAGGTTTTTTAAATGCTAATTCCTAACTATATAAGGCTTGAAACCTATGTTTTTTTCAGTGAAATTGCAAGGTTTTTTAAATGCTAATTCCTAACTATATCAGGAGTGAAACCTATATTTTTTTTCAATAAATTTCCAAGGTTTTGTAAATGCTAATTCTATTAGCGGATAACGTGTATATATGTTACTATCCTTCTGGGACCACCTGAGCAGCCATCTTGTTTCTCAGGAGAAGTGAGGCACAAGAGAGCACAAAACAAGAGTGGAAAACGCGAAAAGGGGGCAGGGTTGAGACCCCCTGACCCCCTAGCCCTTCATGGGGGGTCCCAAAAGGACCCCCAAGTGCAAAAAAAAATAAAACATATTTAAATCGCGGGGTACGCGCACGGTGCGCATACCCTACGTGTACGGTGCGCGTACCCCGCAATTTTTTTTTGCCCTTGGGTGTCCTTTTGGGACCCCCTGAGAAAGGCTAGAGGGTTAGGTGTCTCTACCCTGCCCTCTTTTTGTGTTTTCCACTCTTGTTTTGGGCTCTCTTGTGCTTCAGTTCTCCTGAAAAACAAGATGGTGGCCAACACTTCCTGGTTTGAACAGTATGGAATGTTGACAGTCGACTGCCAGCCAATCAGAAACTCGCTCGCGCACGTAAGGGTACGCGCACGTACTCGTACGGTACGCGTACCGTACGCGTACGGTGCGCGTACGGTGAGCGCATATAGATATATAATTTGATCAAATTCAATTTTCTCAACAACTACTGGAGGAATTTTCACCAAATATAGAAAAGGCACCATTGCATACCTGTTCCTACCATTTTGCCAAGTTTGGTGTAATTCCGTTCAGCCGTTCGGCTGTAGCCGTGTCTAAAGGTCCCATAGAAAATGCCATTTGAAAAATTTCAAATTTCAAATTCAATTTTCTCAAGAACTACTGGAGGGATTTTCACCAAACATAGCAAAGGCACATCTGCATACCAGGCCCTACCTTTTTGCCAAATTTGGTGTAATTCTATTCAGCCGTTCGGGCTGTAGCAGTGTCTAAAGGTCCCTATGGAAATTAACATGGGGAAAAACGTTTTGGGACCCCCCTTTTGGCCCCTGCCTGACAAATCCCCCCGAAACTTTCAGGGAAGGAGCAGAGCTGAGCGGCCAAAATTCTGGAAAATTACACACAGATTCCTCAATTGGCGCCAAAGTTATTCCCGATAGAATGTTGAGCGCATATAGATATATAATTTGCACAAATTCATTTTCTCAACAACTACTGGAGGGATTTTCACCAAATATAGAAAAGGCACTACTGCATACCTGTCCCTACCATTTTGCCAAGTTTGGTGTAATTCCGTTAAGCCATTCGGGCTGTAGCCGTGTCTAAAGGTCCTGTAGAAAATGCCATTTGAAAAATATCAATTTCCATTTTCTCAAGAACTACTGGAGGGATTTACACCAAACATACAAAAGGCACTGTTGCATACCAGTCCCTACCATTTTGCCAAATCTGGTATAATTCTGTTCAGCCTTTCGAGCTGTAGCCTTGTCAGAATGTCCCTATGGAAATTAACATGGGGAAAACACGTTTTGGGACCCCCCTTTTTTCTCGCCCCCCGCTTGACGATTCCCCCAAAACTTTCAGGGAAGGAGCAAAGCGCAGCAAGGCAAATTTAAGGAAAATTACAGGCAGATTCCTCAATCGGCGCCAAAGGTATTCCCAATAGAATGTTCAAAATTTCCTATGGTAACTAGGTCCTAACTATATATACCTATATTGAATACCAGTCCAAACTTTCAATCAAGAAAGGCACTGACTCCATGAATTCATATCCAAAGTAAGGTTTTATTCTCAGTTGCTGCTATCTATATATATATATATATATATATATATATATATATATATATATATATATATATATATATACTATCCACTTTTTGTGTAATCAAATAATTTACACAATGCAAAGAAAGTGCAGCCCCGATTGACATCTGAAAGGCCGAAAGGCCGAGCTGCCACAGTTTTCCAGGCACAGATTTTGCTACCTTTGAGGCCAGGGATCGCAAAGGCAGTGCCATGGGTTGCTAAGGGTATGCCAGGGGCCCCAGCTGCTACCCCTGGTGACCACTAACTGACGTCAATTGGTGCACAGCAGATAAAATGAGCAGCAAGTAAGCAACCTTTTAGCACTACCTTGAGAGCTTTAGCATACTCTTAAGAAACATCAAAAAAGAAAGAGCAGACATAAAGAAATTTAAGAACTATAAAAAGAGAAAATTCAAAATAAAGGACTGGCTAACTAGCCTAGCTGATGAAGGACACTCATTTTCTGGTGGATCTACACATGTGATCAGAACATGCCATCATTCATAGATTGTACATGACAACAGTCAGGCTGACCAATGACAGAAAAGAGTGGACCCAAAGTCCCTTTATGTATCTGTAGTGATATGTATGGATGCATACATTATGTAATGAGAAGATCCTAGAAAGAATTATTACTGTGCAAATCAACCCTCCCCCCCCCACCACCACAACCACCTCCATCTGGTTTGTCATTGGTAGTAACCAATAGGAAAATCATTCCCTACATATGTAATCTGACATTTTGGGTAGGGCCAGATTATTGTGACCAATAAGTAGGTCTTCGTTTTTAGGTTTAAACAGCCTGTGCTACCATATTTTTATTTTTATTTTCATCCATTGGGAATGGGTTTTGAGACATGTGACTTTGCTTTAGAATTTTAATATACTAATTGCACTGTTTTTATTGTGTACTTTTATGGTTTTCCATGTGTATACCAAATAAAGATTGATGATGATGACATTTTGTGTAAAAACAAAATGCCTATATGTAGGCTTTAATATAGAGAAATAACAATTCACCCTTAAATGTGTATTTTAATATATGTTCTCACAATCAATATGTCAATCCTAATGTGTTTATCATACCTTTTCTTAATGAAAAGAACAAACTTATGGCAACAGTAATATTTTCCTAGTGAACCAATTAGTCCAGTAGCCATCATCGATGGCTTATGTCCTAAACCAACTTAGTATTCCTGTACTGAGCATAAACTGTCCTACTAAGCAGGTATAGAGTCATAAAATTACATAGCATACAACATTTCAGTTGGCAAAGCAAACTACTATTAGATCTTAAGATGGCCTAGCAAGAATCTTGACTGTACAAATCTTCTATACCTAAGGTTTGTATGAGCGGGGGTGTTCTGACCGACTTTTTCGGCCCTTTTGTGAGGGAAGGTGATTGGCGGTGACTTTAGTCTACTATCATTCTAATAGAAGGATTAGACCTGTAAACAGAGCCTATTCACAAGGCGTGTTGACACAATCCCGTACCCTTTTCCTTAGATCAGGGCTTAAAAACCTATGTTAAGGGATAGATTCATTAGTATTAGTGATAATCCGTCCTTCTGTAAGAGTGTTAGTATACTTTCCATGGAGTTATGCTTATTTCGGGCCTTGTAGGCCTCAAATGGGAGAGACTCCATCTTTCTTTCTGCCCCGGCAGCTTGAGATGCTTCTAGGTGAAATGTAATGTTTTAGTTACTAGGTGTTGTTCGCTTGGAGAGAACCGGCTCAGGCTGGCCCTTATCGAAAGACTGTATTTTTCTCTGTGTCGAAGACATAACATTAGGCCGGCCGGCTGAGAACGTGTCCTTGGTACGGGGAGGTACAAGAATTTGGTGGGCGGCAGGTTACTGGCCGTAACTTTCCATGAAGGGACAAGCTTCCATATTAGCGAAAGCATGAGGCAGTCAGTGAGTCAGTCTGTAGGCGGCAGCTAGTCGTTAGCATCAATGCCATTAATTGTTCCAGGGCAGGCAGTCGCCATTTTGAAGTCCGAGAAAGACCGAGAAGCTGATACTCTCTTAGAAAGATTGAAGTTATTTTAGTTGGAGCAGCTGGCGAGCTTTGACATTAAGATCAGAGCATACAGAGTGAAGCAGTTAGTTGAGGGAACGAATACCAGAGTGATAGAAACTGAGTTATAAGATCGAAGCCGAGAAGTGAAGACAGTCCGTGATTGAGAGGAAAGAGGAGTAGTGCAGAATAGCCAGAGAGAAAGCAGCTGATGAGAGGAAGGTTCCAGTGACTTGGAGGGAAGCGGAGGAGACAGAGCATAGCGGTGCAGACGTGTATCCGTGACTTCAGAGGTGTGACCCTAAGACGAGCCAAGGCACAGACGAGAAGGGAACCCAGATGACTGCTGAGTCCAGACTTCATATTAATAAGGTGACGTCGACCCTTTCTTATTAGCGTGCACACATTCTAACCTTTCATTTTCCTTTTCAGGCTATATGTTATAGTATAGTATTATATTGTTATTAAGATAATAAAGATACCCCAGTTCTTAGTGAACCAGTGTGGATACCTTATTCTTATACAGTAAAGTTAACCTTTCTTCTAGTCAGGTGCTATTGTATGAACGGATGCTACCCCCGATCAGGTAAATGGTAACTGAATAATGAGGGAGAGAGGAGCCCTTGAAATAGAGAATAAGTTGTACACCGTGTAATTCGGCCATTCTTGGGTGATCCATAATATTGTAGTATTGTACCTCTAGTGAATAATGAGAGATTCCCCAACATGAAGAGCTACCGGTATTCAAAGGAAAGTGATCGTCGTTGTAAGGCGGCGTTATACCCACAAGATTGTGGCTTGGACAAAAGAGAGAGCACCAGGGGGTACACTGGTATATATACCCACAGGATTGTGGCTTGTAGGAATGAGAGAGAGCACCAGGGGGGACACTGGTGTATATACCCACAGGATTGTGGCTTGGGCGAGCACTGGTTGCAGTCAGTGTGTAATGGTAAGTAATCAGAACTGCCCCAGGGTAGATTAGTCTGGGTCTGTATGACCGCGAGACTATATTGTATGAGTGTGGTATTGTAGAAGAACTAAGCATGTATATTGCTAATTCCCCATCCTTGGGTAGGAAACATAGATACCTGTTGTAAATAGGTCCTAAGGAGGGAGGTGGTTACGTTTCAGCTGGGTTAGTGGTGCTCTGGTGAGCTGATTCTATCTGATCCGAAAATCCGGTCGTTACATCTGGCGTCACGAACTGTTTACGAAGCCTGTGTGCGCTGTATTGTTTCTATCTTGTTGCTTTGCACTCGGCTCGTACGAAGTTTATTTTGTATATTATTTGTTTATAGTTGTATATATCTTTTTGGATTGTCAAAATGTTTTTGCGAAGATCGAAATCTACTTTCAAATTGCCTGTTGATATTCCCGGCTGGGAATCTACACCTTACGAAGCCTTGGCCCGTGAGTGGGCTGATTCTACTGGTTTGAGTGAAAATTTGAGTTCTTGTTTGGAGCTGGCGGAGCCGGCTAATGTTATTGCTTGTTTGCAGAAAGCGCCAGTAGTGAAGGGTGAGGAGCTTCCTATTTTAGGACGCAGAGGTTGGATTGTTTTAACTGCGTACAGGATTGTACATGAGAAAATTTTAAAATTGCAAAAACAATATGTGGATGTGGAAGAGAAGTTTGTTGAAGTGCAAAATGCTCATACTCTTTTGCGATGTCAAAATGAATTGCTTGCCGACAAACTTGAAACTTATCAGACGATAGCCGAGAGGGCTGCAGTTCGAATTGCAAAATACAAGTATAAGAATCGTCGTGGTCGTGTTTGTAAGCGGAAGGTGCGTCTGGTCGTTGCGAAAGCCAGACTGGACTGGAACCCCGATGAATGGGAGGGTCACCCAGGCCCTCATCACCAGCCGACTGGACTACGGCAACACCCTCTACGCCGGAACCACCGCCAAGCTCCAGAAGAGACTCCAGCGGATCCAGAGCGCCTCAGCCAGACTCATCCTCGACATCCCCCGACGCAGCCACATCTCCGGACATCTGAGAGACCTGCACTGGCTCCCCGTCAACAAGAGAATCACCTTCCGTCTCCTCACCCACGCACACAAAGCCCTACACGACCAAGGCCAGAGCTACCTCAACACCAGCCTCAACTTCTATGCTCCCAAACGCCACCTCCGATCGACCAACCACGCCCTCGCCGCCGTCCCCCGCATCCGAAGAGCGAGAACAGGAGGAAGGTCCTTCTCCTACCTGGCCGCCAAGACCTGGAACACCCTCCCTCCTGACCTTCGCCTGACCCAAGACCACCTCTCCTTCAGGAAGAAGCTGGCTGTTCGAGCAGTAGCGGTACCCCCCCCCCCCCAAGCGCATTGGGACCCTCTGGGTGAGTAGTGCGCTCTATAAATGCCTTGATTGATTGATTGATTGATGGTAATATCTGGGACTCGAATGATTCTGGCTCCTCGGTTGAGGAGTCTGACAAGCGCGAGTCTTCTCGCACCGGACGTGACTGTAAATCTACTTCTTGTGACAAACATGATGGTTCCGGCGACCGAGGTCGCTCTTCGCATTCTAATGACGTTTCTCATTCTGATTGTTTTTCTAAATCTATGGATCGGGCTTCTTCGGATGCTCGTCCGGAGGTTTCTGCGCATCCAGTTTTTCGACGTAAATTACAACAAGCTCCTGGTAATCCGAATGGTGTTGCTTTGGATAGTTTGGAAGATTTTACACAACAGGAAGTTAGTGACATTTTGAAACGATTTCGACAACGGCCTGGTGAGGCCTTGCTTACGTGGATGGTGCGCCTTTATGAATTAGGCGCTGCAGGTATCATGTTAGATGCAGGAGATTCCTTGAAATTTTGTTCTTTGAGTTCCGATTCTACTGTACAAGATCATTTTCGGAATTTAAATGGTGCCGGTCAGACTAGTCTGCTCCAGTTAGCGACTGATGGCTGTAATCACAAATACCCTACTGAATCTGATTGGCCTGTGAATGTCAAGCCGTGGTACACCTTGCGTGATGCGGCGCAGCGGCTGAAAGAGGAGGTGATGAAAACTGCGATTTTTCTGAGTACAGCTGACAGATTGTTGGATGGTTTCTTGACATCTTCTGTGCGCAATCGCATTATCCGTTCTTCCCCTGTTGCTTATAAGCAGGTTATGATGACTTTGTTGATCTTTTTTTTTTTTTTTGTCCTCATATATGCCACCAGAATACGTATGCTCTAGATGGGTCTCACTGTTGCCTCTTATACTGTTGTTTTTCGAGTCCGCCCTGGAGACAGTATCATAGCAGACAGAGATGTCCCAGAGGTAGGCTGCTTTCCTTATCCTACTCCTCCAGGCCTATTTTAGGCACCCTAGGCCTGGTGGAGGACAGGACCGACACAACCTCTGGCATAATCACAGGACCGCTCACCTATTTATCCAGACCACCATTTTAGACCAGACATTCTCAGTGTTCTCACTACGGCCAGCCAGATCCATTTTACATACTTCCATTATATACTTCAGGCATACTGCAAATCTAGGAGGAGACACTGACTTCCACTCCATGCAAATTTGTCTCCTTGTAATAGCTGTATGTAAAAGATGAACTGAGTATCCAAACTATTAATATTATAGTCTTTCAATAGACCAAAGAAGACAAGTCTGCGAGAACAAATAATGGTTGTTGAAAGTACATCACCCAAAAAATCCATTATCGCTTTCCAGTAGTCTTGAATAACTGGACATTCCAAAAAGATATGAATATCATCAGCTGCGTTATGGTTACATCGGGGACAATAATAGTTGTTTCGTGTAATCTTATACAATTTGGCCGGAGTCCAATAGACTCTATAAGCCGTAAACAGGTGGTTGCGTCTTAAATTGGCTGGTTTAATTAGCCTCTGTGAGAGAGAAAAGGAATCTAACCATACTTTACTGACTTCTTCAGGGGGATCAGATATGCAATTTCCCCATAACTTTATTACCTCCAAGTGCAGTTTACTCTCCTCTTCTTTAATCAACAAGTTGTACCAAAATGAAAGTTCTTTTACCCATTTCCCCCCTCTGCCAATTGCATCAAGAATATCTGTATCTTTCTCCCTTTGCATATTTTGACTGGACCACCAGGCAGAGAATTGATAGTATTTGAACCTAGTCAACTGTCCATCAGTAAGTTGTACTAAAGAGTTCCAACTCACTAGGCCCGAATCTGCCCAGAGATCCCCCCATTTTTTAACCCAGCTGTTTTCAGATGGAAAGAAGGGAAGTCCATTTTGAAGTGAATATCTTCCTGTGAGACTCTCATCTGAGGTCTAAGTTTCATACAATATTTAGTTTGAAATAGATATTCCATCTCTCCGTTATATAGGTTGGCAACCTTGATCTACACTTGAGGGACACCTAATCCCAGATCGATACATCATCCTATTTAGGCTGACAGGTAATAACTACAAGTCACCTGTCTGTGATAACATAATACACCTCTCGTCGCAGATTGCCTGCTGACTACCTTCATAGGTTTTCATAATGGTGCAGATCCTCTATATACACTCCAATGTACTAACTGATCCCTCTCTAATACTAGTTTCTTCTCTCTAATTTTTAGAGTTAATGACCAGCAACTTGAACTAAGATTATTCATCTTTTGAGTCTACCCTTATCGCGCCCTTTGAAAGGTGAGCGTTAGTCTTTGTATTTATTCCTACTCATAAGATTCTATCGTAGCTCAGAGAACACGGTTTTTCGTTCTTTTCGCTGATAATCATGTACCGCCAGCCTATGAATTCAAATACGGGCATGGTGTGTTTCTAATTCGTTTTTTAATTGTTCCCCAGGAGCTTGCCCACCCACAACAGTGCTTGTCCTGATGAAGACCCTTCCGTAAGGATAAAGACTCCTACAAATTCGGGTCGAAACGTAGACCACTACGTGACTAAAGACCAGCTCCAGTCCCCATTCAGTCATTGACAGCTATAACGGAGCTAGGCCTTCTTTTGAGATTTATAATTTTGGACTCATGTGGAGCCTACTGATGTGGCCCTGATGCCAAGGGACCACATGTACACTGTCTTAATAGATAAAATAAGACTTGTCACTGAATGAATCAGTTTAACCATATCCTACCCCCTACACTTTCCCTCACGTCACCCCCTTCCCGTTGTGAATGTGGGCACGTACACAGTATATAAAGCAAATGCATAATGAACACTGTACCTATAAATTAGGATGTATGCAATCTTGAAGTAAAATCTTTTTTGCAATACTAACGTTGTTTTTTGATTTCATGTATATAAATGCTGTAGAATTGTAATTTCTTTTTTGTCTCGGGACCCCTTCCCTTCTTTCCATTTGCTACCCAGGTCCCCTTTGACTGCATTGGGTATAACCCTGTTTGTTATAACACAGCTGTTTTCAGAGGTTGTGACAGTTGATCCTGGAGGCATTGAGGTGTACCAGGAGAGTCCCATATTGGGGTGTGTGTGTGGTAGTAAGGAATATCAAATGTCTTCCTGATGAACCCCCAATTTTTTAATGCAGTCTGTAAAATTTTAAGGCGAATTTTAAAAAAAAAATCCTGGTCACCAAACTTAAATATAAAGTAATCGTGGTCATAAGGTAAATCAGTTAATAGAGCTTGAAACAGGCGGCCCTGTGATGATGCATCTAACTTATTTGCAAGAAGCCTAAAGTTTTTAAAATGAAATGCATGACAGTATGACAAAAGATCAGGGAGGGCTAGCCCTCCTATTTTTAAACCCCTCCTCAATTTCTTCCATGCGATTCTTGTTGACTTACAGGCCCATATGAAAGATCCGATTTTACCCTGTAGAGTATTAATGTCTTTCAGTGAGAATGATAAGGGGATACAGTTGAATAGAAAAGTCAATTTTGGAAGAATTGTCATTTTAATGAGGTTGACCCGACCATATAAGTTCAAAGGCAAGTTCCCCCATCTTATTAAGGTTTTATTAATATCTTTAACCACCATTTGCCAACTGAGTAATGTAATATCTTTTAATGATTGGGTTAGGTAAATTCCCAGGTACCTCATTTTCTGTTTTGCGCCCGATATGTGTGTGTTATTATTCCATCCCATAATCTCCGTTTTCTCCTTATTAATCTGGTAACTTGACAGTTTCCCAAATTCTTCTGATAAAAGAAATAGCCTCGGGATTGCTACCGAGTGATCAGAAGTATATAAAAGAAGGTCATCTGCGTACAACGCCACCTTCAGGGACAGATTTCCGAGCTGAAATGGTTGAATATTATTGTCCTCTCTAATCCCACAAACAAAAGGCTCCATATAAACATCAAACAAAAGGGGAGATAAAGGACAACCCTGCCTAGTACCTCAGGATATATCGAACCACTCTTTGCCTTTGGATTGTGGTATAATGATCTAACCGCCTCTATGAATATTTGAGGGAACCCAAATGCCGCCATTGTGGCCCATAGATACTTCCAATTGACCTGATCGAAGGCCTTAGCCGCATCTATGGCGACCAGGGCCAGCGGGAGATTTTTAGCGTTGGCGTAGTCTATGGCCCCTATTGCTTGAAATGGTAATTCATTTAACTGTCTCCCTGGGATAAAGCCTCTCTGGTCAGGGTGAATTATAGATTTTATGACCTTCGATAGTCTAGTGGCTAGGATACCAGAGTAAATCTTCATATCTGTGTTCAGCAATGAGATGGGTCTATAAGACTCTATTCTTTTTAAGTCTTTATTTGGTTTTAGTATGAGCGTTATAATGGCTTCTCCCCATGAGGGAGGTGTAGAATAGCCATGGATCAATAAAAGGTTGAAGAGTTCCCTTAATGAAGATATTAATTGATCTTTGTTGTCCAAATAGATCTCCACTGGCAACCCATCTGAACCTGCAGCTTTCCCTCTTTTCATTTTCAGTGGACCAAGAATTTCCCCTTCTGTTATCTCACTTTCCAAGTATACTTTATCCGTTTCGGACATTTGCGCCAGATGTTTTGTTACCAGCCAGGATTCTAAATCCTCCCCCTTAGGATCTTTATCTTCCGTGTAAAGACTTCTCATAAAGGACCTTGCTTCTTCTCTAATCTCTGCATCTGTTTCCATCAAATCTCCTGTCTGCCTTTGTAATAGGGCTTTGATGTTATTTCTCGTTCTCTCTTCTCTAGCTTTCCAGGCTAGGAGGGCTCCACACTTTTCTCCATACTCAAAATTTTTTAATCTACTAGACTCCCATTTTTCTTTAAGAATTCTCTCATCCGAAACTTTTAACTGAAGCTGTAAATCAATAAGTTCCTTCTCTAGCAAATGTACTTTTCTGGAGTTCGTTAGAATTGCATTTTGTAATTCGAGATCCTTTCTTGTTATTGCTGCCAAGTCTTCCCTTCTTTTTATTTTTGTACTCTTTCTCTTATAATTCATTAGAGAGCTTAAGACTCCCCTCAAGTAAGCCTTGTAAGTTTCCCATACTACCTGGGGGGAGGAAGATCCTGAATTTGTTATGAAGAATTCTAATGTTTTATCTTTAACTTCTACTTTTATTTGATTATCTAATAAAAGTGATCTCTCCAGTGTCCACCTTGGTTTTAGTGGAGTTATATTCAGTTCAATTACCATTTCCAGAACAGCGTGGTCCGATAATCCTAGAGACGTGAAGGAAAGGTAGTTGATATCCTTGAGAAGGTGTTGATCAACTAAAAGGTGATCTATTCTAGAATAGTTCTTATATTTTATGCTATAAAAAGTGAAGCCTGGTTGAGTTCTATACTTTTTTCTCCAGACATCCACTAGTGTAAAGTCTTTCGTTAAGGCATCTAAAATAGCAAGTGATTTTAAGGGAGCATGGTATTTAGCCCTAGAGGTTCTATCTAATTTTTGGTCGAAGACCAGATTAAAATCACCACCTAAAATTAGAGGGCCAGTTGTCGCAAATAATGCTAATTCGAGTTTGGACAGCGGAACCGGATTGTCCTCGTTTGGACCATAGTACACTGCGATTGTACAGGGGATGTTTTGAATATACACTTCTGCAGCTAACCATCTTCCCGATTGATCTGTCTCAAAGCTTCTCAAGCTTATCCCTCTGTTCGCTCGAATTATGATAGAAACTCCCCTTGTGACGCCTGATTGCCTGGAGCTAATTATGTCTTGAACCCACCTTGACTTCTTAAAGGGAGAATCACATAATGCTGCCTCTAAGTGTGTTTCTTGTAACATTATAATTTGAGCGTCTGAATTTCTTAAAAATTCACAAATTCTATTCTGTTTTATTTTTTCCCCTATACCATTAATATTCCATGACAGGACCTTAAGCTTATATGAATTAATCATGAGTCTACTATATGCTCGTACCCATCCATACCTTTATACAACAAACGTTTGTTTATATATGAGGATTTTTTATTTTTCCCCCTAGCTCCCCCCACCCATTGAACCCCTCCCCCCTGAGGAACCCCCCCAACATACCTGGCGATGACTTCGCCTTTCGGAGCAACCGAGTGGTGCCCGTGACCAGTTTACTGTATTCTAGCAAGACAAATTAAATCACAAATAAATCATCATGTCCCTCTGTTTTATCATACAGCATACTTATACAATGATTTACCTTCTCAAATTACCCCCTACCATTCCTTTTTATTTATTTTTTTCTTTTTTCTTTTTTCTTTACCCCTTTTTGTTATAATTTTTTTTTTATATATTTTTTATTTTATTATTTTCTTCCTTAAAGTAATCACCAGATCTGCCCAGTACTATTCCTCCTGCTCGCTTCTTATTCGGTCTAAGAGATTATCGACCTCTTCTGGCTGTGTGAAGCTATAGGTCTTATTCTTCCACATAATCCTGAGCATGGCCGGGAATCCCATCTGAACATGTGCTCCCAGTGACCTTAGATCCGGCATTCTAGTGCCCAGCTCCCATTGTCTTTGTGCGGTTCTTGCGCCAATATCGGACCTGATAAGATAAGGACTAGACTTATAAAGGAGATCTGTTTTCGAAATGGATCTCCCTAGGATGAGCTCCTGGACACTGTATGTTTGGAAATTTACTAGTATTTTCCTAGGTGTTTTCCTGTCCGTACGCCTCTTGTAAGGGTCTCTATGTACCCTTTGGATTTCTGCCTCCAAATCTATATCCGGGCGATCTTTTAAAACACCGTCTCTCAGGAGTTTACAGACAAATCCCTTTAAGTCCTCCAACTCTTCCCCTTCTGGTATTTTCAAGATCCTTAAATTATTCCTCCTAGCTTGGGTCTCCAGCCGCTCAATGTCCATAACCAGTGATCTATTCTGGGCTTTAAGATGTTCTATGTCCTTTTGATTTCCATGTACAGTTTTGTTCAGAGCAGCTGCTTCTGTTTCAAGGTTCCCTGTGCGCAAAGTAACCTCCTCTAGCTTAGATTCTAACACATCAAATCTGTCCTGTATTGTTTTTTGGTTAGTTTCCGATATCTCAAATTTCGATATCATATCGCCTCTCAAGGATCGAAAAAGATCCCCTAGCCGATCACTCTCACGCTCGCTTGAGTCCTCAGACCTTCTCCTTATTCCTGAAATTATTTGAGCAGAATCTGATTGATTATCTTTGCTTACGTCCGTTCTCCTAGTCCCCTCTTCTGCCTCCTTAAAGCTGCTTTGTGCAGGTTTGGCCGTTCCAGCCTGACTCTTGGGTCTAGTGTCTTGTTTTCCTCGCACTTTGTCTACTGGGGGTGCTTTATTTAGATTAGCCGGAGCACCTAATGCAGGAGGTGCCTTTGCACTTTCAGTCTCAGGGAGATTTAGCTGAACCTTATGCTGCCCTGAGCTCACTGAATTTGGCGTTTCTGTTCCCTCATCAGCATTTTCCATGTTTCCCAATTTTTCTAGAGCCCCGTAACGGTTTTTTAAGGGTATAGTGCCAATATTGTCCTCCAACAGCACTGAGGAACGCCTAGCTTGATCTAGGACCTTAAAATCACAAAAACGGTTGGCGGGGGAAGACACGCCTACGAGGAACATGGCGGCGGGCTGAGAGCCGGTCGCGGCAGCACCGAGGCGTTCCCCGATGACCGAAATGAACGCGATGCAGTAGCGAGAGGTCGCGAGCTTCCCCATGTTCAGGTGAGCGGTAGATGCACTTTTTCCCCGTAACTGTCGAACATCAGGCTAAGCCGGCTCCTCTGTTTCTTCTCTCCGAATTTAAGGGCCATCTTAGTGGGTGTTGCAGCAGGCGGCGCTAGGACCAGTGCATACTCGGTTTCGGACTCGGACTCGGACCTGCTCGGCGCAAGAGGAAACACTTCCACCGGGAGAACGCCGGCGGAGTCTGCAGGTCAGGTCACGTATTCCACAAATCTCAATTTTGCTTCGGAGATCAGAGTGCGATGAAATTAAGAATGTTCTATCGGAGAGCAGTAAATCTACGGTAAGGTGGACAGCAAAGGGGGAATAATAGTAAGTCCCCTGCGTATCTTATCATTGCAAGTCAGAAATCTACAACCCGCTCTGCTTTACTTTTCCCTTGAGGCTGCGGCTGGCTAAGGCCGGTCTGACGGCGCTAGGACCTTCATGGACTAGCGCTCACTAGTATTCACGCTGGAAGAACGCCGACGGTGCCTATGGAGCAGATTTCGCTCTGTACTATTTAAACTTAAACTTGGAAGCCTGGTGACACACACACTTGAGCAACAGCCCCACAAAACGGAGTTTGAGAGAAAGAAGCTTTACTCTCTTGTGGTAAGGTGTGGGGAGAAGGGGAGTAAAGTGGTAGCGACTCACAGATTTACTACTGGGAGGTGGGGTTGCATGGATCAAATGCAGCTTGGTCTCCCAGTTTACAAGAACAGTGAAGTTTCAGTACAAGAGCCGGCTTTGTTGAAATGTACTGAGTCAGGAGGGCAAAAATTGACGGAAGCTGTTATACCTAAGACTATCGAGTCAGTTAATGTTGAGATAAGCTCAAATCCTGTAAAACAAGGAAATATCCTTCCAATAAGAAGAAACAGGTACCAGCTGAGATCTAGGGTAGAATTAAAAGAGAAAGGGGCTTTAGAATTTGAAGAGAGGGAGCGACCTATACCATTAACCCCCTGCAAAAGCAAAAAGAAAAAGACTACCTTAGTTAAAAAACTTAAAGCAGTATCCCACGAAAGCCAAGTGGTGAAAAGTACCCCATCCCTCAAATCTTTTTTTAAGGTCCTAGATCAAGCTAGGCGTTCCTCAATGCTGTTGGAGGACAACATTGGCACTATACCCTTAAAAAACCGTTACGGGGCTCTAGAAAATTTGGGAAAGATGACTTTGTTGATCAATCAAACTGGCAATCCTTTATCTATGGCGCTTGAATCTGTCCGTCAGCTTGGTGAGTTGGGTGACTGGTTTAAACCTGAGAGACAGTCCAGACCTGAGGGTCGTACTGCTGGAGATTATAAGTTCTCTAGACGTGATATGTTTCTTGCACTCTTGGCTGATGGTGTGAAAAAGGAAGACATTGATGGTGAACCTAATAATCGCTTGTGGGACGTTTCGCAAGCGTGGTTTGGATCGAAAGGAGGGTGCCCGACATGTGCGTAAGAATGATTGTGATCATGAATATTCTGATGACAGTGGAGATGACAGACGTCGTGATGATTCTGATCGTCGTGATGGACGACGGCATGAGCGTGATGTGTCCCCTTGGCGTGAAAAAGAGAGAGGGCAGAGGGGGTGAGAGAAAGGGGGAGAGATGACCGTGTTAACAGCAGATATAGAGATGAAAGGGATCAGTCCCCCGAGTTGAGGAGAAGAGAGGATCGACACAGACTTTCCGATCGAAATTCACAGTACCATGCAGATGACAGGAATCCATTTCATAATGGAGATGGATATGAACATGACATTTTATCGTCCAAGAAATATGAGAGCATTTACCCTGATTTGTCCTGGTTGACAGAACGCAGTAAAAATGACTAGGAAATAGGTCAAGCTCCGGTACGCAGGTGGGCTCACAAAGATAATAGACCCTATGTAGATATTGAAATTTTTTGGAAACATCGTAATATCCAAAGGGCCCGAGCATTGGTAGATACAGGAGCGGAGGCCACTCTTATTCATGGAAAATCAAAGAAATTTAAAGGCCAATTTTTCACAATTACTGGTTAGGTGGAAAGGAAACCCCCGCAGTGCAAACTACACTTGAAATGAGAATAGGTAGAATTCCCCGAAAAGAATATTCTGTTTTAGTTGTGCCACTTCTGGAATACATAATTGGTATTGACATTTTGAAAGGAATGACATTACATTTAGATGACGTTGTTATCAATTTGGAAGTAAAAATTATATATCATCCAGTCCTGTACGAGTTGGTCGCTTAAGAATGCCCCCTATAAAAATTCCCCAGGCTACACAGGTTGTTTCCCAAAAGCAATATCGTATCCCAGGTGGCCATGAAGAAATTAGTGCTGCAATTCAAGATTTGGTGGATGCAGGAGTTATAACTCTGGTTACTTCTGCTTGGAATAATCCCGTTTGGCCCGTGCGTAAGAGTGATAATTCTTGGCGCATGACTGTTGATTACCGCGAATTGAATAAACATACACCCCCTTTGACTGTTGCAGTATCAGACATCATTACTTTAATTGAAAGAATTCAAAAGCATCCAGGAACATGGTATGCGTCTATTGATATTGCCAATGCTTTCTTTTCAATCCCGATTGCCCCCGAATGTCAGGAACAATTCAGTTTTACATGGAATAGATGTCAAATGACGTTTAGAAGTCTTCCCCATGGCTATGTACACAGTCCTACGATTTGTCACCGGCTGGTGGCGGAACATGTGTCTGAAGTACCCGTACATCCGCGAATTCAGATATGTCACTATATTGACGACATTTTGATTCAAGGTGTGACACAAGATCAAGTCCCGACCAAGTTAGATCAAATTATTGATCGCTTACGCGAAAAAGGTTGGGAAATCAATCCCGATAAATTGCAAGGTCCATCCCAAAATGTGAAATGTTTAGGCATTAATTGGCATGAAGGTCATAGACAGGTGATTCCACAAGTAAAACAGAAAATTCTCGATTTTGCAGTTCCAAGAAACAGAAAAGAAGCTCAGAGCTTTATTGGCTTATTTGGCTTTTGGCGTCAGCATATCCCACATTTGAGTCAGATATTGGTCCCTTTATACAAAGTTACTCGCAAAAAGAATGTGTTTAAATGGGGTAAACCACAGCAGGATGCGTTTGATTTGGCGAAAGAAGCGATTCAGTACGCTTTGGATTTGTGGCTTGTGCGCGATGGTGATGTGGATTTAAATGTGTCCGTGCAAGGTCTCTATGCAAATTGGAGTTTGTGGCAAAAACAAGGCAGAAATAAAGTACCATTAGGTTTTTGGACTAAAAAGTTACCCGATGCTGGTGAGCATTATACACCCTTTGAGAAACAATTACTTGCATGTTATTGGGCTCTGGTGGATACCGAGCAATTGACTTTGAGGCATGATGTGATTTTGAGACCTGAGATTCCTATAATGCAGTGGGTTTTGAGTTCGCCGAAAACTCATCCAATTGGGCATGCTCAAGAGGCGAGTGTGATTAAGTGGAAATGGTACATACAAGACAGGGCACGTGTGGGACCGAAAGGTGTAGCATTGTTACATGAGCAAGTGGCGCGGGCACCATCGAAAGAGACTGGGAGTGATTGCTCCGTACCTGTAGTACAAGAAACCCCTGTTAAGTGGGCTAATAGGTGTTCCTGCCTTAGCTGTCTATAACGCAAAGTCCATTGGGAAGATGGCCTGCTGGATGGTTAAGTCCATTAATCATACTTCTACAATTCTATCTGACATGTTACTAGACGCCCAGGGTGAACGCAGAGCTATTCTGCAGAATCGGGCTGCCATTGATTATCTCTTGCTCAAACATGGAAATGACTGTTCCGACTTTGAGGGCCTTTGTTGCTTCAACTTATCGGATCATACCAGATCCATTCAGGCTCATATTGACAAACTTCATGACTTGACTGAAGAGGTTAGAAAACACATTGACCAGGGCTGGTTTGACTGGCTCTTCAATTGGTTACCTGACTTACATTCTTTACGACAGATATTAGGGGGTATCATGATTACTATTAGCAACTTAGTAGCTATTTGCTGCTTTATTCAGTGCATTCCTTCCTTACTCCAGTTTTGTAGATGTGGTACACGAAGTAGATCCGTTAATTTTGTTTCATATTATTCCTCTACGGATGTTAGTTCCATTTAGCGAATGATTAGTAGCCTAAATTCAAGGGTGAAATGTTCTGACCGACTTTTTCGGCCCTTTTGTGAGGGAAGGTGATTGGAGGTGACTTTAGTCTACTATCATTCTAATAGAAGGATTAGAACCGTAAACAGAGCCTATTCACAAGGCTTGTTAACACAATCCAGTACCCTTTTCCCTAGATCAGGGCTTATAAACCTATGTTAAGGGATAGATTAATTAGTATTAGTGATAATCCGTCCTTCTGTAAGAGTGTTAGTATACTTTCCATGGAATTATGATTATTTCGGGCCTTGTAGGCCTCAAACGGGAGAGACTCCATCTTTCTTTCTGCAACGGCAGCTTCTAGGTCAAATGTAATGTTTTAGTTACGAGGTGTTGTTCGCTTGGAGAGAACCGGCTCAGGCTGGCCCTTATCGAAAGACTGTATTTTTCTCTGTGTCGAAGGCATAACATCAGGCCGGCCGGCTGAGAACGTGTCCTTGGTACGGGGGGTACAAGAATTTGGTGGGCGGCAGGTTACTGGCCGTAACTTTCCATGAAGGGACAAGCTTCCATATTAGCGAAAGCATGAGGCAGTTAGTGAGTCAGTCTGTAGGCGGCAGCTAGTCGTTAGCATCAATGCCATTAATTATTCCAGGTCAGGCAGTCGCCATTTTGAAGTCCGAGAAAGACCGAGAAGCTTATACTCCCTTAGAAAGATTGAAGTTATTTTAGTTGGAGCAGCTGGCGAGCTTTGACATTAAGATCAGAGCATACAGAGTGAAGCAGTTAGTTGAGGGAACGAATACCAGAGTGATAGAAACCGAGTTATAAGATCGAAGCCGAGAAGTGAAGAACAGCCAGAGAGAAAGCAGCTGATGAGAGGAAGGTTCCAGTGACTTGGAGGGAAGCGGAGGAGACAGAGCATAGTGGTGCAGACGTGTATCCGTGACTGCAGAGGTGTGACACTAAGACCAGCCAAGGCACAGACGAGAAGGGAACCCAGATGACTGCTGAGTCCAGACTTCATATTAATAAGGTGACGTCGACCCTTTCTTATTAGCGTGCACACATTCTAACCTTTCATTTTCCTTTTCAGGCTATATGTTATAGTATAGTATTATATTGTTATTGTTATTATGATAATAAAGATACCCCAGTTCTTAGTGAACCAGTGTGGATACCTTATTTGTACACAGTAAAGTTAACCTTTCTTCTAGTCAGGTGCTATTGTATGAACGGATGCTACCACCGATCAGGTAAATGATAACTGAATAATGAGGGAGAGAGGAGCCCTTGAAATAGAGAATAAGTTGTACACCGTGTAGTTCGGCCATTCTTGTGTGATCCATAATATTGTAGTATTGTACCTCTAGTGAATAATGAGAGATTCCCCAACATGAAGAGCTACCGGTATTCATAGGAAAGTGATCGTCGTTGTAAGGCGGCGTTATACCCACAAGATTGTGGCTTGGACAAAAGAGAGAGCACCAGGGGGGACACAGGTGTATACACCCACAGGATTGTGGCTTTGGCGAGCACTGGTTGCAGTCAGTGTGTAATGGTAAGTAATCAGAACTGCCCCAGGGTAGATTAGTCTGGGTCTGTATGACTGCGAGACTATATTGTATGAGTGTGGTATTGGAAGATCTAAGCATGTATATTGCTAATTCCTCATCCTTGGGTAGGAAACATAGATACCTGTTGTAAATAGGTCCTAAGGAGGGAGGTGGTTACGTTTCGGCTGGGTTAGTGGTGCTCTGATGAGCTGATTCTATCTGATCCGAAAATCCGGTCGTTACATCGGGTAACTTGCAGCTAAATGCTAGCCTTCTATGCAGTTGCGGCTGTTGCCTATCTAAGGTGGTAGGATGGCAGAAGGGTTCGGGGAATACATTTTTTTTTAAACTTACTTTCTACTTGGTTGACACTGCTGGCTGCCTTGTTGCTTCTCTCGTCTGGTCCGGGAGTGGATGGCCTCAAAGCACAGGCTCCCCACCCAATCCAGATGCTGCTCTCATGCTATGAGAGCAGCTCCAGGATTGGTCTGGCTTTTCTCCAGCCCAGCTGTGCAACATAGCTGTGTTGGAGAAACATAAGTGTGCATGTCTGCTTGCCTGGCCTTAGACTGATGGCCAGACTGACATGCGCACCCTTCCAAGTGCACACTACCCCTCCTTACTGCCATGCCCGACCAGGTCCATGCTATACTAATTTCTTGGATGCTGTCTCCATCGCGGCTCAGACAGCGATAAATAAAATTATAATAACATTGTGTTATTATCATTTTATTTATCATCTGCTGCCTCTCACCAGTGGGGGGATGCTCTTATTTCCGAGGATCGTCCCCTGCTTCTTTGGTTATCTATGAGATTCTATGTAACAAAATACCAATATGTAGGCTTTAATTCAGAGTAATAACAATTTACCCTTAAATACCTATTGACTTTAACATATGGTTTTGTGCATTCAATATGCCCGGCCAACTGCCTTTATCAAATCTTTTCATTAAAAACAATCAAACCTATATCATTGACATTTCAATATAAGCAATGTAGACCTACTGTGTTGGTTCATAAACCTTCACACAAGGCAACCATCAGGTACATCACAATAAATTACAAGTAACTGCAAAATATAGTTGTCAAAACAATACAGAATATCTACTAGAGCCTAATAGGAATTACCAGATTGTAAATTGTCTATCCCTATAGCTTGTTCCGATGAGTCACCTGCACCAAAACCCTTTCATACTCCAACAACCTGTGAGGTCTGATGTAACAAAATGCCTGTCTTGAGGCATTTGTACACTGTTATAACAATCCACTGGAAAAGGTGTTTGCCTTTAACACATACTTTTCACAATAAGTAAGTAAGGCCTACTTACTTTGTCATACAATTTCATGATAATCAGATCATACCTAAGGACTCTGACATATTTTTATTATTTTATTTATTTATTTATTTAAAAGGTTTTATATAGCGCTTGTATTTTCAGTGATATGATCACTGAAGGCCCCGATTTTATATTAAAAACAGAGCTTTGGACTATACCATTTCCCGCTAAAAGGCAATATTTTTCTCCATGTGTTCCCAATACCTGGCATGTCACACAGTTTGGTGCTTACTTTCCCTCCATGTTAAAGAACAGTAGATGTTTCAGCACCCAGGATAATGTGCTGCAAAGCTAAATACATATAAGGTCCCAAAGGCGAGACCAATTGCATTGCAAATGCTTCTTTCCTCTTTCCCTCTTTATTTTGTGAAGACTGGCTCAATTTGAGGCCTGCAAAATCACTTTTGTAATGCTAATGTCTCAAAAACTACTGATCAAATTTAAACAGATTGAAGCATTGGCCCTCCCTTGTGCAGAACTAGCACAATGGTATAGTGGTATAGCTTAGCTCTTTTGTCAGAAAGGTTATATTATTTGATCATCAGGAAAGGGTTATACAAAATCAAAACACTTTTTATTAACACATTAGAAATGTTTGATCATGCCACAAAACATTTCAAGCTTCCCTTCTTTATTCCTTTTAATGTCTAAGGGGGATTTTAAGCCTGACTTTAACAATAGTCCCCAACTGTGCCAACCTTATTCATTGCCTGGGAGTTTTCTGTCCACCTTGCACAAGGGTGAAGGTTGGAGGGAGGCATTGTGGCTTTTCAAAAAACATGCCAGGGCAGCTCCCAATGGCTGACTGCTTCACAGCCCACATTATTTTATGGTACAAGAACAGTTGTAAATACTCTTCAGAACAGCTGAGAGCTGCCTGGCATGGTTGTTTTCCTAAAGCGTAATCTGCCCGGCCTTTTTTCTGCCCCTTTGTGAGGTGATGAGAAACCAAAAAATACATTACTGCCCTTTGGCAATTGAGGGTAAGAGAGCATGAAATAGCTCCTCCATTCTTGGGTAACCCCTTGTTGGTTTTCAAAAATAGAATACTCACTTGTTCTTGGCAAGGCTATGGGAAGGGGACAGTAACAATGCAACCACTATCGGGCTAGGTGGTGGGGTCTAAAAATCCCAGCTTACGTTTCCGCAAGGCAGAAATCTTACTTGATCAAATTATTTTCCTTCAGATCTGTTGCATAATAGACGGCGAAAGTTGCTAGCCTGATGTACCGCTGATAAGACATATTTTAAAAACGGTATTGTACAGTATGTTGTCATGAAACACGTTTAGGATGTTCAAACAATCCTCTCACTTTGAAGTCTGAGAAAGAAAAGTAAACAGGCGCCCTCAGAAAACAGTGTCTGTCATTGGACTTCGATCTTTGAATGCACAGCAAATGTGACAAGATAAGAACAAGAATTACAGACCTGGTTACAGAAACGGAGATCTGAGCGAGTGAAAACACTAGCTCTCGTGTGATGTGCTCTTCAAAAAAGAAAAAGTAGTTCCTAAAACATATGCTAAAACAGCTGCTAAAATGAGAGCAGTGGATGAATAGTAGTAATAGGTCCATGCATTCCGGGAGTACTAAAAACAGGCAGAGGAATGATGCATGAATGCCATGGACAAATGGGGAGAAAGAATGAGGGCGACAACAGAGCCAGAAAATAGGAAGCCTATGGCGAGCTGAAGCCCACATATTGAACACAACAGTCTCTTCTACACAGTGCACCAGTTTTCTAGCAGAGACCTAAAAAGTTGCATCCGATTAAGATCAGCAATTTTCCCGTAAGAAGTAAATATTTAATAGTTGTAGAAAATTATTTTTTAAATTGAGATGCAGCTCTTTAAATGTGTAACATGGCTGTTTTTGAATAGTGTTTGCGGCTGGCTACCCTCTAAGACTCCTCTATACTGTTGCTGTTATTATTAGTTATGCTGAGACATGCATGATGCACATTCTAGCACATAAAAGATAGACAATGGAACATACCGTTGCCTGAAAAGCCACTACTTATCACACAGGAAGAAAGTGCAAGTGCTAAGCAAACACAAGGAGATGATGAACAGAGCGCTGAAACTTTTCAGACACTCACCCCAAGTCACAGATCTTGGTTGAATCCATCATCGTTCTTTAGCTCATTTCACCACCCTAGTTCAGACCCAGCCATATGCAAATCATTCTTGACCCTGTGCCTCATGGGAACAGTCTAGCCCGAACTGCCAAGAAAGGTCTACCCTGGTCTGGAAACAAACATCCTGGGACTGGTTTCGAGGTAATACACCTCATCAGCCAGGCTAGCTTGAATCCAGTGGCAATGTGAGCAAGGAACCCATGTCTGGTAATACCCTGCCGACCTAGGGCGAACAAAGCAAACACAAGAAGATGATAGAGGGAGCACTGAAGCTTTTCAGACACTCACCCTCAGTCACACATCTGAGTTGAATCCATCATTGTTCTTCAGCTCACGTTGCCACCCAGTTCAGAACTAGCCATATGCAAATATGTCTTTACCCTGTTCCTGATGAGAATAGTCCAGCCCAAACTGCCAAGCCAGGGGCAAGTGCTTCATTTAGTAGCTAACCACAGCTTACTGTGATCCTGATTTGCCTTGAAGTAATAGTGGTGTCAAGTAAAGGCAGTTCCTTTCTATCTAACTCTTGCCCCAACTGATCCGTAAACCTGTAAGGCCATATTTACGAACCCAGATACATTGCTCTTGAACCATGCCAAGTGGTATATGCACAACACTACTGAAGAAATGTGATTTATGAAGCCATGCCAGGCCACTTTGAGTGGCTTCATAAATCTTAAGTAAAGAAAAGGAGCACAAATCGCTGCATTGCCTCACTCTGCAAATGGCAGGCATTTCATGGGCATTGCGTGGGTGTTCCCATGCACCTCCCATGGTTTTTGATGCATTTCCAGATTTGCCAGAACTGGTGAGAAATGAACCACCTTCCCAGAAAAGGTGTAACAAGGAGAAATATCATTATTTCTCCTTGTTTCTTCCCTTTTTATGTGTTCTACCTTCTGCAGCACTCATAAAAAGAGGAATTTGACTCTCAGGATTGTTTTTGTGAAACCAATCCTGTCTGCAATGAAGGCACCCTTCCATCATAGTGTAAGGGTGCCAGCGCTGGCGATACACAGCAAAAATTGTGTCTGTGAGTGGACAGAAATGCATTGTATTCTGTTAAATAAGGCACATTACTGCCCTGTCTCCCTGTGTGTCTTTTGCTTTCCCTGTAATGCAGCACAGCAAAGTGACTGCTGCGCTACACTGCGCTAGTTTCCCACACACATGGCCCATAATGTTGTAGGATCTGCACCTCTCCTCCTCCTTACTGTGCCTCAGTGGCTGCAACATCCCTTTCTTTCGTCTCATTGCCCTCCATCTCCTTCATCAACATCCCTCATCATGGTGTCCTATCAGAAAACTGTCACCGCAGCCAGTATACATTCTTCAGCCACCTCTCAGCCTCTCTAATTGCAAGGGCAATTAGATCATTTTAGAGATTAAGAGGAACACTGATTACCCAATTAGGAAGAATCAAATAACAATGCCAGAAATGGCCCTGCAGGTGATGTTGCAAGTGTATCTGGCATTGAACCACTTGAACTGGAGGTGACTAATCAGGAAAAAGAGTTATGGAATAACACAAGTCTATTCTAAGGTCATAGGGTTCTTGTTCAAGACTCACCAGGCCAGCACATTTTAATGAAAGACATATAAAGGTTTGCTGCCACACAATCCTGCTTATACGCCGGAAGACTATCGTGCCTTACCAAAATGAGGGCAGCTGGAAATTTTGCCAAGCTCCCCTGACTTTGAGGACCCAAAATTCTGCCAAAGAACTTGAATAGAAAAAATGCTGCTTCAATTATAATTCTGCCCTGAGCTCTCCTCAACCAAGGCTCTGTTCATTTAGGTTTTCCAACTGGCAGTAGTGCGTATAAAACCATGCTGTTTTATCAACATGGCAGCTGTATATTCAAGGTTTCTGACCTTGCCTATACACAATTGGTTTACAATTTTATCTTATTTTCTTTCATTTTTAGCATTTTGAGTAGCTCTGTAAATTAGGCTGGTGTGATCCAGTTTGGAGTTTTTGGTTATTTTTTAGGTTCTTCACCACTCCTCTCCTCCTCGGATTTATCATAATCTAATTCTGTCATTTCTGTCTAAAAATCTGTTTTCCGGTGCTCAGTGTGTTGGCACTTTGCATGTTTACTGATTGTCAGGACTGCTTTGGCTTGGATCCATCAGATTGTATCAAAATCCTAGCTGCCAAGTGGCCACATGCCAAGACATATCCAACCATACCGGACTTGTAGCCAACATTCTTATGCATGCAGATATTTTCACTCCGTACTTGCAATTCTAAAAGCAAGCCCATAAATTCAAAGCACAACTTTGTATGAACTTAAAAGCCAGGACAGGCCAAATGTGACACACCTAATATGGGGGTCTATGGCAGCCATTCCGAAAATGAAGTAATAGTAATAAAAAGGGAAGAGGTGTGGCTCCGCGGCCAGGGCGACTGATGCTGGATGCTGGGTTTCATGGTTGGATCCCCAGCTCCGGCAGCAGCAGGGGTCTGCCCAGCACCATGCTACTCTGGGCAATAGCTCGCTTAATCTTCCAAACGACCCGAGCGCCAAGATACCACTTCGGAGGTGATTCATGCGCTATACAATTCAATTCAAAAGACTTTATTTCGATCTCTGCGGATCATAAATGTACACCATAAAAAAGACAATGACAAACACACAATACAATAAAATAGGTCACGCTAAGTAAGCAATCACAATCTGTCTACATCTTAATATTATTAATTGATTAAAGTGTGCTAATATTTGTGCAAAATAGAGATAGATCCACATAGTAGCAACATAGTTAAACAGTTTACATTATTAATTATAAAAACAGACTTCATAAATGTTCCTTTTTACAGAAAAACCGATTGCATATGTTACAGCTTCTTTTAAAAAGAAATTAAAAATGTTAAAAAGTTGAAAAGTATATGTTACATCATGGGTACCATTGGATTATGGCTTTCATGGATTATGGCTTTCATGAGAAGAATACTTGGCACGCCTTATCGATAGGGCCAGTAGGAACTTTACTACACAACAAACAATCACGCATGTCGTTTTAGACCTCATTATTCTAAATGCCTCCTTATATCTCCTAACTCCCAAATTTCTACAAAGGGGAGCTATCCATTTGTGTCGAGATCGGGAGTAGAGGGGGCAAAAAAAAAAAACATGATCAGGAGTCTCGGCAGTCCCTAGACAGCAGGGACAACACTCATCTACAGTTTACACCAATTTCTTCTAAAGTTATTTAAAGGAAGTCAACCATATCTAAACTGTAAATACAGTTTCCTCGCTAGCCGTGGCTCAATTTCATCCAATGTGGGCTCAAAATGAACAGATTGTTTAAAATTCATAAAATCAATTGAAAGTGACCCCTTACAATTCAATATCATGTCATTTTCAATAGTACCCCAGTACATCGTTTTAAGGCTGGATTTACTTATCTGACTCAGAGTTTCTGGTTCACTCCAATGCAGCCAACCCCAGTTTACCCAGCAGGTTCTTAACTGTAGACATCCAAGGGATTTTGTCCACACCGGATACTATCATGAACTCCCGGAGCCCCACTCTATAAGAGGCAAGTGCTTCAGTAGTCCACAACCGGTGCCAGAACATAAGTACCCGCACACCAATTTTATGTGACACACTCTTCTGACCAAAATCCAAATAAAGAGGACTCAGGGGAGTAGACACTGGAAGATTCACTAGTGATGTAAAAAACTTGTGTTCAGTAGTCAAAAGATTATTAAAATTTGAACAACCCCAGAGTTCTGCACCATAAAGGGGTGCCCCTAGTGCTTTAGTGTTATAAATTTCCGGTGCTGGCCCCAAATTTCTTGATGTCGTTTTCCCTTGGATTTTCACAATGCTTGCAGTTTGGTATATCTGGCGCTTTAGCCATTTGTGGGGCTCAATTCATATTCTGGGTGAGTTTAATACCCAGGCAATCAAACTATTTAACTAATTCTAATGGTTTACCACCCACATACAATTGTCTCATACATTTAGCCTTCAAGTTGGAAGAAAAGAGCATGCATTTTGTTTTTGAGCTATTAAGCTCCAACCTGCGCCTCATGCAGAATTCCTGAAAGTCATTCAACAGCTGCTGCAGCCCCTGCGGGGTCTTGGATATGAGTAGGGAATCGTCCGCGAATAGGAGGGCTGGGGCCAACTGCCCTCCGATTTTTGGAGCGTCACAGCCATCTCTTCTCAAACATTCAATGACATCATTGATACAGAGGGTAAACAGGGTAGGTGCCAATACGCTCCCCTGCCTAACTCCCCTGTCAATATGTATAGCTTCTGTCAGGGCATCTCTATCATCCCATCTCACTTGGGCCTGGGTATTAGCATGGAGTCTTATTAAAATATTAAGAAGAGGTGCTGGCACTCCAAGGAGTCCTAACTTTACTACTTCTAAACTGAGAAAAATCCTAACTTTAAGACTTAACTTTAAGACTTTCGGTATTCACAGAAGGCATTTAGGAGTCCTAAAGTTAGGACTCCTAACTTCTGTGAATACTGAAATCAGTAAGTGCCTTCTGTGAATACCAAAATGAGTAAGTACCTTCTGTGAATTCCAAAATGGTAGTAAGTTTAGGATTTTGTCTTAAGTTAGTTCTGTGAATCGGGCCCATAGTGAATAGTCAATTCCCAATCAGTCATTAGTTTCTCCACAGATACGAATCATTAGTGTCAATTTGTGAGGCCTATTAAAATTAGGGGCAGACTACATTTGTGTACTTTGCATAAATTCCACAACAATTAGGCAAAATCATTGAAATACAAACATTTCATTTAGTGTTATATTATAGCATGAAATATGTCCCTGCTTCTATAATGGACACAAGAATGCATTTTGCACAAAACAAATAGTGCAAAAAACACAAGTGCTGCAAACAATTGCTGCTTGTATTTTGATTGTGTGCACTGCTCCTGGTTTATTTGCTAAAACGACACTTGAAAACAAATAGTGCAAAAAACACAAGTGCTGCAGACAATAGCTGCTTGTATTCTGGTTGTGTGCATTGTTAACTGGCTTCTGTGCTAAAATGTCACTTCTTGATGTGGCATAATAGCATCATTTCTGGTATTTAACGTAACAAACATACCATGATATTCATAAAAGTATATGGGATTGCTCTGACATATTAGAAACTTTGCCTACACCTAGCTCTCCCATTTCCTGGACAGATGACCAGCCTGAGTAGGTTTTAGTCCACAGCAGTTAACATGCTGCGACTAATGGCAGCGCACCTCGTAAATTTAAATGTACGTACTGGGGTTTGATAGATGAAAATATACGGCAGCTAGAAAGTCACCATCATGTTAAAAAATTATTATATAAGTATTAGACAGGCAGACAGTGCTTAAAATGAGGCGGTGATTGCAGATGAGACCTCATTTTTGGGAACCGGAATTTTAAAAAAGCCGGAAAGAAGGAGGAAGAGAAAGATGGAAAAACAGTAATAAAGCAGCCTTATTATGCGGCACCCCAAGAACCTTTGACCACGCTGGCCACTGGATTTGGTACCAAACTTTGGGCCTGGCACCTATTCTTTTGCAAATTAAGCTCTGCAGACATATTGCACATGGCATAACTGAGATTGGCAGTAAACAGAAAACATTATGGCATATGATTTATGCTGGGGCTATGGCTCGACCATTGTGTCAATTGTTTTTCCGACAGACAGGCTTGAGTTTCATCTCACCCTGCTGCAGTTCAAGCACCATTTGAAGAAACAAAGGATATAATGGATTATTTGAGGTTTTATACCCAAATCATCTAAGCTCACTTACAGAGCAGCAAAAAAAACAAGACGATTAAAGCTGGAAGAACTATAGCCGGGTTAGAAATTTGTGGAGGACTTTTCCTAAAAAATGGCAAGCACTGTAGTAGATAAAATTACTTACTTTTTCAAAGATGCGAGGCTACAGCTCAATCTGCTCCTGAAACTGCCCTTTGGTGTTTCCAGATCCCTAATGAAAAGTTGTACTGAGCCCAGCATGGCGGCACATACATGCAGGCCTGAACTAGTGACCACATCAGTCCATTACTGAGGGAACTTCACTTTCTCTCCTTCCTGACCACACCAACTGCAAGGCAAGCTGCATCATGAATAATGCCACACTGACCAGCACAACTGCCTATCTGGCTGACAAGCTCAACATCTCTACTGGCTCTTGGCACAGCAGCAAGGGGGACACCATCAAATCAGAGGCAAAGATGTGCAGGATATCACCAAAACAAAGCAACAGACCCATTATGGAGTAAGTCGGCCATGCCCAGAACCCAAAACCTCCTCCGTAGAACCACTCCCCTGTTCAGGCTGTACTTACCACTACTGCCTTTCAGCTGTTTTTTATGAAACAAATCCCACATACATACATACACCTCCATTCCTATTTTTCCTAGTAGAGCAAGCATCACCAGCTTCATGTTCTTGCCGGCAATGAGGTCAATGTTCTTTTTTCTCATAAGAGAACTTTCATAACTTCAAAAGTATAGCCTAGCAGTGCCAGACATGCCATGTTTCTGCAGTCCTCCTATCTAGCAACTGTTCACATGACAAGGCCACAGTTCTACAGTATGTGCTTTCATGTTACTAATGGCCCTATGTTTCATCCATTATGTAATCCTTATCAAGCACATATTGTAGATAACCGTAATGAATTAGTTCATGACTAAATACATTTTTTGTACAGCCATTTTGTCTCAAGTTCTACCATTCAGGGATGGCTGCAATAATTGACTTATTCAGCGCACAAGTCCTAAAAATAGAAGTGAGGGGCTAATCAAGTTAAGCATTATGAAAGTGACATCACAGGATGTGACATCAGTACATGTGACATTGTGTGTGGTATCACAGGAAGTGGCATCACAGCCCATCCCCTCACAGGAAGTAACATCAAAAGGAGTGACGGCAGATCTTTAGAACTTAAAGTTCTATTATGAGTATGTGTGGGAGCATTACCGGATTTCTCAAATGAAAGCTGATCAGTACCTAAGCCTGTGCCTTGAGTTCTTTATCTGAAGGAATTAATATCCCAAATAAGGATAACGTTTATTGTCTGACTATCTACAATAGACAACTCGCTAAACTCTACAAGCCAAGTGTACTAAATTTGGCACCAAGGACAAAGCACTGTACCGGCTTTGCATTACAAATGCTAGAAACTACAATTGTGAATCACAACCCTGTAGCATTTGCTAACCTACCAACATACAACTATTATATACACTGACACTTTTTGCACACTTTGCCCATTATGAACAAAAATATTTAAGCTGCACCCTGCATTTGGTATTCTGAGCATGGCAAATGTTATTCACTCTGAAAGATACAGTTATAACTGGATAGTCTGCACATAGATTACCAAGACATTATGACCCGTGCTATATTGTCACAGGATGTTTAACCATAAAGAATAAGTAATTAGTGAGACCTTTTACATTATTAAATCTAGAAAACGTGAGTGACAAAATCACTTTAAAAAATCCCATGCATCTGGTATCTTTTTGTTGTGATATTGAGTAGGATTTACCTTCCTATATACTGAGTATCACCTGCATGGCAATGAGCAGGCAGCCACCTGTTAACATATAGAAATGGATTTCAAAGAAGCAGCAGACGGCCCATAGGATCTGTGAAGAAAGATCTGTGAAAGCAAGATAGTTTAATATGAGTGATATTAACATATTTATGGTGCTTAAACCACTTTTGCAGTCAATTGAAGTGACTCATCGTACGTTTATTGCCCCTCAAAACAGGTCACAGTTGTTCTGTAATCTCATTGTCGTAAATCTCAATATAGACTCTGAAACCTGAAAGCGTTTATAATTAAAAGAGAATCGCCTGCACAGGACAACACACTAACAAAAACCAACAAGGGTGAAAAACGAAAGCCAGTCACTGAAGTAAGTGTTTTCATGCACTGCATTTACCATGATGCAACGGGGCAAGTTAGGTACTGGGATGTGAAGAAGTGTGTGCCCACCCCTCCTCTTACCAACAAAAAATACATTCACTCAAAATTACTCTGTTGTGCATTTATTTGCGAGTCCTGATAGGAGGCTGTTTCTGAAGCCATTGGTGTATCTAAGGTCCTTAGAAACATGGATATGCAACACTTGCAAAACATACATGAGTTGCCTGTGCATGCTGTGTGGCCATGACTCGTTCTGATATAACCCCACATAGTAGAATATCCTAAGAAGAAGTAGTACAAGAATACAAGAAGAACATTTCTGCATCCAAGTCTCAAGTGGTCGACTTCAGTAAAGAAAAAATATTAAACATTGGGGGATTTTTAAATCCATAAAGGAATAATAATTCAGAGTCACATTTTAAACATAGTAGTGAAACTGGCCAGTTAACTGTTGTCTTAACAGTCTAATAATACCGAATGTGTAGTGTGCAGATATGCTTGAATTCATAGCAATGCCACCTCAAATTTTCACAACTGTGGAAAATTAATGTAATTAGAACCGCAGAGTTGAATTAGGAACATATAAAGTTATGAGATACAGAGAATGACTAGAGTGAGGATTTTATGCACTGTGTTCGTACACTTTGATGATTTTGATAAAAAATCGAATACAGCTTATTTGAATTGAATTGACTGGAGTGAGGCCCTAATAACTTGCAAGAAAAGTGCTAGAACTTGTCAGACAGATCAGTGGCAAAGGCGTGGGAAAGGAAGAAAGCACCATCCGTGCCCTGTTTGGAAACCATCCAGCATGCTTCCAGAGTTTATGAAGTGACTTATGAAACCATGGCACAAGAAATGTACACACCAACGCTCCTGACTTTGGAAGAAGATGACTCCCACTTATGTAAGCTTCACGTAAAACAATGTTACCTTTTGTCAGCGTAAAACTTCCTTTACCCAAAGGTTAAATAAACTAACTCTGCCGCCAGCTCGCTCCACAAGGCATAATGTCCCATACCCAGTACATTTCCATGTGGATGTGATTGTTTTAGCTGCCGAAACTATCCAGAGGTGAGCCTGTCTTCATGTGTGAAGTGCTAACTTAGCCATACCCACCACTTAATGGGTCTGTTGTGGGCACCTGCACTCATTTTATGAGATTGAGGCCCATTTTTCAGGAACAGGCCATGATCCAGGGCAAGAGACAAATAGAGAAAGAGAATAAAGAAGGAGAAGGAGAGATAGGAAAGCAATGATGACGTTTGAAAAGTGGATGAAAAATGAACTTGCAAGAGTAACATAAAGTCAAAGCAAGTGTGGGGTAGTGGAAGAAAAAAGTAATGACAATCTTGGTATTCAGCAATGGGACCATAAGAAAATATTTGAGGCTATGCATTTATGTTTTTACAAATTATACACAGCCCTCCAAAAGGTTGCCACATGCACATTTCAAAGCAGACATCTCTCATTTTCCTATTGCTGGCATCACTATACCTAAACCACCCTCACCTTCATCAGTGCAACTGAAGGACAGCTCACTCTGGAATCAGTACCACCAGAATACCTACACAAATAATAGGCCATAAATTTCACGGGAAACATCCTTTACAAGGCAACTTTTACCACGCAGTGCCTTTACAACGCCGGTTTTTCAACTCAAGTCATTACAACGAATTGCGCAGGGGAGGGCGCTCTAGGATAGGTAATAGTTTAATTTACTATCCAACACCTTCCCTACTATCCACGGGGACTGGAGTTGAAATAGTAAATTAAGCTATTCACTATCCAGCACCCCCAACACAAGTCGTTGTAACGACTTGCGTTGAAAATCCTGCGTTGTAAAAGCATGCGTGGTAAAAGCATGCGTTGTAACAACGTACATCCAATTTCACAGCCGCACATCAAAGTAAGAGTAAGCTACCCAGTACCCAAGGAGGACAAGGACATGGTGAAAGAGTTAACTCACAAGAAAAGGGCCATTCCAATCCTAAATAGCACATTCAAGAAAATAATGGCCTTTCCAAGAAAATATTGCTTGTTTGAGTAGACAAATTTCATGGGTGTGGCAATGTAGGAAAAGTGAGAGACATCACAACCTAAAGCCGGTAATCAGAATCTACATTGGACTACATTTACTAATACAAACTTTGCACTTCCTAGACGTATACTGCAAACATGGTGCACTGGAGAAGGCCTACTTTTTTCAGTAACAATGACCTGTCATCTCGCCTATTCACTCTAATCTAATCCTGAAGGACCCAGCCCCATATAAGCACACAAGATATTTCATTGCATAGAAAGCATTACTCTAAATTACATCAACCTGGTGGACCTAAGAGTCAGCAGTGGTTTCTGTGTGAGGGTGTTGGGGCTCTGCCCCCTTTACATTCATCCCCCAGGGTCGGCCATTACAAAAGTGAAAACAAATTATTTTATTTAGCTTTAAAAACAATGTACACACACCTCTTGCTTGGGGCTATGCTGGGGCTGTTGTTGCTGTGATCATAACTGATGACAGTCTCATGTCACGTGATACTGGCAGAGATGACGATGCATTCCACCGTGAATCTACAGTATTTGCCGGGCTGACAAGCCCACAGCCCTGAGGCCTGTGAGGTCATTGGCTTGACAAAGACATATCCTCGAGGACCAGTCTCCACGTCCCAATGACATGGGGTAAAGTTACCCCCAGGCCCTTCAGGCTGAACCCTTATAATGCCAGGGCTTCTCGTCAGTTAGGAAGTGGAAAGGGTGGTCTCCCCACCCTGTTCCAACTCATCAGGGGGTTGAGTCCTGCCCTCTGATGATTTGGGGCTGGGTGGGATAGAGGCTGCAGGTAGTCAGGAAGCTAAGAAATTGAGTCTAAACCATGCAGACACCATCATTTATTTTCAGTTCCAGTGTTTCACTGGCAGCCAGGAGCTGTGGAGTAGACAAGGTGGTGTGCACTGCAGGTGCATGTGTGCATTACCTAGAACATTCCTTGCTCCGGTCTAATACGAACGTCAGGCTTGCCGGTGCCCCAGTGAAGTAGAAACATTTCTCTGACAGGTTTGTTTCGATTGTGCCTGTCTGTGTTGTTAAAGCGAATGTGTATTGGGGAGCTGGTGCCAGAGTAATCTGGAAGAAATGTGGCATTTTCTCGCACTTCAAAAGAACTTTATATTTAATCCGATGATGACATTAGGATACTTTAACTGTCATTAACGTATGAGAAATTAGAACTTCTTAATAGTGAGGCGTGGCATTGCACGTCGTTCCCCATCTCCTGCCTCTTGTGACTGTAACATCGTCAGCACAACAATCCTGGTCCCACTGCTGCCAGTTTGATCCCACTGCCCGAAGGCCTGCCAGTTGGAATTCCATCGCCATTCTTTTTCTGGGCACTTAATTTCAGTGTGTGGAGGTAGCTTTATAGAGGATTTCTGTTGATTATTTAGCATTTTTTGTTTCACTTGGTGTCTTGCCTCTAAATGTTAGTGTTATTTTTCAGTACAATTCTGGGTTACTAGTCTGCTGGTTGCTCCGCCTGTTTCCTTCCATTTCACTCAGGGTCGCACCATTGTTCACTCTTCAGCCCTGACATCCCCTCCCACATCCCAGGGCTACTTATGGAGGCCGCTCTGCAAATGCACATTGGCCGAGCACAGTATGCACACCAAAAGCAAGTCTGTCTGCGACCATCCTCGCCTGTGCCTAGTGCCAGGTCCCCTGGCCACCCCACCATCCACCACTACACCGCCAAGGAGTTCCTGACCATGGACCATGGACATTGGTCCAACAGTTGATTCACAGCCTCCCCTCGATCGACTAAAGGACCCTTTATCTGCTGCTTTTGCCAGCACCGGACCACCCAACTCTCCCGCTCAGAAGACTGCAAACAACCCAGCACCACTCTGATACATCCTGCTCAATGCCCACTCCCACTGCAAACACGCCATGAACATCTGGGATACCATCATCATCATCTCCCCGGACATTGCCTTCTTCCCCCAAGCATGGCTCAACCCCTCCTCAAACCCTTTCATTGCCGCCGCAGAACTCCAGACAGCTACAAAATTATATACAGAGACCACAGCAACAAACACTGCTGGGGTATTGCAATCATCTTCAATGAAACCATTCGATACACCGTTACTAACGACGATTCTATGCCTCTCATGGAACACCTTAACTGTTGATTACAAACCAATGCTAAGACCAAGAAAAAAGTCACCCTTGCCTTCAGATCCATGTGACCTCGGTACTCTTCTGCAACAACATTGCTAACCTTTTCGACGCTCTTATCATCAACTCCCTCCACCTTGTCCTGCTTGGTAACCTCAACTTCCAAATCGACACACCAGTATTACTACTCTGCTGTCCTCCTGGAGAATCTTGGCAACATCGACCTTACCCAACTGGTCACTGAACAAATGCACAAAGCCGGACACACACTCAATATCATATTTACCTCCAGCGGCAGAATAAAATTCAACCTAGTCACAGAACCCTCCTGGACGAAAATTGTTATTGTTCACTTTACAATATCTGACGCCTAGCACCACGCCGCCAAACACCACAGCACCTCCAACCGCAACTGGGGCAAGGTAACCGAAACCCTATGGACACCTCAAACCCAAAACTTTAGCAGACATTGAACAGGCCTTCCAGAACTTCTCCACCTGAATCTAAAACTGCGCTGGAGGATTTGCCCCACAAAAACCAACAATTCTGGAACCAAGCCTGCTGGTACACCCCGGAGCTCAGAACCACCAAGTGCAACTGCCACCACCACGAGAAGTGATGGTGTGCCTATAAGAACCCCTCACAGAGCCGATCTCAAAGCAGCCCTCAGCAACAACCACCTACGCATCAAAGAAGCCAAGAAAACAGCGCTCACCACCCGCATCGACACCGAGGCCAGCCAGCCGGAACTCTACAAAATTGTCAAGGAATAAGCCAATCCAACATCCACAGAAAACACCATTTCTCCTCCCAAGAACTCTGGGACATAATTAATTTAAACGTACTTAAAATACTTAAACTTAAAATTAATAAATAATGAATGTAAATTTAAAAAAAAAGATTTTTTATTTTAAAACATACATATATATATATATACATATTATTAACAAAACATATACAATATTTTTTCCGTAGGATAGCGAGAGGTTTAAATTTACTATTCACACTCCAGAGAGTGCAACCGTACGGAAAGCGTTGGATAGCGTAGGGATAAAAATTACTATTCCCACTCCAGAGAGCGCAACAGTAGGGAAAGCGTTGGATAGCGTAAGGTTAAAAATTGCTATCCCAACTCCAGAGAGTGCAACAGTAGGGAAAGCGTTGGATAGCGTAGGGGTAAAAATTACTATTCCCACTCCAGTGAGTGCAATAGTAGGGAAAGTAAATACTTCATATATAAATATAAATACCATAAATATTAATACCAATTACAAAATAATTAAAATATTTTGCAATTTTATAAAATATATTAATTAATCAAAAAAATTACAAATACAAATTTACTAATAATAAAAATTACCTACTAATACTAATTGTTTACCAATTACCAATAAATTAATTTACAATATAAAAATTAAAAGAAATTAGACACAAAAAAATATTTAAAAGATATAATTACTTACAATTAAATTACTTCCCAAGCTATTCCCCTATAAACACACAACCCATTACAGAAAATAATGTAATAAAAGTAACATATTTATCAATTAATCAATTACAATAAATTACAAATTATATTTTAATTAATTACCAATTAATAATTAATTAACAATTAATTCTAAATAAATACCAATAAATAAAATAACATATTGAATTATAATTAAATTACTTCCCACCCTATTCCCCTATAAACCCACAACCCGCTGCAGAAAATAAATTACTAAAATTAACATATTTATCAATTAATCAATTAAAATTAATTACCAATTATATTTTGATTAATTGCCAAGTAATAATTAAATAACAATTAATTCTAAATAAATACCAATAAATAAAATAACATATTGAATTATAATTAAATTACTTCCCACCCTATTCCCCTATAAACCCACAACCCGCTGCAGAAAATAAATTACTAAAATTAACATATTTATCAATTAATCAATTAAAATTAATTACCAATTATATTTTGATTAATTGCCAAGTAATAATTAAATAACAATTAATTCTAAATAAATACCAATAAATAAAATAACATATTTAATTAATTATAATTAAATTACTTCCCACCCTATTCCCCTATAAACCCACAACCCGCTACAGAAAATAAATTACTAAAATTATCATATTTATCAATTAATCAATTAAAATTAATTACCAATTATATTTTATTTAATTACCAATTATTAATTAATTAACATCTAATTCTAAATAAATAACAATAAATAAAATAACATATTTAATTAATTATAATTAAATTACTTCCCACCCTAATTCCCTATAAACCCACAACAGAATTATTTTACACAAAAATTTAAAATTAATATTAACTTACCTTAAATTCGATATTTTTGTTGTCTATATTATGTCTAGTCGATATTATGTCCATTCTATATTTTTGATTCGATATTATGTCCATTCTATTCGATATTAAAATTTTCTAGTCGATATTTTGGATGTCTAGTCGATATTATGTCCATTCTATATTTTTTACTCGATATTATGTCTAGTCGATATTAAAAACTCGATATTTTGAATATATACCTTCAGGAGAGAGATCAATATTGGGTAGGGCAGTTACACTATGTGCTATGGACGTCATGGGCGATTTTTGATGTATAGCTGCAGGTCTACTTCCGTCTACCTGATGCGTCTTATCCCTCAAAGCTATGTTTCCGGCCCCTGTCATAGTAGGAGACAGAGGTGCGTCAGTGGGCACCAGGGGGGCTTTTTGAATAGAGCTAACACCCCCCGTTACTGCTCCAGCAATATTAGATTCAGCAGAACTTTGAACTGTAGTTGTTTTCTGCACACAGATTGGAGCACTGTTCCAGGTTCCCACCTGCTTCTGGACTGATGCAAGTGAAAGTTCAAGGCACACCAGTCTATTCTCAATAGAGTCCAACCGATCGTATATTGGGTGACATATCTTCTTAAGAGTGCCTTCCAGTCTTTTCCAGAACAATGGACCCAAATCAAATTGTGCATCACCCCCCACAGTTGCTTGGTGACTGCTATGCCCCTCTTTGGCAAGTAATACACGCTGAACAGGGCTAGACAAAGACCTAACAACAGGATCCTCAATAGACGTAGACTTTTTGACTTTTTTCCTCCCCCCTGCTTGCATTTGTGCCCCGGAACGTTTGCTTTTTGCTGTCACCCACGCCTCCTGCTGAACAAATCCCGATTTTGCATGGCAGGCTGAACAAGTTTTAATATTAGGGGAAGGGACCCTCCTTACAGCATTATGTGTACCCATACCCCTAAGGGAGTTCATACTTGTTTCAAGGATGACCACTGGCTGTGGCGAAAGACTTCTCTCCTCCATCCCCGAAGGAGGCAGCGTATCTTGGGAGTCAACCTGCTGATATACTGGTGATCTAACCCTTGCCAGGTTTCCCAGAGATGATCTCTTGTCAAAGGGAGTATCCAGGGATAGTCTCTTTTCTGTGAGTTCAATATCTTTGGCCAGAGCTGATGATACCCTGACGAGGAAGTTATCCAGTGTGCCCAATAATGATCCTCCAGTGGACTTCCTACCATTCGCTCCTTCGTTTGGTGAAGTAGCCATATTTGCTATGATGGAACTGCTACTTTACATTCCTCAATTGCAGTTTATATCACACCAAGACTATACTGAAAATCAATGACCTGTAGTGGCTGGGGCTGATGTTAGAGGGGTGGCCCATCCCGTCCTTGAGCGGGCTTAAATGGGCCTGCCCTTGGCCCGGGCTTCGCCGCTCGCTGTTTAAATGCGCCTCCTGGCGCGGCGTCGATGAGCAGGCCACCGCTAAGGCAACCGGGAATTGTAGTCCCTTGGCGGCGGCGCAGCTTTGGCACCCAGTGACTCCTGGCAGTGGCGGCGTTGCCCAGATGAGGATACACTTCAGGTAGGCTTCCGCGTTTGATCCCCCACTCAGCTGGTCTCTGCGCTGTTTAAATGCGCCTCCTGGTGTTGGCGCGGCATCGATAGAGCGCGCCGCCGCTATGGCAATCGGGAATCGTAGTCCCGGGGCGGCGGCACAGCTTTGGCACCCAGTGACTCCTGGCGGTGGTGGCGTTGCCCAGATGAGGTAAGCTAAGGCTTTTGGCACCTGATGAGTCCTGGCGGTGGCGGCGTTGCCCAGATGAGGTAAGCTAAGGCTTTTGGCACCCAGTGCCTCCTGGCGCTGGCGGCGTTGCCCAGATGAGGATACGCTTAAGGTTGTCTTCTGCGTTTATTACTTTCATCAATCCCTTCCGTTGGCCTGGACCCCCTTTCTTCCAATCCGGATAGTGTACAGACGAAGAGCAGGACGACTTGCAACTTGGAAATGTTTTATATAAGAGTTTATCTCACATATCTTACCCTAGGACAGGAATCTACATGCCCCATAGGAGGAAGAGGGAAGGAAGACCCCTGTAGTCAAACTATAAAAAATGGTAGGAAACAAAAGCAACATGTAGCACAAGTTGAACAGAGAGCTTTGCTTCAGAAGATCTTCAAAATAATTGGGAGCCTGTAAGTACTCCCTTTCTCACAACCTCATTCAGTCAAATAAGCATGCCCACAAACACTTTCTTTTGAAGATCTTCTGATGCAAAGCTCTCCGTTCAACTTGTGCTACATGTTGCTTTTTTTTCCTACCTCTGTTAATTTGTGAAACTGCAAATGATCTACAAATTAATGATTTAAATATCTTTATCGTTCTAAGTTTGATAGACAGGGCACGTCAATGATGCATGCCTCAATAAGTTGAGGGTGAGATGACCTCTGTAATATTTTTTAAATCCCTTCAATTATAATTCATACTAAATCAGTACAGAGATTTTGGGGGATATTTACAATAAAATGTCAGAGCGCTGTGTTACTCCAAAATTGGTAACGCTGCTCTCTAACATTTTTTAAATGCAGGAATGCACTGTATTTACTAAAATACGGTGCACCCCTGCATTTCCCCTAGTGCTGGCTATAAAAAAGCTGCCTAGCTCCAGCGCAGGCACCCTTGCGCCATGTTGCAAGGGTGCCTGCACTGCAGGGGGGTTGTTTATGTGCAAGAAGGGACACCTTCCTGCACATAAGCAATATTTAAAGACGATTTGCTGTTTAAACACACATAGAAAGAGCAAAATACGAGGAGAATGTAATAATTTCTCCATGTATGACCATCCTAAGACTATGTTTTTTTATTTTTTTGGGGGAGTTTTATATAGGATGAACTAGACCCAAAGGTATCAGAGTGCTTTACAAGAGCACCAGTTGCTTTACAGATGGACACATTCTTTTTTGTTAGGCACAGGGAGATTAAGTGATTTGCCCAGAGTTGCAGAATGTGGAGCGTCCCTGCCAAGACTCGAACCCGATTCCCCAGCTCTGAGGTCAACCGCCCTAGCCCTTAGGCCACGTTCTCTCCCCGGGTTTTACGTGGTCTTAGTTTTTGCCGCTATCCCATCCTTTTAAATATGGGGATCGTCAAAAACCAATGAGTGTTGCGGCGTAAAGCCCTCTGTTACACCCATTCCATGCTCCTTGCACGCTAAGTGAAGCTTGAAAAGGGGCCTTTTTTACAAGGCAGCTTTAAACCACATTAAGTGGCTTAATGCAGCTTCGTATCACCACCACAACATCTCTAAAAGTGACCTTCTGGTGGCGATATCCACTCATAAATATGCCTCTTAGTGTAATAGTCTGGTACTCTCGCTCAAGCATCTGCTGTATTTTTTGCGATGACTCGTTAGAGGACGTGCTTGGGTGTTTTCAGGTCAAGCATTCGAGACCTCTTGTATATACTTTAGTATATACTTATATGTGTATGTACTTTGTGCACTCTGGAGATCATCCCTAGGACTTGTCTGCTTTCACTTAGGGACTTTATTTCTGTTCAACTGCCTCTATTTAACTGTCTTGAGATAAAACGACCAGCAGAGGTCAGTAGATTACCACAATTGCTTTCTGCTGAGGGACTTTCTTCTTTTAATTTTTCTGGCAACCGCCTCTATTTAACTTTCTACATAGAAAACAAACAGCAGAGGTCAGTAAAATACCAGAATCAGTTTAGCATTCTCTACATACCAGTCAATAGAAATTGTCTTCCACGAGCACCCATAGACAATATATATATTTTTTCAAATCTTTTATTTTCAGTGATATGATCACTGAAGGCCCTGATTTTATATTAAAAACAGAGCTTTGGACTATACCAGTTCCCGCTAAAAGGCAATATTTCTCTCCATGTGTTCCCATACATGGCATGTCACACAATTTGGTGCTTACTTTCCCTCCATGTTAAAGAACAGTAGATGTTTCAGAACCCAGGCTAATGTGCTGCACAGTTAAATACATATAGGGTCTCAAAGGCGAGACCAGTTGCATTGCAAATGCTTCTTTCCTCTTCCCCTCTCTATTTTGTGAAGACTGGCTAAATTTGAAGCCTGCAAAATTCACTTTCGTAATGCTAATGTCTCAAAAAAACTACTGATCGAATTTAAACAGATTGAAGGATTGGCCCTCCCTTGTGCAGAACTAGCAAGATGGTATAGTGGTATAGCTTAGCCCTTTTGTCTGAAAGATTTTATTATCTGATCAGCAGGAAAGGTTTATACGAAATCAAAACACTTTTTATTAACACATTAGAGATGTTTGACCATCCCAAAAAACATTTCAAGCTTCCCTTCTTTATTCCTTTTAATGTCTAAGGGGGATTTTAATCCTGACTTCAACAATAGTCCCCAACTGTGCCAACCTTACCCATTTCCTGGGAATTTTCTCTCCACCTTGAACAAAGCTAAAGGTAGGAGGGAGGCATTGTGGCTTTTCAAAAAAAATGCCAGGGCAGCTCGCAATGGCTGACTGATTCACAGCCCACATTATTTTATGGTACAAGAACAGTTGGAAATACTCTTCAGAACAGCTGAGAGCTGCATGGCATGTTTGTTTTCCTAAAGCGTAATCTGCCCGGCCTTTTTCTCCCCCTTTGCGAGGTGATGAGAAACTAAAAAATCCATTACTTGCCTTTGGCAATTCAGGGTAGGAGAGCATGAAATAGCTCCTCCATTCTTGAGTAACCCCTTGTTGGTTTTCAAACACAGAATACTCACTTGTTCCTGGCAAGGCTATGGGAAGGGATTTTGGAAAAGGGGGTGGTGATGGACAGAGTTTCTGAATGATGCAGAATACTCTTACCCAGTCAAGAGATCAGGGCTTGATCCATCACCGTTTTCTAGCTCACTGCACCATCCCAACTCAGAACCTGGCTACATGCAAATTAGTCTGTTCCTGTCCCAGTGCATGATGGGAACAGGGAAAACCAAACTACCAAGCCAATTCTTATACTGGGAAGGAAACAAGCCTCCGGGGACCGGTTTCTGGCATTTCAGCCGTCGTCGGCCCGGATTGCTTGAATCCTGATGGTGCAATGAGCAAGGGACTCACGTCTGAGTATACCCTCCCACACTTAGTGTGGACAAAATCGATTTTGGAAAAGGGGGTGGTGATGGACAGAGTTTCTGAATGATGCAGAATACTCTTACCCAGTCAAGAGATCAGGGCTTGACCCATCACCGTTTTTTAGCTCACTGCACCATCCCAGCTCGAAACTGGCTACATGCAAATTAGTCTGTTCCTGTCCCAGTGCATGATGGGAACAGGGCAAACCAAACTACCAAGCCAATTCATATACTGGGAAGGAAACAAGCCTCCGGGGACCGGTTTCTGGCATTTCAGCCGTCGTCGGCCCGGCTTGCTTGAATCCTGATGACGCAATGAGCAAGGGACTCACGTCTGAGTATACCCTCCCACACTTAGTGTGGACAAAATCGATTTTGGAAAAGGGGGTGGTGATGGACAGAGTTTCTGAATGATGCAGAATACTCTTACCCAGTCAAGAGATCAGGGCTTGATCCATCACCGTTTTTTAGCTCACTGCACCATCCCAGCTCAGAACCTGGCTACATGCAAATTAGTCTGTTCCTGTCCCAGTGCATGATGGGAACAGGGCAAACCAAACTACCAAGCCAATTCTTATACTGGGAAGGAAACAAGCCTCCGGGGACCGATTTCTGGCATTTCAGCCGTCGTCGGCCCGGCTTGCTTGAATCCTGATGGTGCAATGAGCAAGGGACTCACGTCTGAGTATACCCTCCCACACTTAGTGTGGACAAAATCGATTTTGGAAAAGGGGTTGGTGATGGACAGAGTTTCTGAATGATGCAGAATACTCTTACCCAGTCAAGAGATCAGGGCTTGATCCATCACCGTTTTTTAGCTCACTGCACCATCCCAGCTCAGAACCTGGCTACATGCAAATTAGTCTCTTCCTGTCCCAGTGCATGATGAGAACAGGGCAAACCAAACTACCAAGCCAATTCTTATACTGGGAAGGAAACAAGCCTCCGGGGACCGGTTTCTGGCATTTCAGCCGTCGTCGGCCCGGCTTGCTTGAATCCTGATGGTGCAATGAGCAAGGGACTCATGTCTGAGTATACCCTCCCACACTTAGTGTGGACAAAATCGATTTTGGAAAAGGGGGTGGTGATGGGCAGAGTTTCTGAATGATGCAGAATACTCTTACCCAGTCAAGAGATCAGGGCTTGATCCATCACCGTTTTTTAGCTCACTGCACCATCCCAGCTCAGAACCTGGCTACATGCAAATTAGTCTGTTCCTGTCCCAGTGCATGATGGGAACAGGGCAAACCAAACTACCAAGCCAATTCTTGTACTGGGAAGGAAACAAGCCTCCGGGGACCGGTTTCTGGAATTTCAGCCGTCGTCGGCCCGGCTTGCTTGAATCCTGATGGTGCAATGAGCAAGGGACTCACGTCTGAGTATACCCTCCCACACTTAGGGGGTCATTAGGATGGAGGATTTTCCGCATCCTCCGGGCCGGCGGAAGCCACCGCCGGCCCGGAGGATGCGGAAAATCCTCTGCGGACCCACCAGGACCCACCGCCACATTAGGATGGCTGGTGGGTCATGGTTTAGGTCCGCAGCTTTTCCGCCGCGGCTGGCTTACAACCGCGGCGGAAAAGCACTAAAATGGTGAAGGTGTCTCTTAGACACCTTCAGCCAGATTAGGATGTGCATGGAAACATGCTTTTCCGCGGCGGCTTTTCCGCCGTGGAAAAGCATGTGTAACTGCACTGCAGGGGCCCTTTGCGGGCCCCCTAGGTGTAGTGGGGGGTGGGGGGTGCACATGGGGGGTACCTATGGTACCCCCCTGCATTTGCGTGCACAATGCAGCAGGCACCGCGCGGTGCCTGCCGCTTTGTGCACGCAAATGCTGTGCATGCATTTTTAACATTGCTGCGGGTGCAGCTTGAAGCTCCACCCGCAGCAATGTTAAAAATAGAGGATGTGACCGCCACCCTGGCGGTCACATCCTAATCTGCACAGAGGGAACGCCGCAGCCCATGCGGACGTTCCCTCATGCTCTGGGGTCGCGGACGGACTCAAGTCCGTCCGCGATCCTAATGACCCCCTTAGTGTGGACAAAATCGATTTTGGAAAAGGGGGTGGTGATGGACAGAGTTTCTAAATGATGCAGAATACTCTTACCCAGTCAAGAGATCCGGGCTTGATCCATCACCGTTTTTTAGCTCACTGCACCATCCCAGCTCAGAACCTGGCTACATGCAAATTAGTCTGTTCCTGTCCCAGTGCATGATGGGAACAGGGCAAACCAAACTACCAAGCAAATTCTTATACTGGGAAGGAAACAAGCCTCCGGGGACCGGTTTCTGGCATTTCAGCCGTCGTCGGCCCGGCTTGCTTGAATCCTGATGGTGCAATGAGCAAGGGACTCACGTCTGAGTATACCCTCCCACACTTAGTGTGGACAAAATCGATTTTGGAAAAGGGGGTGGTGATGGACAGAGTTTCTGAATGATGCAGAATACTCTTACCCAGTCAAGAGATCAGGGCTTGATCCATCACCGTTTTTTAGCTCACTGCACCATCCCAGCTCAGAACATGGCTACATGCAAATTAGTCTCTTCCTGTCCCAGTGCATGATGGGAACAGGGCAAACCAAGCTACCAAGCCAATTCTTATACTGGGAAGGAAACAAGCCTCCGGGGACCGGTTTCTGGCATTTCAGCCGTCGTCGGCCTGGCTTGCTTGAATCCTGATGGTGCAATGAGCAAGGGACTCACGTCTGAGTATACCCTCCCACACTTAGGGGGTCATTAGGATGGAGGATTTTCCGCATCCTCCGGGCCAGCGGAAGCCACCGCCGGCCCGGAGGATGCGGAAAATCCTCTGCGGACCCACCAGGACCCACCGCCACATTAGGATGGCTGGTGGGTCATGGTTTAGGTCCGCAGCTTTTCCGCCGCGGCTGGCTTACAACCGCGGCGGAAAAGCACTAAAATGGTGAAGGTGTCTCTTAGACACCTTCAGCCAGATTAGGATGTGCATGGAAACATGCTTTTCCGCGGCGGCTTTTCCGCCGTGGAAAAGCATGTGTAACTGCACTGCAGGGGCCCATTGCGGGCCCCCTAGGTGTAGTGGGGGGTGGGGGGTGCACATGGGGGGTACCTATGGTACCCCCCTGCATTTGCGTGCACAATGCAGCAGGCACCGCGCGGTGCCTGCCGCTTTGTGCACGCAAATGCTGTGCATGCATTTTTAACATTGCTGCGGGTGCAGCTTGAAGCTCCACCCGCAGCAATGTTAAAAATAGAGGATGTGACCGCCACCCTGGCGGTCACATCCTAATCTGCACAGAGGGAACGCCGCAGCCCATGCGGACGTTCCCTCATGCTCTGGGGTCGCGGACGGACTCAAGTCCGTCCGCGATCCTAATGACCCCCTTAGTGTGGACAAAATCGATTTTGGAAAAGGGGGTGGTGATGGACAGAGTTTTTGAATGATGCAGAATACTCTTACCCAGTCAAGAGATCAGGCCTTGATCCATCACCGTTTTTTAGCTCACTGCACCATCCCAGCAAAGAACCTGGCTACATGCAAATTAGTCTGTTCCTGTCCCAGTGCATGATGGGAACAGGGCAAACCAAACTACCAAGCCAATTCTTATACTGGGAAGGAAACAAGCCTCCGGGGACCGGTTTCTGGCATTTCAGCTGTCGTCGGCCCGGCTTGCTTGAATCCTGATGGTGCAATGAGCAAGTGACTCACGTCTGAGTGTACCCTCCCACACTTAGTGTGAACAAAATCGATTTTGGAAAAGGGGGTGGTGATGGACAGAGTTTCTGAATGATGCAGAATACTCTTACCCAGTCAAGAGATCAGGGCTTGATCCATCACCGTTTTTTAGCTCACTGCACCATCCCAGCTATGAACCTGGCTACATGCAAATTAGTCTGTTCCTGTCCCAGTGCATGATGGGAACAGGGCAAACCAAACTACCAAGCCAATTCTTATACTGGGAAGGAAACAAGCCTCCGGGGACCAGTTTCTGGCATTTCAGCCGTCGTCGACCCGGCTTGCTTGAATCCTGATGGTGCAATGAGCAAGGGACTCATGTCTGAGTATACCCTCCCACACTTAGTGTGGACAAAATCGATTTTGGAAAAGGGGGTGGTGATGGACAGAGTTTCTGAATGATGCAGAATACTCTTACCCAGTCAAGAGATCAGGGCTTGATCCATCACCGTTTTTTAGCTCACTGCACCATCCCAGCTCAGAACTTGGCTACATGCAAATTAGTCTGTTCCTGTCCCAGTGCATGATGGGAACAGGGCAAACCAAACTACCAAGCCAATTCTTATACTGGGAAGGAAACAAGCCTCCGGGGACCGGTTTCTGGCATTTCGGCCGTCGTCGGCCCGGCTTGCATGAATCCTGATGGTGCAATGAGCAAGGGACTCATGTCTGAGTATACCCTCCCACACTTAGTGTGGACAAAATCGATTTTGGAAAAGGGGGTGGTGATGGACAGAGTTTCTGAATGATGCAGAATACTCTTACCCAGTCAAGAGATCAGGGCTGGATCCATCACCGTTTTTTAGCTCACTGCACCATCCCAGCTCAGAACCTGGCTACATGCAAATTAATCTGTTCCTGTCCCAGTGCATGATGGGAACAGGGCAAACCAAACTACCAAGCCAATTCTTATACTGGGAAGGAAACAAGCCTCCGGGGACCGGTTTATGGCATTTCAGCCGTCGTCGGCCCGGCTTGCTTGAATCCTGATGGTGCAATGAACAAGGGACTCATGTCTGAGTATACCCTCCCACACTTAGTGTGGACAAAATCGATTTTGGAAAAGGGGGTGGTGATGGACAGAGTTTCTGAATGATGCAGAATACTCTTACCCAGTCAAGCGATCAGGGCTTGATCCATCACCGTTTTTTAGCTCACTGCACCATCCCAGCTCAGAACCTGGCTACATGCAAATTAGTCTGTTCCTGTCCCAGTGCATGATGGGAACAGGGCAAACCAAACTACCAAGTCAATTCTTATACTGGGAAGGAAACAAGCCTCCGGGGACCGGTTTCTGGCATTTCAGCCGTCGTCGGCCCGGCTTGCTTGAATCCTGATTCTGCAATGAGCAAGGGACTCACGTCTGAGTATACCCTCCCACACTTAGTGTGGACAAAATCGATTTTGGAAAAGGGGGTGGTGATGGACAGAGTTTTTGAATGATGCAGAATACTCTTACCCAGTCAAGAGATCAGGCCTTGATCCATCACCGTTTTTTAGCTCCCTGCACCATCCCAGCAAAGAACCTGGCTACATGCAAATTAGTCTGTTCCTGTCCCAGTGCATGATGGGAACAGGGCAAACCAAACTACCAAGCCAATTCTTATACTGGGAAGGAAACAAGCCTCCGGGGACCGGTTTCTGGCATTTCAGCTGTCGTCGGCCCGGCTTGCTTGAATCCTGATGGTGCAATGAGCAAGTGACTCACGTCTGAGTGTACCCTCCCACACTTAGTGTGAACAAAATCGATTTTGGAAAAGGGGGTGGTGATGGACAGAGTTTCTGAATGATGCAGATTACTCTTACCCAGTCAAGAGATCAGGGCTTGATCCATCACCGTTTTTTAGCTCACTGCACCATCCCAGCTATGAACCTGGCTACATGCAAATTAGTCTGTTCCTGTCCCAGTGCATGATGGGAACAGGGCAAACCAAACTACCAAGCCAATTCTTATACTGGGAAGGAAACAAGCCTCCGGGGACCAGTTTCTGGCATTTCAGCCGTCGTCGACCCGGCTTGCTTGAATCCTGATGGTGCAATGAGCAAGGGACTCATGTCTGAGTATACCCTCCCACACTTAGTGTGGACAAAATCGATTTTGGAAAAGGGGGTGGTGATGGACAGAGTTTCTGAATGATGCAGAATACTCTTACCCAGTCAAGAGATCAGGGCTTGATCCATCACCGTTTTTTAGCTCACTGCACCATCCCAGCTCAGAACCTGGCTACATGCAAATTAGTCTGTTCCTGTCCCAGTGCATGATGGGAACAGGGCAAACCAAACTACCAAGCCAATTCTTATACTGGGAAGGAAACAAGCCTCCGGGGACCGGTTTCTGGCATTTCGGCCGTCGTCGGCCCGGCTTGCATGAATCCTGATGGTGCAATGAGCAAGGGACTCATGTCTGAGTATACCCTCCCACACTTAGTGTGGACAAAATCGATTTTGGAAAAGGGGGTGGTGATGGACAGAGTTTCTGAATGATGCAGAATACTCTTACCCAGTCAAGAGATCAGGGCTGGATCCATCACCGTTTTTTAGCTCACTGCACCATCCCAGCTCAGAACCTGGCTACATGCAAATTAATCTGTTCCTGTCCCAGTGCATGATGGGAACAGGGCAAACCAAACTACCAAGCCAATTCTTATACTGGGAAGGAAACAAGCCTCCGGGGACCGGTTTATGGCATTTCAGCCGTCGTCGGCCCGGCTTGCTTGAATCCTGATGGTGCAATGAACAAGGGACTCATGTCTGAGTATACCCTCCCACACTTAGTGTGGACAAAATCGATTTTGGAAAAGGGGGTGGTGATGGACAGAGTTTCTGAATGATGCAGAATACTCTTACCCAGTCAAGCGATCAGGGCTTGATCCATCACCGTTTTTTAGCTCACTGCACCATCCCAGCTCAGAACCTGGCTACATGCAAATTAGTCTGTTCCTGTCCCAGTGCATGATGGGAACAGGGCAAACCAAACTACCAAGCCATTTCTTATACTGGTAAGGAAACAAGCCTCCGGGGACCGGTTTCTGGCATTTCAGCCGTCGTTGGCCGGGCTTGCTTGAATCCTGATGGTGCAATGAGCAAGGGACTGACGTCTGAGTATACCCTCCCACACTTAGTGTGGACAAAATCGATTTTGGAAAAGGGAGTGGTGATGTACAGAGTTTCTGAATGATGCAGAATACTCTTACCCAGTCAAGAGATCAGGGCTTGATCCATCACCGTTTTTTAGCTCACTGCACCATCCCAGCTCAGAACCTGGCTACATGCAAATTAGTCTGTTCCTGTCCCAGTGTATGATGGGAACAGGGCAAACCAAACTACCAAGTCAATTCTTATACTGGGAAGGAAACAAGCCTCCGGGGACCGGTTTCTGGCATTTCAGCCGTCGTCGGCCCGGCTTGCTTGAATCCTGATTCTGCAATGAGCAAGGGACTCACGTCTGAGTATACCCTCCCACACTTAGTGTGGACAAAATCGATTTTGGAAAAGGGGGTGGTGATGGACAGAGTTTCTGAATGATGCAGAATACTCTTACCCAGTCAAGAGATCAGGGCTTGATCCATCACCGTTTTTTTGCTCACTGCACCATCCCAGCTCAGAACCTGGCTACATGCAAATTAGTCTGTTCCTGTCCCAGTGCATGATGGGAACAGGGCAAACCAAACTACCATGCCAATTCTTATACTGGGAAGGAAACAAGCCTTTGGGGACCGGTTTCTGGCATTTCAGCCGTCGTCGGCCCGGCTTGCTTGAATCCTGATGGTGCAATGAGCAAGGGACTCACGTCTGAGTATACCCTCCCACACTTAGTGTGGACATGGGAAGGGTACAGTAACAATGCAACCACTATTGGGCAAGGAGGTGGGGTCTATAAATCCCATGTTTCTGCAAGGCAGCAATCTTACTTGTTCTAATTATTTTCCTTCAGATCTGTTGCATTATAGACGGCGAAGCTTGAAAGTTGCTAGCCCGATCTACCGCTGATGAGACATATTTGAAAAAAGGTATTGTACACTATGTTGTCATGAAACACGTTTAAGATGTTCAAACAATCCTCTTACTTTGAAGTCTGAGAAAGAAAAGTAAACAGGTGCCCTCAGAAAACAGTGTCTGTCATTTGACTTCGATCTTTGAATGCACAGCAAATGTGACAAGAAAAGAACAAGATTTACAAACCTGGTTACAGAAACGGAGATCTGAGCGAGTGAAAACACTAGCTCTCGTGTGAAGTGCTCTTCAAAAAAGAAAAAGTAGTTCCTAAAACAGCTGCTAAAACAGCTGCTAAAATGGTAGCAGTGGATGAATAGTAGTAATTGGTCCATGCATTCCGGGAGTACTAAACACAGGCAGAGGAATGACGCATGAATGCCATGGAAAAATGGGGAGAAAGAATGAGGGCGACCATAGAGCCAGAAAATTGGAAGCCTATGGCGAGCTGAAGCCCACATATTGAATACAACAGTCTCTTCTACACAGTGTACCCGTTTTCTAGCAGAGACCTACAAAATTGCATCAGATTAAGATTAGCAATTTTCCCCTAAGAAGTAAATATTTAATAGTTATAGAAAATTATTTTTTAAAGTGTGATGCAGCTATTTAAATGTGTCAAATGGCTGTTTTTAAATAGTGTTTGTTGCTGGCTACCCTCTAAGACTCCTCTCTACTGTTGCTGTTATTATTAGTTATGCTGAGATATGCATGATGCACATTCTAGCACATAAAAGATTGGCAATTGAACATACTGTTGCCTGAAAAGCCACTACTTCCAAAAATATCACACATGAAGAAAGGGCAAGTGCTAAGCAAACACAAGGAGATGATGACTGGAGCGCTGAAACTGTTCAGACACTCACCCCGAGTCACAGATCTGGGTTGAATCCATCATCGTTCTTTAGCTCACTTCACCACCCTAGTTCAGACCTAGCCATATGCAAATCATTCTTGACCCTGTGCCTCATGGGAAGAGTCTAGCCCGAACTGCCAAGCCAGGTCTTCCCTGGTCTGGAAACACACATCCTGGGACTGGTTTCGAGGTAATACACCTCATTAGCCAGGCTAGCTTGAATCCAGTGGCAATGTGACCAAGGGACCCATGTCTGGGCATACCCTGCCAACCTAGGGCGAACAAAGCAAACACAAGAAGATGATAGAGGGAGCACTGAAACTTTTCAGACACTCACCCTCAGTCACGCATCTGGGTTGAATCTATCATTCTTCTTCAGCTCACTTTGCCACTCCAGTTTAGAACTAGCCATATGCAAATCAGTCTTTGACCTGTTACTGATGAGAATAGTCCAGCCCAAACTGCCAAGCCAGGGGCAAGTGCTTAATTTAGCAGACTGGAATACAGCAGTTTCCTGTAAACCTGTATCTCTCTTGGCACATTTCTGTTACCTGTGTACTGTTTCATAGTTCGTCCCTTCGTTACTGTTCCAATTCTGCACCATTCGGGTTTTCTAGTTGTTTATGTGCTCCAGATTTGATTCCTTTGTCATGGGTCCTTCTTTCTTTTTTTCATTTCTGGTCTAGGGTTTTTTTTTTATCTCACTCATACATTGGGTTATTCCTGATTCCAGTATTTCCATTAGTTTACCCCTTCTATATTTTTATATACAGGAGACAAATTTTTTGTTTCACATTTATATTTCCTTCCTAACTATCTCGCTACATCTTCACCTCATTTCTCTACAGTATACATTTTTTTCTATGTTGTGCGTTTATTTTTCATTACCATTTTTTATTTCTTCATGTTTTTTCTCCTCCGTTCTTTACACACGCTTCATGTAATGGTTTTGCTGTATATACGCACCATAATTTTCCCAACATGTTTCCTTGTTGAATTTTTATTGAGGTTCCTCCTCATTTACCATCATCTCTGCCTTTACTATTTGCCTTTATTGACTTTGTTATTCGCGTTTGACTGTCCAGCTGTATATATGTCTTACTTTTTACATGCTTGTTTGTATCACTTGTCATACTCTTGTACCATCGCTGTTTCCACCCCGTTTTTTTGTTTTTTCATTTCGTTCTGTAAATCTCTGCTCTGTAACCCTTTCATCAAGTGTGCACTTGTTCACCCCCAGATCAGCGTTTTGCCTGAGTCTGTCGTCCATTTTTGTTCGTTATATTAGTCCTACCCCACAGTTTAGTGTCTGTTCGTTTGCTTGTATCGTCCCGTTTCTATTTCCATTCGCTTTCTATTAATGCGCATGCTCACATTCAGTCACTTTGAACAGTTTTGTTTGGAACGTGGGTCTTTAATCTCTCCGACGACTGTACCAAAGCATCCATCTAGTCTTCCCCCTTTCTCTCTGTGACCTGGTTTCAAGGATTTTCAGCGCCATGATGCTCCTTCCGGAGCGTACGCTGCGCTCTATAAATACCCTTCCAAATATCCAAATATCCAAATGGCGTTCACGCTACATCACAGCATTTTTCCCTACCTTTCCTCCTAAACGGTAAGCCTCTCAGCACGTATTGTCAGCACCCCTTGCACTCGTGTTTCAGCATGTTACTCCTGGTGGTTCACCGGTTCTCACTCTGGTCGCGCTCGCTTCTTTCAATTTCCAGCACTTTTTAGTATGTAGCCTAGGTGCCTCGTTGCTCCTTTCACCCAGATTTTTGCGATCTTCGCCTTTATAGATGGGGTTGATGATGGCACCCCTCCAACTTTCTGGGACCCGACCAGAATTACCAATTGACTGGAATAGGAGATTAAATTTGCATGCCCAGATTTCAGGGTCCTCTTTATAGATCGCCTGTGGGATGTCATTTGGTCACAGTGCACTCTCTTCCTTGCCTTTCTTTATTATAGAACATATTCGTTGATCGTCAGCTGACCAGATTGATTGGTCCTAACCCTCCACACAATTAGGTGTGGCTCTGGGACTGGAAAAGGATTTGCTTTCCTTGATCCTAGTTCTTGTAGTTTCCGGTGCTGTTGTAGTCATCATGGCCTGGAGCTCCACTGGTTTTACAGCGAATGTGTCAACTATGTGTTGGACCCAGACGTTTTCCGGGACGCATGTCATGCTTGTGGGTTGTGCTGCTCTGTTGATTGCATTGATTTGTATCCAGAACGCCCTGGAGTCTGCTTTTTTAGTATTAAGCATCAATTTGGCCCAAAAGTCATTGTATTTGTTCCTTTTTTCCATCCATACTAGCTTTTTGTATTCTTTCCTAATCAACCGAACTTCTTGCCAGGTGCTTTGCTTTGTCCTTGAACCTTGTACCCGTCTTGTGAGCTTTTAAAGATGTTTCTTCATAGCTAGAGTGGTTATTGAGAATTTGGTTTTGGTCGTGGGACTGGTCTGCCTCCTGGCCTTGCTGCTTGATTTTGGCAATCTTTCCAGGAAGTTAGCCCAGGATTCTGAACAAAGATCATTCTCTGCCATGACCATTTGTAATAAGTTCTTGGCATCCAACGCTATTTTGAATAGTGTTTTGCTTGTCCACTTAAGCCACTTCAGGTTGAAGGTTGATAATTGTCCTGGTATTTTTGGAGCCATTGTATACCTAGGGGAGCTTAGTTTCATTTCAATATGTTGCATGGAATGATCACTATCTAGTGTGCTGATTATTTGAAATTTTTTGACCAGGCTCAATAGGGGCAATGATATCAATGTGTAGTCCAGAGTTGAGTTTGTATTATGACCTATGTATGTAGCAGCTGGGGGTTTATCGTGCATCGATCTTCCATTTAATACCCGTAGACCGAGTCGTTCCAGGTCCCAAACCAGTTGCTTACCCACTTGGTCTGACCTCAAGGGCGATATAATCTCCTGAGATTCGACATTCCACATTTCATTTGCCACTGAAATATTGTCCTCTTCCTCTGATTGATGCAAAAGATTGGAGTTAAAGTCGCCCGTAACAATAATCTCCCAACTTGGGTGATCTAAACGGATGGAAGTTACAACATTAACTACACGTTGGAACAGTTCTTTTTTTTGCTGTTTTTTCGGGTGGGCGTATATGATGATTAGGACAATTGTCCTTGCCACGCGTTTGATTATGCTCTCCAGCTTAATGATTTGCATATCCGTTGCTGAAGCAGGCATTTGCGAGACATTGATCTTTAATGAGGTGGAAACATAAATAGATAGACCTCCCCTTGCGCGGCCGTAGCGCTGAAAGCGTGTCGCGTTTTCATGGAAACATAATCTTCTTGGTACATCAATTGGCTCAGTTGACCAAGTGTCCTGCAGCGCTATGATATCATATTGATCCCAGGTAGCTGTTTTCCTGCTTTGATTTAGGATGTTTTTTGCTTCTGCGATGTTCCATGAGAGCAGTTTTATAACGTTTTCTTCAGTTTTACTAGCCTCATGATAGGTTCAATTACCATTAACGCCTTGTATTTGTCTCTGGTGACTATTGATTGATGTTTCGGCCCCCCTGGCACCATGTAGAGTTGAATGAGTGGTCAGGATTGTATAGTCTTCTCTTTTCCTACATCTTTTTAGCAATGGTGACGGATAGCCCTTTTTTGATTGTTAGAAACATACCCTATGCACACACTTGAAAGGTACAAAAATGAGCACAATATGTCCAAATGGAAATGTTCAATACAGTGCAGAGAAACAATATTATTATGCAAGTGGATGTAAATAAATAAACAGATGTTTGTAAAGAAATCTTGATCTCCTTGTTTTAATCAATCACAGCTTGTGAACAACCAGCCGACACGTGTTTCATCGCATCTCGCGAATCTTCAGGGCTCCAATGGTTGTGTCTGGACCAAGCGGTCGCTCCTCCGGTGATACTTCCGACCCGGAAGGGCCCAAGACCATCCAATCTCTATGTCGACGTGAATTAAATTAGCTTGCAAGCGTAATGCGCTTGTTGTGGGTTGCCCGGGAGAAGGTATGGGAGTCAATCACTCTGTATCTATAATTTTTCGGACTCCGAACACAGAGACCCGGGAGAGCTTGAAAGAGGAAAGACGTCTTTAAGACATCATGTCCGGACGAGGCCATTGAGCATTCCTCACCAATCGCGACGAACGAAAAATTATAGATACAGAGTGATTGACTCCCATACCTTCTCCCGGGCAACCCACAACAAGCGCATTACGCTTGCAAGTTATAAATTTCCAGTGCTGGTCCCAACTTTCTGGATGTCGTTCTCCCTTGAATTTTCACAATGCTTGCAGTTTGGTATATCTGGTGCTTTAGCCATTTGTGGGGCCCAATTCATATTCTGGGTGAGTTTAATACCCAGGTAATCAAACTCTTTAGCTAATTCTAATGGTTTACCACCCACATACAATTGTCTCATACATTTAGCCTTCACGTTGACAGAAAACAGCATGCATTTTGTTTTCGAGCTATTAAGCTCCAACTCGCGGCTCATGCAGAATTCCTGAAAGTCATTCAACAGCTGCTGCAGCCCCTGCGGGGTCTTGGATATGAGTAGGGAATCGTCTGTGAATAGGAGGGCTGGGGCCCACTGCACTCCGATTTTTGGAGCGTCACAGCCATCCCTTCTCAAACATTCCGTGACATCATTGATACAGAGGGTAAACAGGGTAGGTGCCAATACGCACCCCTGCCTAACTCCCCTGGTAATATGTATAGCTTCTGTCAGGGCATTTCTATCATCCCATCTCACTTGGGCCTGGGTATTAGCATAGAGTCTTATTCAAATAGTAAGAAGAGGTGCTGGCACTCCAAGGAGTCCTAACTTTACTACTCCTAAACTGAGAAAAATCCTAACTTTAAGACTTAACTTTAAGACTTTCGGTATTCACAGAAGGCATTTAGGAGTCCGAAAGTTAGGACTCCTAACTTCTGTGAATACTGAAATCAGTATGTGCCTTCTGTGAATACCAAAATGAGTAAGTACCTTCTGTGGATTCCAAAATGGTAGTAAGTTTAGGATTTAGTCTTAAGTTAGTTCTGTGAATCGGGCCCATAGTGAATAGTCAATTCCCAATCAGTCATTAGTTTCTCCACAGATACTAATCATGAGTGACAATTTGTGAGGCCAATTAAAATTAGGGGCAGACTACATTTGTGTACTTTGCATAAATTCCACAACAATTAGGCAAAATCATCGAAACACAAACATTTCATTTAGTGTTATATTATAGCATGAAATGTGTCCCTGCTTCTATAATGGACACAAGAATGCATTTTGCACAAAACAAATAGTGCAAAAAACACAAGTGCTGCAACAATAGCTGCTTGTATTTTGATTGTGGGCACTGCTCCTGGTTTATGTGCTAAAACAACACTTCTTGATGAAAACAAACAGTCCAAAAAACACAAGTGCTGCAGACAATAGCTGCTTGTATTCTGGTTGTGTGCATTGTTCACTGGCTTCTGTGCTAAAATGTCACTTCTTGATGTGGCATAATAGCATCATTTCTGGTATTTAACGTAACAAACATACCATGATATTCATAAAATTATATGGGATTGCTCTGACATAATAGAAACTTTGCCTACACCTAGCTCCCCAATTTCATGGACAGATGACCAGCCTGAGTAGGTTTTAGTCCACAGCAGTTAGCATGTTGCGACCAATGGCAGCGCACCTCGTAAATTTAAATGTACGTACTGGGGTTTGACAGATGAAAATATACGGCAGCTAGAAAGTCACCATCATGTTAAAAAAATTATTATATAAGTATTAGACAGGCAGACAGTGCTTAAATTGAGGCGGTGGTTGCAGATGAGACCTCATTTTTGGGAACCGGAATTTAAAAAAAGCCGGAAAGAAGGAGGAAGAGAAAGATGGAAAAACAGTAATAAAGCAGCCTTATTATGCGGCACCCCAAGAACCTTTGACCACGCTGGCCACTGGATTTGGTACCAAACTTTGGGCCTGGCACCTATTCTTTTGCAAATTAAGCTCTGCAGACATATTGCACATGGCACAACTGAGATTGGCAGTAAACAGAAAACATTATGGCATATGATTTATGCTGGGGCTATGGCTCGACCATTGTGTCAATTGTTTTTCAGACAGACAGGCTTGAGTTTCATCTCACCCTGCTGCAGTTCAAGCACCATTTGAAGAAACAAAGGATATAATGGATTATTTGAGGTTTTATACCCAAATCATCTAAGCTCACTTACAGAGCAGCAAAAAAACAAGACGATTAAAGCTGGAAGAACTATAGCCGGGTTAGAAATTTGTGGAGGACTTTTCCTAAAAAATGGCAAGCACTGTAGTAGATACAATTACTTACTTTTTCAAAGATGCGAGGCTACAGCTCAATCTGCTCCTGAAACTGCCCTTTGGTGTTTCCAGATCCCTAGTGAAAAGTTGTACTGAGCCCAGCATGGCGCCACATACATGCAGGCCTGAACTAGTGACCACATCAGTCCATTCCTGAGGGAACTTCACTTTCTCTCCTTCCTGACCGCACCAATTGGAAAACATCCAGCATGCTTCCAGAGTTTATGAAGTGACTTATGAAACCATGGCACAAGAAATGTACACACCAACGCTCCTGACTTTGGAAGAAGATGACTCCCACTTATGTAAGCTTCACGTAAAACAATGTTGCCTTTTGTCAGCGTAAAACTTCATTTACCCAAAGGTTAAATAAACTAACTCTGCCGCCAGCTCGCTCCACAAGGCATAATATCCCATACCCAGTACATTTACATGTGATGTGATTGTTTTAGCTGCCGAAACTATCCAGAGGTGAGCCTGTCTTCATGTGTGAAGTGCTAACTTAGCCATACCCACCACTTAATGGGTCTGTTGTGGGCACCTGCACTCATTTTATGAGATTGAGGCCCATTTTTCAGGAACAGGCCATGATCCAGGGCAAGAGACAAATAGAGAAAGGGAATAAAGAAGGAGAAGGAGAGATAGGAAAGCAATGATGAAGTTTGAAAAGTGGATGAAAAATTAACTTGCAAGAGTAACATAAAGTCAAAGCAAGTGTGGGGTAGTGGAAGAAAAAAGTAATGACAATCTTGGTATTCAGCAATGGGACCATAAGAAAATATTTGAGGCTATGCATTTATGTTTTTACAAATTATACACAGCCCTCCAAAAGGTTGTCACATGCACATTTCAAAGCAGACATCTCTCATTTTCTTATTGCTGGCATCACTATACGTAAACCACCCTCACCTTCATCAGTGCAACTGAAGGACAGCTCACTCTGGAATCAGTACCACCAGAATACCTACACAAATAATAGGCCATGAATTTCACGGGAAACATCCTTTACGATGCAACTTTTACCACGCAGTGCCTTTACAATGCAGGTTTTTCAACGCAAGTCATTACAACGAATTGCGCTGGGGAGGGCGCTCTAGGATAGGTAATAATTTAATTTACTATCCAACACCTTCCCTACTATCCACGGGAACTGAAGTTGAAATAGTAAATTAAATTATTCACTATCCAGCACCCCCAACGCAAGTCGTTGTAACGACTTGCGTTGAAAAACCTGCGTTGTAAAAGCATGCGTGGTAAAAGCATGCGTTGTAGCAACGTACATCCAATTTCACAGCCGCACATCAAAATAAGAGTAAGCTACCCAGTACCCAAGGAGGACAAGGACACGGTGAAAGAGTTAACTCACAAGAAAAGGGTCATTCCAATCCTAAATAGCACGTTCAAGAAAATAATGGCCTTTCCAAGAAAATATTGCTAGTTGGAGTAGACACATTTCATGGGTGTGGCGATGTAGGAAAAGCGAGAGACATCAAAACCTAAAGCCGGTAATAAGAATCTACATTAGACTTCATTTACTAATACAAACTTTGCACTTCCTAGATGTATACTGCAAACATGGTGCACTGGAGAAGGCCTACTTTTTTCAGTAACAATTACCTGTCATCTCGCCTATTCACTCTAACATAATCCTGAAGGACCCAGCCCCATATAAGCACACAAGATATTTCATTGCATACAAAGCATTACTCTAAATTACATCAACCTGGTGGACCTAAGAGTCAGTAGTGGTTTCTGTGTGAGGGTGTTGGGGCTCTGCCCCCTTTACATTCATCCCCCAGGGTCGGCCCTTACAAAAGTGAAAACAAATTATTTTAATTAGCTTTAAAAACAATGTACACACACCTCTTGCTTGGGGCTATGCTGGGGCTGTTGTTGCTGTGATCATAACTGATGACAGTCTCATGTCACGTGATACTGGCAGAGATGACGATGCATTCCACCGTGAATCTACAGTATTTGCCTTGCTGACAAGCCCACAGCCCTGAGGCCTGTGAGGTCATTGGCTTGACAAAGACATATCCTCGAGGACCAGTCTCCACGTCCCAACGACATGGGGTAAAGTTAGCCCCAGGCCCTTCAGGCTGAACCCTTGCTATGCCAGGGCTTCTCGTCAGTTAGGAAGTGGAGAGGGTGGTCTCCCCACCCTGTTCCAACTCATTAGGGGGTTGAGTCCTGCCCTCTGATGATTTGGGGCTGGGTGAGATAGAGGCTGCAGGTAGTCAGGAAGCTAAGAAATTGAGTCTAAACCATGCAGACACCATCATTTATTTTCAGTCCCAGTGTTTCACTGGCAGCCATGAGCTGTGGAGTAGACAAGGTGAGGTGCACTGCAGGTGCATGTGTGCATTACCTAGAAGATTCCTTGCCCTGGTCTAATATGAACGTCAGGCTTGCCAGTGCCCCAGTGAAGTAGAAACATTTCTCTGACAGGTTTGTTTCGATTGTGCCTGTCTGTGTTGTTACAGCGAATGTGTATTGGGGAGCTGGTGCCAGAGTAATCTGGAAGAAATGTGGCATTTTCTCGCACTTCATAAGAACTTTATATTTAATCTGATGATGACATTAAGATACTTTAACTGTCATTAACTTATGAGAAATTAGAACTTCTTAATAGTGAGGCGTGGCATTGCACGTCGCTCCCCCTCTCCTGCCTCTTGTGACTGTAACAACGTCAGCACAACAATCCTAGTCCCACTGCTGCCAGTTTGATCCCACTGCCCGAAGGCCTGCCAGTTGGAATTCCATCGCCATTCTTCTTTCTGGGCACTTCATTTCAGTGTGTTGAGGTAGCTTTATTGAGGATTTCTGTTGATTATTTAGCATTTTTTGTTTCACTTGGTGTCTTGCCTCTAATTGTTAGTGTTATTTTTCACTACAATTCTGGGTTACTAGTCTGCTGGTTGCTCCGCCTGTTTCCTTCCATTTCACTCAGGGTCGCACCATTGTTCACTCTTCTGCCCTGACAGCCCCTCCCACATCCCAGGGCTACCTTTGGAGGCCGCTCTGCAAATGCACATTGGCCGAGCACAGCATGCACACCAAAAGCAAGTCTGTCTGCGACCATCCTCGCCTGTGCCTAGTGCCAGGTCCCCTGGCCACCCCACCATCCACCACTACACCGCCAAGGAGTTCCTGACCCTGGACCATGGACATTGGTCCAACAGTTGATTCACAGCCTCCCCTCGATCGACTAAAGGACCCTTTATCTGCTGCTATTGCCTGCACCGGACCACCCATCTCTCCCGCACAGAAGACTGCAAACAACCCAGCACCACTCTGATACATCCTGCTCAATGCCCACTCCCACTGCAAACACACCATGAACATCTGGGATACCATCATCATCATCTCCCCGGACATTGCCTTCTTCCCCCAAGCATGGCTCAACCCCTCCTCGAACCCTTTCATTGCCGCCGCAGAACTCCAGACAGCTACAAAATGATATACAGAGACCACACCAACAAACACTGCTGGGGTATTGCAATCATCTTCAAGGAAACCATTCGATACACCGTTACTAACGACGATTCTATGCCTCTCATAGAACACCTTAACTGTTGATTACAAACCAATGCTAAGACCAAGAAAAAAGGCACCCTTGCCTTCAGATCCCTGTGACCTCGGTACTCTTCTGCAACAACATTGCTAACCTTTTCGACCCTCTTATCATCAACTCCCTACACCTTGTCCTGCTTGGTAACCTCAACTTCCAAATCGACACACCAGTATCACTAACTCTGCTGTCCTCCTGGAAAATCTTGGCAAAATCGACCTTACCCAACTGGTCACTGAACAAATGCACAAAGCCGGACACACACTCAATATCATATTTACCTCCAACGGCAGAATCAAATTCAACCTAGTCACAGAACCCTCCTGGACGAAAATTGTTAATGTTCACTTTACAATATCTGACGCCTAGCACCCCGCCGCCAAACACCACAGCACCTCCAACCGCAACTGGGGCAAGGTAACCGAAACCCTATGTACACCTCAAACCCAAACCTCTAGCAGACATTGAACAGGCCTTCCAGAACTTCTCCACCTGAATCGAAAACTGTGCTGAAGGATTTGCCCCACAAAAACCAACAATTGTGGAAACAAGCCTGCTGGTACAACCCGGAGCTCAGAACCACCAAGTGCAACTGCCACCACCACGAGAAGTGATGGTGTGCCTTTAAGAACCCCTCACAGAGCCGATCTCAAAACAGCCTTCAGCAACAACCACCTACGTATCAAAGAAGCCAAGAAAACAGCGCTCACCACCCGCATCGACACCGAGGCCAGCCAGCCGGAACTCTACAAAATTGTCAAGGAATACGCCAACCCAACATCCACAGAAAACACCATTTCTCCTCCCAAGAACTCTGAGACATAATTAATTTAAACGTACTTAAAATACTTAAACCTAAAATTAATGAATAATTAATGTAATTTTTTTTTTAAACATATACACATATATATATATATATATATATATATATATATATATATATATATATATATATGTATATATATATATATATGCATATTATTAACAAAACATATACAATATTTTTTCCATAGGATAGCGAGAGGGTTAAATTTACTATTCACACTCCAGAGAGTGCAACAGTAGGGAAAGCGTTGGATAGCGTAGGGATAAAAATTACTATTCCCACTCCAGAAAGCGCAACAGTAGGGAAAGCGTTGGATAGCGTAAGGTTAAAAATTACTATCCCAACTCCAGAGAGTGCAACAGTAGGGAAAGCGTTGGATAGCGTAGGGGTAAAAATTACTATTCCCACTCCAGTGAGTGCAATAGTAGGGAAAGTAAATACTTCATATATAAATATAAATACCATAAATATTAATACCAATTACAAAAAAATTAGAATATTTTACAATTTTATAAAGTATATTAATTAATCAAATAAAATTACAAATAAAAATTAACTAATAATAAAAATTACCAACTAATACTAATTATTTACCAATTACCAATAAAGTAATTTACAAAATAAAAATTAAACAAAATTAGACACAAAAAATATTTAAAAGATATACATTTTTACAATTAAATTACTTCCCAAGCTATTCCCCTATAAACACACAACCCATTACAGAAAATAATGTAATAAAAGTAACATATTTATCAAGTAATCAATTACAATAAATTAGAAATTATATTTTAAATAATTACCAATTAATAATTAATTAACAATTAATTCTAAATAAATAACAATAAATAAAATAACATATTTAATTATAATTAAATTACTTCCCACCCTATTCCCCTATAAACCCACAACCCGCTGCAGAAAATAAATTACAAAAATAACATATTTATCAATTAACCAATTAAAATTAATTACCAATTATATTTTAATTCATTACCAATTAATAATTAAATAACAATTGATTCTAAATAAATACCAATAAATAAAATAACACATTTAATTAATTATAATTAAATTACTTCCCACCCTATTCCCCTATAAACCCACAAACCGCTACAGAAAATAAATTAGTAAAATTAACATATTTATCAATTAATCAATTAAAATTAATTACCAATTATATTTTAATTAATTACCAATTATTAATTAATTAACATCTAATTCTAAATAAATAACAATAAATAAAATAACATATTTAATTAATTATAATTAAATTACTTCCCACCCTATTCACCTATAAACCCACAACCCACTACAGAATTACATTACACAAAAATTAAAAATTAATATTAACTTACCTAAAGAACGATATTTTTGTTGTCTATATTATGTCTAGTCGATATTATGTCCATTCTATATTTTTGATTCGATTTTATGTCCATTCTATTCGATATTAAAATTTTCTAGTCAATATTTTGGATGTCTAGTCGATATTATGTCCATTCTATATTTTTTACTCGATATTATGTCTAGTCGATATTAAAAACTCGATATTTTGAATCTATACCTTCAGGAGGGAGATCAATATTGGGTAGGGTAGTTACACTATGTGCTATGGACGTCATGGGCGATTTTTGATGTATAGCTGCAGGTTTACTTCCGTCTACCTGATGCGTCTATCCCTCACAGCTATGTTTCCGGCCCCTGTCAAAGTAGGAGACAGAGGTGCGTCAGTGGGCACCGTGGGGGCTTTTTGAATAGAGCTAACACCCCCCGTTACTGCTCCAGCAATATTAGATTCAGCAGAACTTTGAACTGTAGTTGTTTTCTGCATACAGATTGGAGCACTGTTCCGGGTTCCCACCTGCTTCTGGACTGATGCAAGTGAAAGTTCAAGGCACACCAGTCTATTCTCAATAGAGTCCAACCGATCGTATAATGGGTGACATATCTTCTTAAGAGTGCCTTCCAGTCTTTTCCAGAACAATGGACCCAAATCAAATTGTGCATCACCCCCCACAATTGCTTGGTGACTGCTATGCCCCTCTTTGGCAAGTAATACAGGCTGAATAGGGCTAGAGAATGACCTAACAACAGGATCCTCAATAGACGTAGACTTTTTGCCAATTTTAGCTTTCCTCCCCCCTGCTTGCATTTGTGCCCCGGGACGTTTGCTTTTTTGCTGTCACCCCCGCCTCCGGCTGAAAAAATCCAGATTTTGCATGGCAGGCTGAACGAGTTTTAATATTAGGGGAAGGGACCCTCCTTACAGCATTATGTGTACCCATACCCCTAGGGGAGTTCATACTTGTTTCAAGGATGACCACTGGCTGTGGCGAAAGGCTTCTCTCCTCCAACCCCGAAGGAGGCAGCGTATCCTGGGAGTCAGCCTGCTGATGTACTGGTGATCTAACCCTTGCCAGGTTTCCCAGAGAAGATCTCTTGTCAAAGGGAGTATCCAGGGATAGTCTCTTTTCTGTGAGTTCAATATCTTTGGCCAGAGCTGATGATACCCTGACAAGGAAGTTATCCAGGGTGCTCAATAATGATCCTCCAGTGGACTTCCTACCTTTCGCTCCTGCGTTTGGTGAAGTAGCCATACTTGCTATGATGGAACTGCTACTTTACACTCCTCAATTGCAGTTTTTATCACACCAAGACTATACTGAAAATCACTGCCCTTTAGTGGCTGGGGCTGATGTTAGAGGGGTGGCCCGTCCGGTCCTTTAGCGGGGTTAAATGGGCCTGTCCTTGGCCCGGGCTTCGTCCGGCTCGTCCCACGAAGCGGGTCTCTGCGCTGTTTAAATGCGCCTCCTGGCGCTGGCGTGGCGTCGATGAGCGTGCCGCCGCTAAGGCAACCGGGAATTGTAGTCCCGGGGCGGCGGCGCAGCTTTGGCACCCAGTGACTCCTGGGAGTGGTGGCGTTGCCCAGATGAGGATACGCTTCAGGTTGGCTTCTGCGTTTGTTCCCCCACTCCGCCGGTATCTGCGCTGTTTAAATGCACCTCCTGGCACTGGCGTGGCGTCGATTGAGCGCGCCGCCGCTAAGGCAACCGGGAATCGTAGTCCTTGGGCGGCGGCACGGCTTTGGCACCCAGTGACTCCTGTCGGTGGTGGCTTGCCCAGATGAGGTAAGCTAAGGCTTTTGGCACCTGATGAGTCCTGGCGGTGGCGGCATTGCCCAGATGAGGTAAGCTAAGGCTTTTGGCACACAGTGCCACCTGGCGGTGGCGGCGTTTCCCAGATGAGGATACGCTTCAGGTAGGCCTCCCCATTTATTACTTTCATCAATCCTTCCTTTGGCCTGGACCCCCTTTCTTCCAATCCGGATAGTGTACAGACGAAGAGCAAGACGACTTGCAACTTGGAAATGTTTTATATAAGAGGTTATCTCACATATCTTACCCTAGGACAGGAATCTACATGCCCCATAGGAGGAAGAGGGAAGGAAGACCCCTGTAGTCAAACTATAAAAAATTGGTAGGAAACAAAAGCAACATGTAGCACAAGTTGAACAGAGAGCTTTGCTTCAGAAGATCTTCAAAATAATTGGGAGCCTGTAAGTACTCCCTTTCTCACAACCTCATTCAGTCAAATAAGCATGCCCACAAACACTCTCTTTTGAAGATCTTCTGATGCACAGCTCTCCGTTCAACTTGTGCTACATGTAAAAAAAAATTCCTACCTCTGTTAATTTGTGAAACTGCAAATGATCTACAAATTAATGATTTAAATATCTTTATCGTTCTAAGTTTGATAGACAGGGCAGGTCAATGATGAAGCATGCCTCAATAAGTTGACGGTGTGATGACCTCTGTAATATTTTTTAAATCCCTTCAATTATAATTCATACTAAATCAGTACAGAGATTTTGGGGGATATTTACAATAAAATGTCAGAGCGCTGTGTTACTCCAAAATTGGTAACGCTGCTCTCTAACATTTTTTAAATGCAGGAATGCACTGTATTTACAAAAATACGGTGCACCCCTGCATTTCCCCTAGTGCTGGCACTAAAAAAGCTGCCTAGCTCCAGCGCAGGCACCCTTGCGCCATGTTGCAAGGATGCCTGCACTGCAGGGGGTTGTTTATGTGCAAGAAGGGACACCTTCCTGCACATAAGCAATCTTTAAAGACGATTTGCTGTTTAAACACACATAGAAAGAGCAAAATACGAGGAGAATGTAATAATTTCTCCATGTATTACCATACTGAGACTAGGTTTTTTTATTTATTTTTTGAGTTTTATATAGGATGAACTAGACCCAAAGGTATCAGAGTGCTTTACAAGAGCACCAGTTGCTTTACAGATGGACACATTCTTTTTTGTTAGGCACAGGGAGATTAAGTGATTTGCCCAGAATTGCAGAATGTGGAGCGTCCCTGCCAAGACTCCAACCCGGTTCCCCAGCTCTGAGGTCAACCGCCCTAGCCCTTAGGCCACGTTCTCTCCTCGGGTTTTACGTGGTCTTAGTTTTTGCCGCTATCCCATCCTTTTAAATATGGGCATCGTCAAAAAGCAATGGGTGTTGCGGCGTAAAGCCCTCTGTTACACCCATTCCATGCTCCTTGCACGCTAAGTGAAGCTTGAAAAGGGGCCTTTTTTACAAGGCAGCCTTAAACCACATTAAGTGGCTTAATGCAGCTTCGTATCACCACCACAACATCTCTAAAAGTGACTGAAAAAATCCCGATTTTGCATGGCAGGCTGAACGAGTTTTAATATCAGGGGAAGGGACCCTCCTTACAGCATTATGTGTACCCATACCCCTAGGGAAGTTCATACTTGTTTCAAGGATGACCACTGGCTGTGGCGAAAGGCTTCTCTCCTCCAACCCCGAAGGAGGCAGCGTATCCTGGGAGTCAGCCTGCTGATGTACTGGTGATCTAACCCTTGCCAGGTTTCCCAGAGAAGATCTCTTGTCAAAGGGAGTATCCAGGGATAGTCTCTTTTCTGTGAGTTCAATATCTTTGGCCAGAGCTGATGATACCCTGACAAGGAAGTTATCCAGGGTGCTCAATAATGATCCTCCAGTGGACTTCCTACCTTTCGCTCCTGCGTTTGGTGAAGTAGCCATACTTGCTATGATGGAACTGCTACTTTACACTCCTCAATTGCAGTTTTTATCACACCAAGACTATACTGAAAATCACTGACCTTTAGTGGCTGGGGCTGATGTTAGAGGGGTGGCCCGTCCGGTCCTTGAGCGGGGTTAAACGGGCCTGCCCTTGGCCCGGGCTTCATCCGGCTCGTCCCACGAAGCGGGTCTCTGCGCTGTTTAAATGCGCCTCCTGACGCTGGCGTGGCGTCGATGAGCGTGCCGCCGCTAAGGCAACCGGGAATTGTAGTCCCGGGGCGGCGGCGCAGCATTGTTTATGTGCAAGATGGGACACCTTCCTGCACATAAGCAATCTTTAAAGACGATTTGCTGTTTAAACACACATAGAAAGAGCAAAATACGAGGAGAATGTAATAATTTCTCCATGTATTACCATACTGAGACTAGGTTTTTTTATTTATTTTTTGAGTTTTATATAGGATGAACTAGACCCAAAGGTATCAGAGTGCTTTACAAGAGCACCAGTTGCTTTACAGATGGACACATTCTTTTTTGTTAGGCACAGGGAGATTAAGTGATTTGCCCAGAATTGCAGAACGTGGAGCGTCCCTGCCAAGACTCCAACCCGGTTCCCCAGCTCTGATGTCAACCGCCCTAGCCCTTAGGCCACGTTCTCTCCTCGGGTTTTACGTGGTCTTAGTTTTTGCCGCTATCCCATCCTTTTAAATATGGGCATCGTCAAAAAGCAATGGGTGCTGCGGCGTAAAGCCCTCTGTTACACCCATTCCATGCTCCTTGCACGCTAAGTGAAGCTTGAAAAGGGGCCTTTTTTACAAGGCAGCCTTAAACCACATTAAGTGGCTTAATGCAGCTTCGTATCACCACCACAACATCTCTAAAAGTGACGTTCTGGTGGCGATATCCACTCATAAATATGCCTCTTAGTGTAATAGTTTAGTACTCTCGCTCAAGCATCTGCTATATTTTTTGCGATGACTCGTTAGAGGACGTGCTTGGGTGTTTTCAGGTCAAGCATTCGAGACCTGGGGGGCGTGGCTTACGCGCCGGCGTGTGATGGCGCTGCCCGGCTGAGCTCCGTGACAACGCGGGAGTCATTCCTGGATTTCTGCTTCCATTCCACCTACGGACACCGGGAAAAGCTCGTCTCGCACGGCGGAACATGGTCCCCGTGATTTGCGAGCGGCAGCGGCATTTAAAATTGCCACTTTGATGTCTTTTTGAGCTGCAGCTTCTGGTCCGAGTTCAGGGACGCGAGCGGCCGCCATTTTGTGCCGCCGCGCTCGCGTCCCGTTTTTTTGGCGGTTCCAGCACTTCCCTGCTCGTATATTGCCGCCACAGGTCGCATTCAGACAAGGTATGTCATAATTATTGCGCATCATGTCTCCGCTGCATTTTTATGACCCTTGGCGCCAGTGTTCTCCTCAGCTTCTCTATTGCTACTAGCTCTACCTCTCGGCGGCCATTTTGAGGTGATACCTGCGCAATTGCTATATACCTCCATTTCTGTCACCATTAACCCTCCGCTGCTCATCGAATAAACCACATGGTTTCCATTCCCCATGGACGCTATGCTGCTTTCTTCTCCACTTTCTTCCTGGTTGGCTCTTTGGCTGTGAATTCCTGATTTTTGCTGCCTCTTGACGCCTGTCGTATACATTGAAGTTAGTGCTTCTCCAGTGCTGCCTGTTACCCCGCCCAGGACCTCTTTCAACAAGTACTCTCTACATATTTACTTTTAGGGTCTCACAACTTTTACTATTTGAATTGGCTTCTATTCCTGCGGTCCTCCTAGTCTGCCCCTCTGTTGGCAACATGTCTCAGGACGCAGGTCATGCGAGAGCGTCTGTCACCGGAACAAAACCAAAACGCCTCAAGAATGACCCTCCGTCCCCAATTCACACCTCTCAAAACCCGGTGCTGGACTCTATTTTAGAAGAGGTTCGTGGCTTACAACCTTTCATGGTGGCAACTAATGAGAAGCTCAAGCAGATTGAAGACAGATGGGTTGTCATGGAAAATAAAGTCCTGCAACTAGAACAACGTATTAGTGACGTCCAGGATGTATCCACAAAAATTCCTCTTCTCGAAAAGGAGATACAGCAGCTGAAACTTCACACTGAGGACCTTGAAAACCGTAACAGGCGGAACAACCTCCGTATTTATGGTGTACCGGAGTCCCTTGGGGAGGGCGATATGGTGACCTTCGTCCGCAAACTCCTATACGAGCTTTTGGGTCTTCAACCGGAATCTATCCCACTGAACATTCAGCGTGCACACCGTCTGGGTCGACCAACCTCCAACCCGGCCAAACCCAGAGGTATCATCCTGCTGTTTCTGGAATTCACCGAACTGATGACTGTTCTTAAAGCTGCAAGAGCAAAACGTCGCCTCATATGGTCGGGCCACACCATCTACATATCCCAGGACCTCTCGAATGCTACAAATGCACGTCGCAAGGAATTCCTTAATCTGCGTCCTCGCATGAGGGAACTCAACATCCAATATGGAATCCTTCATCCTTGTCTCTGCAAAATAACCCACAATGGCCGTTCCCGTACCTTTGATGATCCGCAGAAGCTTCGAGAGTATCTTCTCACCATCTCTTCACCCACGATGGACACCAATGACTGAAACTAAATTTCTTCTATTCTTTGCAATCATTTTTCTACTGTCTTGACGACTGTTGTGGCCTTGTCCCGGTTTCTTTCTTGTCATGTCTTGCTATAACTTCACTTCCTATCGAATATATCATACCTATATTCCCGCGTTTTCCTTGCTCTGTTGGATAGGCGCCCGCGTTGGCGTCTCCATGCTTCCTTTACTTAGATCTTCTCTTTCTTCTCAGGTCTGGCATCTTTGCCTTGATCTGTTTCTTAGCTGTTTCCTTCTTTTTTCCTCCTTTCTCTTTCTCCTCCTTTTCACAGGCCATTGTTGCATATTCCTTGCTCATTCATGTTCCGTTATCTTCTTTGTTTCCCTTCTTGTCTTTCTTCTTGTAGTCTCTAGTGCTCCTCATGGTTACTCCTTACTCTTTTTATGGATTGTGATGCTCCTCCATATTTTGTTTTCCTATATTTACCCGATTTGTATTGCTAACATATTTGTCTTCCTTGTCTCTCCCTTTAGTTTCCTACCTGCAGTGTATTGGACCCAACTGTTACCCTCCTCCCTTACCTCCCACCATGTGTAACTTCGTAACGTGGAATGTTCGTGGTCTCGGCAACCCAGTTAAGCGTCAAAAGGTATTGTCCCACTTATCCAAGTTGAATGCTCAGATTGCTTTTCTCCAAGAAACGCATTGTACAGATGTCGAATCGCTGAAGCTTAAGAGGGCTTGGGTGGGTCAAGTGGTGTTTTCTCCTGCGATTGATAAAAAAGGGGGTGTTGCTATTTTATTTCGTAAAGGTCTGGATGTTCAAATTTTATCATCTCAATCGGATGCTGAGGGTCGTTGGGTTATGTCAAAAGTGTCTATACAAAGCAAAACTATGGTGCTCCTAAATATCTATGGTCCTGTCCGTCCTGACCCTAAATTTTGGAATGATATTAAAATCCTCATTTCATCTATTGACTGCCCTAATGTTGTCATAGCTGGCGACCTTAACCAATGGTTGGACCCATTTTCGGATAGACTATCCTCCTCCAAATTCCAGCCGGATAAGACTCATAAAGCATTCCAATCTGCAATTGCCTCCCGTCCCCTTTTTGACGTGTGGAAAACCTGTAATCCTGACTCACTCGAATACACATTCTACTCTAATGTACACCATACCAGGTCCAGAATTGATTATATTCTAGTCAGTAAATCTCTTCTCCCTGCGATTCAGAAATCTGAAATTGGTTCCATTTTCCTTTCGGACCATGCACCTGTATATGCCATTTTTGACCTGTCCCACACTGCCACCTCTTTCAATCGTTGGAAATTTAACACTTTCCTTCTCTCTGATTCGATTTTTATGTCTAAAGTTAAAAGTTTCATCTCTGAGTACTTCTCCCTCAATTTACCCCAAGACACATCAGTTTCAAACAATTGGGATGCTTTTAAAGCTGCTTTGCGAGGTTTCACAATCTCTTATGTTTCTAGGAAAAAGAAACTCAACAGGGACAAATACACCGCCCAACTCGCCAACATTAAGACCCTAGAACACTCTTACTTCTCATCCAAGAACCCTGACGCTCTCCTCCAACTTATTAAAGCCAAATCTGAACTTAATCAAATTGCCACAGTTGAAGCTTGCAACACCCTTTTAAAGGTAAAATCCAAATTTCATGGGGGTCAAAATAAAGCGGGGAAAATGCTAGCAAATTATCTTAAAATTAAATCTGAACGAAAATCAATTGGCTCTATTCTTAATGAAGACACTAATACAAAGGTCTCCTCTGATGAGGATATTGCACAGGTCTTCCATAATTATTATAAACTCCTATATACTGATGATACACAACCTGGTGATGATGATCTCTCCCGTTTCTTCGAAGACCTTCCCCCTCCCCCATCTCTTCCTACAGAATTCCATCAATTAGAATCTGACATTACCCCTCAGGAAATACTCAAGGCTATTACCTCCCTTAAGAAAGCGAAAGCCCCTGGTCCAGATGGTCTCCCTATTGAATTTTATGCCAACATGCATTCCATTTTTGTTCCTCACCTTTTACAACTTTTTAATTCCTTTATTGCAAATGCCAAAGCGTCGGGCTCATTTTTGGACGCCCTCATAATCATAATTCCCAAACCTGACAAAGACCATTCCCTATGCAAAAATTATCGCCCCATATCCCTTATTAATTACGACTGTAAAATTTTTGCCAAAATTTTAGCAGCCCGCCTCGAATCCCTTATTCCCCTGTTAATCACAACCGATCAAGTTGGCTTCGTGAAAGGCAGACTTGCAGCAGACAATGCCCGTGTTTTTGCCAATATTATTTCCCACAGTAACCGTTTTAAAGCCCCTCTAGCTGCCCTTTCACTAGACGCAGAGAAAGCGTTTGATCGGATTAATTGGAAATTCATGTTTAAGGCATTGCATTGGTTTGGGTTTGGCCCCCACTTCATTTCCTTGGTTAGACTCCTTTACTCTGCTCCCCGCGCCAGTGTTTTTGTTAATAATCAATTCTCTAAGTTTTTCCCCTTATCTAGAGGGACAAGACAAGGCTGTCCTCTCTCCCCTTTACTCTTTATTCTTTGCCTTGAGCCCTTTCTTATTAAAATCCGCTCTAACCCCCTCATTCAGGGATTCAAACAGTCCTCGATTGAGACAAAAATCTCGGCCTATGCCGATGATGTTCTGGTCTACATGGCTAACCCTGTCTCCTCCCTCCCCCCATTTTTAGAAGAAGTCCACTTATATTCATCTGTCTCTGGTTATAAACTTAATCTCTCCAAAACGGAAGTCCTACCCCTTAACTCATCCTGTTATCAATATATGTTTGCTTCAACCGATTTTGCATGGTGTCCCTCCAAGATCAAATACCTGGGTATTTGGTTCTCCTCCACCCTGCGTGACACACTCAAACTGACCTTTACCTCCCTTACTCAAAAAATTCAATCACTCCTTCAGACATGGTCTCCTCTTTTCCTTTCATGGTGGGGTCGCTTAGACACCATCAAAATGATGATTTCTCCACATATTTTATACACTGTTTCCATGCTTCCTGTAAAAATTCCTAAATTATATTTTAATAGGCTAAACTCCATCTGCTCTAAATTTTTATGGAACAATAAGCGACCCCGAATTTCCCTACCAAAACTTATACGCCCTAAATCTGAAGGGGGGGTTCGCTTCCCTGATTTCCAATCGTACCATTCTGCCTTCTTAATAAAACAAGCCTTTTCATTAGCGTTTGATTTTACTGATACCCCTTTACCCAGATGGATTGCAGTTGAACGATCTTTGTTAAAGGATTTTACTTTTCAACAATCCCTTTTTATGTCAAACTGTTCATTTTTGACGAATTACCCTGTGTTGAAATATTCCCATACACTGCTATACAATATCTTTTCAAAAGATTCATCGCCCTTACAAACTTTTCTTTCCTCCAGTATTTGGTATAACAAATATCTTAAGTACAAGGGTAAATCTTTCTACTTCAAGTATTGGAAAGAAAAGGATATTATGTTTGTCTACCAATTTTTTTCAGATTCAACCATTATTTCATTTGATGAAATGCAAACTAAGTTTGATTTATCTGTACAGTATCGAAATGAATTTGACATCATTACCAATGCCATTGTGTCTCACCTATCTACCCTCCCTACGTTTGATATCCTTCCTTCCCTTACTTCTTCCACCCCTCTATACCCTATGTTTACTCAACAAATACCCAAAGCTGCTCTGATTTATAAAATGTTATTAGAGAATGTTGGTCTTAGACCTAAAACTGTTAATGAAGTTGCTTGGGAAACTGATCTCTCTTTCTCGTTATCTGTTGATATTTGGGATCGGTTATGGCCCAAACTGTTTAAGACTTCAGTTTCGGCCCGTATTACTCAATCACTTTTTTCCCTTTACCATAGAGCTCTTTTTACCCCTGTAAGCATTACAAAATTCTCCCCATCCTCCTCACCCCTTTGTTGGTCCTGTTCCTCTCTCCCAGGCACACTTAAACACCTCTTATTTGATTGCCCATCAGTTCTTACCTTTTGTAACTCAGTTTGGAAATACTGTATGCGTATTTTTCATTTCTCTGAACCATTTTCACCGTTACATATTTTTCTAGGTTCTCTATCTGATGTTTTGGACTTACATTCTTATCATGCTAATTTGTTTGACCTATTCATTGCAACTGCATACAAAGTAATCTTGTCTTGCTGGAAGGATAACTCTAAACTGTCTGTGCAGACATGGTGGAATTTTGTGTGTGATGAGCATAGAATTGCTATTGCTTCTTCTTCATCTGTCTCCTTAAAAATCAAGTCTGATCTTACCTGGCTACCTTTCTCCAACTTCTTATCCTCTCCTCCCCCCCCTTAACCCTCCTTCCTTCCTCTCTCTTCCTTTCTTCCTCTTTTTCTCCTTCCTTCTTTTTCTTCTTTCTTTTTCTCTACGGTTTTCTTCAATTACATGATTTTACTACCCCGTTTCTTTCTTCTTTATATCTCCAAATATCTTTCATGATTATCTCCTATTGACTTTGCGTTATCTCATGTTGTTATATTATGTTGTATCATTTCTCTTATGCTCAATAAAACTTTATTAAACTGAAAAAAAAGCATTCGAGACCTCTTGTATATACTTTAGTATATACTTATATGTGTATGTACTTTGTGCACTCTGGACATCATCCCTAGGACTTGTCTGCTTTCACTTAGGGACTTTATTTCTGTTCAACTGCCTCTATTTAACTGTCTTGAGATAAAACGACCAGGAGAGGTCAGTAAAATACCAGAATTGGTTTCTGCTGAGGGACTTTTTTCTTTTAATTTTTCTGGCAACCGCCTCTATTTAACTTTCTACATAGAAAACAAACAGCAGAGGTCAGTAAAATACCAGAATCAGTTTAGCATTCTCTACATACCAATCAATAGAAATTGTCTTCCACGAGCACCCATAGACAATATTTTCAGTGATATGATCACTAAAGGCCCTGATTTTATATTAAAAACAGAGCTTTGGACTATACCAGTTCCTGCTAAAAGGCAATATTTCTCTCCATCTGTTCCCATACATGGCCTGTCACACAGTTTGGTGCTTACTTTCCCTCCATGTTAAAGAACAGTAGATGTTTCAGCACCCAGGCTAATGTGCTGCATAGTTAAATACATATGGGGGCCCAAAGGCGAGACCAATTGCATTGCAAATGCTTTTTTCCTCTTCCCCTCTCTATTTTGTGAAGACTGGCTCAATTTGAAGCCTGCAAAAATCACTTTCGTAATGCTAATGTCTCAAAAACTACTGATCAAATTTAAACAGATTGATGCATTGGCCCTCCCTTGTGCAGAACTAGCAAGATGGTATAGTGGTATAGCTTAGCCCTTTTGTCTGAAAGGTTTTATTATTTGATCAGCAGGAAGGGTTTATACGAAATCAAAATACTTTTTATTAACACATTAGAGATGTTTGACCATCCCACACAACATTTCAAGCTTCCCTTCTTTATTCCTTTTAAAGTCTAAGGGGGATTTTAAGCCTGACTTCACCAATAGTCCCCAACTGTGCCAACCTTACCCATTGCCTGGGAGTTTTCTCTCCACCTTGAACAAGGGTGAAGGTAGGAGGGGGGCAGTGTGGCTTTTCAAAAGAAATGCCAGGGCAGCTCGCAATGGCTGACTGATTCACAGCCCACATTATTTTATGGTACAAGAACAGTTGTAAATACTCTTCAGAACAGCTGAGAGCTGCCTGGCATGTTTGTTTTCCTAAAGCGTAATCTGCCCGGCCTTTTTTCTGCCCCTTTGTGAGGTGATGAGAAACCAAAAAATACATTACTGCCCTTTGGCAATTGAGGGTAAGAGAGCATGAAATAGCTCCTCCATTCTTGGGTTACCCCTTGTTGGTTTTCAAAAATAGAATACTCACTTGTTCTTGGCAAGGCTATGGGAAGGGGACAGTAACAATGCAACCACTATCGGGCAAGGTGGTGGGGTCTAAAAATCCCAGCTTACGTTTTCGCAAGGCAGAAATCTTACTTGATCAAATTATTTTCCTTCAGATCTGTTGCATAATAGACGGCGAAAGTTGCTAGCCTGATGTACCGCTGATGAGACATATTTTAAAAACGGTATTGTACAGTATGTTGTCATGAAACACGTTTAGGATGTTCAAACAATCCTCTCACTTTGAAGTCTGAGAAAGAAAAGTAAAGAGGCGCCCTCAGAAAACAGTGTCTGTCATTGGACTTCGATCTTTGAATGCACAGCAAATTTGACAAGATAAGAACAAGATTTACAGACCTGGTTACAGAAACGGAGATCTGAGCGAGTGAAAACACTAGCTCTCGTGTGAAGTGCTCTTCAAAAAAGAAGTAGTTCCTAAAACAGCTGCTAAAACAGCTGCTAAAATGGTAGCAGTGGATGAATAGTAGTAATTGGTCCATGCATTTCGGGAGTACTAAACACAGGCAGAGGAATGAAGCATGAATGCCATGGAAAAATGGGGAGAAAGAATGAGGGCGACCATAGAGCCAGAAAATTGGAAGCCTATGGCGAGCTGAAGCCCACATATTGAATAAAACAGTCTCTTCTACACAGTGCACCCGTTTTCTAGCAGAGAACTAAAAAATTGCATCAGATTAAGATCAGCAATTTTCCCGTAAGAAGTAAATATTTAATAGTTGTAGAAAATTATTTTTTAAATTGTGATGCAGCTCCTAAAATGTGTAACAGGGCTGTTTTTGAATAGTGTTTGCAGCTGGCTACCCTCTAAGACTCCTCTCTACTGTTGCTGTTATTATTAGTTATGCTGAGACATGCATGATGCACATTCTAGCACATAAAAGATAGACAATGGAACATACCGTTGCCTGAAAAGCCACTCCTTCCAAAAATATCACACAGGAAGAAAGGGCAAGTGCTAAGCAAACACAAGGAGATGATGAACGGAGCGCTGAAACTTTTCAGACACTCACCCCGAGTCACAGATCTTGGTTGAATCCATCATCGTTCTTTAGCTCATTTCACCATCCTAGTTCAGACCCAGCCATATGCAAATCATTCTTGACCCTGTGCCTCATGGGAACAGTCTAGCCCGAACTGCCAAGCCAGGTCTACCCTGTTCTGGAAACAAACATCCTGGGACTGGTTTCGAGGTAATACACCTCATCAGCCAGGCTAGCTTGAATCCAGTGGCAATGTGAGCAAGGAACCCATGTCTGGGAATACCCTGCCAACCTAGGGCGAACAAAGCAAACACAAGAAGATGATAGAGGGAGCACTGAAACTTTTCAGACACTCACCCTCAGTCACACATCTGGGTTGAATCCATCATTGTTCTTCAGCTCACGTTGCCACCCAGTTCAGAACTAGCCATATGCAAATCAGTCTTTCCCCTGTTCCTGAGGAGAATAGTCCAGCCCAAACTGCCAAGCCAGGGGCAAGTGCTTCAATTAGTAGCTAACCACAGCTTACTGTGATCCTGATTTGCATTGAAGTAATAGTGGTGTCAAGTAAAGGCAGTTCCTTTCTATCTAACTCTTGCCCCAACTGATCCGTAAACTGTAAGGCCATATTTACGACCCCAGATACATTGCTCTTGAACCATGCCAAGTGGTATATGCACAACACAACTGAAGAAATGCGATTTATGAAGCCATGCCAGGCCACTTTGCATGACCTTGAGTGGCTTCATAAATCTTGAGTAAAGCAACGGAGCACAAATCGCTGCATTGCCACACTCTGCAAATGGCAGGCATTTCATGGGCATTGCGTGGGTGTTCCCATGCACCTCCCATCGTTTTTGATGCATTTTCAGATTTACCAGAACTGGTGAGAAATGAACCACCTTCGCAGAAAAGGTGTGGGAGAAATATAATTATTTCTCCTTGTTTCTTCCCTTTTTATGTGTTCTACCTTCTGCAGCACTCATAGAAAGAGGAATTTGCCTCTCAGGATTGTTTTTGTGAAACCAATCCTGTCTGCAATGAAGGCACCCTTCCATCATAGTGTAAGGGTGCCAGCGCTGGCAATACACAGCAAAAACTGTGTCTGTGAGTGGACAGAAATGCATTGTATTCTGTTAAATAAGGCACATTCCTGCCCTGTCTCTCTGTGTCTTTTGCTTTCCCTGTAATGCAGCACAGCAAAGTGACTAGCTGCGCTACACTGCGCTAGTTTCTCACACATACGGCCTATAATGTTGCAGGATCTGCACCTCTCCTCCTCCTTACTATGCCACAGTGGCTGCAACATCCCTTTCTTTCGTCTCATTGCCCTCCATCTCCTGCATCAACATCCCTCATCATGGTACCCTATCAGAAAACTGTCCACCGCAGCCAGCATACATTCTTCAGCCACCTCTCAGCCTCTCAAATTGCAAGGGCAATTAGATCATTTCAGAGAATAAGAGGAACACTGATCACCCAAGGAGGAAGAATCAAATACCAATGTCAGCAATGGCCCTGCAGGTGGTGTTGCAAGTGTAGCTGGAATCGAACCACCTGAACTGGAAGTGACTAATCAGGAAAAAGAGTTATGGAATATCACGAGTCTGTTCTTAGGTCAGAGGGTTCTTGTTCAAGACTCACCAGGCCAGCACATTTTAATGAAAGACATATAAAGGTTTGCTGCCACACAATCCTGCTTATACGCAGGAAGACCATCGTGCCTTCCCAAAATGAGGGCCGCTGGATATTTTGCCAGGCTGCCCTGACTTTGAGGACCCAAAATTCTGCCAAAGAACTTGAATGGAAAAAAAGCTGCTTCAATTATAATTCTGCCCTGAGCTCTCCTCAACCAAGGCTCTGTTCATTTAGGTTTTCCAACTGGCAGTACTGCGTATAAACCCATGCTGTTTTATCAACCTGGCTGCTGTATATTCAGGGTTTCTGACCTTGCACATACACAATTGGTTTACAATGTTATCTTATTTTCTTTCATTTTTAGCATTTTGAGTAGCTCTGTAAATTAGGCTGGTGTGATCCAGTTTGGAGTTTTTGGTTATTTTTTAGGTTCTTCACCACTCCTCTCCTCCTCGGATTTATCATAATCTAATTCTGTCATTTCTGTCTTTAATCTGTTTTCCGGTGCTCAGTGTGTTGGCACTTGGCATGTTTACTGATTGTCTGGACTGCTTTGGCTTGGATCCATCAGATTGTATCAAAATCCTAGCTGCCAAGTGGCCACATGCCAAGACATATCCAACCATACCGGACTTGTAGCCAACATTCTTATGCATGCAGATATTTTGACTCCGTACTTGCAATTCTAAAAGCAAGCCCACAAGTTCAAAGCACAAAGTTGTATGAACTTAAAAGCCAGGACAGGCCAAATGTGACACACCTAATATGGGGGTCTATGGCAGCCATTCAGAAAATGAAGACTTAGAGTTATTTGTGCTTGCAGCACTAGATGCATTGAGATGCCTTCTGATATTTTGCATGTATCACTGACCCAGCATACCTCAACAATCACATCTACTTTCTCAAACCGTCTGGACACCTCTGCTTGTCTAGACTACTAGTAATAAAAAGGGAAGAGATGTGGCTCCGCGGCCAGGGCGACTGATGCTGGATGCTGGGTTTCATGGTTGGATCCCCAGCTCCGGCAGCAGCAGGGGTCTGCCCAGCGCCATGCTACTCTGGGCAATAGCTCGCTTAATCTTCCCAACGACCCGAGCGCCAAGATACCACTTCGGAGGTGATTCATGCGCTATACAATTCAATTCAAAAGACTTTATTTCGATCTCTGCGGATCATAAATGTACACCATAAAAAAAGACAATGACAAACACACAATACAATAAAATAGGTCACCCTAAGTAAGCAATCATAATCTGTCTACATCTTAATATTATTAATTGATTAAAGTGTGCTAATATTTGTGCAAAATAGAGGTAGATCCACATAGTAGCAACATAGCTAAACAGTTTACATTATTAATTATAAAAACAGACTTCATAAATGTTCCTTATTACAGAAAAACCAATTGCATATGTTACAGCTTCTTTAAAAAAGAAATTAAAAATGTTAAAAAGTTTAAAAGTATATGTTACATCATGGGTACCATTGGATTATCGCTTTCATGGATTATCGCTTTCATAAGAAGAATACTTGGCACGCCTTATCCATAGGGCCATTAGGAGCTTTACTACACAAAAATCGATCACGCATGTCATTTTAGACCTCATTATTCTAAATGCCTTCTTATATCTCCTTACTCCCAAATTTCTACAAAGGGGAGCTATCCATTTGTGTCGAGATCAGGAGTAGAGGGGGAAAAAGAAAAAGACATGATCAGGAGTCTGAGCAGTCCCTAGACAGCAGGGACAACACTCATCTACACCAATTTCTTCTAAAGTTATTTAAAGGAAGACAACCATATCTAAACTGTAAATACAGTTTCCTTGATAGCCGTGGCTCAATTTCATCCAATGTGGCCTCAAAATGAATCGATTGTTTAAAATTCATAAAATCAATTGAAAGTGATCCCCTACAATTCAATATCATGTGATTTTCAATAGTACCCCAGTACATCGTTTTAAGGCTGGATTTACTTATCTGACTCAGAGTTTCTGGTTCACTCCAATGTACAGCCAACCGCAGTTTACCCAGCAGGTTCTTAACTGTAGACATCCAAGGGATTTTGTCCACACCGGATACTATCATTAACTCCCGGAGCCCCAACTATATAGGAGGCAAGTGCTTCAGTAGTCCACAACCGGTGCCAGAACATAAGTACCTGCACACCAATTTTATGTGACACACTGTTCTGACCAAAATCCAAATAAAGAGGACTCAGGGGAGTAGACACTGGAAGATTCACTAGTGATGTAAAAAACTTGTGTTCAGTAGTCAAAAGATTATTAAAATTTGAACAACCCCAGAGTTCTGCACCATAAAGGGGTGCCCCTAGTGCTTTAGTGTTATAAATTTCCAGTGCTGGCCCCAACTTTCTTGATGTCGTTTTCCCTTGGATTTTCACAATGCTTGCAGTTTGGTATATCTGGCGCTTTAGCTATTTGTGGGGCCCAATTCATATTCTGGGTGAGTTTAATACCCAGGTAATCCATCTCTTTAACTAATTCTAATGGTTTACCACCCACATACAATTGTCTCATACATTTAGCCTTCAAGTTGGAAGAAAAGAGCATGCATTTTGTTTTCGAGCTATTAAGCTCCAACTCGCGCCTCATGCAGAATTCCTGAAAGTCATTCAACAGCTGCTGCAGCCTGCGAATAGGAGGGCTGGGGCCCACTGCCCTCCGATTTTTGGAGCGTCACAGCCATCCTTTCTCAAACATTCAATGACATCATTGATACAGAGGGTAAACAGGGTAGGTGCCAATACGCACCCCTGCCTAACTCCCCTGTTAATATGTATAGCTTCTGTCAGGGCATCTCTATCATCCCATCTCACTTGGGCCTGGGTATTAGCATGGAGTCTTATTCAAATATTAAGAAGAGGTGCTGGCACTCCAAGGAGTCCTAACTTTACTACTCCTAAACTGAGAAAAATCCTAACTTTAAGACTTAACTTTAAGACTTTCGGTATTCACAGAAGGCATTTAGGAGTCCGAAAGTTAGGACTCCTAACTTCTGTGAATACAGAAATCAGTAAGTGCCTTCTGTGAATACCAAAATGAGTAAGTACCTTCTGTGAATTCCAAAATGGTAGTAAGTTTAGGATTTAGACTTAAGTTAGTTCTGTGAATCGGGCCCATAGTGATTAGTCAATTCCCAATCAGTCATTAGTTTCTCCACAGATACTAATCATGAGTGTCAATTTGTGAGGCCTATTAAAATTAGGGGCAGACTACATGTGTGTACTTTGCATAAATTCCACAACAATTAGGCAAAATCATCGAAACACAAACATTTCATTTAGTGTTATATTATAGCATGAAATGTGTCCCTGATGGACACAAGAATGCATTTTGCACAAAACAAATAGTACAAAAAACACAAGTGCTGCAAACAATTGCTGCTTGTATTCTGGTTGTGTGCATTGTTCACTGGCTTCTGTGCTAAAATGTCACTTCTTGATGTGGCATAATAGCATCATTTCTGGTATTTAACGTAACAAACATACCATGATATTCATAAAATTATATGGGATTGCTCTGACATAATAGAAACTTTGCCTACACCTAGCTCTCCCATTTCATGGACAGATGACCAGCCTGAGTAGGTTTTAGTCCACAGCAGTTACCATGCTGCGACTAATGGCAGTGAACCTCGTAAATTTAAATGTACGTACTGGGGTTTGATAGATGAAAATATACGGTAGCTAGAAAGTCACCATCATGGTAAAAAATTATTATATAAGTATTAGACAGGCAGACAGTGCTTAAAATGAGGCGGTGATTGCAGATGAGACCTCATTTTTGGGAACCGGAATTTAAAAAAAGCCGGAAAGAAGGAGGAAGAGAAAGATGGAAAAACAGTAATAAAGCAGCCTTATTATGCGGCACCCCAAGAACCTTTGACCACGCTGGCCACTGGATTTGGTACCAAACTTTGGGCCTGGCACCTATTCTTTTGCAAATTAAGCTCTGCAGACATATTGCACATGGCATAACTGAGATTGGCAGTAAACAGAAAACATTATGGCATATGATTTATGCTGGGGCTATGGCTCGACCATTGTGTCAATTGTTTTTCAGACAGACAGGCTTGAGTTTCATCTCACCCTGCTGCAGTTCAAGCACCATTTGAAGAAACAAAGGAAATAATGGATTATTTGAGGTTTTATACCCAAATCATCTAAGCTCACTTACAGAGCAGCAAAAAAAACAAGACGATTAAAACTGGAAGAACTATAGCCGGGTTAGAAATTTGTGGAGGACTTTTCCTAAAAAATGGCAAGCACTGTAGTAGATAACATTACTTACTTTTTCAAAGATGCGAGGCTACAGCTCAATCTGCTCCTGAAACTGCCCTTTGGTGTTTCCAGATCCCTAATGAAAAGTTGTACTGAGCCCAGCATGGTGGCACATACATGCAGGCCTGAACTAGTGACCACATCAGTCCATTACTGAGGGAACTTCACTTTCTCTCCTTCCTGACCACACCAACTGCAAGGCAAGCTGCATCATGAATAATGCCACACTGACCAGCACAACTGCCTATCTGGCTGACAAGCTCACCATCTCTACTGGCTCTTGGCACAGCAGCAAGGGGGACACCATCAAACCAGAGGCAAAGATGTGCAGGATGTTACCAAAACAAAGCAACAGACTCATTATGGAGTAAGTCGGCCATGCCCAGAACCCAAAACCTCCTCCGTAGAACCACTCCGCCGTTCAGGCTGTACTTACCACTACTGCCTTTCAGCTGTTTTTTATGAAACAAATCCCACATACATACATATACCTCCATTTCTATTTTTCCTAGTAGAGCAAGCATCACCAGCTTCATGTTCTTGCCGGCAATGAGGTCAATGTTCTTTTTTCTCATAAGAGAACTTTCACAACTTCAAAAGTATAGCCTAGCAGTGCCAGACATGCCATGTTTCTGCAGTCTTCCTATCTAGCAACTGTTCACATGACAAGGCCACAGTGCTACAGTATGTGCTTTCATGTTACTAATGGCCCTATGTTTCATCCATTATGTAATCCTTATCAAGCACATATTGTAGATAACCGTAATGAATTAGATCTTGACTAAATACATTTTTTGTACAGCCATTTGTCTCAAGTTCTACCATTTAGGGATGCAAGAGACTGCTGCAATAATTGACTTTTTCAGGGCACAAGTCCTAAAAATAGAAGTGAGGGGCTAACCAAGTTAAGCATTATGAAAGTGACATCACAGGATGTGACGTCAGTACATGTGGCATTGTGTGTGGTATCACAGGAAGTGGCATCACAGCCCATCCCCTCGCAGGAAGTAACATCAAAAGGAGTGACGTCAGATCTTAAGAACTTCAATTCTATTATGAGTATGTGTGGGAGCATTACCAGATTTCACAAATGAAAGCTGATCAGTACCTAAGCCTGTGCCTTGAGTTCTTTATCTGAAGGAATTAATATCCCAAATAAGGATAACGTTTATTGTCTGACTATCTACAATAGACAACTCACTAAACTCTACAAGCCAGGTGTACTAAATTTGGCACCAAGAACAAAGCACGGTCCAGGCTTTGCATTACAAATGCTAGAAACTACAATTGTGAATCACAACCCTGTAGCATTTGCTAACCTACCAACATACAACTATTATATACACTGACACTTTTTGCACACTTTGCCCATTATGAACATATTTAAGCTGCACCCTGCATTTGGTATTCTGACCATGGCAAATGTTATTCACTATGAAAGATACAGTTATAACTGGATAGTCTGCACCTAGATTAACAAAGACATTATGACCCGTGCTATATTGTCACAGGATGTTTAACCATAAAGAATAAGTAATTAATGAGACCTTTTACATTATTAAATCTAGAAAACGTGAGTGATAAAATCACTTTCAAAAATCCCATGCATCTGGTATCTTTTTGTTGTGATATTGAGTAGGATTTACCTTCCTATATACTGAGTATCACCTGCATGGCAATGAGCAGACAGATATTTGGAAAAAGGGGACCCCTATATAATATAGTAGCACTTGCTATACATAGGGAAGAAACAGAGTTAGGAAAGGTCTATAGCAAAGTGACAGACATTGATTAAATAGTACAATTTGCATTTTTTTGTAAATAAAAACCTAGACTGAAACAGTATATTAAAGTCCACTTGTGTACAGAAACCAATGAGCAAAATAATTTCTGATAGAGCTTTATTGTTTATTGTTGTTGACTATTTTCTTTTGTTTTCTACTATTTTTTGTATATATAGTTTTTATAAGTGATTATGTGTTTAAATTTTATATAGTCTTGAATTAAAAAATACAAAAGAGAGAATACAAAATCAATAGACATGAAACATATATACAGTGATGAAGGCAAAGCGGTAGACAGACACCTTTTAACATATAGAAATGGATTTCAAAGAAGCAGCAGAGGGCCCATAGGATCTGTGAAGAAAGATCTGTGATACCAAGATAGTTTAATATGAGTGATGTTAACATATGTATGGTGCTGAAACCCCTTTTGCAGTCAATTGAAGTCACTAGTAGTACGTTTATTGCCCCTCAAAATAGGTCACCATTGTTCTGTAATCTCATTGTCGTAAATCTCAATATAGACTCTGAAACCTGAAAGGGTTTATAATTAAAAGAGAATCTCCTGCACAGGACAACACACTAACAAAAACCAACGAGGGTGAAAAACGAAAGCTTGTCACTGAAGTAAGTGTGTTCATGCACTGCATTTACCATGATGCAACGGGGCAAATTGAGTGCTGGGATGTGAAGAAGTGAGTGCCCACCCCCTCCTCTTACCAACAAAAACTACATTCACTCAAAATTACTCTCATGTGCATTTGTTTAAGGGGCCTGATAGGAGGCTGTTTCTGAAGCCATTGGTGTATTCAAGGTCCTTAGAAACTTGGATATGCAACACTTGCAAAACATACATGAGTTGCCTGTACATGCTGTGTGGCCATGACTCGTTCTGCTCTAACCCCACATAGTAGAATATCCTAAGAAAAAGTAGCACAAGAATGCAAGAAGAACATTTCTGCATCCAAGTCTCAAGTGGTCGACATCAGTAAAGAAAAAATATCAAACATTGGGGGATTTTTAAATCCATAAAGGAATAATAATCCAGAGTAACATTTTAAAAAGAGTAGTGAAACTGGCCAGTTAACTGTTGTCTTAACAGTCTCATAATACCGAGACCTATGTGTAGTGTGCAGATATGCTTGAATTCAAAGCAATGCCACCTCAAATTTTCACAACTGTGGAAAATTAATGTAATTAGAACCGCAGAGTTGAATTAGGAACATATGAAGTTATGTGATACAGAGAATGACTAGAGTGAGGATTTCATGCACTGCGTTCGTACACTTTGATGATTTTGATAAAAAATCGAATACAGCTTATTTGAATTGAATTGACTGGAGTGAGGTCCGAATAACTTGCAAGAAAAGTGCTAGAACGTGTCAGACAGATCAGTGGCAAAGGCGTGTGAAACGAAGAAAGCACCATCCGTGCCCTGTTTGGAAACCATCCAACATGCTTCCAGAGTTTATGAAGTGACTTATGAAACCATGGCACAAGAAATGTACACACCAACGCTCCTGACTTTGGAAGAAGATGACTCCCACTTATGTAAGCTTCACGTAAAACAATGTTGCCTTTTGTCAGCGTAAAACTTCATTTACCCAAAGGTTAAATAAACTAACTCTGCCGCCAGCTCGCTCCACAAGGCATAATATCCCATACCCAGTACATTTACATGTGGATGTGATTGTTTTAGCTGCCGAAACTATCCAGAGGTGAGCCTGTCTTCATGTGTGAAGTGCTAACTTAGCCATACCCACCACTTAATGGGTCTGTTGTGGGCACCTGCACTCATTTTATCAGATTGAGGCCCATTTTTCAGGAACAAGCCATGATCCAGGGCAAGAGACAAATAGAGAAAGGGAATAAAGAAGGAGAAGGAGAGATAGGAAAGCAATGATGAAGTTTGAAAACTGGATGAAAAATGAACTTGCAAGAGTAACATAAAGTCAAAGCAAGCGTGGGGCAGTGGAAGAAAAAAGTAATGACAATCTTGGTATTCAGCAATGGGACCATAAGAAAATATTTGAGGCTAAGCATTTATGTTTTTACAAATTATACACAGCCCTCCAAAAGGTTGTCACATGCACATTTCAAAGCAGACATCTCTCATTTTCTTATTGCTGGCATCACTATACCTAAACCACCCTCACCTTCATCAGTGCACCTGAAGGACAGCTCACTCTGGAATCAGTACCACCAGAATACCTACACAAATAATAGGCCATAAATTTCACAGGAAACATCCTTTACGATGCAACTTTTACCACGCAGTGCCTTTACAACGCAGGTTTTTCAACGCAAGTCATTACAACAAATTGCGCTGGGGAGGGTGCTCTAGGATAGGTAATAGTTTAATTTACTATCCAACACCTTCCCTACTATCCACGGGGACTGGAGTTGAAATAGTAAATTAAACTATTCACTATCCAGCACCCCCAACGCAAGTCGTTGTAACGACTTGCGTTGAAAAACCTGCATTGTAAAAGCATGCGTGGTAAAAGCATGCGTTGTACCAACGTACATCCAATTTCACAGCCGCACATCAAAATAAGAGTAAGCTACCCAGTACCCAAGGAGGACAAGGACATGGTGAAGGAGTTAACTCACAAGAAAAGGGTCATTCCAATCCTAAATAGCACGTTCAAGAAAATGATGGCCTTTCTAAGAAAATATTGCTAGTTGGAGTAGACAAATTTCATGGGTGTGGCGATGTAGGAAAAGTGAGAGACATCACAACCTAAAGCCGGTAATCAGAATCTACATTAGACAACATTTACTAATACAAACTTTGCACTTCCTTGACGTATACTGCAAACATGGTGCACTGGAGAAGGCCTACTTTTTTTCAGTATCAATGACCTGTCATCTCGCCTATTCACTCTAACCTAATCCTGAAGGACCCAGCCCCATATAAGCACACAAGATATTTCATTGCATACAAAGCATTACTCTAAATTACATCAACCTGGTGGACCTAAGAGTCAGCAGTGGTTTCTGTGTGAGGGTGTTGGGGCTCTGCCCCCTTTACATTCATCCCCCAGGGTCGGCCATTACAAAAGTGAAAACAAATGCTTTTAATTTGCTTTTAAAAAAATGTACACACACCTCTTGCTTGGGGCTATGCTGGGGCTGTTGTTGCAGTGATCATAACTGATGACAGTCTCATGTCACGTGATACTGGCAGAGATGATGATGCATTCCACCGTGAATCTACAGTATTTGCCGGGCTGACAAGCCCACAGCCCTGAGGCATGTGAGGTCATTGGCTTGACAAAGACATATCCTCGAGGACCAGTCTCCACGTCCCAACGACATGGGGTAAAGTTAGCCCCAGGCCCTTCAGGCTGAACCCTTGTAATGTCAGGGCTTCTCGTCAGTTAGGAAGTGGAGAGGGTGGTAATAAGACATATGAGACAGGGCAAAATGTAGGGAGACACCTTGCTCTAAAAACCCGGCAAATTCAATCTCGTAACTCCATACAAAGCATTGACTATGGCGGCCACAAATATACCACCCAGGAAGAAATAGCTAATTGTTTCCAGTATTACCAAAAACTATACCAGAATGAAGACAAACAATCGATTGATGAAACTAAAGAGTTCCTAGTCAACTGGCTTAGAGAGACTAACATGGTACAAACCATTGATGGTGATACAAAGAAAGAACTAGATAAAGAAATCACCAGAATAGAAGTAGAGCTGGCAATAGCGGAATTAGCTGCAGCGAAAGCAGCAGGACCCGACAAGATACCCCTAGACCTATACAAAATATTGGGTAAAGTAATAATCCCATTTCTGTATGATCTCTTCTTAGGTATTCAATGGCATGGAAAACCCCCGGAATCGTGGAAACAAACAAACATAGCCGTCTTTAAGAAAAAGGATAAATCTCCCGAATTGACAACATTATACAGGCCGATCTCACTGATCAACTCAGACTCTAAAACATATCCCAAAACATTTTTGCTAACCGTCTTGGTAAGATCATTGAACAACTAGTGTCTCCCTGGCAACACAGGTTTATACCAGGCAAAAGTACCACCGATCATACACGTAGAGTAATATCTCTTTTCGACATAATGAAAATAGAGAGAGGTCAGATGTCGCTGATTTTGTTAGATGCCGAAAAGGCTTTTGACCGGGTCTCCTGGCAGTTTCTTTGGGAAATATTAGCCTTTAATAACATCGGCCCGGGGTTTATAAAATCAATGAAAGCCCTCTACGTGGACCCAAAAGCCAGAATCTTGACAGGGGGCTGCGAATCTGAAAATATTAAAATCCAGAGAGGCACGCGACAAGGGTGTCCGTGCTCACCACTGCTATTCGCACTCTACATCAACCCCTTAATTATCAAGCTATTAACATCGCCAGCGATAACACCAATAAAAACTGGCATATACAACACTAAAGTCCTTGCCTACGCCGATGACGTTGCGGTCCTAACAACTAACCCTACTGAGGCCTTAGCCGAAATAGAAGCAACCACGAAAATATTTGGGCTCTATTCGGGATACTCTTTAAACCAAGACAAAACGATGGTAATATGCACTGATAATACACCATATATAAGTCAATTCAGAGTTAAAAATGCAAAATATCTAGGAGTAAATATCTCGTCTAATACTGATGATATTAATACGTTAAATTATGACCCTCTAATTACAAAAATAAAAGGAGATTTACTTAAAGTCAATAACCTTCATCTATCTATAATTGGCAGAAGTAACTATGTAAAAATGACAATATTTCCAAAGATACTTTACCTGTTTCGAGCAATCCCTATTCTAATTAACAACACTTCTATGAAAAAGATAAACCAAGCAATATCATCGTTTATCTGGAGCTATGGGAAGATAAGAAGAGCGCTACCTAAGCTAGTATTACCAACTTCTAGAGGCAGCCTAGCGATACCAAATTTAACTTATTATATGTGGGCAGTCATTCTACAACAAATGACATTTCTAACTACATCCAACTATCATGATCAAAACAGGCCACTACATGACATACCATCTATTTATGAACTAACATTAGGAAGCACAGCCAGAGGACTACTACTAAGACAAATTGAGCCCTCCTACTTCAAAAAGATCAAATTCAAAATTATTACAGATGCTTTTAAAATTTGGACTTGCATTACTAAAACACTTCTAATCCCTAAATATACAAAATACACACCCCTATGGCACAGCTCAGTAATACCCCAATACCTTAATGATAATACAACTAAATGCTGGGAGAACTTAGGCCTTATCACCATTGGTGACTTTCTAAACCTAGATGGTAGAACAACATTTGATGAATTATATATTTTTTTTTGTTTAAGAAATTTTTATTAAGCATTAAAACAGTAATACACGAAACATGTCATGAAAAATTAGGAAAAAGTACATATGAGTATAATAATAATTGAAAGACATCAATCTACAGAAATTTATATAGAGAAAAGAAAGGTATGAAAAGATAGAAAGGAGAAAGAAGAAAGGAAAGAAGCGAAAAGGAGAAAAGAAAAGGAGGAAAGTAGAAGAAAAGGAAAGAGAAGAGGAGAGAAAGAGGAAGATAAGGAAGTAAAACTAAGGGATCATAAGGGACAAGAAGCACGCGGTAAGGGAGAAGGATTAGAAGAGAGATAGGAAGTAAAGGGAAGCCATAATAAATCAGATTTAATTTTCAAAGGGATAGAGGTAGAAGAGGCAATAGAAATTCTATGTTCATCACATATATAATTCCACCATGTGTGGACCGAGAGTTTAGAATTGTCTTTCCAGCACGATAAAATAACTTTAAATGCAAGTGCAATAAAAAGGTCTAACAACTTAGCAGAAGAGGGTGTACTAATATCAATATCATCAGCTAAAGAACCTAAAAATATGTGTATAAAAGACAATTGTGAAGAAAGAGATAACATTTTCATACAAATATTCCAAACTTCAGTCCAAAAAGATAAAACTGGGGAACAATAATAAAGTTGGTGTTGTAGAGTACCAGGGTCTTTAGAACAGGACCAACATAAAGGAGAGGAGGTTGGAGAAAATTTATGGATAGTAACCGGTGTAATAACAACTCTGTGATAAATAAAAAGTAGGGATTGAGTAATGCGTGCAGCAACAGAAACTTTAAAGAGTCGAGACCATAAACGATCCCACAATGCAGTGTCAAAGGAGACATCCAGATCAGTTTCCCAAGCAGTCTCTACTGTAGACTTAAAACGGACAGAACAATCAGATAATAAAAGTGAATATACAAGGGCAGCTTTAGGTTGTTGAGTGGAAAAAAGAGGGTAAAGTGGGGTGACAGGAGTAAAAGAAGAAAAAGAATCAGAGGAAGAGGATAATGAGGGTAAATGAGATTGAATAGCAGAGATTATAATAGAATATTCAGCAAGAAAAGAGGCGGGTAAGTTAAACTTATTTTGTAGATCCACAAACGAAAGGAGATTAGAATCAAGAAAAAATTGATGTACAAACATTATATTCTTTTCTTTCCAGTGTTTAAAGTAAAATGATTTACCTTTATATCGAAGAAATTTGTTGTACCAAACTACGGATGATAAAAAACATTGTAGAGGGGAAAGGGAAGAGGAAAAAACATTTTGCAAGGTAGATTGGCAATATTTCAAAATAGGATACTTGGATATAAAGGTACAGTTTGACATGAAAGGAACATGTTGAAATGAGAAATCTTTCAAAAAAGAGCGTTCCAGGAGCACCCATTTAGGAACAGGAGTATCAAGGAAATCATATGCCAAGGAGAAGGATTGTTTGATAAGAAAGGCAGAATGATAAGAGCCAAAATCAGGGTAACGAACACCACCTTCATTTTTAGGGCGAACCAACTTATGTAATCCAATGCGGGGATGTTTATTGTTCCACAAAAATTTTGTGCATATGGAATTGATACGGGAAAAATAGGATTTAGGGATTTTGAAGGGGAGCATAGAGACTGTATATAAAACATGAGGGGTAATCATCATTTTGATAGTATCTAATCTACCCCACCAAGAAAGAAATAGGGGAGACCAAATCTGTAGGAGGGATTGAATTTTCTTAAATAACGAATCAAATGTTATTTTAAGGGTATCTTTTAGAGAGGAAGAAAACCATATGCCGAGGTATTTAATTTTAGAAGGACACCATGCAAAATCAGTATTATTAAACATATATTGAAAACACAAAGAATTAAGGGGAAGCACTTCAGTTTTGGATAAATTGAGCTTATATCCTGATATTGAGGAATATAACTGAACTTCATCTAAAAAGGGAGGGAGGGAAGATTCAGGATTGGACATGTAAATGAGGACATCATCAGCGTATGCTGAAAGCTTGGTTTCGACAGAGGGGAATTTTAAACCTGTAATGTGAGGGTTAGAACGAATACGTTGCAAAAAGGGTTCAAGGCATAGGATAAATAATAACGGGGAAAGGGGACAGCCTTGTCTTGTACCTCTTGTTAAAGAAAAAAATCTGGAAAATTGGTTGTTAACAAAAATACTGGCACGGGGAGAGGAATAAAGGAGTTTGATTAACGCTATAAACTTTGGTCCAAAGCCAAACCAGGTGAGGGTTCGAAACATGTATTGCCAATTAATACGATCAAAAGCTTTTTCAGCATCAAGGGAAAGGGCTGCTAACGGGGTTTTGACATTTTTGCTGTGAGAAAGGACATTGGAAAAAAGACGGGCATTATCCGCAGCAAGTCTGCCCTTAACAAACCCCACCTGGTCTGTGTTGATTAGGCGAGGGATAATGGAATCAAGGCGAGAGGCAAGGATCTTAGCGAAAATTTTACAATCATAGTTTATTAAGGAAATGGGGCGGAAATTCTTACATTGGGAATGGTCCTTATCAGGCTTCGGGATGATGACAATGAGGGCGTCCAAAAACGACCCAGAGGCCTTAGCTTCAAAAATAAAAGAATTAAATAATTGAAGGAGCTTGGGAGCAAAAAATGAATGAAAGGAGGAGTAAAATTCAATCGGCAGGCCATCAGGACCAGGGGCTTTTGATTTCTTAAGGGAATGAATAGCTGAGGTAATTTCTTGGAGAGTAATTTCACGTTCTAGGTGTGTAAATTCAACAGGAAGGTCAGGGGGGGGGGGAAGGCCTTCAAAAAAAGTTGTTAAGTTAGCGTCAGAAGGGTGAGTATCATCTGTATATAAGGCTTGATAGTAATTGTGAAAAACTTCAGCAATGTCTTCATCGGAGGTAACCAGCTTGTTGAGTGAATCATTAAGAATTGGGCCGACAGCTTTGCGTTCAGATTTGATTTTCAAGTAGTTGGCCAGCATTTTACCTGCTTTGTTCTGACCCCCATGATACTTAGATTTTATTTTAAGGAGGGTATGACACGCTTCATTAGTTATAATTTTATTGAGATCTGTTTTGGCATGAATCAGGTCCTGAAGGGCAGATGGGGATTTGGAGGAGAAATATGAATGTTCAAGGGTTTTAATATGTTTAAGTTGATCTTCATATTTTTGCTTATTAAGCTTCTTTTTGGCAGAAACATAGGAAATCGTAAAAGCACGAAAAGAGGCCTTAAAAGCATCCCAAGTGTTGGGAATAGAAGTATCAACAGGGTCATTAAAGGAAAAGTATTCATTAAAAAACTCAGTACATTTTTTCATAAAAGTGGCATCAGATAAAAGAAAAGAGTTAAATTTCCAACGACTAAAATTGGAGGGAGTAATGGATAAATCCAGGTAGTGTAGACCGGTGCATGGTCAGAAATAAAAATAGAGCCAATAACAGATTTTTGAAGGGAGGGAAGGAGAGACTTACTGATCATAATGTAATCAATCCTTGAGCGTGTATGATGGACATTAGAGAAAAAAGTATATTCTAGTAAATCAGGATTACACACTTTCCACGAGTCATAAAGAGGACGAGAGGCAATGGCAAATTGGAAGGTCTTATGGGTTTTGTCAGGTTGGAATTTACTTGAAGACAAACGGTCTGAAAAAGGGTCTAACCACTGGTTAAAATCACCAGCAACGATGAAATTAGGACAGTCAATGGATGCAATAAGCAATTTAATGTCTTTCCAAAATTTGGGATCTGGACGAACAGGGCCGTAAATATTCAGTAAGACCATCGTTTTGTTATGAATAACCACCTTTGCCATTGCCCAACGACCTTCATCATCATTTTGGGAGGAAATAATTTGTGCATTTAAAGACTTGTGAAATAGTATAGCAACCCCTCCTTTTTTGTTGACCGCAGGGGAAAACACAACCTGACCCACCCATTGTCTTTTCAATTTAAGAGAATCAATGTCCGAGCAATGAGTTTCTTGAAGAAAGACAACCTGTGAATGAAATTTGGTTAAGTGAGACAATACCTTCTGACGCTTGACAGGATGACCAAGACCACGAACATTCCAAGAGACAAAATTACACATGTCGGAAGGAGGAAGGGATGGACGAAGGGTGGAGGCAACACACAGCAGGGAGATCACTATATAAGGGGAGACAAAAAATAACGGTTAAACATTGGAGTGGGAGAACGCTCATGTCAAGAAAGGAAAGAGAGATGAAATAGTGTGGAAGAAAGAGACGGAAAAGTAAATAAAACAGCAGAGGTAGCTTGAGAAGAAGGAAGAAAGGAAAGAAAGAGAAGAGAAAGAAAGAAGAAAGATACATAAAAGAAGGAGATAGGATTAGAAAACAGGTCAAGGCACAAAGGCTTGATCTGAAAGGAGAACAGTAACCAAAATGTATGAGACGCGGGTACACCAGAGAGAGGACAGGACCCACGAGCAATCCATAAACGGACAAATTAGAAAGGATAAACACAAGGATGTGAGAAGAAAGTCTAGAACAAAATAGAAGGGAGAGATATGATAAGTGAATATATAGGAATTAAAGCAGTAACGTTGGAAGAGGAAAAACATTGATAGAAGAAAAAGCATTAGCTGGCAGTTTCCATGTTGGACGGTGTGATGCTCATCAGGTAGTCTCGAAGTTTCTGTGGATCATCATACGACTTGGTACGACCATTATGTGTGATCTTACAGAAACAGGGATGAAGAATTCCATATTGAATGTTGAGTTGTCTCATCGTGGGACGAAGGTTCAGGAATTCCTTACGTCGAGCATTGGTAGCAGAAGAGAGATCCTGGGAAATAAAGATGTTGTGGCCAGACCACTGGAGACGACGTTTAGCCCTGGCAGCTTTTAGAACAGCCATGAGTTCTGTGAACTCCAAGAATAGCATGATGATTCCACGTGGTTTGGATGCGTTGGAATTGATACGACCAAGGCGATGCGCTCTCTGGATGTTGAGAGGATGAGTCGATGGGGAGAGTTCCAAAAGTTCTTGAAGAAGTTTCCGAATAAAAGAGACCATGTCTGACCCCTCCAAATTTTCCGGAACACCATAAACGCGTAGGTTGTTGCGTCTATTTCTATTTTCCAAATCCTCGGTGTGCAATTTGAGTTTGTGGATTTCTTGTTCCAAAAGTGGAATCTTGGTTGAGAGGTCTTGGACATCGCTGACACGTTGCTCTAAGTTCAAAACCTTATTTTCCATGACCACCCAGCGCTCCTCGATCTGCTGAAGTTTAGCGTTGGTAGCAGTCATAAACGGTTGAAGACCACGCACCTCCTCAAGGATTGAATCCAAAACAGGATTAGACGAAGAGTTTATGGGGGAGGGTGGGTCATTCTTTTGTCTTTTGGGTTTCGTTCCTGTTTGCGATAACTTCGGCGAAGTTGAGATATTTGCCATGATGCTGATTGAAGAAAGGAAGCTTCGTCCAGTAACGCAGTCGAATATGAAATAAAACGTGGATACCCAAACGTGAAAGGGGCACACCTTGTGGCAAAAAAGAAGGCACTGAGACACACTATTTATCAGTGTGCAAGTGAGGAAGCAGCCACACGAGGACAAACAGGAAGCATCCACTGACTCAGAAGCTTGATATTGCGGCAAAACAACATGGCATTATGGAGTATCAGATGAAATGAAGTATAACACCAAGACAATCACATGGAGGCATAGATAGTGCAATAAGGTATTGGAGGAGACTGATGGTCATTAGGGGTGAGAAGAGTAAGAAACCTGTAGGGGCGCTGAGGCATTCATTACATTCCTTGAGCATGAGTAGGAGTTCAGGCATCCAGAGGCACAAAATGGCGGTCGTTCCACCTCAGAGAAAAAATTGCGCTTTTAAAATGAAAAGCGGTAGTGGCATCAACAGTGAAAAGTAGACCACAGCGACTCATGAGTGAAGTAGGATAGTATGTAGTAATTGTGCCACATTAGCGCCAGAGCGCAGGGGGGAAGAGCAGAAATATTGCAGAGAGATAAGCCGGATCGGCAGCATACAAAATGGCGGCCGTTCGCGTTGCGCAGCGAAGGAATATTTACCAAAGCAAATTGTCATTGCAAATGAGCTCTCTCCGGCCAGTAAAATGCTTCATTGCGGAGTCCCCACCTTCCGATGTTAATAGCTGTGAAGAAAACCGCTCAACAAGCGGTTTCGACGGTGTCTCACGGCATCCGCGGAATGTCCGAAGCGGAGCTCACGGAGAACACGTCCTCGATCGCCGGCGCGCTAGCCACGCCCCCCGATGAATTATATATTAAATACCAGATCCACCCCACGGATTATTTAAAATGTATCCAAATATATACATCATTAAGACAACACATCACAAATATAGAGCTAAAATCGATACCACTCATAGACCTGATACAAAAGGCATCAACCAGAATAAGTGACATATATGAGATCTTCTTGAGTAATCACCCTGATGACTTAGAAAAATTAGAAACTAGTTGGGCCAATAAATTAAACAATCCTAACGTCGACTTAGACATGACTCTACAACTATCTTCCAAAGCCATATTAGCAAGCAATTTAAAAGCCCAAATCTATAAAACGATATGCAACCTATATTACACACCTTCCAAATTATTTTCTTGGGGTAAGATTGACCATGATAAATGTCCCAGATGCGCACTTGGTCCTGCAAACCTGATACATATGTTTTATGATTGTCCCAAATTAGAACAAATTAAGGAAAGTATTGTAAAATACTGGACTGAGATCTTCGGCCATGAAATCAAAACCTCATCAACTTTGTTCCTGCTTGGCTATGACAGCTCTCTAGAACTCAACAACTCAGAAACTTATACAACTTATATATGCACTGCCATCTATAGAATCATCTTAGCAACCCGTTGGAAGGACTCTGAGGCCCCAGCATTTCAGGGATGGCTTAACAGACTTTTAGCAATATATAAACAAGAAATGGCCATCTATAAAACTAGAGGGAAAAAATCTAGATTATATGGGGAATTGGTCTGGTCTTCAGTTGCTAGCTGGTATGATCAACAGAGGGACTAAGACTAAAATCTATTTAGGCAAGTTTGATATATGTACTACGGCCATAAAGATTTGAGAATTGGAAAACGATTTTATATTTTCTTTTTCTCTCATAATTATTAATATCGACTGTTAATATACCTGCCACAATTTGTATATTTGTATATTTACTTTACATTATGAAATTCTCAAAGTTTTTTGCCTTCTAATACTCGTAATGCAATATGTGTTTAATTATGTATTTTTCGAACATGCTCAATAAAAATTTTTAAAAAAAGGAAGTGGAGAGGGTGGTCTCCCCACCCTGTTCCTACTCAAGGGGGTTGAGTCATGCCCTCCGATGATTTGGGGCTGGGTATGGGATAGAGGTTGCAGGTAGTCAGGAAGCTAAGACATTGAGTCTAAACCATGCAGACACCATCATTTATTTTCAGTTCCAGTGTTTCACTGGCAGCCAGGAGCTGTGGAGTAGACAAGGTGGTGTGCACTGCAGGTGCATGTGTGCATTACCTAGAACATTCCTTGCCCTGGTCTAATACGAACGTCTGGCTTGTCGGTGCCCCAGTGAAGTAGAAACATTTCTCTGACAGGTTTTTTCCGATTGTGCCTGTCTGTGTTGTTATAGCGAATGTGTATTGGGTTGCTGGTGCCAGAGTAATCTGGAAGAAATGTGGCATTTTCTCGCACTTCATAAGAACTTTATATTTAATCTGATGATGACATTAAGATACTTTAACTGTCATTAACTTATGAGAAATTAGAACTTCTTAATAGTGAGGCGTGGCATTGCCCGTTGCTCCCCCTCTCCTGCCTCTTGTGACTGTAACAACGTCAGCACAACAATCCTAGTCCCACTGCTGCCAGTTTGATCCCACTGCCCGAAGGCCTGCCAGTTGGAATTCCATCGCCATTCTTCTTTCTGGGCACTTCATTTCAGTGTGTTGAGGTAGCTTTATTGAGGATTTCTGTTGATTATTTAGCATTTTTTGTTTCACTTGGTGTCTTAGCTCTAATTGTTAGTGTTATTTTTCACTACAATTCTGGGTTACTAGTCTCCTGGTTGCTCCGCCTGTTTCCTTCCATTTCACTCAGGGTCGCACCATTGTTCACTCTTCCGCCCTGACAGCCCCTCCCACATCCCAGGGCTACTTATGGAGGCCGCTCTGCAAATGCACATTGGCCGAGCACAGTATGCACACCAAAAGCAAGTCTGTCAGCGACCATCCTCGCCTGTGCCTAGTGCCAGGTCCCCTCGCCACCCCACCATCCACCACTACACCGCCAAGGAGTTCCTGACCCTGGACCATGGACATTGGTCCAACAGTTGATTCACAGCCTCCCCTCGATCAACTAAAGGACCCTTTATCTGCTGCTATTGCCTGCACCGGACCACCCATCTCTCCCGCTCAGAAGACTGCAAACAACCCAGCACCACTCTGATACATCCTGCTCAATGCCCACTCCCACTGCAAACACGTCATGAACATCTGGGATACCATCATCATCATCTCCCCGGACATTGCCTTCTTCCCCCAAGCATGGCTCAACCCCTCTTCGAACCCTTTCATTGCCGCCGTAGAACTCCAGACAGCTACAAAATGATATACAGAGACCACACCAACAAACACTGCTGGGGTATTGCAATCATCTTCAAGAAAACCATTCGATACACCGTTACTAACGACGATTCTATGCCTCTCATGGAACACCTTAACTGTTGATTACAAACCAATGATAAAACCAAGAAAAAAGGCACCCTTGCCTTCAGATCCGTGTAACCTCGGTACTCTTTTGCAACAACATTGCTAACCTTTTCGACCCTCTTATCATCAACTCCCTCCACCTTGTCCTGCTTGGTAACCTCAACTTCCAAATCGACACACCAGTATCACTAACTCTGCTGTCCTCCTGGAGAATCTTGGCAACATCGACCTTACCCAACTGGTCACTGAACAAATGCACAAAGCCGGACACACACTCAATATCATATTGACCTCCAGCGGCAAAATCAAATTCAACCTAGTCACAGAACCCTCCTGGACGAAAATTGTTATTGTTCACTTTACAATATCTGACGCCTAGCACCCCGCCGCCAAACACCACAGCACCTCCAACCGCACCTGGGGCAAGGTAACCGAAACCCTATGGACACCTCAAACCCAAAACTCTAGCAGACATTGAACAGGCCTTCCAGAACTTCTCCACCTGAATCCAAAACTGCGCTGGAGGATTGGCCCCACAAAAACCAACAATTCTGGAACCAAGCCTGCTGGTACACCCTGGAGCTCAGAACCACCAAGTGCAACTGCCACCACCACGAGAAGTAATGGTGTGCCTTTAAGAACCCCTCACAGAGCCGATCTCAAAGCAGCTCTCAGCAACAACCACCTACGCATCAAAGAAGCCAAGAAAACAGCACTCACCACCCGCATCGACACCGAGGCCTGCCAGCCGGAACTCTACAAAATTGTCAAGGAATACGCCAACCCAACATCCACAGAAAACACCATTTCTCCTCCCAAGAACTCTGGGACATAAATAATTTAAACGTACTTAAAATACTTAAACTTAAAATTAATAAATAATTAATGTAAATTAAAAAATTTATTTTTATTTTAAAATATATATATATATATATATATACACACTAGCAGCCCGCCCCAGCGTTGCCTGGGGCAGAAAGGGGCTGGGGGCAGTACACCCGACCCCCTCCCGACTCCCTCCCGCCCCCACTCCTCCCGCCTGCCCCTCTGTGCACACCTGCTCCCCTCCCGTCCCGACTTCCTCCAGTCCCGACTTCCTCCCGCTCCAACTCCCTCCCGCTCGGACTCCCTACCGCCCTGCCTCCCTCCCGCCCTGATTTCAATGTTTACATTACCTGAGCTGCTGCTCCGCTCCTCTTCGCCATGACGCGCCCACGCACCTCAGCTCCATGTCTGCCGCTCCAACACGTCGTCATCACGCACGTCTTCGCGTCGCGTCACGGCCAGCGCTAGGTCCCGGCCGGTGCTACTTTCTGTGTACTACTTTGTTTACAAATTTAATTTTTTTTATTTTGTTTTTTTTTAAATTTATATAGCCTATGTCCATCTACACACCCTGACATTTTCAAAGATGTATCGGGTGTGTAGATTGGCGCTGTGGTTCCCGAGATTACCTTGCCAAAAGGTGCAAGTTCTCTCTTTATAATAGTAGTATAGATATTATTAACAAAACATATACAATATTTTTTTCGTAGGATAGCGAGAGGGTTACATTTACTATTCACACTCCAGAGTGTGCAACAGTAGGGAAAGCGTTAGATAGTGTAGGGATAAAAATTACTATTCCCACTCCAGAGAGCGCAACAGTAGGGAAAGCGTTGGATAGCGTAAGGTTAAAAATTACTATCCCAACTCCAGAGAGTGCAACAGTAGGGAAAGTGTAGGATAGCGTAGGGGTAAAAATTACTATTCCCACTCCAGTGAGTGCAATAGTAGGGAAAGTAAATACTTCATATATAAATATAAATACCATAAATATTAATACCAATTACAAAATATTTAAAATATTTTACAATTTTATAAATTATATAAATTAATCAAATAAAATTAGAAATAAAAATTAACTAATAATAAAAATTACCTACTAATACTAATTATTTACCAATTACCAATAAATTAATTTACAATATAAAAATCAAAAAATATTAGACACAAAAATTTTTTTAAAGATATAATTACTTCCCAAGCTATTCCCCTATAAACACACAACCCATTACAGAGAATAATGTAATAAAAGTAACATATTTATCAAGTAATCAATTACAATAATTTACAAATTATATTTTAATTAATTACTAATTAATAATTATTAACAATGAATTCTAAATAAATAATAATAAATAAAATAACATATTTAATTATAATTAAATTACTTCCCACCCTATTCCCCTATAAACCGACAACCCGCTGCAGAAAAATAAATTACTAAAATTAACATATTTATCAATTAACCAATTAAAATTAATTACCAATTATATTTTAATTAATTCCCAATTAATAATTAAATAACAATTAATTCTAAATAAATACCAATAAATAAAATAACATATTTAATTAATTATAATTAAATTACTTCCCACCCTATTCCCCTATAAACCCACAACCCGCTACAGAAAATAAATGACTAAAATTAACATATTTATCAATTAATCAATTAAAATTAATTACCAATCATATTTTAATTAATTACCAATTATTAATTAATTAACATCTAAATCTAAATAAATAACAATAAATAAAATAACATATTTAATTAATTATAATTAAATTACTTCCCACCCTATTCCCCTATAAACCCACAACCCGCTACAGAATTATATTACACAAAAATTAAAAATTAATATTAACTTACCTTAAATTCGATATTTTTGTTGTCTATATTATGTCTAGTCAATATTATGTCCATTCTATATTTTTGATTCGATATTATGTCCATTCTATTCGATATTAAAATTTTCTAGTCAATATTTTGGATGTCTAGTCGATATTATGTCCATTCTATATTTTTTACTAGATATTATGTCTAGTCAATATTAAAAACTCGATATTTTGAATCTATACCTTCAGGAGGGAGATCAATATTGGGTAGGGTAGCTACACTATGTGCTATGGACGTCATGGACGATTTTTGATGTATAGCTGCAGGTCTACTTCCGTCTACCTGATGCGTCTTATCCCTCAAAGCTATGTTTCCGCCCCTGTCAAAGTAGGAGACAGAGGTGCGTCATTGGACCCCGTGGGGGCTTTTTGAATAGAGCTAACACCCCCGTTACTGCTCCAGCAATATTAGATTCAGCAGAACTTTGAACTGTACTTGTTTTCTGCACACAGATTGGACCACTGTTCCGGGTTCCCACCTGCTTCTGGACTGATGCAAGTGAAAGTTCAAGGCACACAAGTTTATTCTCAATAGAGTCCAACCGATCGTATATTGGGGGACATATCTTCTCAAGAGTGCCTTCCAGTCTTTTCCAGAACAATGGACTCAAATCAAATTGTGCATCACCCCCCACAATTGCTTGGTGACTACTATGCCCCTCTTTGGCAAGTAATACAGGCTGATTAGGGCTAGAGAATGACCTAACAACAGGATCCTCAAAAGACGTAGACTTTTTGACAATTTTAGCTTTCCTCCCCTCTGCTTGCATTTGTGCCCCGGAACGTTTGCTTTTTGCTGTCACCTCCTGCTGAACAAATCCCGATTTTGCATGGCAGGCTGAACGAGTTTTAATATTAGGGGAAGGGACCCTCCTTACAGCATTATGTGTACCCATACCCCTAGGGGAGTTCATACTTGTTTCAAGGATGACCACTGGCTGTGGCGAAAGGCTTCTCTCCTCCACCACGAAGGAGGCAGCGTATCCTGGGAGTCAGCCTGCTGATGTACTGGTGATCTAAACCTTGCCAGGTTTCCCAGAGAAGATCTCTTGTCAAAGGGAGTATCCAGGGATAGTCTCTTTTCTGTGAGTTCAATATCTTTGGCCAGAGCTGATGATACCCTGACAAGGAAGTTATCCAGGCTGCCCAATAATGATCCTCCAGTGGACTTCCTACCATTCGCTCCTGCGTTTGGTGAAGTAGCCATACTTGCTATGATGGAACTGCTACTTTACACTCCTCAATTGCAGTTTATATCACACCAAGACTATACTGAAAATCACTGATCTTTAGTGGCTGGGGCTGATGTTAGAGTGGTGGCCCATCCCGTCCTTGAGCGGGCTTAAACGGGCCTGCCCTTGGCCCGGGCTTCGCCCGGCTCGTCCCGCAAAGCGGGTATCTGCGCTGTTTAAATGCGCCTCCTGGCGCTGGTGCGGCGTCGATGAGCGTGCCACTGCTAAGGCAACCGGGAATTGTAGTCCCGGGGCGGTGGCGCAGCTTTGGCACCCAGTGATTCCTGGCAGTGGCGGCGTTGACCAGATGAGGATACGCTTCAGGTAGGCTTCCGCGTTTGTTCCCCCACTCCGCCGGTCACTGTGCTGTTTAAATGCGCCTCCTGGCGCTGGCGCGGTGTTGATAGAGCGCGCTGCCGCTAAGGCAACCGGGAATCATAGTCCCGGGGTGGCGGCACGGCTTTGGCACCCAGTGACTCCTGGCGGTGGTGGCGTTGCCCAGATGAGGTAAGCTAAGGCTTTTGGCACCTGATGAGTCCTGGCGTTGGCGGCGTTGCCCAGATGAGGTAAGCTAAGGCTTTTGGCACCCAGTGCCTCCTGGCGGTGGCGGCGTTGCCCAGATGAGGATTCGCTTCAGGTAGGCTTCCGCGTTTATTACTTTCATCAATCCCTTCCGTTGACCTGGACCCCCTTTCTTCCAATCCGGATAGTGTACAGACGAAGAGCAAGACGACTTGCAACTTGGAAATGTTTTATATAAGAGGTTATCTCACATATCTTACCCTAGGACAGGAATCTACATGCCCCATAGGAGGAAGAGGGAAGGAAGACCCCTGTAGTCAAACTATAAAAAATGGTAGGAAACAAAAGCAACATGTAGCACAAGTTGAACAGAGAGCTTTGCTTCAGAAGATCTTCAAAATAATTGGGAGATTGTAAGAACTCCCTTTCTCACAACCTCATTCAGTCAAATAAGCATGCCCACAAACACTCTCTTTTGAAGATCTACTGATGCAAAGCTCTCCGTTCAACTTGTGCTACATGTTGCTTTTTTTCCCTACCTCTGTTAATTTGTGAAACTGCAAATGATCTACAAATTAATGATTTAAATATCTTTATCGTTCTAAGTTTGATAGACAGGGCAGGTCAATGATGAAGCATGCCTCAATAAGTTGACGGTGTGATGACCTCTGTAATATTTTTTAAATCCCTTCAATTATAATTCATACTAAATCAGTACAGAGATTTTGGGGGATATTTACAATAAAATGTCAGAGCGCTGTGTTACTCCAAAATTGGTAACGCTGCTCTCTAACATTTTTTAAATGCAGGAATGCACTGTATTTACAAAAATACGGTGCACCCCTGCATTTCCCCTAGTGCTGGCTATAAAAAAGCTGCCTAGCTCCAGCGCAGGCACCCTTGCGCCATGTTGCAAGGGTGCCTGCACTGCAGGGGGGTTGTTTATGTGCAAGAAGGGACACCTTCCTGCACATAAGCAATCTTTAAAGACGATTTGCTGTTTAAACACACATAGAAAGAGCAAAATACGAGGAGAATGTAATAATTTCTCCATGTATGACCATCCTAAGACTATGTTTTTTTATTTTTTTGGGGGAGTTTTATATAGGATGAACTAGACCCAAAGGTATCAGAGTGCTTTACAAGAGCACCAGTTGCTTTACAGATGGACACATTCTTTTTTGTTAGGCACAGGGAGATTAAGTGATATGCCCAGAATTGCAGAATGTGGAGCGTCCCTGCCAAGACTCGAACCCGGTTCCCCAGCTCTGAGGTCAACCGCCCTAGCCCATAGGCCACGTTCTCTCCCCGGGTTTTACGTGGTCTTAGTTTTTGCCGCTATCCCATCCTTTTAAATATGGGCATCGTCAAAAAGCAATGGGTGTTGCGGCGTAAAGCCCTCTGTTACACCCATTCCATGCTCCTTGCACGCTAAATGAAGCTTGAAAAGGGGCCTTTTTTACAAGGCAGCCTTAAACCACATTAAGTGGCTTAATGCAGCTTCGTATCACCACCACAACATCTCTAAAAGTGACGTTCTGGTGGCGATATCCACTCATAAATATGCCTCTTGGTGTAATAGTTTAGTACTCTCGCTCAAGCATCTGCTGTATTTTTTACGATGACTCGTTAGAGGACGTGCTTGGGTGTTTTCAGGTCAAGCATTCGAGACCTCTTGTATATACTTTAGTATATACTTATATGTGTATGTACTTTGTGCACTCTGGAGATCATCCCTAGGACTTGTCTGCTTTCACTTAGGGACTTTATTTCTGTTCAACTGCCTCTATTTAACTGTCTTGAGATAAAACGACCAGTAGAGGTAAGTAAAATACCAGAATTGCTTTCTGCTGAGGGACTTTCTTCTTTTAATTTTTCTGGCAACCGCCTCTATTTAACTTTCTAGATAGAAAACAAACAGCAGAGGTCAGTAAAATACCAGAATCAGTTTAGCATTCTCTACATACCAGTTAATAGAAATTGTCTTCCACGAGCACCCATAGACAATATATATATTTTTTCAAATCTTGTATTTTCAGTGATATGATCTCTGAAGGCCCTGATTTTATATTAAAAACAGAGCTTTGGACTATACCAGTTCCCGCTAAAAGGCAATATTTCTCTCCATGTGTTCCCATACCTGTCGTGTCACGCAGTTTGGTGCTTACTTTCCCTCCATGTTAAAGGACAGTAGATGTTTCAGCACCCAGGCTAATGTGCTGCATAGTTAAATACATATAAGGTCTCAAAGGCGAGACCAATTGCATTGCAAATGCTTCTTTCCTCTTTCCCTCTCTATTTTGTGAAGACTGGCTCAATTTGAAGCCTGCAGAAATCACTTTCATAATGCTAATGTCTCAAAAACTACTGATCGAATTTAAACAGATTGAAGCAATGGCCCTCCCTTGTGCAGAACTAGCAAGATGGTATAGTGGTATAGCTTAGCCCTTTTGTCTGAAAGGTTTTATTATTTGATCAGCAGGAAAGGTTTATACGAAATCAAAACGCTTTTTATTAACACATTAGAGATGTTTGACCATCCCACAAAACATTTCAAGCTTCCCTTCTTTATTCCTTTTAATGTCTAAGGGGGATTTTAATCCTGACTACAACAATAGTCCCCAACTGTGCCAACTTTACCCATTGCCTGGGAGTTTTCTCTCCACCTTGAACAAGGGTGAAGGTAGGAGGGAGGCATTGTGGCTTTTCAAAAAAAAATGCCAGGGCAGCTCGCAATGGCTGACTGATTCACAGCCCACATTATTTTATGGTACAAGAACAGTTGTAAATACTCTTCAGAACAGCTGAGAGCTGCATGGCATGTTTGTTTTCCTAAAGAGTAATCTGCCCGGCCTTTTTCTCCCCCTTTGCGAGGTGATGAGAAACCAAAAAATCCATTACTGCCCTTTGGCAATTCAGGGTAGGAGAGCATGAAATAGCTCCTCCATTCTTGAGTAACCCCTTGTTGGTTTTCAAAAACAGAATACTCACTTTTTCCTGGCAAGGCTATGGGAAGGGTACAGTAACAATGCAACCACTATTGGGCAAGGAGGTGGGGTCTATAAATACCAGCTTATGTTTCTGCAAGGCAGCAATCTTACTTGTTCTAATTATTTTCCTTCAGATCTGTTGCATTATGGACGGCGAAGCTTGAAAGTTGCTAGCCCGATGTACCGCTGATGAGACATATTTAAAAAACTGTATTGTACACTATGTTGTCATGAAACAGGTTTAAGATGTTCAAACAATCCTCTCACTTTGAAGTCTGAGAAAGAAAAGTAAACAGGTGCCCTCAGAAAACAGTGTCTGTCATTTGACTTCGATCTTTGAATGCACAGCAAATGTGACAAGAAAAGAACAAGATTTACAGACCTGGTTACAGAAACGGAGATCTGAGCGAGTGAAAACACTAGCTCTCGTGTGAAGTGCTCTTCAAAAAAGAAAACGTAGTTCCTAACACAGCTGCTAAACCAGCTGCTAAAATGGTAGCAGTGGATGAATAGTAGTAATTGGTCCATGCATTCCGGGAGTACTAAACACAGGCAGAGGAATGACGCATGAATGCCATGGAAAAATGGGGAGAAAGAATGAGGGCGACCATAGAGCCAGAAAATTGGAAGCCTATGGCGAGCTGAAGCCCACATATTGAATACAACAGTCTCTTCTACACAGTGTACCCGTTTTCTAGCAGAGACCTAAAAAATTGCATCAGATTAAGATTAGCAATTTTCCCCTAAGAAGTAAATATTTAATAGTTATAGAAAATTATTTTTTAAAGTGTGATGCAGCTATTTAAATGTGTCAGATGGCTGTTTTTAAATAGTGTTTGTGGCTGGCTACCCTCTAAGACTCCTCTCTACTGTTGCTGTTATTATTAGTTATGCTGAGATATGCATGATGCACATTCTAGCACATAAAAGATTGACAATCGAACATACTGTTGCCTGAAAAGCCACTACTTCCAAAAATATCACACATGAAGAAAGGGCAAGTGCTAAGCAAACACAAGGAGATGATGACTGGAGCGCTGAAACTGTTCAGACACTCACCCCGAGTCACAGATCTGGGTTGAATCCATCATCGTTCTTTAGCTCCCTTCACCACCCTAGTTCAGACCCAGCCATATGCAAATCATTCTTGACCCTGTGCCTCATGGGAAGAGTCTAGCCCGAACTGCCAAGCCAGGTCTTCCCTGGTCTGGAAACACACATTTCCTGGGACTGGTTTCGAGGTAATACACCTCATTAGCCAGGCTAGCTTGAATCCAGTGGCAATGTGACCAAGGGGCCCATGTCTGGACATACCCAGCCAACCTAGGGCGAACAAAGCAAACACAAGAAGATGATAGACGGAGCACTGAAACTTTTCAGACACTCACCCTCAGTCACACATCTGGGTTGAATCTATCATTTTTCTTCAGCTCACTTTGCCACCCCAGTTTAGAACTAGCCATACGCAAATCAGTCTTTGACCTGTTACTGATGAGAATAGTCTAGCCCAAACTGCCAAGCCAGGGGCAAGTGCTTCATTTAGCAGACTGGAATACAGCAGTTTCCTGTAAACCTGTATCTCTCTTCGCACATTTCTGTTACCTGTGTACTGTTTCATAGTTTGTCCCTTCGTTACTGTTCCAATTCTGCACCATTCGGGTTTTCTAGTTGTTTATGTGCTCCAGCTTTGATTCCTTTATCATGGGTCCTTCTTTCTTTTTTTCATTTCTGGTCTAGGGTTTTTTTTTTATCTCACTCACATATTGGGTTATTCCTGATTCCAGTATTTCCATTAGTTTACCCCTTCTATATTTTTATATACAGGAGACAATTTTTTTGTTTCACATTTATATTTTCTTCCTAACTATCTCGCTACATCTTCACCTCATTTCTCTACAGTATACATTTTTTTCTATGTTGTGCGTTTATTTTTCATTACCATTTTTTATTTCCTCGTGTTTTTTCTCTTCCGTTCTTTATACACACTTCATGTAATGGTTTTGCTGTATATACACATCATAATTTTCCCAAAATGTTTCCTTGTTGAATTTTTATTGAGGTTCCTCCTCATTTACCATCATCTCTCTGCCTTTACTATTTGCCTTTATTGACTTTGTTATTTGCGTTTGACTGTCCAGCTGTATATATGTCTTACTTTTTACATGCTTGTTTGTATCACTTGTCATACTCTTGTACCATCGCTGTTTCCACCCCATTTTTTTGTTTTTTCATTTCGTTCTGTAAATCTCTGCTCTGTAACCCTTTCATCAAGTGTACACTTGTTCACCCCCAGATCGGCGTTTTGCCTGAGTCTGCCATCCATTTTTGTTCGTTATGTTAGTCCTACCCCACAGTTTAGTGTCTGTTCGTTTGCTTGTATCGTCCCGTTTCTATTTCCATTCGCTTTCTATTAATGCGCATGCTCACATTCAGTCACTTTGAACAGTTTTGTTTGGAGATGACGTTCACGCTACATCACAGCATTTTTCCCTACCTTTCCTCCTAAACGGTAAGCCTCTCAGCACGTATTGTCAGCACCCCTTGCACTCGTGTTTCAGCATGTTACTCTTGGTGGTTCACCGGTTCTCACTCTGGTCGCGTCCGCTTCTTTCAATTTCCAGCACTTTTTAGTATGTAGCCTAGGTGCCTCATTGCTCCTTTCACCCGTTTTTCACATTCCGCTCCAAGATAGGTTCGTGTGCATTCACTTTCCCTATTTTCAGTTTCACAAGTGAAAAACGTTATTGTATAGTTAATTAAAACCATTACAAAGATACAGATATGATAATATGCTAAAAACACACTGAAAATTTACACTAATGTGAGAATAATAAAATTTTAAATTGGAGGTAAAAACAAGTGTCTTTCTGGGGTAAAGAATAACAATTTCCAAGTTCAAGATTTTGCCAATGTTCTTTGCTTTTTCTCAAAATATTCAATACATTTGATTGATCTACAAATGAATTGTGGGTCTGTGGTACATAATGTTTGTATAATCGCAGACCTACAGGTACGTATTCCAAACTGCTTGAACTTGGCTTTCAACCAATTTCGATGTTCCTGTATGAGAGCCGGGCAGATGCACATCAGGTGGATGAAGTTTTGTCTTGCTGCACCGCATAGCCTGCACTCTTCACTTTCTTGGAACTTCCACTTAGGATGCTCGGTGTTATTTGGCAAACTACCCAACCTTATATTAAGATATTTATTTTTGATATAATGCGAAAAAGTCAGGTCCAGGAAGTGTGCCGGCACTTGTTTTTTGTACGATTGGACAGTCATCCAGGCATGTGACCGGAGACTGAAAGCTATTTTGTCATCCAACAATGAGTGTTATTATAGAACATATTCGTTGATCGTCAGCTGACCAGATTGATTGGTCCAAACCCTCCACGCAATCAGGTGTGGCTCTGGGACTGGAAAAGGATTTGCTTTCCTTGATCCTAGTTCTTGTAGTTTCCGGTGCTGTTGTAGTCATCATGGCCTGGAGCTCCACTGGTTTTACCGCGAATGTGTCAACTATGTGTTGGACCCAGACGTTTTCTGGGACGCATGTCAAGCTTGTGGGTTGTGCTGCTCTGTTGATTGCATTGATTTGTATCCAGAATGCCCTGGAGTCTGCTTTTTTAGTATTAAGCATCAATTTGGCCCAAAAGTCTTTGTATTTGTTCCTTTTTTCCATCCATACTAGCTTTTGTATTCTTTCCTAATCAACAGAACTTCTTGCCAGGTGCTTTGCTTTGTCCTTGAACCTTGTACCTGTCTTGTGAGCTTTTGAAGATGTTTCTCCATAGCTAGAGTGGTTATTGAGAATTTGGTTTTGGTCGTGGGACTGGTCTGCCTCCTGGCCTTGCTGCTTGATTTCGTCAATCTTTCCAGGAAGTTAGCCCAGGATTCTGAACAAAGATCATTCTCTGCCATGACCATTTGTAGTAAGTTCTGGGCATCCAACGCTATTTGGAATAGTGTTTTGCTTGTCCACTTAAGCCGCTTCAGGTTGAAGGTTGATAGTTGTCCTGGTATTTCTGGAGCCATTGTATACCTAGGGGAGCTTAGTTTCATTTCAATATGTTGCATGGAATGATCACTATCTAGTGTGCTGATTATTTGAATTTTTTGGACCAGGCTCAATAGGGGCAATGATATCAATGTGTAGTCCAGAGTTGAGTTTGTATTATGACCTATCTATGTAGCAGCTGGGGGTTTATCGTGCATCGATCTTCCATTTAATACCCGTAGACCGAGTCGTTCCAGGTCCCAAACCAGTTGCTTACCCACTTGGTCTGACCTCAAGGGCGATATAATCTCCTGAGATTCGACATTCCACATTTCATTTGCCACTGAAATATTGTCCTCTTCCTCCGATTGATGCAAAAGATTGGAGTTAAAGTCGCCCGTAACAATAATCTCCCAACTTGGGTGATCTAAACGGATGGAAGTTACAACATTAACTACACGTTGGAACAGTTCTTTTTTTTGCTGTTTTTTCGGGTGGGCGTATATGTTGATTAGGACAAATGTCCTTTCCACGCGTTTGATTATGCTCTCCAGCTTAATGATTTGCATAACCGTTGCTGAAGCAGGCATTTGCGAGACATTGATCTTTAATGAGGTGGAAACATAAATAGATAGACCTCCCCTTGCGCGGCCGTAGCGCTGAAAGCGTGTCGCGTTTTCATGGAAACAATCTTCTTGGTACATCAATTGGCTCAGTTGACCAAGTTTCCTGCAGCGCTATGATATCATATTGATCCCAGGTAGCTGTTTTCCTGCTTTGATTTAGGATGTTTTTTGCTCCTGCGATGTTCCATGAGAGCAGTTTTATAACGTTTTCTTCAGTTTTACCAGCCTCATGATAGGTTCAATTACCATTAACGCCTTGTATTTGTCTCTGGTGACTATTGATTGATGTTTCCGCCCCCCTGGCACCATGTAGAGTTGAATGAGTGGTCAGGATTGTATAGTCTTCTCTTTTCCTACATCTTTTTAGCAATGGTGACGGATAGCCATTTTTTGATTGTTCTTTTAGAGAAATTCCCCACTCTTCAAATTTACTTACTTCTGCAACGATGCTTTTTGCCACTTCTAGGCTCTTCCACGTGGTAAGTGTGCCTTCCCTGAAGGCATTCTCTCCTAACGTGAGGAATTCGATTGATGATAGGTCAGCCAACGTTAGATGGGTTAGGCTGGGAATGGAGGATGTGAGATGGAGAATCTTCCCTCGGTTTAAGAAGTCTTGGGTGCCTTGGGGCTCGTAGCTGGGGATGAACAGTATCTTCCCCGCTGTGGCTAGTTGCATCTCAGAGGGTGTTTTGCTACTGATCTGGGCTTTTTAATTAGTGGTAGATTTCTGATCATCGTAACCCTCTGCATTAAGGTGAAGGTATTGGCCTATTTGATTGTATGTGTATTTTCAGCTTCACGTATTATTAGGTTACGTTAGCCTTTCTCCACATATCGTCCTAATTGATTCTGCACGTTCCTGATACACTCTCACCCCAGCACACAGGTAGTAGTTTACTGTGGCACAGTTGTTTTATTGTGGTACACTCACTTGGCACGGTTTCATATTTTGGCTCATTGCACATTCTAATATCTCATGTTGCTCAGAGTACTAATTCACATCGTCTCATGTTTCGGGCCCTGTATACTTTTTACATACATTCCCTTTTGTTTACATTTATAGACTTACGGACCCACTGACGAAGAGCCGGTGTGGCTCGAAATGCATCGGGGATAATATTGAAATTCTTGTTATTCACCTATTGATATACCATTGACGTTATGGTTTTGAACTAGAAATCATTGACTTTGGATTGCTTCAAGTTTTACAATTAATGATGCCATAATCCACCTTTGGAGTACCTTATTTGTTCACAAAGTGATTAAAACTTTGTTGTTCTAGCCATCGAACTACGTATGACTATTATTAGAAAAAGTGCATACCGCACATAGGTGTGCTCACGGTTACCACCTTACACTTGTAAGGTCCTTCTTTGCTTGATTCGTTTAGCACCTCGTGGACAAGAGGTGAACACTCTGAGCACACTCACCTCAATGCTACCTGCATGTCAATAGACTTTTGATTACCACTGTTTAATTTCATTTAGCAGCTAACCACAGCTTACGGTGATCCTGATTTGCCTTGAAGTAATAGTGGTGTCAAGCAAAAAGCAGTTCCTTTCTATCTAACTCTTGCTCCAAATATTTATGACCCCAGATACATTGCTCTTGAACCATGCCAAGTGGCACATGCACAACACAACTGAAGAAATGTGATTTATGAAGCCATGCCAGGCCACTTTGCATGACCTTGAGTGGCTTCATAAATCTTGAGTAAAGCAACGGAGCACAAATCGCTGCATTGCCACACTCTTTAAATGGCAGGCATTCCATGGGCATTGCGTGGGTGTTCCCATGCACCTCCCACGGTTTTTGATGCATTTCCAGATTTACCAGAACTGGTGAGAAATGAACCACCTACCAGAAAAGGTGTAACAAGGAGATATATAATTATTTCTCCTTGTTTCTTCCCTTTTTATGTGTTCTACCTTCTGCAGCACTCATAGAAAGAGGAATTTGTCTCTCAGGATTGTTTTTGTGAAACCAATCCTGTCTGCAATGAAGGCACCCTTCCATCATAGTGTAAGGGTTCCAGCGCTGGCGATACACAGCAAAAACTGTGTCTGTGAGTGGACAGAAATGCATTGTATTCTGCTAAATAAGGCACATTCCTGCCCTGTCTCTCTGTGTGTCTTTTGCTTTTCCAGTAATGCAGCACAGCAAAGTGACTTGCTGCGCTACACTGCGCTAGTTTGCCACATGCATGGCCCATAATGTTGCAGGATCTGCACCTCTCCTCCTCCTTACTTTGCCTCAGTGGCTGCAACATCCCTTTCTTTCGTCTCATTGCCCTCCATCTCCTGCATCAACATCCCTCATCATGGTGTCCTATCAGAAAACTGTCCACCGCAGCCAGCATGCATTCTTCAACCATGTCTCAGCCTCTCTAATTGCAAGGGCAATTAGATCATTTTAGAGGATAAGAGGAACACTGATCACCCAAGGAGGAAGAATCAAATAACAAGGTCAGCAATGGCCCTGCAGGTGATGTTGCAAGTGTAGCTGGCATTGAACCACTTGAACTGGAAGTGACTAATCAGGAAAAAGAGTTATGGAATAACACAAGTCCGTTCTAAGGTCATAGGGTTCTTGTTCAAGACTCACCAGGCCAGCACATTTTAATGAAAGACATATAAAGGTTTGCTGCCACAAATCCTGCTTATACGCAGGAAGACCATCGTGCTTTCCAAAAATGAGGGCAGCTGGAAATTTTGCCAGGCTCCCCTGACTTTGAGGACCCAAAATTCTGCCAAAGAACTTGAATAGAAAAATAGCTGCTTCAATTATAATTCTGCCCTGAGCTCTCCTCAACCAAGGCTCTGTTCATTTAGGTTTTCCAACTGGCAGTACTGCGTATAAACCCATGCTGTTTTATCAACCTGGCAGCTGTATATTCAGGGTTTCTGACCTTGCACATACACAGTTGGTTTACAATTGTATCTTATTTTCTTTCATTTTTAGCATTTTGAGTAGCTCTGTAAATTAGGCTGGTGTGATCCAGTTTGGAGTTTTTGGTTATTTTTTAGGTTCTTCACCACTCCTCTCCTCCTCGGATTTATCATAATCTAATTCTGTCATTTCTGTCTTTAATCTGTTTTCCGGTGCTCAGTGTGTTGGCACTTTGCATGTTTATGGATTGTCTGGACTGCTTTGGCTTGGATCCATCAGATTGTATCAAAATCCTAGCTGCCAAGTGGCCACATGCCAAGACATATCCAACCATACCAGACTTGTAGCCAACATTCTTATGCATGCAGATATTTTGACTCCGTACTTGCAATTCTAAAAGCAAGAGTACAAAGCAGAAAGCACAAAGTTGTATGAACTTAAAAGCCAGGACAGGCCAAATGTGACACACCTCATATGGGGGCCTATGGCAGCCATTCAGAAAATGAAGACTTAGAGTTATTTGTGCTTGCAGCACTAGATGCATTAAGATGCCTTGAGATATTTTGCATGTATCATTGACCCAGCATACCTCACCAATCACATCTACTTTCTCAAACCGTCTGGACACCTCTGCTTGTCTAGATTACTAGTAAGAAAAAGGGAAGAGATGTGGCCAGGGCGACTGATGCTGGATGCTGGGGTCCATGGTTCGATCCCCAGCTCCAGCATCATCAGGGGTCTGCCCAGTGCCATGCTACTCTGGGCAATAGCTCGCTTAATCTTCCCAACAGCCCCCAGCGCCAAGATACCCCTTCGGGGATGATTCATGCGCTATACAATTCAATTCAAAAGACTTTATTTCGATCTCTGTGGATCATAAATGTACACCATAAAAAAGACAACGACAAACACACAATACAATAAAATAGATCACCCTAAGTAAGCAATCACAATCTGTCTACATCTTAATCTTATTAATTGATTAAAGTGTGCTAATATTTGTGCAAAATAGAGGTAGATCCACATATTAGCAACATAGTTAATCAGTTTACATTATTAATTATAAAAACTGACTTCATAAATGTTCCTTATTACAGAAAATCCGATTGAATATGTTACAGCTTCTTTTAAAAAGAAATTAAAAATGTTAAAAAGTTTAAAAGTATATGTTACATCATGGGTACCATTGGATTATGGCTTTCATGGATTATCGCTTGCATGAGAAGAATACTTGGCACGCCTTATCGATAGGGCCATTAGGAACTTTACTACACAAAAAACAATCACGCATGTCGTTTTAGACCTCATTATTCTAAATGCCTCCTTATATCTCCTTACTCCCAAATTTCTACAAAGGGGAGCTATCCATTTGTGTCGAGATCGGGAGTAGAGGGGGCAAAAAAAAAGACATGATCAGGAGTCTCAGCAGTCCCTAGACAGCAGGGACAACACTCATCTACACCAATTTCTTCTAAAGTTATTTAAACAAAGACAACCATATCTAAACTGTAAATACAGTTTCCTCGCTAGCCGTGGCTCAATTTCATCCAATGTGGGCTCAAAATGAACAGATTGTTTAAAATTCATAAAATCAATTGAAAGTGACCCCTTACAATTCAATATCATGTCATTTTCAATAGTACCCCAGTACATCGATTTAAGGCTGGATTTACTTATCTGACTCAGAGTTTCTGGTTCACTCCAATGTACAGCCAACCCCAGTTTACCCAGCAGGTTCTTAACTGTAGACATCCAAGGGATTTTGTCCACACCGGACACTATCATTAACTCCCGGAGCCCCACTCTATAAGAGGCAAGTGCTTCAGTAGTCCACAACCGGTGCCAGAACATAAGTACCCGTAAATCAATTTTATGTGACACATTCTTCTGACCAAAATCCAAATAAAGCGGACTCAGGGGAGTAGACACTGGAAGACTCACTAGAGATGTAAAAAACTTGTGTTCAGTAGTCAGAAGATTATTACAATTTGAACAACCCCAGAGTTCTGCACCATAAAGGGTTGCCCCTAGAGCTTTAGTATTATACATTTCCAGTGCTGGCCCCAACTTTCTGGATGTTGTTTTCCCTTGGATTTTCACAATGCTTGCAGTTTGGTATATCTGGTGCTTTAGCTATTTGTGGGGCCCAATTCATATTCTGGGTGAGTTTAATACCCAGGTAATACATCTCTTTAACTAATTCTAATGGTTTACCACCCACATACAATTGCCTCATACATTTAGCCTTCAAGTTGGCAGAAAAGAGCATGCATTTTGTTTTCGAGCTATTAAGCTCCAACTGGCGCCTCATGCAGAATTCCTGAAAGTCATTCAACAGCTGCTGCAGCCCCTGCGGGGTCTTGGATATGAGTAGGGAATCGTCTGCGAATAGGAGGGCTGGGGCCTCCGATTTTTGGAGCGGTACAGCCATCCCTTCTCAAACATTCAATGACATCATTGATACAGAGGGTAAACAGGGTAGGTGCCAATACGCACCCCTGCCTAACTCCCCTGTCGATATGTATAGCTTCTGTCAGGGCATCTCTATCATCCCATCTCACTTGGGCCTAGGTATTAGCATGGAGTCTTATTAAAATATTAAGAAAAGGTGCTGGCACTCCAAGGAGTCCTAACTTTACTACTCCTAAACTGAGAAAAATCCTAACTTTAAAACTTAACTTTAAGACTTTCGGTATTCACAGAAGGCATTTAGGAGTCCTAAAGTTAGGACTCCTAACTTCTGTGAATACCGAAATCAGTAAGTGCCTTCTCTGAATACCAAAATGAGTAAGTACCTTCTGTGAATTCCAAAATGGTGGTAAGTTTAGGATTTTGTCCTAAGTTAGTTCTGTGAATCGGGCCCATGGTGAATAGTCAATTCCCAATCAGTCATTAGTTTCTCCACAGATACTAATCATGAGTGTCAATTTGTGAGGCCTATTAAAATTAGGGGCAGACTACATTTGTGTACTTTGCATAAATTCCACAACAATTAGGCAAGATCATGGATACACAAACATTTCATTTAGTGTTATATTATAGCATGAAAAGTGTCCCTTCTTCTATAATGGACACAAGAATCAATTTTGCACAAAACAAATAGTGCAAAAAACACAAGTGCTGCAAACAATTGTTGCTTGTATTTTGATTGTGTGCACTGCTCCTGGTTTATGTGCTAAAACGACACTTCATGATGAAAACAAACAGTGCAAAAAACACAAGTGCTGCAGACAACAGCTGCTTGTATTCTGGTTGTGTGCATTGTTCACTGGCTTCTGTGCTAAAATGTCACTTCTTGATGTGGCATAATAGCATCATTTCTGGTATTTAACGTAACAAACATACCATGATATTCATAAAATTATATGGGATTGCTCTGACATAATAGAAACTTTGCCAACACCTAGCTCTCCCATTTCATGGACAGATGACCAGCCTGAGTAGGTTTTAGTCCACAGCAGTTAACATGCTGCGACTAATGGCAGTGAACCTCGTAAATTTAAATGTACGTACTGGGGTTTGATAGATGAAAATATACCGCAGCTAGAAAGTCACCATTATGTTAAAAAATTATTATATAAGAATTAGACAGGCAGACAGTGCTTAAATTGAGGCGGTGGTTGCAGATGAGACCTCATTTTTGGGAACCAGAATTTATAAAAGGCGGGAAAGAAGGAGGAAGAGAAAGATGGAAAAACAGTAATAAAGCAGCCTTATTATGCGGCACCCCAAGAACCTTTGACCACGCTGGCCACTGGATTTGGTACCAAACTTTGGGCCGGGCACCTATTTTTTTGCAAATTAAGCTCTGCAGACATATTGCACATGGCACAACTGAGATTGGCAGTAAACAGAACACATTATGGCATATGATTTATGCTGGAGCTGTAACAATATTTCGGGAATCTACACCTGATTTATGTATGGCTCGACCATTGTGTCAATTGTTTTTCAGACAGACAGGCTTGAGTTTCATCTCACCCTGCTGCAGATCAAGCACCATTTGAAGAAACAAAGGAAATAATGGATTATTTGAGGTTTTATACCCAAATCATCTGAGCTCACTTACAGAAAAGCAAAAAAAACAAGACGATTAAAACTGGAAGAACGATAGCCGGGTTAGAAATTTGTGGAGGACTTTTCCTAAAAAATGGCAAGCACTGTAGTAGATAAAATAACTTACTTTTTCAAAGATGCGAGGCTACAGCTCAATCTGCTCCTGAAACTGCCCTTTGGTGTTTCCAGATCCCTAATGAAAAGTTGTACTGAGCCCAGCATGGCGCCACATACATGCAGGCCTGAACTAGTGACCACATCAGTCCATTCCTGAGGGAACTTCACTTTCTCTCCTTCCTGACCACACCAACTGCAAGGCAAGCTGCATCATGAATAATGCCACACTGACCAGCACAACTGCCTATCTGGCTGACAAGCTCACCATCTCTACTGGCTCTTGGCACAGCAGCAAGAGGGACACCATCAAACCAGAGGCAAAGATGTGCAGGATATCACCAAAACAAAGCAACAGACTCATTATGGAGTAAGTCGGCCATGCCCAGAACCCAAAACCTCCTCCGTAGAACCACTCCGCCGTTCAGGCTGTACTTACCACTACTGCCTTTCAGCTGTTTTTTATGAAACCAATCCCACATACATACATACACCTCCATTCCTATTTTTCCTAGTAGAGCAAACAACACCAGCTTCATGTTCTTGCCGGCAATGAGGACAATGTTATATTATTTTTTCTCACAAGAGAACTTTCATAACTTCAAAAGTATAGCCTAGCAGTGCCAGACATACCATGTTTTTGCAGTCCTCCTATCTAGCAACTGTTCACATGACAAGGCCACAGTGCTACAGTATGTGCTTTCATGTTACTAATGGCCCTATGTTTCATCCATTATGTAATCCTTATCAAGCACATATTGTAGATAACCGTAATGAATTAGATCTTGACTAAATACATTTTTTGTACAGCCATTTGTCTCAAGTTCTACCATTTAGGGATGCAAGAGACTGCTGCAATAATTGACTTTTTCAGGGCACAAGTCCTAAAAATAGAAGTGAGGGGCTAACCAAGTTAAGCATTATGAAAGTGACATCACAGGGTGTGACATCAGTACATGTGACATTGTGTGTGGTATCACAGGAAGTGGCATCACAGCCCATCCCCTCGCAGGAAGTAACATCAAAAGGAGTGACGTCAGATCTTAAGAACTTAAATTCTATTATGAGTATGTGTGGGAGCATTACCAGATTTCACAAATGAAAGCTGATCAGTACCTAAGCCTGTGCCTTGAGTTCTTTATCTGAAGGAATTAATATCCCAAATTAGGATAACGTTTATTGTCTGAGTATCTACAATAGACAACTCACTAAACTCTACAAGCCAGGTGTACTAAATTTGGCACCAAGAACAAAGCACGGTCCAGGCTTTGCATTACAAATGCTAGAAACTACAATTGTGAATCACAACCCTGTAGCATTTGCTAACGTACCAACATACAACTATTATATACACTGACACTTTTTGCACACTTTGCCCATTATGAACATATTTAAGCTGCACCCTGCATTTGGTATTCTGACCATGGCAAATGTTATTCACTATGAAAGATACAGTTATAACTGGATAGTCTGCACCTAGATTAACAAAGACATTATGACCCGTGCTATATTGTCACAGGATGTTTAACCATAAAGAATAAGTAATTAATGAGACCTTTTACATTATTAAATCTAGAAAACGTGAGTGATAAAATCACTTTCAAAAATCCCATGCATCTGGTATCTTTTTGTTGTGATATTGAGTAGGATTTACCTTCCTATATACTGAGTATCACCTGCATGGCAATGAGCAGACAGATATTTGGAAAAAGGGGACCCCTATATAATATAGTAGCACTTGCTATACATAGGGAAGAAACAGAGTTAGGAAAGGTCTATAGCAAAGTGACAGACATTGATTAAATAGTACAATTTGCGTTTTTTTGTAAATAAAAACCTAGACTGAAACAGTATATTAAAGTCCACTTGTGTACAGAAACCAATGAGCAAAATAATTTCTGATAGAGCTTTATTGTTTATTGTTGTTGACTATTTTCTTTTGTTTTCTACTATTTTCTGTATATATAGTTTTTATAAGTGATTATGTGTTTAAATTTTATATAGTCTTGAATTAAAAAATACAAAAGAGAGAATACAAAATCAATAGACATGAAACATATACACAGTGATGAAGGCAAAGCGGTAGACAGACACCTTTTAACATATAGAAATGGATTTCAAAGAAGCAGCAGAGGGCCCATAGGATCTGTGAAGAAAGATCTTTGATACCAAGATAGTTTAATATGAGTGATGTTAACATATTTATGGTGCTGAAACCCCTTTTGCAGTCAATTGAAGTCACCAGTAGTACGTTTATTGCCCCTCAAAATGGGTCACCATTGTTCTGTAATCTCATTGTCGTAAATCTCAATATAGACTCTGAAACCTGAAAGGGTTTATAATTAAAAGAGAATCTCCTGCACAGGACAACACACTAACAAAAACCAACGAGGGTGAAAAACGAAAGCTTGTCACTGAAGTAAGTGTGTTCATGCACTGCATTTACCATGATGCAACGGGGCAAATTGAGTGCTGGGATGTGAAGAAGTGTGTGCCCACCCCTCCTCTTACCAACAAAAACTACATTCACTCAAAATTACTCTCATGTGCATTTGTTTAAGGGTCCTGATAGGAGGCTGTTTCTGAAGCCATTGGTGTATCCAAGGTCCTTAGAAACATGGATATGCAACACTTGCAAAACATACATGAGTTGCCTGTGCATGCTGTGTGGCCATGACTCGTTCTGATATAACCCCACATAGTAGAATATCCTAAGAAAAAGTAGTACAAGAATACAAGAAGAACATTTCTGCAACCAAGTCACAAGTGGTCGACATCAGTAAAGAAAAAATATTAAACATTGGGGGATTTTTAAATCCATAAAGGAATAATAATTCAGAGTAACATTTTAAACAGAGTAGTGAAACTGGCCAGTTAACTGTTGTCGTAACAGTCTAATAACACCGAGACCTATGTGTAGTGTGCAGATATGCTTGAATTCATAGCAATGCCACCTCAAATTTTCACAACTGTGGAAAATTAATGTAATTAGAACCTCAGAGTTGAATTAGGAACATATGAAATTATGTGATACAGAGAATGACTGGAGTGAGGATTTTATGCACTGTGTTCGTACACTTTGATGATTTTGACACAAAATCGAATAAAGCTTATTTAAATTGAATTGACTGGAGTGAGGCCCTAATAACTTGCAAGAAAAGTGCTAGAACTTGTCAGACAGATCAGCGGCAAAGGCGTGGGAAACGAAGAAAGCACCATCCGTGCCCTGTTTGGAAACTATCCTGCATGCTTCCAGAGTTTATGAAGTGACTTATGAAACCATGGCACAAGAAATGTACACACCAACGCTCCTGACTTTGGAAGAAGATGACTCACACTTATGTAAGCTTCACGTAAAACAATGTTGCCTTTTGTCAGCGTAAAACTTCATTTACCCAAAGGTTAAATAAACTAACTCTGCCGCCAGCTCGCTCCACAAGGCATAATATCCCATACCCAGTACATTTACATGTGGATGTGATTGTTTTAGCTGCCGAAACTATCCAGAGGTGAGCCTGTCTTCATGTGCGAAGTGCTAACTTAGCCATACCCACCACTTAATGGGTCTGTTGTGGGCACCTGCACTCATTTTATGAGATTGAGGCCCATTTTTCAGGAACAGGCCATGATCCAGGGCAAGAGACAAATAGAGAAAGGGAATAAAGAAGGAGAAGGAGAGATAGAAATGAACTTGCAAGAGTAACATAAAGTCAAAGCAAGTGTGGGGTAGTGGAAGAAAAAAGTAATGACAATCTTGGTATTCAGCAATGGGACCATAAGAAAATATTTGAGGGTATGCATTTATGTTTTTACAAATTATACAAGCCCTCCAAAAGGTTGTCACATGCACATTTCAAAGCAGACATCTCTCATTTTCTTATTGCTGGCATCACTATACCTAAACCACCCTCACATTCATCAGTGCAACTGAAGGACAGCTCACTCTGGAATCAGTACCACTAGAATACCTACACAAATAGAAGGCCATAAATTTCACGGGAAACATTCTTTACGATGCAACTTTTACCACACAGTGCCTTAACAACACAGGTTTTTCAACGCAAGTCATTACAACGAATTGCGCTGGGGGGGGGGGGGCGCTCTAGGATAGGTAATAGTTTAATTTACTATCCAACACCTCCCTACTATCCACGGGGACTGGAGTTGGAATAGTAAATTAAACTATTCACTATCCAGCACCCCCCAACGCAAGTCGTTGTAACGACTTGCGTTGAAAAACCTGCATTGTAAAAGCATGCGTGGTAAAAGCATGCGTTGTAACAACGTACATCCAATTTCACAGCCGCACATCAAAATAAGAGTAAGCTACCCAGTACCCAAGGAGGACAAGGACATGGTGAAAGAGTTAACTCACACGAAAAGGGTCATTCCAATCCTAAATAGCACGTTCAAGAAAATAATGGCCTTTCCAAGAAAATATTGCTAGTTTGAGTAGACAAATTTCATGGGTGTGGCGATGTAGGAAAAGTGAGAGACATCACAACCTAAAGCCGGTAATCGGAATCTACATTAGACTACATTTACTTATACAAACTTTGCACTTCCTAGACGTACACCGCAAACATGGTGCACTGGAGAAGGCCTACTTTTTTCAGTAACAATGACCTGTCATCTCGCCTATTCACTCTAACCTAATCCTGAGGGACCCAGCCCCATATAAGCACACAAGATATTTCATTTCATACAAAGCATTACTCTAAATTACATCAGCCTGGTGGACCTAAGAGTCAGCAGTAGTTTCTGTGTGAGGGTGTTCGGGCTCTGCCCCCTTTACATTCATCCCCCAGGGTCGGCCATTACAAAAGTGAAAACAAATTCTTTTAATTAGCTTTAAAAACAATGTACACACACCTCTTGCTTGGGGCTATGCTGGGGCTGTTGTTGCTGTGATCATAACTGATGATAGTCTCATGTCACGTGATACTGGCAGAGATGACGATGCATTCCACGTGAATCTACAGTATTTGCCGGGCAGACAAGCCCATAGCCCTGAGGCCTGTGAGGTCATTGGCTTGACAAAGACATATCCTTGAGGACCAGTCCCCACGTCCCAACGACAAGGGGTAAAGTTAGCCCCAGGCCCTTCAGGCTGAACCCTTGTAATGCCAGGGCTTCTCGTCAGTTAGGAAGTGGAGAGGGTGGTCTCCCCACCCTAATCAGGGGGTTGAGTCCTGCCCTCTGATGATTTGGGGCTGGGTGGGATAGAGGCTGCAGGTAGTCAGGAAGCTAAGAAATTGAGTCTAAACCATGCAGACACCATCATTTATTTTCAGTTCCAGTGTTTCACTGACAGCCAGGAGCTGTGGAGTAGACAAGGTGGTGTGCACTGCAGGTGCATGTGTGCATTACCTAGAACATTCCTTGCCCTGGTCTAATATGAACGTCAGGCTTGCCGGTGCCCCAGTGAAGTAGAAACATTTCTCTGACAGGTTTGTTTCGATTGTGCCTGTCTGTGATGTTAAAGCGAATGTGTATTGGGTTGCTGGTGCCAGAGTAATCTGGAAGAAATGTGGCATTTTCTCGCACTTCATAGGAACTTTATATTTAATCTGATGATGACATTAAGATACTTTAACTGTCATTAACTTATGAGAAATTAGAACTTCTTAATAGTGAGGCGTGGCATTGCACGTCGCTCCCCCTCTCCTGCCTCTTGTGACTGTAACATCGTCAGCACAACAATCCTAGTCCCACTGCTGCCAGTTTGATCCCACTGCCCGAAGGCCTGCCAGTTGGAATTCCATTGCCAGTCTTTTTTCTGGGCACTTCATTTCAGTGTGTTGAGGTAGCTTTATTGAGGATTTCTGTTGATTATTTAGCATTTTTGTTTCACTTTGTGTCTTGCCTCTAATTGTTAGTGTTATTTTTCACTACAATTCTGGGTTCCTAGTCTGCTGGTTGCTCCGCCTGTTTCCTTCCATTTTACTCAGGGTCGCACCATTGTTCCCTCTTCCGCCCTGACAGCCCCTCCCACATCCCAGGGCTACTTATGGAGGCCGCTCTGCAAATGCACATTGGCCGAGCACAGTATGCACACCAAAAGCAAGTCTGTCTGCGACCATCCTCGCCTGTGCCTAGTGCCAGGTCCCCTGGCCACCCCGCCATCCACCACTACACCGCCAAGGAGTTCCTGACCCTGGACAATGGACATTGGTCCAACAGTTGATTCACAGCCTCCCCTCGATCGACTAAAGGACCCTTTATCTGCTGCTATTGCCTGCACCGGACCACCCATCTCTCCCGCTCAGAAGACTGCAAACAACCCAGCACCACTCTGATACATCCTGCTCAATGCCCACTCCCAAAGCAAACACGCCATGAACATCTGGGATACCATCATCATCATTTCCCCGGACATTGCCTTCTTCCCCCAAGCATGGCTCAACCCCTCCTCGAACACTTTCATTGCCGCTGCAGAACTCCAGACAGCTACAAAATGATATACAGAGACCACACCAACAAACACTGCTGGGGTATTGCAATCATCCTCAAGGAAACCATTTGATACACCGTTACTAACGACGATTCTATGCCTCTCATGGAACACCTTAACTGTTGATTACAAACCAATGCTAAGACCAAGAAAAAAGGCACCCTTGCCTTCAGATCCCTGTGACCTCGGTACTCTTCTGCAACAACATTGCTAACCTTTTCGACCCTCTTATCATCAACTCCCTCCACCTTGTCCTGCTTGGTAACCTCAACTTCCAAATCGACACACCAGTATCACTAACTCTGCTGTCCTCCTGGAGAAACTTAGCAACATCGTCCTTACCCAACTGGTCACTGAACAAATGCACAAAGCAGGACACACACTCAATATCATATTTACCTCCAGCGGCAGAATCAAATTCAACCTAGTCACAGAACCCTCCTAGACGAAAATTGTTATTGTTCACTTTACAATATCTGACGCCTAGCACCCCTCTGCCAAACACCACAGCACCTCCAACCGCAACTGGGGCAAGGTAACCGAAACCCTATGGACACCTCAAACCCAAAACTCTAGCAGACATTGACCAGGCCTTCCAGAACTTCTCCACCTGAATCAAAAACTGCGCTGAAGGATTTGCCCCACAAAAACCAACAATTCTGGAACCAAGCCTGCTGGTACACCCCGGAGCTCAGAACCACCAAGTGCAACTGCCACCACCTCGAGAAGTGATGGTGTGCCTTTAAGAACCCCTCACAGAGCCGATCTCAAAGCAGCCCTCAGCAACAACCCCCTACGCATCAAAGAAGCCAAGAAAACAGCGCTCACCACCCGCATCGACACCGGGGCCAGTCAGCCGGAACTCTACAAAATTGTCAAGGAATACCCAACCCAACATCCACAGAAAACACAATTTCTCCTCCCATGAACTCTGGGACACCCTTTCAGAGTTCTTCTACAGCAAGAGAGCCACCTTCCACATCAAATTTGACCCCTAAACCGCCACCATCAGCCTCGGCAATCTCAACTAACCTACTGTTGTGATCTTATCTAGGACCCTAATTAAATATTCCCAATTTATGCCCTTGTGTGGTTATAACAAATCATACCCTAATAAAGGCATAAGAATCAAATCCCTATTTAGTATTAGCCAATGCAAACCAAATACGGCAAGGCTACTTCCTTAGACTCCTAGAGAGCACAACGAGTTCTTTCAACAAACCAAATCTCCAGCAACCTGGGAACTCCCCATGTTTTTGTTTTGATTTGTCCTAGAGCTCCTGCGAGCACTAAAAGAACGGCCATTTCTTATTGACATCTTTTATTGACATCTTATGTCCAACCTTACGTCAAACACGGCACCTTCCAGGTATAAATATACCAGCGTTTGCTTTAAGCAACACACTGTGGTGTGGAGCAGAGCGGCTATTTACTTATCGGAAGCCCAGCTGATGCGAGTGCCGAAGGAAGCCATCCCTCCCATTTGACGCACTGAGAAAGATGCTGTCTTTTTCTCCTGCCGAGAAGATCCAGCTCCAGTGTTTCCAGTCACCCTTGCGGGTTACTGGGAGATCGAGTCCTGAGAGCGAGATACAAGACCTCCTCCATTCTAAAACCAAGGTACGGAGCTGATTAGATCCTTAGAGAATTCTTGAGTCAGATTCTTGGCAAAAACTAACTTAACTTAAACTGCAGCCCATTTACTCCTTCCCACGTACTAGGCTTAGGTTAGGTACATCGGGGTAGGCGTATTTAGAAGCACCAGTTGAGTACGTTTATTCAAACTATTATCATATGTAACTGTATGTATTTTATACCTTTTAAGTATCATATGGGGCAGAAACCATATCAATGCTTTTACAGTATTATTTCATAATACTCCTTTTACTGTACGCACTTTACTTTATAACAAGAATTGCAATTGTGGCATGAGAAAGAAGACTGCACAATAAAATAACACCTTTTATTGAAAACGCCCCATCTCTCTATTTCTCTGCACTCTGGTGAAACTAAGTATGCATGACCGACTGAGTGAAATAGCTATCTATTGTTTTCACACGACTCTGGAGATATACTCCTTATTCTGGGGGAGCAAAGTTGTCATGTTTATGTGGTTGTCAGAAGCTGAATCCCTTCTTGTCTAATCAGGAAAGTTCACTCCTCCCTGTTCATTCGAGAAAGTTTCTAGTGACCTCTGAGCTAGCTGGCAAACCTAAATTAAGTCTAACATATTCAATAGAGACCTAGTCGGCCTCAGTCCTACGTCTAAACTGTTGTTTATGTTATTCCAATGCGCAGAGCCTATTGGGAAAATAGGAAGTACACTACACTACAAACAGCAGCTGAAAAATAAATACCTGGTCTCCTCTCACCACCCAAATCACCACAGTAATCATGTTGTCCGCCCACTCTGGGGGGCCAACAACCCCTGCCCCTACCATCTCTTCACCCTCTTATCCAATCTAATCAGTACGTAAATCACCACAGCAAACTTTCCAGATGCTTGGAAACAAGTGGAGGTCAGACACCCCTTAAAAAAGGCTTCTACTGACCCCATCAACCTCAAACATTTCCTACCAATCTCCCTACTCCCCTATGCAGCCAAGTACTCAAGAAAGCCATCAACCAACAGCACACCGGAAAAAAAACACCTACTCAACACCTCACAATCCGGATTCCACACCAACTACAGCACTGAGAAAGTGCTGATCATTGCCGCAGACGACCTCAGAACTCTCCTTGATTGCAGAGAAACAGTGGCACAATCCGCCTCGTCTTCTCTGCGGCATTCAACACTGTCTCCCACGACACCTTAATGGACAGTCTCACGTCAAGGTATTTTCCCTGCAATTGGAAGAAAGCTTCTATTTACCACTTCTAAAAACATCTAATCTGGATCACGGTTGTCGTTCCCTGCAAAAATAGCAGAAAGGATTCTGAATAAAGAATTATCTAACTTCATTATCAAGGTCGGCATTCTTGATCCCTCACAATATAGATTTAGGGCCCATCACAGCACCGAATTGGCTCTAGCCACGGAATAACTTAGAGAAATCCTAGATGGAGGTGGGAGCACAGCCCTGATCCTGTTAGACTTGCAGGCGACTTTCGACATGGGAAAATGTGTTGGTCCTTCATCGCTGGAGATCAGGGACTAAACGGTCTGTCTGCTAAGTTCTTTCTTGTCAGACAGATTTCAAGTGGTGGCTCATGGGAATTTCATTTTCCCCGCTTTTTCTCTTCCTTGTGGAGAACCCCAGGGCTCATCTTTGAGCCCTACCTTGTTTAATCTGTAGGTCATCCCGTTGGCTAAATTAATCAAAAGGTATAGCTTCACCATGTTGTCAGATGTGGATGACACACAGATTATTGTGTCAATTAACAGTGCATCGGCTGCTAATGCAGCTCGATTTCAAGTCTGTATATGCCATGTAGGAGAGTGGATGCAAGATAACTGTTTAAAGGTAAACTCGTCAAAAACCAAAGTGATGCTCTTTGGGAATTTATCTTCAGTTGGTCAGACAGCTGGTAGCCTACACATATGGATCCTTTACCAATGCCCTCAAAAAAGAGAAAAATGTTGGTGTCCTCTTTGTTACCAATTTATCCTTCGAAAAACACCGATCAATCACATCTCATCTGTCTACTTTTTCACTCTTAATATATTGAAGAAAGTGCTTCCCTTAATTTCCCTTGATCTAAGTAAATGGTGGTAACTGCACTTATTGCCTTTAGGCTTGACTAGTGCAATGCCTATTTCACCAGTGCAAGCAAGTGTAGCATCCATAAACTTCAAACTGCTCAGAATGCAGCTGCTAGAGTCATTCTCAGGCTCACACAATATTACTCTGTTTCCAAGACTCTCACACAACTACACTGGCTGCCCATAGCCAAGTGAATTGAATGTAAAGCTTTATGCATAGCTTTCAAATCTCTGCATGGACTTTCTCCGTGGCAGGTGTCACCATTTTATAAACCGTACATTCTGGCCAGACGATTTAGGTCTTGGGACTGTATCAATTTGATACCTTCTAGGGTATGGAAAGCAAAGTGGGGAGGTAAAAGTTTTACAGATACCACCTCAAAGCTTTGGAATTCCCTCCCCATAGCCTTGGATAAAGAATCACATTTACTTGAATTAATGAAAGTATTGAAAACCTAGGTGTTTTAATGGAGACTCCATCGGATATCTCAATATTCCAGCAATCTGAACCAGCACCTAGACACCTTTGAGTACATGTAGATCTTTACAACTATTTCATTTCATTTCACCATGTCAGCAAACAGCACAATGAACTCAAGTGGTTCACCTCCTTCCATACTGTGTGATGATGACGCACATCACAAACTCTACAACATCACTGCAGTAGGAAGGGCTGAGAAGAGCAAAGGACAACACCGGCCATACCTAGGCAGGGTAACAATTTGGCAAACCTTAACAAACCCATGTCTAATGTACTCAGAACTCCAGAATAATCAAATTTAAAAAGCAAGTTGACTTCCTTTTATGAAAACCAGCATTTGAAATGGAATGGAAAAGAACTTATATCGCGCAAAACTGCCACCCTACGGGTATCCTGCCGCTTGGTTGAAATAATATCAAAGACAGCAGACTCAAGTATCAATATCTGTAGCACTAATAAGTGTTCCTAGGAAAGAGCCAGGTTTTAAGGTTCTTCCTGAACCCTGTCAATGAATTTTCTTGTCTAAGGTGCAGGGCAAGCCCATTCCATAGATGTGAGGCCATAATTCCGAAAGCTCTACCCCACTTCCGGGACTTTTTAAATCTGGTAGTTGTAACCAGACTGGCATTAGACGATCGGAGCTAGCTACTTGGATTATACCAGGTGAACATTTTTTGCACAGGGATAGGACCCTGCCCATGTGTTGCCCTCTACACGATACAGAGAGATTTCAAATGAATTCTCTCCCTGATGGGTAGCCAGTAGAGATCTTTTAACGCTAATGCCGTGGATGACCCACGTTGTCTGTTTAGCATCAATTTTGCTACCACTGCCTGCACCCTCTGTAACCTGTGCACAATATATAATGGTGCTCCCAAATATAGGGAGTTTTCATTTAGTGATTGGAACTGGAAAATAAAACAAACAATTTCAAATGTTTGGAAATTACTGTTTTATTTAGATACTTTTGCACAAAACTGAAATACTCGGGTAATAGAAGAGCAAGCAGAATTATGTAAACTAGTCCTTATTTGACGGGGAAAATGCCCAGTTGCAACATGGATGAGAGAAGAAACAAGCACACAATTTCTACAAGTTGGCAAATGAGTGTACATCAATCCGTGGAACTGACCATAAGTCAAATGATCGGTTCAAGTTAACATGTGTAACATACATACATTGGTCTATGCACTTTTACAAACATACAGCAAAAAGTGGAACTTGAACTAGGGCTTAGCTATGAGTGCTAGGCAGATAGCTCTTTTGAGGGATGTAATCAACTATAATGTATAAAAAGAATCTAGGCCATAAATAGAGTGCACTTGAGAATTGACTTGCTTGTCGTTTCTGCCTGCCACTCATGCTGCAACCACATGTGTTATATTATGTTAATGTCTATTTGTATAGCGCCAAATCACCAGCAGGTCTCTAAGCGCTAAAAACAAGACCCTGAACATGGAGACTAACATGCCTACTGAAGCTTGGCATGTTCAGATGGGCTTATCCAAATACCTGAGTGAAAGGGAGTAAGGTGACTTCCCTGCACAGGCTACCTGAAAGCTTATTCCAAACCTGGGGAATCACCACTGTAAAAGCTCGCCCCACCAGAGTGCTTTTATCCAAGCGTTGGCATGCCAACAGGCTTGCCTCAGCCGATCGGAGGCATCTACCTGGCACGAATTTCTTTAAACGGTCTTTGATGTAACCAGGGGCTGCTCCATAGAGGGCTTTATGTGCAATGCACAGACCCTTGAACCTAACCCTCTGCTTGATTGTGAGCGAGTGCAGTTTTTGTAGCAGAAGTGTGACGTGTGCTCTTCTCGGGAGTTTGAAAATGAGTCTTGCAGCGTCATTCATAACCACCTGAAGTTTCCCTAATAGCTTGTCAGGTATCCCTATGTATACTGCATTACCGTAATCCAGGAGCGACACAATTAGGGCCGTCACAATAGTACGAATGGTGGAAAATAACTGCAAAGGTACAAGTCTCCGAGTTGCCTCATAAGGCCCCAACAAACTCCCCACTATAGAAGTCACCTGATTATTCAATGTTAACTTGGTGTCCAGCCTGATACCCAAGCTCTTCACAACTGGCACTGGTGTCCGGGTAGTGCCTAGCTCTTGCGGCCAGAAGGAATTAGACCAGGGCTTAGCCCCTGCAGTGACAGCAAGCACCTCCATTTTGTCAGGGTTTACTTTCAGTGAATTATTGGTCATCCAACTCATAGTTAGGCAGAGAATATTTTGCACCTTGGACTGTGCCTGTGAGGAGCTGTCAATAAGCATGATTAACTGCGTGTCGTCGGCATAGTTGAACACCTAACATTCCAGTTTTGCCACTGTTTCTACCAATGGCTGAAGGTAGATATTGAAAAGCAGGGGGGATAGCGCCGAGCCCTGCGGGACCCCACATGCCAGATCGTCCTTCCTGGAAATACATTCCCCAATATAGACCCATTGTGACCTGTCCTTCAGGAAGGAGGTGATCCATTGGAAGACCACTTCAGTCACTCCCAGCCGCCGAACACGGGACAAAAGCTAAACATGGTTCACCATGTCGAACGCGGCTGAGAGATCCAAAAGGATCAGAGCCGACGATTTCTTCTTGTCTGCTGCGAGCCTCAACTCATCCAGCACTGAGAGCATCACAAGCTCTGTGCTGTTGTGGGCTCTGAAGCCTGCTTGCCAAGAATTAAGAAACATTTTTAACATTTGAAGTAAAACAAGAGAAATGAAGAGAAGACATCTAGTGGTTGATTTGAACAATGTGGGAGCAGAAATCCTGGGATCAATCCAGCTTCCATACTTGACCAACTTTCATGATCGTAGGCAGACCTCTCTTGTGACTTTAATGTTTATCCATGTATACTAGGAATCTTCCCATTTATATGGTGCACATGGCAAATGACTTACATGTTATTTCTGCCTGCCAACTACACTCTAAGCTCATGCACCATGAATTAAAGGCAATAAACAAATTACACAAAGTGAAAGCAGAAAACCGGGAATCAATCCTGGCATCCTCACTTGACCTAATGCTGTGAATCAAGGCACATCTTTTTTCTTAAGGGGGTGGTGATGGACGGAGCATCTTTTTTCTTACACTTGATTTAATAGACTATAAACTTGCTCTAGGTACAATAAAAATCTAGACGGGATAAAGGGTGCTCATGACAATTAACTTCCCTCTTAGTTTATTATTAGCATTGTTGTCAGGCCAGGGGTGGGCATGAATGTTTCAAAGTTAACAGAAAATTCAAGGTGACGCGTTTTGTAAATGCCTGTCAATGCAGCGACATATTCTTAAATACTGTGGTGAATTTCTGCATGTTAACCCAATACACGTTTTTGAATTGTAAAGTGGCTTTGCATACTTTGTTCCATAAAATACTTGCAGTTTCGTGGCTCAGCTCGTGCAAGAGCTCTCCAGTCAATGTGTTAGCTTTTCCACTTCTAAAGATTCTAGGGTCTGAAAGCAAAGTTAGGCCCTTGGGGATAGTAATGGCACCCTTGGGCCCTGCCTTTGGAGTCAGAAACCTGTCTTTGGAATTAGTCCGTTTTCCACGCAGATGACAGAATGTTGTCCAAAGATAATGATAAGACACAGTACTTATTTTGCAGTGCAATGGGGTGATGTCGGACAGTAGTACTAGTATCAACCAAGAACTGCTGAAATTACGACCTGGACTCTTCTCCAACAGCAGTCTCCATCGGTTTTCTTTCTTCTTCTATCTGTCCGTGTGCAGCATGTGCTCCAGCTCAAATCCAATGGAATGCAAAGTTCAGCGGGACAGGGGCGGCTCTAGGCTCATGGCGGCCCGGTCAGGGAGCATAGGTAGGGGGCCCCGGAAGAGGGGTCCTGGTGCGGCGGAGGCCAGTGAAGAGTGGGGGGGGGGTCAGGGTGTTTGGAAGTGGAACAGAGCCGGAGGCTGCCAAATCCCTGCCAGGGGCCGGATGTATGACGTTACAACGCATGCTTTTACCACAAATGTTGTTACAACGCAAGTATTATAACGCAAACCTTTACAACGCATAGCGCTTTGGGGTGCTGGATAGTGAATAGTTTAATTTACTATTCCAACTCTAGTCCCCGTGGACACTAGGGAAGGTGTTGGATAGTAAATAAAACGTATTCCCTATCCTAGAGCGCCCCCCGGTGCAATGCGTTGTAATGGTTTTCGTTGTAAAACATGCGTTGTAACAGCACTGCGTGGTAAAAGTTGAGTTGTAAAGGATGTTTCCCCCAGGGGCCACCACGCAAATATGTATCCATCCTCAGAGGATTATTATATTAAGGATATATATTGGAGTGGTGGCCCCTGGGGTTTGGTAGCCCTGTGCAGGTGCACAGCTTGCACATGCCTAAGGCCGCCCCTGAGCGGGACAAAGGCAGGTGTAGGGGCTCACGAAGAGAACATTCTGGATGGTGTGCATTGAATTTTGATCTTTCAGCTTCCTGGCAGGCTGCATTCTGGGAGAATCACTGATTGGATATTTTTCTATGTTCTTCCTCCTGTCACTGGATATGTTTGGAAAAATCCCAGATGGACCCAAGGCTGGCTTAAAATGGTTTTCCCGCCTTGGTACTGCCCTTTGTGTGATCGATGCAGCAGTGCTCGAATTGGATTTTTTTTTTGTGAAACCATAAATTGGGGGTGAAAGGAAGTCAATGAAAAGGGGGTGGAGCCACGATGGGAGGAGCCATGGAAGCAGTCTGGCAGTCAACTTATGCATTTATTTTTACAAACATCAAGGAGAAACGTGAGAGTAAAGCTGTTCTGCCTTAATTGGTTGCCAAGAGTGTATTTTAAAATATCTTAGGGGTGTTCATAACTGCTGCAGGAATCTTTGTTTGCCTAGTAAATTTCAGGGAATAATAATAATGGTAAGATAATTATGTTGATTAATGCCCTTGCTGGAGAGATCTGTGCTTTGTCTAGTCACAGTTTTGATTCAATGTAGCAGGGAGGTCACTGTATCTTCTGCAAACCCTTTTGTATAATGCTGATGACAGAATCTTATTTTATATATATGGGTAAGTGTGTTACTGCTTTTAACACGGAGATCCTTTCATTACTTGCAGTTCATAAATTGCAATCACAGTGAGCTACGAAGCACGATAAGTGACTCCTACACATTGTAACCTTCATTGTCTTATGTAGGACATCTTATGCGTTGATTTACACACTTGTTGTGTTGTTATGTTATGTTAATTTGTGGATGGCACTTGACACCCGTAAGGATATCCAGGCACTGAGCTGGTGTGTAGATGTGTGACCCCCGCAGACATATTCGAAGAGGCAGGTCTTTAGCTTCTTTCAGAACCTACGAAGCTAGGAGGAGCCTGTGGTGTTTTTTGGGAGGTTGTTTCATGTTTTTGATACATTGTAGGAGAACAAACAACCTACTGCTTTGGTTTTGTGGATGCGGGGGTGGGGGTGCAAGTTAGTGTAATGCTAAGCATAGGTGTCTGGCAGGATTGTGGAAGTGTATGCAGCTGTACAGATATGTTGGTCCAGTGTTTTGCTGGGATTTTTAGGTGTGCTAAAGGATTTTTAATTGGTTGAGTTTGTAAATAGGTAGGCAGTGGATCTCTCTGAGATGAGGTGAGATGTGGGTATGGCGGGGAAGTTTAGGAGGAGTCTTGTGGTACATTCTGAAGGGTCTGTAGTCTGTGCAAGAGTTGTTTGGAATTTGTGGCGTAGTGTGAGTTGCCGTAGTCGACTCTGCTTGTGATGTGAAATCGCTTGACGGTACTTCTGGGGTTCTGTGGCAGCCACTTGAAGATTTTCTGCAGCATTCACAAGATGTGGAAGCAGGCGGAGCTCACTGTGCTGACTTCTTCTGTCATTTTGAACTTGCCATCCAGAATGATTCCTAGATTTCTGGCATGTTCCTTTGGTGATGGTGTTGGTACTATTTCTGTCAGCCACTAGGTAGTGTCCCACGGGAAGTTCTTGTTTCCAAAGACCTGCGCTTCTGTCTTCTCGGACCTAAGCTTCAAGCAGTTGGATATCGTCCATTCTGCCTTCATGGTCATGCCGTTGGTGATGTTGGTCCTGGTGGTGGTTGTCTTGTCTGTCAGAGAGAGTAGGGAGTTTTTTTAATTGTTATGTTTTTTAGAATTTTTTATAGCGCAAACAAGACCTCCAGATATCAGGTATCGGAAAACGCTTTACATGAGCACCAGTTTTGTTACACAGGGACACATTCATTTTTTGTTAAGCACAGGGAGATTGAGTGATTTGCCTAGAATCACAGGATGTTGAGCGCCGTTGCCGAGACCCGAACCCGGTTTCCCAGCATCAAGGTCGAACGCACTAGCCGTAAGGGTATATCCTCACTCCAGGTTGGGTTGTCATCTGCATAGGAAATGAATGAAAGGATTGAGCGCATATAGCACTGTAACTGTAGGGGTGCACTATACTCATGATTTAAAGCACCTGCATATGTTTTAGTATCACTCTGTGTTATGTTTGAAATGCATTTAATCTACACGTTAACCAAGCAATGTAATGTGCGCGTTATATTGAATTCACATGTAATAGAAGAGATATCAGTATGTCCATAGGCACCTGTGTAAGGAGACCTTATTTTCACATTAATGTACTTGTATGTGGTAAAGTTGCCTGCAGTTTAGGCCCAAAGAAAGAATTTGTTTACTGTTTCGATTCTCCAGCTACTGGAAGAAATAATTAAATGTATTTTTGAATGTGCCAGAACAGTATGTTTTCATCCCATTGGAGGTAAATTAAAGGCCTCCTCATTATTTTTTGTTTTAGGGAGATAACTGGAATGCCTTTGAACAGTCTGAGAAGCAAGAAGGGAGGATATCATCTGTGCCTGGCCTATCTACACTCCAAGGTCACAAAGGAGCAAAGAAGATTTAATTAAAGAAATTGTGGAAAGTTACCGGAGGGCTAAAGTTAAATCATTGTCACGTGATAAATTGTCGGGGGTGGGCTGAAGTTATCATTTTTGTATTGTGCGCAGGACAGAACATCAGACTTCTAGATTTTCAGAGAAGAGAGATCACCTTAAGAACGAGCTCCATAGCCTTAAGCTCTTTGACCCATTTGACGTGAGTACTCCTAAGGAAGTCTACACGTGCTGACACCTTTGAGAACTGAGATAGGTAGCCAACTAGAATCATCATTTATGAGAGTAGTGTAGGGAAAGATATTTCATTCTTTCTTTCCTAATGAAAAGGGATTTGAGCTCTGCCTCCATTTTGGGTTGTGAATTAATCTTGGAGTTTATAGTTTTGTGTCTCTTTTGCCGAATCAATTATATGCGCAGATTTGGCTCCGTATTGATTTTACTGTATCTATATTCACTGATATTGAGGTTTGTCTATATCCAATGTTTTTGGCCTTATAATAAAATCCATAAAGAGAATTCGGAGTTTGTGTTCTTTACAGCATGACTACATTGTAAGTATAATTTCGATGTGTTTCTTTCCCTCGACAAATTTGAGCAGGCAAATAAAAGACCATCATAGCTGAACTTGGATAGTAAGACAAGGCCCAAGTTTGGCATAACCCATGGCGCAACCAACCTGGGATTAGATGCTGTTAGCAAGCTGTCTCATGTAGATTTTAAACAGTGTCAGGCTGAAAGAGGATCCCTGGGGGAGACTGCAAATTAGATTCTTGGGCTCTGGCTGTGCGTTTTCCTCCATATGCATTTTAAAATATTATTTGTTATAAATTCATGAAAAATGTTCAAAATCATTCATGTTTGTTCTGCAAAGTTCACATCTGTCTCCTTAAACGAGTCGTTGATTGTGTCTCACACAGGAGTTCTGGTATACTCTTAAATAAGAACAGCTTTTAGCGTGGGAGTTTTGGTTTACATCGCAGATATGCAAAATAGGGTGGCTTAAATGGAGGATTTCATGCATTTTCAGTTTTTCTTCTCATCAATAACTGCACTTTAACTGAGGCTTGTGTGATATTCTGGGGGTTTTAACATGCATTACGAAGTTAGGATCAAAGCCAACTCCAACTTTATATTCATATTTGTTTGTTTTTTTAAATTGAAAGGTATACGTGATTTACTGGTAATTGTATGGCTATATGTGGTGAGTATGGCAGACAATGATAATGTCACTGTATCATGTTGCAGTCTACCCCCTGTTGTGCTCTGCAGTCAGTTCTGTGCAGAGGGAATTCACTGCAGGGCCTGGCCACTGCACAAACTCACCTTTCAGCTACCTACTAATTCATGTAACCATTTGTAACGCAATAGTTGTATTCCGCAGTCAACCAACATCCCATGCTTCTCACCACCAACTGCACATATACCTTGCAAGTTACATCTAATTCTGGTATTTTTGCTTTCATACAAATCTATCAAATGATGCTAAATTTATTATATAATCAAAGATTCTTTGACCTCCCTGCCCTCCCTTTAACTTTATCCACCACTTTGTAGATATGGATGGAATCTGGAATCCCAGCACTTACCTTAACTTGACATACCAAGAGAAAACTAAACATGTATAGTTCAGGAGAATGTTATCGAATTTGCCAGAGGGTGCCAAAGTTATTAGCAAATGAACACTTTTAACCTCCACTTACTAAGGCATCTTTCCTGAGGTCCATAGTCTGTCTCTGTCTTTGTGCCTCAACCGCCTCATGCTGCATGTCACTGCGTTTTAAAATTATTAATTTACTTTTCACTGCATGGTATATGAATTTCCAGGCATATCATATCCATTTTAGTGCATGCAATATACATTTCAACACATCACATTCATTTCAAGGGATTTCATTATGATTTTACCGTATGCCATCTTCATTTAAAAATAGGGACATATTTATTTTAACATATGCCATATTCCTTTTATTGCAGGCCACATTTTTATTTCATTGTTTCATATTATCTTTAAGAATTCTCTCATTTTAATGCACATTCCCTTCATTTCAACATAAGCCATATTCATTTCAACAGGTGCAATATTCGTTATAATAAGTCATATTCCTTTCATTCCTTGTCATATTTATTTAATGTATGTTACATTTATTAAAATATGTGTAATATTATTTTCAATGCATGGCAAAAACAAATCAGCAAATATTAAATGTATTTCAGTATATGTCATATTAATTTTAAGGTATGCTAAATGTATTCAAATAGAGTTGTAATACTTTCAATGCCTGACATATTCATTGCACCATATGTCATTACCATATCCGTATAGGCCATTGTACTCTAATGCATGTCATATTTCTTTAAAAAGGGATCAGACACATTTCAATATATATCACAATCAATTAAATGTATGTCATATTTATTTCAACATGGGAAAATCCATACATTTTATCATACGTCACAATGATTTTAACAGTTGTCATACTCGTTTCAGCAAATTTTATATTCATTTGAACATGTGTCATATTAGTTTTAATGTGGCAAATTTTCATTTTTTACATATTTTGTATTAAGGTTCATTCATGATAAAGTATGCCATATTAAATTCAATAAATGTTATGCTCATTTCAGTGTTTGATGTACATTTCAACACCAGTCATAATCATTATAATATGTAACTGTTAATTGCAAGGTATATCATAGCCTTCTCAACTTAGATCAATTTCAAAATACAATTTTATCATGTGTCATAATAATTTCACTGCAGGTTACGTTCAATTAAATATATCATATTTATTTCAACTTGTATCATATTTCGTTTAACTTGTGAAGTTGTTGAAAGGAGGCTTCACTCTGAGTGTGGTAATTAGCACAATTTTGCCAAAAAACATACAAGGAAAGTAATTTCGCCGATAGATTTTTAGCCTGGTAGGCCAGGTAGCAAGCTGCCATAAATCAAATAAATGCGTTAAAATGCCCCCTAACCACATTGCCTACAGATGACCCAGCCAAAATTGGGGAAATAATGCTACAGCATTACGAGTCCATTTATGGCCAACAACTGACTGTGGCCATGACTTTGTTAGAAAGTTTTTTGCAGAATAATGGATTACCGACACTTTCGAGTTTAGAAAAATCATCTATGGTAAATCCCTTTGCTATGGAAGAGTTGGAGGGGGTCATTAAGAATCTACCAAATGGCAAGGCCTGTGTCCCGGATGGGTATCCACCTGAATTTTTTGAAGTTTTTTTTTAGCTCAATTTCAGAATTCTACCTTCGACTAGTAAATTCTCTGTTGATGGGTGGGGAAATACCAGAGACCTTTAGACAAGGTAACATAGTTAGCTTTTTGAAAAAAGATAAGAACAGCGAGGATCCGAAGTCATATCGCCCGATAACGTTATTAAACTCATATTATAAAATTGTCACCATATTGCTATCACTTCTGTTTAATCGATATGCGGCGCAATTGATCCATTCGGATCAGAATGTAAATGTAAATGTAAATGGTTTTATTGCTGGTCGGCAGTTGGCCACCAACACACATTACTTAACTGAGGCACTGGACTATTTCTATACACAGAGGAAACCAGCATTGGTCCTTCTATTAGACGCTGAGAAGGCTTTTGACCTTGTTGTGTGGGAGACATTGTTTAGTATTTTCGGTCACTTTCGTATTCCCCCAAGATTACGACCCTGATTCATAATCTATATATTAATGCTGAAGCTAATGTTATTATCAATACGTCGGTGATCGGGCGGGTTAAAGTAAAATGGGGCACAAAGCAAGGGTGCCCTGTATCAACGGTTTTATTTGCTTTCTTTATCGTACCATTGGCAATAGCAATAAGGAACTGCGCTGATATCCTTCCCCCAATTCCATCTATGGTGAAGTTGACATTTTACGCCGATGACATCATGCTTATGATTAAACCAGAGAAAGAGGTTCAGGCTAAAGTTTTCCAGCTTTTTGAAGATTTTGAGGCTTTAGGTGGGCACCGCATTAATAAAAGGTAAACTGAAATCTTACAATGTGGCTGAGCAAGCTGGGATCTGCACCCTGATATCGTTCCTTGCGTTAGCACCAAACCCAAGAGATATCTGGGGTATACTTCTCTGTAAGAGTTAGTGATTTATACCACCTCAATTTTGCACCACTCCTTCGAAAAACTCAGGCCTTGTTTTTACGCTGGAACTCTCTCCCATTATCCATCTTGGGTCGGGTGGCCCTGATTATGTCTGTTCTCCCTTTGTTTAATTTTTTTTTCAACTATTCCATGTATTTTATCAGGATCCTTTTCTACCCAAGTAGAGTCAATGTTTACTTCCTTTCTTCGGGCAAAAAAGTCATCACGTATTGCACTTAAAACTTTATATGAAGAGGTGGATCAAGGAGGCTTAGCCCTACCGAATCTCAGGGAATATTACTATGCTTATTTTGCACAATATTTACCTAGATTCAAACCTGAATTATAGTCAAATCGTTTTATAAATAGTTTTGCGGATCTAATGTGCAAGGAAAACCAGATCCACTCCCCTCTGTTAATCCTCAAATCCCCTAAACTGGTCCGTTATAAGTGTCTTCACTGGTTTTTTAAAAAACGACAGGCGTTTTATAAAAGATATTCCATCTCTGTAATCAATTCAGCCACTTTACTATCTGGCATTCTACCATTAGCAGATATTACGCAATCCTCAGAACTCACTTCAAAATGGACCTCGGTAGGATTCCATAAGGTCTCAGATTTTCTGAGGAATGGAAGATGGTTGACTATGACCGAAATGTCGCAATTGACCGTCAATGATTTTATTCTTTTAGGGTCATATAACATCTTCCATAAATTCCTCATCGAACTAGATGTTTCTCAAATTGGCGAAAAATACCAGTTGGTTACTGAACTCTTAGAGGATACATATGACAGAAACCCTGGTGCATGGAGAAAGCATTTAGCTTCAGTCAGGGGTATGGATCTTGGACAGAAGGCAGTTCAAAAATGGAAGGACCATGAAGATTTAGAAATTTCTGTTAATTTATGGTCGTCTAATGATAAACTACATTTTAGTGCACTCAAAGGGGCGAATTGGTGAAGGATGTTGTTTTTCAGTAAATGGCAACTTTACCGAACCCCTCTTTCTCTTTCAAAAATGTATGCCAATCATTCAGCGCACTGCTTTTGCTGTAACATTCATCCTTCAGCTAATTGGCAGCATATTATGCTGCAATGCCCGAAGAATCCAGAAGTTCTGTGAGGACATCTTTTGCTACTTGGAAACTGAATGCTGTATGTAATTAGTAGTGAACGATTTGTTAATTATTTTCGGTTTTGACCCAGATCTCTCCTTTTGTGACCAATTGGGAAATTTAATGCTATGCCCTAAGGTAATCTTTGTTTTTTTTTGTTTTTTTTTTTTTTAAATGGAAGGTTTGGTCTTAATGTATTTAATGTATTGCAATTTCTTTGGACTTCAATAAAAAATTATATAAAAATATACATATAATATATATATATATATATATATATATATATATATATATATATATTTTGTTTAACTCATCAGTCACTTAGGTAAATACTTTTTTTTAAATTCAAGTCATGTTCATTTCAGTGCTTTCTATATTCTTTCCAGTGAGGACTATGTTCAGTTCAGTATGGTAGACATATATTTTTGAATATGTTTTATTCAATTTGAAATATGTCTTAATAATATCATTCTCTAAGAAAAGTATTCACTCTGCATGTGCTTTGTGTTTATTTTGCTACATGAAATGTTGAGTCTGCCATGCATCATATTTGTTTTGAAATATGTTATATTCATTTTCCTTTGTGTTATTTATTTTTTTGCTGTGTGCTTTATATTTCAGGGGTTTCCCATTTGTAGAGATGTAATTTTCACATGAGCAACTCCCCATACTTTGTACTAGTGTCCCTCCTGGAGAATGCCTCTTGGAAATACTGAGGGAGTCTGGAGGATCTGTACTAACTTCTGATGCAACCCAGCAACGCAACAAAAGTCGCTGTGCTGCGTTGCTTCAAAAGGAGAAAGAACAAAAGAGCTGCATCTATTAAGATTTTAGGTGCACAGTTTTTCTTTTCCCTTTGCCAGTGCACAAAACCTTCCACGTGCAGTTGTGTGTGTGCTCTGTGCACACACTGTTTGTTGACAGAGTTTTACTCTTTTCCCACTGTGTATGTGTACTGTACAGTGCAGCACACGTGTAACGTTGGAAAAGACTGGAGACTTTGTTAAACTTGCTCCACCATTACCTCTTCTTTGAGGAATTATAATTTCTATAGTTTTAATCCCTGAGCACCAATTTTTGTAGAATGGCACTTGCATCAGAGACCAGGTATGATTGCCTAGGGAGGACCATGTCCTACCCATAGAACTCCTTTTTGACTCCTGCATGGCAAAATAGTAGTAAACCGCAGCACAACACTTTGTGCCAGTGATGCACAAGCTGCACAAAGTGTCAGTATAGTTTCCCCTGTTTTAAATCAGAAAATAGCGAGCTGTGCAACTTCCTACTTGAACATGTTCGCCTTCTGAGTCAGGGGACTCAGAGCACCCGCAGCGCATCAGAACTCCTTGATAATGGTGAGTCATACTAGCATCAACTGGACTCTCCAAATTTACCATTTCAAGATTCTGCTTTTGGAAAGAGGTAAGGTGGCAACAGGAAAGAAAGCCACCCTGGAGCTGGTGTATTTAGAAGAGTGAATAGACTTATTTCGAAAAGGAACACTTGTTCTTTCCTAAGGGAATTGATTAGCTGGTTTGCTAATGTAACAATAAAGAAGGAAGAGAGTGTCTTTTGGATATAATGTATGACAGTCATCCTGAGGGCAGGGTAAAAGATTAGCAGAGTTTGTGTCAATTTTTTTAACCTGTTCTTAAGGCTTCCTGAAGCTTGAATTGGTTACGTTCTACAGATTCAAAAAGTAAGTTACAATTACTCTCTTTGATTTGTTGGAATTTATGTTTTATGATTGGTCAATAGCCTTATATAAGTTGTTTAGAGTCATAATTATTTCCACAATGGAAGCTTATGTCTCCTCCTGCCTCCATCTGATGATAAGAATGGCTTAAGCAATTGTCATTGGCCCTGTAATTATGTAACTTTTAATATTCAAGGAATTATTGACGATGCAGTTCCTAAACTTTTGACCGCAGGAAAACATAAATAATTTTTTTTAAACCTGGGAAAAGGAACTTGGCATATGGAGCTACTGAATTAGAGCAAGGGTGTCATAGTACTTCCTCGTCAGGAAAATATATCAGTGGGGAGGAATAAGTCAATTCTGGATCACATCACTGAGACTTTCGTCTTCCTCTTGTGTCATCCACTGAGTATCATCTAAGTGTAATTCCTAAAAGTGATAGATTCACCTCTTTTGCTTTACCAGTGCGTAGCAAGATAAGAGAGTTAATTTTGGGGGAATGGAAGAACAAGGAGCATATCTATGTTATTCACTCCCTACACCTAATATATTTCTTGTTAGAAGCAAAAGAAATCCCACCTCATGCAATCAAAATTGTCTCTATTTTGATTATTTTAATTGGGCGTACTTTTGTGAATCCAGAGATTTGTTTACCCTTGGACCCTGTGGATAAGAATTTGAAAGGTGCTCTTAAGAAGTAATTTGTTGCTAATATTTTGGCGTTGAGAGCTTGTACTCATCTGCTTTCAAAGGTCCTCCCTTGGTCAAGTATTTTGATGTTAAAGCAGCTCCTATGGAAAAAGGTGGATTAGTGCTTGCAATGTTATCAGATCAGCTGTAATGGTTTCAGGGACCTATATCTAGCCAGAGTAAATTAAAGGGCAAGGGACTAGAAAGCTGATATTGAATAGAAGTGTTAATCATTGAAAATTTATTTTGAGGGAAAAAGGTTATTTGGTGAGCAGTCGAATGTTATGGTGACAAAATCTTTCAAAGCAGGAAAGCATGTTTTGGCTTATAAATTGGAAGTCATCATGATACTTTGGACATATAGCTGTGATTCACTTACGAACCAAACCAAATCCTCTTTAAAACAAAAGCACGGAGGGCCAGATGTACAACTGGCTTTTGCGTTTGCCAAGGGGTTGTAGGCCCATTTGAAACTGCAAAAGACATGTGGTCCATGCACCAAACCTATTTTGTGAGTCGCAAACAATTTGCGACTCCCAAAATAGGTTTAGCGACTTGCTATTAGGAAGGTTTGTTCCCTTCCTAATGGTGACTCAAAAAGCTATGTAAGAATGTTTTGCTACCGCAATTGCGGTCGTAAAAAACACTCACAGTTTACCACACTTTTAAGAAGGGTGGTAAAAAACTCACAAACGGGAAGGAGTCCAAGGGGATTCCTTCTCCTTTGGGAAAACTATGCGCACTGCCTGCCCTTAAGAAATGAAAATGAAAAGTTACATTTTTATTTTTTAAATGCATCCCATTTTCCTTTAAGAAAAACGGCTGCATTTTAAAAAAGAAAACTGGTTTCTTCAAAAGCAGTCCCAGACATGGAGTTCTGCTGACCCCAGCAGGCCACAATCCCTGGGAGTGCCAGCCATTCCAAATGGGGTCCCAAATTGCGACAGCCTCATTAATATGCCTGAGGGATTGTAGTGATTGAGCCATTTTGTATGGAAACGGCTCAATTATGACCTTTGCCCACTACCATCTCAGTATATTTTGCTCTAATATAATGCTGTGTAGGCCTGCATAATACGAACTAGCTGTAAAGTAAGACTCGATAATGTTCTTTCTGTGTCTGACTGTAACTTTCTCAAAGGCAGGGCTTACCTATTGGCTTTGGCATACTCTAATGCCATCTTGCATACTAATTCGGGATCTTTGCAGGAATAGTGGCCTATACTTAAGCAACTCCATTTTCTAAGCTATCACCATCTTCTAAGCTTTTCTGGGTGAGGAGTCATGTTTTACTTCTCGCTTGTTTTCCGCATTTTGTATGCTAGTAAGAACGGTTCTTGTCGGAGGAATATGCCCGATCTGCCCCGGAATCATAACAAACGCCTACCTATCTGATGCTGTGGCCTTGGCGCAGAGTGGGTCGGAACCTGATGGGAACAGGGGGCGAGGCTTGCTAGAAGCTTCGACCAACATTTCCACTTGTACTAAAGGGGGTGTTCGGGTCTCGGCCACTGGTAGTTCATCACGGTGCAGATGTGCAGCTGTGACAGTGGCGCAGAGAATCCTGATTTGGCTGGAGAAACGGGCTCCCCTCTGGCGAAGTGGAAGCGGGATGTGTAGAAAGTTGGTGAGGTGTTCCACTAACTCTTATTTCCTAACTGTTCTTATCTAACTATTGTCTCCTATTAACAGGTTATATTCTGATTTACATATAAGTTCTGTATATGTACATCGTAATTGCATTTAGCAATTGCTTAGGGATTGATGTGAGGAAGGCCTATCGTGACATAGTAGTAATTTCTTTCTTTTCTCCTTCTATCATTATGTAATAAAGAAACCCCAGAGTATATCACTATTTGTCTGTGTTCCTTGGGATCGGAGGTCAGGGCCCTTCTGACCCAAATGCTGTAGCATCGGAAGGATGGTAAGTTTCCCTTCCTGCAGGTAATTGTAGAGAGAGGGACGTCCCGCTCTCATCCAGGGAAGCAAAAACTGACAAGTAGTCCACCCCGAGGCATTGTTAGGAGGAGCGTGAAGTGTTTATTCAGTTCCACCAGTGTGGGCTTTGTTTCGCATTCTTTCGCATTGTTGTTACCTTGCGGCCCTTGGTATTGTGTTGGTTTTCATACCCTGGGGTACGTTGTTACCTCGTGGCCCTCGGTTTCTTGCTTGTTTTACCAAGTGGCGTTGTTTTCCCTGGTTGTTGTTGTTGTCATCACTGGTATTGATTCTTGCATTGTTGCTGCTGTTTGCAAGCTCCCCGGCAAATGCCATATATATATAAAGATAATCATTAGTATTATTCCTTTCTTGTAAGTATTGTGAAGTGTTATATCCTTTTGGGTCCTGAGGGGGATAAGGTAAGTTTGCCCTGGTGATTGGCAGAATTATCAGGTCCTTACATCTTGGCGTCGTGACGAACAGGATCGAAGAGGTGGATTATAGGGGAAAAGAGAAGATTATGTTTTCTAGGAAAACAAAGGTTGACTTTCAATTGCCAATGGAAATTCCCGGATGGGAATGGACTCCGAACGGAGTGCTGGCTCATGAGTGGGCTAAATCTGCTGGTTTGAGTGAAAACTGGAATGAGTGTTTGTTCGAAGCCGAACCGGCTCAGGTGGTTTCATGTTTGCAAAAAGTGCCGGTAACAAGAGGAGACGAGCTTCCTATGTTAGGACGGAGAGGATGGGTTTTGCTAAAAGCTTCCAGAATGATACATGAGAAATATGTGACGTTACAGCATGAGTGTAAAGAATTGGAAGAACAGTATGTTGAAGCAAAGAATGCTACTACGTTGTTAACATGTCAAAATAAATTATTGTTGGACAAGATAGAGACTTATCAGACCGTAGCAGAAAGGGCTGCAGTGCACATTGCAAAGTACAAGTACAGGAACAAGCTAGGGAGAGTTAGTAAGAGGAAGGAACACTTAGTTATCGCAAAAGCAGGGCTTGACTGGGATCCCGGGAAGTGGAAAGGAAATATTTGATGTTCTTCAGAGTTTTCAGGTTCAGGTGAGGAAGAGGACAAGAAAACAGAGCCTATTAAGACTGAGACCGAAATAAATCAGAGGAGAGTAGAGAGGTGCATGCGCAGCCGATACATCGGAGAAAGTTGCAGGGTGGTCTGCAACATCCCCAGGAGCTGGCTTTAGACAGATTGGAGGATTTTACGCAACAAGAGATTAATGACATTCTAGATAGATTTAGACAGAGACATGGTGACAACTTGCTTACATGGATGGTTCGCATCTATGACTTGGGTGCTGCAGGCGTAATGCTAGACCAAGGAGATGCTTTTAAATTTTGTATGATAAGCACAGACCGGACAATTCAGGAACCTTTTAGAAACTATGAACTTAACGATCAGATTAGCCTATTACAATTGGCTGTAGCCGGATGCAGTCATAAATACCCGACTGAATCAGATTGGCCAGTGAATGAAAAGCTGTGGTATACTTTGAGAGATGCGACACAGAGATTAAAGGAAGAGGTGATGAAAACATCTATTTTTCTAGATACCGCACACAGACTAATGGAAGGATTACCTAACACTTGTGTAAGGAATACGATCATTCGTACTGCTCCTCCTGCTTATAAGCAGGTAATGATGACATTGTTAATAAATCAAACAGGAAACACACTAGCTCAAGTGATTGAAGCAGTGCGTGAGTTGGGCGAACTAGTAGAATGGATGAAGACAGAAAGACCATCTAGATCAGAGGTCCGTACAGATAACAACAAATTGACTAGACGAGATTTGTTTACAGCCTTAATGAAGGACGAGGTGAGAACAGAAGACATAGTTCGGGAACCTTCTCAGAAGTTATGGACTATATATCGAAAAAGAGGTTTGGATAGAAAAGAAGGGAGTTGAGGAGTTAATAAACAGGATCATGAACAGAGACATTCCGAGGGAAGCGGTGACAAGTTATATAGGGGGAGAATGGAAGGATCCCCAGTACATAGAACACGATATGAGAGGGAAAACTCCTCAGACTGCAGGGCTAAAAATGAAAGAGGAAGATCTCCTGAACTGAGAATGAAAAATGAAAGAGGTAGATCTCCTGAACTGAGAATGAAAAATGAAAGAGGGAGGTCTCCTGATCGAAGATCACAGAGTGGCAGGCATATGAGAAATTTATATTATGAAGAGAGAGTGTACGAGGAAGACATACTTCTAAACGATATGAGAGTCTGTACCCTGATTTGACCTGGGCGCAAGACAGGAACAAAAACGACTATGAAATAGGTCAAGCTCTGGTACAGAATTGGGCTCGCAAAGATCATAGACCCTATGTAGATATAGAAATTTTCTCGAGGTATCGTAATATGCAACGGGCCCGAGCCTTAGTAGATACAGGAGCAGAGGCACTTTGATATATGGAAATCCCAAGAAATTTTGAGTACAGTATTTTACAATTACAGGATTTGGTGGTAAAGAGACCCCAGCAGTACAAACTAATCTCCAATTAAGAATCGGACTAATGCCAAGAAGAGAATATAGTGTACTAGTTGTGCCCCTTTCTGAATATAATATTAGAATTGACATCTTAAAAGGAATGACACTATGTTTAGATGATGGATACTACCACTTTGTAACAAAATGCTATATCTCAGCTAATGCTGTGAGAGTAGGTCGCTTGAAAATTCCTCCTGTAAAAGTGCCTCAGGCGACTAAAGAAATTTCGATGAAACAGTACAGAATCCCAGGTGGGCATGAGGAGATCAGTGCTACAATCCAAGACTTAATAGACGCCGGGGTTGTGGTTCCGATTACTTCTGCATTGAACAATCCTGTGTGGCCGGTGCACAAAAGTGATAACTCTTGGCGCATGACAGTTGATTACCGCAAATTGAACACACATACACCATCTTTGACTGTTGCTGTCCCTGACACCGTTACTTTAATTGAGAAAATTCAGAAACATTCATGACTTGGTATGCGGCTATTGATATTGCCAATGCTTTCTTTTCCATTCCTATAGCTCCTGAATGTCAGGAACAATTCAGTTTTTCATGGGGTGGCAGACAAATGACATTACGAAGTCTGCCACAAGGCTATTTGCATAGTCCGACGATATGTCACCAGCTGGTGGCAGAACATTTAGACGAGGTGCCGATAACTTCTGGTGTGCAAATTTGTCATTACATTGATGATATATTGATACAAGGCGAAACACAGGAGCAAGTTCAAACTCAATTAGATCAAATTGTAACTCATTTGCAAAGCAAAATGTGGGAGATTAATCCTGATAAATTACAGGGTCCAGCACAGAGTGTGAAATTCCGAGGTATTCAGTGGCATCAGGGAAATCGAGAGGTGATCCCACAAGTGAGACAGAAAATTCAGGAATTTGCAGTACCCCGAAACAGGAAAGAGACTCAGAGCTTTATTGGCTTGTTTGGGTTTTGGAGACAACACATTCCCCATCTGAGTCAGATTTTGGACCCTCTGTACAAGGTTACTCGAAAGAAAAATGCATTTGAGTGGGGTGAACCACTGCAGACTGCATTTGAACTGGCGAAAGAGGCTATTGAGCATGCTTTGGATTTGTGGCCAGTACGAGATGGTGATATTGATTTGAATGTGACTGTACAGGGTCTATATGCTCAAACAAGGTTTTGCCATAGGATTTTGGACGAAGAAATTGCCCGATGCTGGTGAGCGTTATGCACCTTTTGAGAAACAGTTACTTACATGTGATTGGGCTTTGGTAGACACAGAACAATTGACCTTGGGACACAATTTAAATTTGAGACCTGAGATTCCGATCATGCAATGGGTTATGAGCTCCCCTAGAACTCATAGAATTGGACATGCACAGGAAGCTAGTGTGATCAAGTGGAAGTGGTACATACAGGACAGGGCTCGAGTGGGTCCTAAGGGTACTGCGATGTTACATGAGCAGATGGCGCAGGCACCAATAGAAGAGTCTGATGTGGAGTACAACGTACCTATAGTACAGTAATCTCCTGTTAAGTGGGGTAAGCCATTTAGCAATCTCTCCATGTAGGAGAGGATGCATGTGTGGTTTACGGATGGTTCATCCAGGTATGTTGGAGCAAAGAGACAATGGAAAGCAGTATCCTATAATCCTGTTACCCAGAAATTAATATGTACAACTGGTGAAGGAAAGAGGAGTCAGTTTGTAGAACTTTATGCTGTTTATCAAGCTTTGAAACAGGAATTACCGGGAGTTTGCCATATTTACACTGACTCTTGGTCGACCTCTAATGGTTTGGCGACTTGGCTTCCCACATGGCATGCTCATAATTGGCTAATTAATAGGAAGGAATTATGGGAAAAGAATTGTGGACAAAGGTGTGGGATATGCTTCTTCTAAGTACTGTATTTGTATTCCATGTGGATGCTCACTCTTCTGTTGATTCACTTGATAGGTGGTTTAACCTCATTGCAGACGAAAATGCTAAGATCTCTAAGGCAGAGGTGGAAACGCAGAATTCTGACCTGGTTAGATTGGCGAGGTGGGCACATCAAAAGTGTGGACACTTTGGAGAAAGGATTACTAGCAGGTGGGCAGCAGATAAAGGGATACATCTGTCCCATGCTATGGTTAAAAAACAGTAATCTTACCGTGCCCCATTTGCCAGCATTCTCGACGAGAGGTACCACAGATAGTGAGGGGTCAGTTACATCGAGGTAAGTCATCAGCACAAATCTGGCAGATAGATTACATAGGTCCCTTGCCAACATGCAGAGGTTGTAAATATGTATGAACAGCAGTAGACACATATTCAGGATATTTGGTTGCATCCCCTTATAAACGTGCTACTCAGGTAAATACACTGAAAACTTTGGATTTGATTGCTCTTTATAATGGGGTGCCTTTACAAATTTAATCAGACGATGCCACGCACTTTAAAGGAGGATAGTTCAAGAATATTGTGCTCAACGCAATATCAAGTGGGTTTTTCATATTTCTGTTACCCACAGGCAGCAGGATTGATTGAGAGCATGAATGGCCTTTTAAAAGATCAAATGAAAAAACTGTCATATGGTTCATTAAGCTATTGGAGAAATCATCTAGTTGATGCCTTACAAATTCTCAACAATAGATCTTTACATAATTCTGATACACCCATTATGTGAATGTTTTCTCCTTCTGCGAATATGCGACCCCATATGGCAGTGGCTACCATTGTTTATTGGGAAATTACTCTCGGAGCCTTGGCTCCGCACAGAGCGACTCCTGAAGCTGCTGGTTTAGATTTGCATACTTTGAAACAACATGTGTTGAAGCAAAGAGACATTGTCCTCATTGAAACTGGAATTGGTGTCCAAATACCAGCAGGACACTTTGGTCTGATCGCCCCACACTCTGGACTAGCGCTGAAAGGCATCCAGGTGCTGGGCGGTGTAATCGATTCTGATTATCAAGGTGAAATCAAAATTATTCTGTTGAATAGTGGTGATCTGGATTTGACAGTTCAACCTGGTGATTGAGTTGCTCAGTTGGTTATAATGCCAGTTCTTGGAAGAGTGGTGAGAAAAGGGACTGCCCTAACTCTCCTAACTGTACTTGGAGAAGGAGGTTTTGGCTCAACTGATAAAAACCCAGGAGCCAAAGTGTGGGTACGGTTGCCTAATCAACCCCCTGAACCTGCTGAAATAATCACCACGGGCAGTGATAACACAATATTGGTCATGAAACATGGACAGGAAAAATTGGACCATGTCCCAGCTGACAAATGTTATCTTCAAGAATGAATAATGCCTGGATTTGACTTGTTTTCTTTATGTCATTATATGGATTGTCGCTGCGGGATGTGTTGTTGCTGGACTCCTTTCGGGATGGTGCGTTTGGGGCCGAGATGGGCCGTGGAGGATCAAAAGTGAGACGATCATCCAAGAACGCAGAACGGATTCGATCCTTTTTGACACTACAAATGTTTGGGAGAACTTGGCAAAAGGAATACTGAACAATTTCTATTTCTGCATGTCCAACATGAGAAGTGTTCCTGACATTTTGTCCACATGCCTCGTTTCAGTTCCAACTCCGACGGCTGTTTTAATAATGCTTTCAACGTTACAAATATCGATAGCAGTGTTGACATCAACACAGTGAAAAGTCGGCTGTCAGTGTATGACTATTGTGCCTCCTGCACAGTGTTACCTGATCTTGATCCGCCGCAGACTTTTGCCGTTACCACTTATAACATTACATACAGCGATGTTTGCTTTGACTTCATGTGTGATCCATGATTAATTGGCAAATGTATTCAGACTAAATTAGAGAATGTTTGTACGCTTCCAGGACATGTACATATTTTGTGTTATCGTCGTAAACCCCATATGTGCCTTTCGGTTCGTAACTCTGTCATGTAGAACGACTGTTCTTTCAGTTAGTTATTACAAAAATGTCCTACTACCAACAGGATGGCTATTTTCTTGTGGGAATATGTCTTGGTCCTTTATTCCTGCGAACATTTCCGGTGGACCGTGTGACTTAGCCAGACTTAGTCTGGCCATGTTTCCTCTGCTTCCCTCTATGCATACTCGAACTCTACGTGAGACACCTCCATTGGATGAACATTGTGAATCTAATCTGCATTTGCTCTCTACATCAGAATATGCCTTGCTGCTTCAATTGTGGGAATTCTTGGGCTTTCAATTTACAATTCCATAGCCATTAGTAAACTGGCATGTCTCATGGTCAAATCTATCAATCACACTTCAAATGCTTTGTCAGATTTTTATTAGATGCACAGGGTGAGCGCCGACCTATTTTACAAAATAGGGCTGCCATTGACTATCTTTTGTTTAAACATGATCACGGGTGCTCTGATTACGAGGGTCTGTGTTGTTTTAACCTTTCAGACCATTCGAGATCTATTCAATTCCACATTAATGCCTTTCATAATTTGTCCATGGAAGTTCGTCAAACTTTGGATCAAGGGTGGTTTAATTGAATTTTTGGGTGGCTGCCTGATTTTAATTTCCTTTGTTCTATTTGGGTGGTGCACTCTTAGTGATTTTCTTTCTCATCACTATTTGTTGTTGCATCCAATGTGTACCAAATCTTTTGAATATGTTTCGACCTAGTACTATATAAAGATCTGTTAGTTATATTTCCTATTATTCTAGTAATGATTTGCGATCTGTTTAATGTTTATATACATTCACTGGTATTGGTCAATGGTCATGGGTGGAATGTAGTGATTGAGCCATTTTGTAAGGAAACGGCTCGATTAAGACCGATGCCCACCACCATCTCAGTATATTTTGCTCTAATATTATGCTGTGTAGGCCTGCATTATACGAACTAGCTGTAAAGTAAGACTCTATAATGTTCTTTCTGTGTCTGACTGTATCTTGCTCAAAGACAGGGCTTACTATTGGCTTTGGCATACTCTAATGCCATCTTGCATACTAATTCGGGCTCCTTATGGGAATAGTGGCCTATGCTTAAGCGGCTCCATTTTCTAAGCTGTCGCCATCTTCTAAGCTTTTCTGGGTGAGGAGTCATGTTTTACTTGTCGCTTGTTTTCCGTACTTTGTATGCTGGTAGGAACCGGTTCTTGTCAGAGGAATGTGCCCGCTCTGCCCCGGAGTCATAACAAACGCTTAGCTAGCTGATGCTGTAGCCTTGGTGTGGAGTGGTACGGAATCTGATGGGAACAGGGGGTGAGGCTTGCTAGAAACTTTGACCAACGTTTCCACTTGTACTAAAGGGGTTGTTCGGGTCTCGACCACTGGTAGTCCATCACGGTGCAGACGTGCAGCTGTGACAATGGGGCAGAGAATCCTGATTCGGCTGGAGAAACGGGCTCCCCTCTGGTGAAGTGGAAGCGGGATGTGTAGGAACTTGCTGAGGTGTCCCACTAACTCTTATTTCCTAACTGTTCTTATTTAACTATTGTCTCCTATTTTCAGGTTATATACTGATTTACATATATGTTCTGTATATGTACATCCTAATTGCATTTAGCAACTGCTTCGGGATTGATGGAAGGCCCATCACGACATAGTAGTAATTTCTTTCTTTTCTCCTTCTATCATTATGTAATAAAGAAACCCCAGAGTATATCACTATTTGTCTGTGCTCATGGGATTGGAGGTCACGGCCCTTCTGACCCAAATGCTGTAGTATCGGAAGGATGGTAAGTTTCCCTTCCTGCAGGTAATTGTAGAGAGAGGGACGTCCCGCTCTCATCCAGGGAAGCAAAAACTGATAAGTAATCCACCCCGAGGCATTGTTGGGAGGAGCGTGCAGGGTTTATTTAGTTCCACCAGGGTGGGATTTGTTTCGCATTCTTTCGCATTGTTGTTACCTTGCGGCCCTTGGTATTGTGTTGGTTTTCGTACCCTGGGGTATGTTGTTACCTTGTGGCCCTTGGTTTCTTGCGTTGTTTTACCGAGTGGTGTTGTTTTCCCGGGTTGCTGTTGTTGTCGTCACTGGTATTGATTCTTGCATTGTTGTTGCTGTTTGTAAGCTCCCCAGCAAATGCTATATATATATATATATATATATATATATATATATATATATATATATGAAATGTTATATCCTTTTGGGTCCCGAGAGGGGATAAGGTAAGTACGCCCTGGTGATTAGCAGAATTATCAGGTCAGTACAGCGTGCAATTTGCGACCTCATTGGGAATCGCAAACAGTGTCTCAGACAATGTTGTGTATCCCAATTTGTGAGTCACAAATTGCGAGTTGCAAAAGCGACACATGTTGCAACTCGCAAATTGGTGGTTGTTACATCTGGCCCTGAGTTTCTAAGAGAGGATGGCAATCCGCGGGCTGTAAGGGGCATTCAATGACAAATATCGATAACAGAAATATTGTGTTACCAAAATATCACTGCCAAAATCCCGATGACCGAAATATTGTGAAAGTACATTTATACAGATAATTATAGGTTTACTTTACTTAACTCAACAGTTATGTATATTGTGGTACATAAGTGTTGAGTTAAGTAATTTAAACCTATATTTACCTATATAAAAACGTATCTTCTTGATATTTTTGTAATCTATATTTTGGCCACAATATACTGGCGTCAATACTAAGGAGAAATATTGTAGGAAGGAGAAATCAGTGATTTCTTCATATTTAGGATAAGGATCTCTGTGTTCCGAATATTGGGGGAAAAAAGGCTATCGAATAGACTTTGAATCTTTTCCTTTGGATTTGAGAATTATCCCTACTCATGTTCCAAAGCACATGTTGAAATAGCAGGCTCCATGAGAATGTAAAGGAAGAGAGCCATCATCCCAGTACCTTCAGCAGAGTGAGTAAAGGGAACATGCTCAATCCTGCTGTTAGTCAAAAGAGCTTTTGGGTATTTTATCCCGTGTTGAATTTGAAGTTTGTAAATATCTTGAGTTAAAACAATTAATTTCAAAATTGAATCCTTGCATTAAGTCATTCCGATGGTTCCTCCGCTAGCATATCGACTAACAGAATGACAAGATGGATATCTTCAAATCCTAATTCATTCCCATTAGAAGTATTTTAGGTTTACAGTAGGACTGTTCCATTTTAATTTTGCAGTTCTTCCCTTCGGGTTGAAGTCACCTCAGAAAGACTTCACCAAGGTCCTGGGTCCATTAGTGGCACTGCTTCACAATAAATGTCACTTAGTTCATCCATATGTAGTGATTGGAGACTGCATTGTACATTCAGAGATTCACTTTTGAAGGATGCTGAAAATGTTACTGAAGCCCCACAGTTTGATGAGGTCTTCAAAAACATGCAGAAATATTACGTAGATCCAACACAAGACATACACTTCATTAGCGGCAGATTCGGAAAATATCTGGCGATAGTGACTCTTCTAGAGAACATTTTCAAAATAAAGGACCAGGGCGTCCCCACGAAAGGACAGTCTAGGACTGTTTATCACACCTAGTTCCTGGAATCTAGGGTGAGGATACCATTTATCAGGAAGCAACTTTATAAAGCATGCCAATAATCTGGCGGGAAAGGTAAAGTTACAATGATTCGTGCTTAATTACTATCCGTGTATGTTCAAAAAGAGCTATGTACATTTGTTATCCTAGTCAATTGTATCCCTAAAGATGCCAACTATTATTAAAAGGGGGCTATTATCTCACAGTACAATCAACATTATATAATCAACATTAGAAATGACAGTTTTCTCGTGATACCCACAATGAACTAGAAGGCCTAGTTTTCACAAAAAATTATATACATAAGTCAATGTCTTCAGTAAATGTTAAAAAAGTTTACCACACCAGGAGTTGCTCTGTTACACATTTATTATACATACAAGTTTAAAAATTCCATCATTACAAAGTATACAATTCATCAAAGAAACAATGTTAACACATTTGCATAAAACAATTAAAAACAAAGAATCACAGGTCGACGCGGCGTTTCGGTTTCTTCTATTTCTACCTTCTTCAGGACAGATTCTTAAAACAAGTGGAGTGACTTCCCCCACCGGACAGTACTTTCTGTTCAAAACCTTGTTGCCATCTTATTTCTGGGCTTGTTTGCGGTTTTTGTTCGGTATATTGCCTCTTATATTTGCACTTTACACGCTTGGTCGTCGACTACCAGGAGGAGCCACCTTATTCTCCTTTGTAGGTTTCTTGTCCGATCCGTCACGGGAAGAGAATGGCTCTTCCCGTGACGGATCGGACAAGACCGGCTAAGGGACGCTGTGGACAGACTACCAGGATTGAGGAGCAGGGAGGCCTTTTTTAATATAAAAGCACGAACTCTGACATCCATATTGAGGTGCCTAAGAACCAGAACACAAGAGAAACTGCAACTAGTAGCAACTTTCAACTTTGAATGGGTCATTGACATGCGTCGACCTGTGATTCTTTGTTTTTAATTGTTTTATGCAAATGTGTTAACATTGTTTCTTTGATGAATTGTATACTTTGTAATGATGGAATTTTTAAACTTGTATGTATAATAAATGTGTAACAGAGCAACTCCTGGTGTGGTAAACTTTTTTAACATTTACTGAAGACATTGACTTATGTATATAATTTTTTGTGAAAACTAGGCCTTCTAGTTCATTGTGGGTATCACGAGAAAACTGTCATTTCTAATGTTGATTATATAATGTTGATTGTACTGTGAGATAATAGCCCCCTTTTAATAATAGTTGGCATCTTTAGGGATACAATTGACTAGGATAACAAATGTACATAGCTCTTTTTGAACATACACGGATAGTAATTAAGCACGAATCATTGTAACTTTACCTTTCCCGCCAGATTATTGGCATGCTTTATAAAGTTGCTTCCTGATAAACGGTATCCTCACCCTAGATTCCAGGAACTAGGTGTGATAAACAGTCCTAGACTGTCCTTTCGTGGGGACGCCCTGGTCCTTTATTTTGAAAATTTACTATCCCCCCAGTCCCCTATAAGTCTGTGTGGGGTCCTCCTTTTCTTTTTAACGTCTTCTAGAGAACAGACCCTCTCCGACCCTAATGTATTAAGATGCTCCAAAACCAAGAATTTGGTTGGTGATTCCAGGGACATGGCAGCTACTCTGTACATAGTTCCTTATGTCAGGATTCATTTGCAAATAGCTGTGAATCTTAATCTCCATCATTCAGAGCTTCTTTACCTGAAATACCATCAGGCAACCCCCTTATTGCAGCTCATCGGACATGATCTGGAGCAGTGGTTGAATACTTTAACAGAAGGAGTAATACTATCACACCTAGGATGTTGAGTGATTACATCAGATGCCAGGGTTTATGGTGTGTGCATGGACAAAGACTCAGGTAATTTATTGGAACTGGTATTCTCTCCAAAAAGATCACTCTTCCAATGAGTAAGAGCTGGGGGCAATTAGGATGGCTTTGTTGGGGTTTACCTTACTTTTGGTGGGGAAAGCACTCCATATCTGGAAAGATAATATGACTACAAAAGTCCACATAAAGACACAGGAGGGAAACATTCAAACAAATGATTCTAAGAAAGATCAAAGTAAGTGACCATAATTGAATGTTTTTGTCAGCAACTCATATTCATGGGATGAACTTATTGATCAGTTTCTGTCATCTTAGAATTTTTATCTGAATCCCACATTTTTTTATGTTCTTTCTTTTTTAAATGTATTTCTTTTTCGATTTGTATTTTGTCCTCATCACAATACCCCTTAATTGCCCATACTGGCTTCACTGTGCCCATTTTTTTCAAGAACGTTAAATCATTACATTAAAAGTGTTGAAGGCTGGAGCTCTACAACGGCATAGACAAACATTGATGGTTGATACAACAAGTATATGCCTGTTTGTGTAATTCAGCGGGAACCACAGAATTCTTTAACAACGCCCTCAATTTTTTTTAACAACGTCCTCCTTAAGACATCAAACCTTCTTAAATGGGAGGTTCTCATTGACAGTAATGGTTTAAAATTATGGCAATAATTCTCCTAAATAACTCGTGGAGGAATCTCTAATTTGAAATATATCCAGCTTTCCACATGGGTTTCTAAGATTAAAGGGGAGATTGAGTACATTGGGAAAGTTTACAAAAGTCGCTGTCCTAGACCAGCGGGTCAGAACAGAAAATAGCAAGGTTGTATCACCCCTATGTGTGACACAGACTATTTGGAGTCTCTCCTGCCCCATCATTGTTGAATTTGCTGTTTCCCTGAAGAAGACTTGGAGGATCAATGGCAAGTACCCTTTGATGTATTCCTATGCAAATTAGTTAGGTTCCTTCAAGCAGAATTATCTTTTTTATGATGCACAGGGAGTATTGGTCACCAGAAAGATTTCAAAGTGGAAGAATCTGGGGACAGAACTATACAAGAAGTGCAGAAACTCAGAGGTGGATGATTAACATGCTTGTTGTGAGGATTAGGGCGCATTATATGATATGACCCTAGGGCCGTATCATGGAATATACTCAAAAAAACTGCCTTGAGTCCAGTCAGACCCTTTTATATCAACTTTGCTCAACCCTGAGAAGCTGTGGCTTCGAACAGCAAGGCTTGACAAAGGAACTTAGTGTAAAGCATTTAACAGCACCAAACAACTGAAATGGAAAGTGAAGCAAAAAGAAATAGACACAAAACAATTTATAAAACAAATAGTATATTTTCATGAATTGATAATCAATATCCACTGGAGGGGTCCGGAGATACAGATTTTTGAAGATAGAAATACTTTAAAATGCAACCTCAAACAAGCATTGGGTAACAAAAAATGTGCAAACACTTGAAAAGTTTGAAAGAGTTTGTTCTGCAACTTGGTGACCAAATCTGACAAGGCAGTGGTCTACGAGGCCAGTAAGGTTACTTTGGAAAGCTACCTGTCCATCAGGTATTTGTCCAGTTCCATTCTTTAGGAAATGACCGACATGGAATGGAGTCGTTGTGATGCTGGAGACGCATAATGAAAGATGCTCAAAGATGCTCCTGGTGCTGCATGGTCGACTGGGGAGAGTTGTGTGTGATTCCTCAATCCACTGGTGATGTGAGGTAACTTTGGCCTCAAAACTTGGGCATCCAAAGAATAGGAGCCACAGGGGGAAAAAAAGGGGATCAGGCTGCCCCCCACTCAACGTGTTACTACTCAACAATTGGCCTAATCACCAGACATTCCACCCAACACTATATATCCAGCAATGGAGAGGTCACCAAAACTTTACCTCCTTCCTAGCTAAGATAGATTCAATATTGTGGGTCTCGCCCAGGACCCTTTCAAGAACAGTCCACCCAGTGGCGTCTCTGGGGTTGGTGTCACCCGGTGCGGGTAACTCGTGGTGTCACCCCCTCACGACTTACCGCATGGACCACCTCTGTCGGAAATGTACGGCGCTAGGTACTGTCTTGCTCCCTCTCTCTGTCTAGCTCCCTCTAGCTCCCTCTGACACCCTCTCTCTCTGTCTTACTCCCTCTAGCTCCCTCTCTCTCTGTCTTACTCCCTCTAGCTCCCTCTCCCTCTGTCTTACTCCCTCTAGCTCCCTCGCTCTGTCTTGCCCCCTCTAGCTCCCTCTCTCCCTCTCTTACTGCTTCTAGCTCCCTCTCTTACTGCTTCTAGCTCCCTCTCTCTCTGTCTTACTCCCTCTAGCTCCCGCTCTCTCTCTCTCTCTCTCTTACTCCCTCTAGCTCCCGCTCTCTCTCTCTTACTCCCTCTAGCTCCCGCTCTCTCTCTTACTCACTCTAGCTCCTTCTCTCTCTCTTACTCCCTCTAGCTCCCTCTCTCTCTGTCTTACTCCCTCTAGCTCCCTCTCTCTCTGTCTTACTCCCTCTTGCTCCCTCTCTCTGTCTAGCTCCCTCTAGCTCCCTCTCTCTCTCTCTTACTCCCTCTAGCTCTCTTTCCCTCTGCATTGCTCTCTCCAGCTCCCTCTCTCTCTCTATCTTAATCCCTCTAGCTCCCTCTCTCTGTCTAGCTCCCTCTCTCCCTGTCCTCCTCCCTCTAGCTCCCTCTGTCTCCCTCTCTGTCTTACTCCCTCTAGCTCCCTCTCTCTCTGTCTTACTCCCTCTAGCTCCCTCTAGCTCCCTCTCTCGTACTCCATCTAGCTCCCTCTCTGTCTTGCTCCCTCTAGCTCCCTCTCTCTCTGTCTTGCTCCCTCTCTCTCTGTCTTGCTCCCTCTATCTCCCTCTCTCTCCGTCTTAGTCCCTCTAGATCCCTCTCTCTGTCTTTCTCCCTCTAGCTCCCTCTCTCTCTCTTACTCCCTCTAGCTCCCTCTCTCTCTGTCTTGCTCGCTATAGCTCCCTCTAGCTCCCTCTCCCTCTATCTTACTCCCTCTAGCTCCCTCTCTCTGTCTAGCTCCTTCTCTCGTGGACTTACTCCCTCTAGCTCCCTCTGTCTTCCTCTCTCTCTGTCTTACTCTCTCTAGCTCCCTCTCTCTCTGTCTTACTCCCTCTAGCTCCCCTCTCTGTCTAGCTCCCTCTCTCTTGCTCCCTCTAGCTCCCTCTCTCTCTGTGTCTTACTCCCTCTAGCTCCCTCTCTCTCTGTCTTACTCCCTCTAGCTCCCTCTCTCTCTGTCGTACTCCCTCTAGCTCCCTCTCTCTCTGTCTTCCTCCCTCTAGCTCCCTCTCTCTCTCTTACTCCCTCTAGCTCCCTCTCTATCTGTCTTCCTCCCTCTAGCTCCCTCTCTCTCTATCTTACTCCCTGTAGCTCCCTCTCTCTGTCTAGCTCCCTCTGTCCCCCTCTCTCTCTGTCTTACTCCCTTTAGCTCCCTCTCTCTGTCTAGCTCCCTCTCTCTGTCTTACTCCCTCTAGCTCCCTCTCTCTCTGTCTAGCTCCCTCTCTCTCTCTGTCTTACTCCCTCTAGCTTCCTCTGTCTCCCCCTCGCTCGGTCTTACTCCCTCTAGCTCCCCCTCTCTCTCTGTCTTACTCCCTCTAGCTCCCTCTCTCTCTGTCTTGCTCCCTCTAGCTCCCTCTCCTTTATTCCCTCTAGCTCCCTCTCTCTCTGTCTTGCTCCTTCTAGCTCCCTTTCTCTCTATCTTACTCCCTCTAGCTCCCTCTCTCTGTCTAGCTCCCTCTCTCTCTGTCTTACTGCCTCTAGCTCCCTGTCTCCCTCTCTCTGCTTTACCCCCTCTAGCTCCCTCTCTCTCTGTCTTTCTCACTCTAGCTCCCTCTCCGTCACTGGGGTTGGTGTCACCCGGTGCGGGTAACTCATGGTGTCACCCCCTCACGACTTACCGCATGGACCACCTTAGTCGGAAATGTACGGCGCTAGGTACTGTCTTGCTCCCTCTCTCTGTCTAGCTCCCTCTAGCTCCCTCTGACACACTCTCTCTCTGTCTTACTCCCTCTAGCTCCCTCTCTCTCTGTCTTACTCCCTCTAGCTCCCTCTCCCTCTGTCTTACTCCCTCTAGCTCCCTCGCTCTGTCTTGCCCCCTCTAGCTCCCCCTCCCTCTCTTACTGCTTCTAGCTCCCTCTCTTACTGCTTCTAGCTCCCTCTCTCTCTGTCTTACTCCCTCTAGCTCCCGCTCTCTCTCTCTCTTACTCCCTCTAGCTCCCGCTCTCTCTCTCTTACTCCCTCTAGCTCCCGCTCTCTCTCTTACTCACTCTAGCTCCTTCTCTCTCTCTTACTCCCTCTAGCTCCCTCTCTCTCTGTCTTACTCCCTCCAGCTCCCTCTCTCTCTGTCTTACTCCCTCTAGCTTCCTCTCTCTGTCTAGCTCCCTCTAGCTCCCTCTCTCTCTCTCTCTTACTCTCTCTAGCTCTCTTTCCCTCTGCATTGCTCTCTCCAGCTCCCTCTCTCTCTCTATCTTAATCCCTCTAGCTCCCTCTCTCTGTCTAGCTCCCTCTCTCCCTGTCCTACTCCCTCTAGCTCCCTCTGTCTTCGTCTCTGTCTTACTCCCTCTAGCTCCCTCTCTCTCTGTCATGCTCGCTATAGCTCCCTCTAGCTCCCTCTCTCTCTATCTTACTCCCTCTAGCTCCCTCTCTCTGTCTAGCTTCTTCTCTCGTGGTCTTACTCCCTCTAGCTCCCTCTGTCTCCATCTCTCTCTGTCTTACTCTCTCTAGCTCCCTCTCTCTCTGTCTTACTCCCTCTAGCTCCCCTCTCTGTCTAGCTCCCTCTCTCTTGCTCCCTCTAGCTCCCTCTCTCTCTGTCTTACTCCCTCTAGCTCCCTCTCTCTCTGTCTTACTCCCTCTAGCTCCCTCTCTATCTGTCGTACTCCCTCTAGCTCCCTCTCTCTCTCTTACTCCCTCTAGCTCCCTCTCTATCTGTCTTCCTCCCTCTAGCTCCCTCTCTCTCTATCTTACTCCCTGTAGCTCCCTCTCTCTGTCTAGCTCCCTCTGTCTCCCTCTCTCTGTCTTACTCCCTCTAGCTCCCTCTCTCTGTCTAGCTCCCTCTCTCTGTCTTACTCCCTCTAGCTCCCTCTCTCTCTGTCTAGCTCCCTCTCTCTGACTTACTCCCTCTAGCTTCCTCTGTCTCCCCCTCGCTCGGTCTTACTCCCTCTAGCTCCCCCTCTCTCTCTCTGTCTTACTCCCTCTAGCTCCCTCTCTCTCTGTCTTGCTCCCTCTAGCTCCCTCTCTTTAATTCCCTCTAGCTCCCTCTCTCTCTGTCTTGCTCCTTCTAGCTCCCTTTCTCTCTATCTTACTCCCTCTAGCTCCCTTCTCTATCTAGCTCCCTCTCTCTCTGTCTTACTGCCTCTAGCTCCCTGTCTCCCTCTCTCTGCTTTACCCCCTCTAGCTCCCTCTCTCTCTGTCTTTCTCACTCTAGCTCCCTCTCTCTGTCTTTCTCACTCTAGCTCTCCCTTTCTCTGTCTTACTCCCTCTAGCTCCCTCTCTCCCTCTGTCTTACTCTCTCTAGCTCCCTCTCTCTCTTTGTCACTCCCTCTTGCTCCCTCTCTCTGTCTTGCTCTCTCTAGCTCCCTCTCTCTCTGTCTTACTCCCTCTAGCTCCCTCTTTCTCTGTCTTACTCCCTCTAGCTCCCTCTGTCTCCCTCTCTCTCTGTATTACTCCATCTAGCTCCCTCTGTCTCCCTCTCTCTCTTACTCCATCTGTCTTCCCTGGATTTGCATAAACAAGAGTGCGAGAAACAGGTGGCACTGTAGTGAAGAGCAAGCTGAAATTTGGAACTGGTTCACTGGAAAACTGAAGACTGTGCAAGATACTAAAACATAGGAAACCATGCACCCTCAGATGAGCTAGGCTGCTATAGAGTTGCCTTGTGAGCAAAGAAAATTGCAGTCAAGCATTGCAGATCTCCTGCGATACGCTGGCGAGTGTGAACAGCATGAGGAACAAGCTTGCACAGGGAGCGACTGCGACAGTAAAGGTGAGAGCAGAGGCGAGGCTGCAGTGCAGATTGGTGTCACCCCATGTGTTGGTGTCACCCGGTGCGGTCCGCACCCCCCGCACCCCCCTAGTGACGCCACTGAGTCCACCTCAGGTCCCTGGGGTCATGCTGTTTATTTTGAAAGTGCTGCACCAGCCATGTTGTTAATTTCTTCGCCTTAAGGGTGCTCAAATGCTCCTGTATTCGAATCTTCACCTTCCTAGAGGTAAGCCCAATGTAATGCAGTCCGCAGTCACATGTTAACCTGTAATAGCATTATTTGTATTGCAATTACTAAAATGGTTAAGATGCCAGACTCTGCAATTTTCCAAAGTGACACTTTTAGTCGCTTTTGTAAGTCTGCATACAGTACACCCTCCACATGGGTAATGACCCGGGGGAGATTAGAAGTTGATGAGGTTAATGCTGTGCGGGCATGTAACTCTACTCTGATTAGATGTTGAAGGTTGTTGCTCTCCTTACATTGGGCTTACCTCTAGGAAGGTGAAAATTCGAATACAGGAGCATTTAGTTATGACACTTAGGTTTTGAGTTTTGCCTGATATCATGGGTTAAGGTTTTTGTTAAATAACACACACATATGTTTCTTTAAACAGGAAAGGTGGTAACCGATGATGATAAGTGGACTTGCTGACGAGTACCAGCTAGCAGTCCCCTTGGTGTTACGACCGTGAGGTGCCTCCTTTCCTTCTCCACACGTTTTTCTTGTTTTTTTCTTGTTCATTGGGTGGATCTTGATGGTATAAACAATTTTAGAATTTGGATACACCATATCCTAGGGATTTGGGGCCATATGTATGAAGCCAAAAATCAGTCACAAACGCTGCAATTCGTTAAAAATAGCGTTTGCGACTAAAAAATCGCTAATCGCAATGTATGAAGCAAAAAACGCATGCTAAATAAGGAATCGCAAATTAGCGATTCCCAAACTTTGCGAAAGTGGTAAATAGCGATTACAATAGTGATTTCCAAATTTGCGATGAAACCTGTTAGCGAAATTCGCAAAACTGGAAATCGCAATTTAGAAATCGCAATGGAATGTATCAACCAATCGCAAATAGCGAAATAAGCAAAATCGCAAAATAAGGAATCGCAATTACCATCAAGTGGGAGCAGGTGGTAACCAGGTGCAAAGTATAAATTGAAACCCAGAATGCAACACACTCACTACCACAATGTCCGGGCTGTACATGATAGTGTGGAGGCGAAGAGTGAGAGCTCTGGCGCAGAGGAGGAGACGGCAGGAGAGGATATTACGGCTGTGCACCACCATCTTCCAACACACTGAGGAGGATATCTACACCCATTACAGACTGGAGGAAGAGAGCATACTTGATTTGATTGAGGAACTCAGGCCCCACCTAGAACACCCCACCCGCAGGACACAAGCCATATCCACACACATCCAGGTCCTCTGTTCACTACACCTGCTGGCCTCAGGTAGTTTCCAGGGGGTCATAGCCTCTGCAGGAGGGGTGACACAGGTTGCCATTTCACCCCCCTCAAACATAGAGTATGTATTCCGGAACAGGAAATGCTACCACTCACTGAACATACAGATGGTGTGTGATGCCAAAAACATCATCACCGATATAGTGGCAAAGTACCCAGGAAGCACACATGACGCCTTCATATTCCGTCACAGTGGGCTATACCGTAGACTCTCAAGAGGGGAATTTGGAGAGGGATACCTACTAGGTAACAGCACACACTGTCAGCCCATATTTCTCATGGCCAGCATGTGCATCACAGTGACTAACCTTTAAACATTTCCACCCACAGGGGACAGTGCCTATGCAGTCCGGGATTTCATCCTGACACTCTACCTGAATCCTGCCACTGCTGGGGAGCGGCGCTACAACCGGGCACACATTTCAACAAGAGGCACCATCGAGAGAACATTTGGGATTTTGAAGAGCAGATTCAGATGCATACACAAAAGTGGAGGAGCCCTCCAATACAGCCCTGAGACGTGCTGCAAAATTGTTGTAGCTTGTGCCATGCTCCACAACATTGCAACCAGGAAAGGGACACCTATGGAGTTGAGTGACTCTGAATCCTCTGACGTGGAGGGACCTGGACCCATACACATGGAAGCTGGCGTAGCTGCTGCTGCAGCTGGGCGACAGAGGCGTGATGAGATCATGCGGAACTACTTCTAGGTGAGTGAAAATGATACAATGACAACTTCTTGCTTTGCAAACGTGTTTAATTCCCAATAGCAACAATGTCACACATCCAAAAAACATGGATGAACTCTTCTAAACAAAAGCACATGTTTCAATCACAGTGCTACAAAATCAGTCATTAGTACAGCAAGTGCTACACTGTTGCTGGCCCCATATCTCCCCTGTGTGGAATAGTCATTTTGCTGCAGACCCTATTGTTGTGTGGCAGGCCTGGTGCTCCGGCCACTACGGCGCCTCTCAACAGTGGGTGGTGGTGTATTTGAGCTCCGCAACGACTGTGAGTCCTCCTCACTGGGGGTAAGCACCCCGGGTCCAGCAGTACGCAGCGCATGCCGCTCATCCAGGGTGGCAGTTGACTGAACTACCACAGTGGCTATGTCCTGGATACCATGCGAGAACTCACGCTGGGTCTCTATGGCACGCCTTGCCAGCATATTGGTGGAGGAGGCCAGGCGATTAATAGCACGCGTGTAGTGGTCCATGCGAGCCATTTCTTTGCGCCCGGCTGTGCGTTCAGCTCTCAACTCTGCAGTCAGCTCCTGCACAGCCCCCCTGATTTCCTCGCGTATTCCTCTGTTCCCTGCCCTGATCTCTCTCTGAATGGCCTTCATGTGTTTCGCTTGCAGGCGGTGAACCTGAAACATGTGCATTTCTAGGCCGGCAAACACAGATTCATCTTGTTGCACATTGGAACTGATGGCCGTTCGGGGTCTATGCCTGCCTCTGGACTGTGGTCTGGACTTCTGCTGCTGGGGTACTGGTGCATCAGACTGCACATTTTCATTTTCCTCATCCTCATCATCCATAATTCTGACTGGCCTCACGCTCCTCCTACTTTGTCCCTGTGGTTGGATGAAAGGACTGTCCTCCCCATCTGTTTCATGGCCATGGCTGCCTTCTCCTGAGGCTTGGGGTCCTGTCTCAGTTGCACTGGCTGTAGCCTTCCCACTTGCAGGTGCTGTGGATAGAACAGCACACATTACTTATTAGTTCATTACATGTGATGTTCAAATACATTTTTTCACAGTGTTCCCTGACTTTACTTGTGTCATTCACCTTTCCTGACCTGCACATGTGTACAATGTGAAATGCTGATGCTACATTCAACATTACAGACTATTGTGACTACATCTCGCATAATGCATTGCTGTGACTGCCTGTGTACTAGCTCTAGCCTGCCATGTGGTTCCCCTAATCCCTAGGTCGCTGCAGGGGGTTGCTGGGGGTGGTTTAGGGTGGGGAGGCATGCTTCTTACCTGGTCTTGCAGCTGGTTGTGCTGAGCTGTCGAGCACGGACACGCCCACAACACTCTGTGGAGGCAGTGTGCCCTCTACCAGCTCCTCCAGTAGTGTAGAGTCAGGGACGTTGGAGGTTCCCCCACCGGTGAGCAGGGACTGCTCTAGCCTGGCAGCCAACTTATCCTTGGAGCGCTGGCGCAGGTCATACCAGCGCTTCCACAACACTTCGACTGTCCTGTGGGTCACTCCTAGGGCATTCACTTTGGCTTGGATGCCCTCCCAAATCCGTCTCTTGCTGGCTTCTGGCACCTTGTGGGAACTCCTCCCGAATTATGCCTCATGGTGTGGCACCATTTCGGTAATGAGGGTCTCTAGTAAGCATGGGCGGAAAATCCGTTACGCTCGCGGATTTTGCGGATTTTTGGTAAATTCGCAATCCGCGAGATCCACGAATTTCCCGCAAAATCCGCAAATTCGCACACAGCGGATTTTTTGCTGCGTGCGGTGTAAGTTCGCAATTGCGAACTGGTACAAAACCCTCGCGAACTGGCAGAAATCCTTGCGAACACAAAAAAAGCATTCAGCAGGTTCAAAAGTTCAAACTCATCATTAGTAACTATTCCCTGTAGTGCTTCCTGACAAGGGCCCCTCCAGAGTTCAGTTGCTAGTTGCAACAATTATATGACCCTGCTCTGACCCTCACAGCAGGCTCATAGAATAGCTACAAGTAGGCCACAAAGGTCCTGGAAAAAAAATTGCACTGCAACAGAAAGCAAATTACAGATAAGGAAGCAGGTGCCAGACTGGAATTTTAAAACAGTGACACATTAATAAATCAACCCCAAATTAATTCATGTCAGTTGAAGCAGGCAGGTGTGCTTGCTTTTCCCCCCCATAATCTACAGTGAGGATGAACCAGAGGGTGGCATTGATGCACCAGAGGATGGCATGGGTAAAACAGAGGGTGGCAGGGGTGAAACAGAGGGTTCTGGGAACCTGTGATGATGAACCAGACGTAGAAACAACATAATCGTGACCGTTGCGAGCCGACATGTAAGTTCGCAATTGCGAACTGGTACAAAACCCTCGCGAACTGGCCGAAATCTTTGCGAACTGGCAGAAATCCTTGCGAACACAAAAAAAGCATTCAGCAGGTTCAAAAGTTCAAACTCATCATTAGTAACCATTCCCTGTAGTGCTTCCTGACAAGGGCCCCTCCAGAGTTCAGTTGCTAGTTGCAAAAATTATATGACCCTGCTCTGACCCTCACAGCAGGCTCATAGAATAGCTACAAGTAGGCCACAAAGGTCCTGGAAAAAAAAATTGCACTGCAACAGAAAGCAAATTACAGATAAGGAAGCAGGTGCCAAACTGGAATTTTAAAACAGTGACACATTAATAAATCAACCCCAAATTAATTCATGTCAGTTGAAGCAGGCAGGTGTGCTTGCTTTTCCCCCCATAATCTACAGTGATGATGAACCAGAGGGTGGCATTGATGCACCAGAGGATGGCATGGGTAAAACAGAGGGTGGCAGGGGTGAAACAGAGGGTTCTGGGAACCTGTGATGATGAACCAGACGTAGAAACAACATAATCGTGACCGTTGCGAGCCGACATGTAAGTTCGCAATTGCGAACTGGTACAAAACCCTCGCGAACTGGCAGAAATCCTTGCAAACTGGCAGAAATCCTTGCAAACACAAAAAAAGCATTCAGCAGGTTCAAAAGTTCAAACTCATCATTAGTAACCATTCCCTGTAGTGCTTCCTGACAAGGGCCCCTCCAGAGTTCAGTTGCTAGTTGCAACAATTATATGACCCTGCTCTGACCCTCACAGCAGGCTCATAGAATAGCTACAAGTAGGCCATAAAGGTCCTGGAAAAAAAAATTGCACTGCAACAGAAAGCAAATTACAGATAAGGAAGCAGGTGCTAGACTGGAATTTTAAAACAGTGACACATTAATAAATCAACCCCAAATTAATTCATGTCAGTTGAAGCAGGCAGGTGTGCTTGCTTTTCCCCCCATAATCTACAGTGATGATGAACCAGAGGGTGGCATTGATGCACCAGAGGATGGCATGGGTAAAACAGAGGGTGGCAGGGGTGAAAAGAGGGTTCTGGGAACCTGTGATGATGAACCAGACGTAGAAACAACATAATCGTGACCGTTGCGAGCCGACATGTAAGTTCGCAATTGCGAACTGGAACAAAACCCTCGCGAACTGGCAGAAATCCTTGCGAACTGGCAGAAATCCTTGCGAACACAAAAAAAAATCCGCAAATTCGCAAGAATTCGCGGATTTTGCGGATTGCGAGTTCGCAAATTCGCAAAATTCGCGAACGCCAGATTCACAAAATTCGCCCATGCTTAGTCTCTAGTTCAGCCTCAGAGAACTTGAGCTTCCTCTTCCTGCTTGCTTCCCCTTCTTGCTGCTCCTGCTGGCTTGCTGGGACATCCTGGTTTCCACCTTCTGCCATGGCTCCTGAGTACCAAACAACACTCTCACACTCTCTGTCTCTATCCTGAAGCACCATGGGAAATCACTCACTTCCTGGATAGTGATGTCATCATAAAGCATCAGGATTGCGATTGGATGTTTCCAGAATATCGCTAAATTGCGATTTTTCGCGTGGGAACATCGCAATGTGTCATTAGTTTAAAGGGCAAAGTTGAACTAGCAGTATAAACACTGCCTTTCCAATCAGGAGTGGCATGCTGGGAACCATTTTTACGTTTGTCACACTCAGGGTGACACAAACAGTGCTGCAGCCCTGGGTGGACAATCTGCCTTACATACCCTTGGAACTCTGGGTACCATATACTAGGGACTTACAAGTAATTCAGTGCTTACCAATTGGGGACATCCAATTTGACATACTTGGTAAGGAGTTAAAACACTGGCACTGAGGTCTGGTTGGCAGACCTCAGTGCACTCTCAGAGTCGAAAACCCAACAGCTAGTAGTCCACATGGGGCAGAAAATGGGGGGAAATCAGCTAAAAGCCTGTTTCCTTACATTTGTGAATTGCCCTATGCTGGCAAAACACTGGAATGGTGAAAGTGATCTATGCTCAGCTGCCATAAACCAAAAACTAGAGGTAGGCCTGAAGCTAATTCTGTTTGTTATCGACAAGAAAGATGATTGTCCATTGGGCCCGAAAGAGTCCAAGCTTGTTTTTTATTTAATGTTGCTTGGCAAACATTTGATATGTAGACAGCGGATCGATGGAACCCTCTGAATGTAAATGATTGAATTTCCCTGATTGACAAAACTAACGTTCAGGAAAGAGCTTGTACAAGGGGACGAAAACTGACTTTTGGCAGCTGTGGTCTGTAGTAAGACCTGAATGTACTGGTGAGAGTACCTGATGATTATACCAGTAGCTTGTTTTGAGGTGATCAGGAGCCCTGAACACCTGATAGAGAGGGGGTTTACCCCCTCATGCTTTCAAATGAAATGAAGTTGGACATTTATAAAGTCCTAACAAACATCCCACAACAGGGCACCACAGCACTAAATTTCACGAAACTGGGTTTTTGTCACCCCTCCCTGTCAGCTAAATAGCACACTGTGATTAGGGAAAAAAGCCATGTTTTAAACTTTGAGCGCAAAGTGTTTTCTTTTCTGTGCCGGAAATATGGGTCTCCAGTAATAGATCTTTTTCTCATCCAGACAATTTCTCTTCTATTATATTTTGCTCAAGGGTAGGAGGAAAGAAACCTACGTGATAGGTGTGCTGTTACACCCTGGGCCACTATGCTTTCCTTTTTTTATTTTCCCCATTCCGTCTTGTTTACAAAATGTCTAGTTTGAGAGAGGTGGGAGAAAACTTCAGTGTTTCTAGTTGCTTCAGTATGGCCGGAGGTGTCTTGGTATCCTTTCTCGATTCTCTGGAAGTCCAGTTCAAATGTAATTCTTCAGGTTTTTTTCCTCTGAGCTGTTCTTCTTCTGGAGAAGTTAGATGTTATAAAGACTTAGAGGACCCCCCCCCCCCCCCTGAATCATTACTGGAAGCCAGAACCCCTACATAATTATTCCTTGAAGCAAGGGAACCCTGATGTAAGCAATTTTGATGATTTGAACCTCAAAACAATGCTTAAATATGCAGGAACAAGTATTCATCCAACAAATACACAAATGATTCAATATTTTATTTAATTCACAAGCAAATATAAAAATTAAATATTTCCTTTTAATTGATAATTTGGAATAAATTCAACTGACGCAACCCCCTATCCATATTGCATTCTGTTAGATGCATTTGACCTGCTCCCACGAGTCAATCTGAGTACACGGATTTATACCCTTCAATTTCAAATTCCAGGACATTTATGGAACCTTTTAACATTTTCAATTTTACATTTTGCTTTATTTATTTATATACTTTTTTTTTATTATGTTAACATTATTTGTTTTCCTAAGCAGTCTCATATCCCTTGATGAAGTTTTGCTGACCCCCAGGGTTCCCCGAACCGCAGGTTAAGAACTGCTAGTGCAAAACATTGGCTAATTTAGGACTACTTTTTTGGAACCACCTGATCCCACTACTGCAACACTTGTGTGCTCTACACTCATTAATGCAAAGTATACTTCCCTGATTTGGCACATTTCAATTTTTTGAGATCTCTTTAAACAAACCATAATAAATAATGATACCTACTTGGTCACTCAGGCTGCCAGTGAGGTTGTGATCTAGCTCAGGTTTGGTCAGAAATTTGAAATCAGAGTTTTGAAAGGGTGCTTCCTTCCTAGGGTGTTATATTCCCCAGTTAGTCTCACATAGCGAAGCAGCTTATTTCTTACCTTGTCCTAGAAAATAACATCTTAGCAATGAACTTTTGCACACATGTGCATGCACGACAATGTTGGATTATTTGTTTAAGCATCTTTATTCGATTCACAGAATAAACAAAACAACAATAAATGCAATAACCTTATCAAAAGGGGAGAAAAAGAATAGATATATACAATTAATTTGTCCTCTTATCAATTACAATACAGTACATAGAATATGATAAGGTAAAATACAAAATACAAAGTGCCAGATAAACTCGTGTTAGTTACAATACAGTACATATAATACGGTATTTTACAGTTAGCAGCTATTCAATTGATTTCATAAAGTGCAAATGCAGGATGCCAAATATTTAACCATCATTAGTACGCTTCACCTATGCATGCTGCTGCGATACATAAAAACTAGTATTTACAGCAAGCAGCAGTGAGAAACCTTCCATAAGGTACATAGTACAAAATTCAGTTCTGTCAGAGCAACTAAAGCATATCGTAATAAAAGTGGGGATTTTCCACACTAAAAATTTTTTAGTGTCATTACCTAGATACAACATCACATTTAAATTTCATAAGGCGCCCTCAAGTTAAGACAATGTTATTAAAATTCATAAGATCAAAATTTAAGCCCTGTCTTCATCCTAATAACATTAGCAAGCAATAGAAATCTGCTAGTGCCAAATACAATGAGCTTGGAGCGGTCAGTTTTTAAGATACGCAGCATTTCAGTGTGTTTCCTTACACCAAAATTCCTGCCCAAGGGTTTTATCCATTTCTTTCTGGGGTTTTCATATACCGGGCAGAAAAATAAGATATGAGCAATGTCCTCTTTACTTCCCAAGTGGCACTGGGTACACTTACAATCCCTTTCCACTACCTGCCTTGGTTCCCACCTGTATTTAAATGACTTTATTTGGAGAGTACATACCTAAATTTCAGGTACAATACCTTGGCAAGTAAAGGTTCGATCTCATCAAAAAATGATTCAAAGCAGGGAGTTATTTTAAACAGCAAAAACTGTGTGGTAAGTGCACCAGATCTACAATTTAAAGTAACACTGTGCAGAATAAAATTCCAGTGAATGCTTTTAATTTCACGTTTGGAATCAGGGGTCAACAAATTTGGCTGTTCCCAAAACCTGCTCAACCCCAGGTCCAAACACCATTTACGAATATGAGCCAACCAAGGAAAGGTGACATTGATAACAAGAGTCATTAGTTCCCTCAACGCTGATCTATAAGTTTGCAGTTCCTGGGTGGTCCATATTCTTATCCAGTATGACAGAGTCATCCAAATTGCCCTTTGCACAATTTGCTTAATGCCCAGGTCGAGCGTCAGGGGGATCATAGGTGTATTTTGGGGAGAGCAGCAAACCTCCTTAGAATCTTGTTTTCCCCCATAGTTAATGCTGAGAGTGATTTCCCCCCCCCCCCGACAGCTCTGAGCCACATAAGGCAGCGGTTTGGGACTTGGATTTATAAACTTCTAGGGCTGGTGTAACAGCACTTGTCGTAGTTGAGTGAAGCGTTTTTATAACTGGAGCTTCATATTGTGTTAAAATTGATCTAGATTTCATTATCTGTGGGTTCCATGAAAGTTTGGAATCAATGGTTACCCCAAGATAAACAAAATTAGAGACACGCTCCAAAATTGCTCTGTTCAGCTTTATATTATTCTTAAAACATTTATGGGGCATTATAGTCATGTATTTAGTTTTTAGTGGGTTTATTTCCAGACCCTTTTATTTACAATATTGATCGAACGTGTTTAAAAGATTTTGCAGGCCCTTTGGCATTTGCAACAACAAAATTGTGTCGCCAGCAAATGTTAGTGCGCAGATGTGGTTCCCTCCTAGTTTCAGGGAGTCATGATTCGATTTTTGGAAGAACTGAACCATGTCATTAACATATAAAAGAAACAGAGTTGGCGCCAGGACACAGCCCTGGCGCACACCTCTCATGACTGGTTTCTTGTCTGTGAGTTCCACCCCTTTACCCCAACGCACTTTTGCAAAGTTGTTCTCATGAAGCCTGACCAATTGGACTATAATATTTTTTCGTACCCCCTGTCGTAATAAATTGAACCATAATAGGTCTCATGGAATTGAATCAAATGCAGCCTTTAAATCTATAAAGGCCACATATAAATGACCAGATCTTAGCCTGTTGTATTTCCAGGCTATAGTTATCAGCCTGCACACTTGGTCTATAGTACTTGTCCTCCTTCTAAAGCCCACCTGGCATGGGGACAGTATGTCATTTACAAGCATCCAGTCATTTAATCTATCTAGAATCTGTCTGGCAAAGACCTTTTGCAATATGTCTATCAAGCTGATCGGTCTATAATTAGTGTCCCTACTACCCTTCTTATATATCGGGACGATTTCCGCGCCCTTCCAGGATTCTGGAATGGGCTGACCTCTAGCGATTGCATTGCATAGGAGATTAATGTATGGTGCCCATACCTCGGGCGCATGTTTGAACAGATCCCCCGGAATCTAATCAGGGGCCGGAGCTTTTGATGGCTTAATAGCAGATATGGCCAGCATGGTTTCTTCTACACTAAATTGCAGTGGTACAATCTCATTTGATGACATTAGGTCTTCGATGCTACATGGGAGCTCTCTAGCCATTGAAGCCGGAAGTGCATATAGGGGAATAAAATGTTCATGCCAAGTGAAGGGGTCCAAATATAGTCCTGGGATGTTATTTGCCTTGCTACCATTTGCAATATTCTGCCAAAACAAAAATTGATCGCCTGTCTTTGAAGCTGTTATCAGTTCTTCCCAACTGGCATCTTCCTAATTTCTGCGAGCTGCTTTCAAGACTTTATTATACATGTTCCTTGATTGTCTAATCATGATTATGTACTTACTTTGTAATTCCCTAATTAAGATTTGTTTGCTCAATACACATTCTTTATTAAACCATAGGGTTAATGACCTAATCTTGTTGGGATGTTTGATCTTCCCAGTCACTGGTTTGGTTAGATAGGGTTTTATAACTTCTAGCAACTATTGAGGGATCAGTGTTATAGATAAAGTTTCAGGGCACTCTTTTAAAAAGAGCAATACAATATCACTAAAAATGTTATAAATGCATGTGAGGGGTACTACCTTTTTCAGTATAGATGGCCATTTTAGTGCCCTCCTAATATTACTAATTATAGGCTGTATGACCTCTATGTCCAGTCCTACTTGTGTCAGTGGGTGTAGCATAAAATGTTCCCCTGCAAGATCTAAGCACAAAGGGAAATTATCACTTTCTCTTCTCCCATCCACTTTAAAGTCATGCACATGATCCCAATGGGCAACACTTACCATGATATAATCTATCACGGTAGAGGAGAGGCCTCTCAAAAAGGTGCTAGAACATTCGAGATCAGAGGAAGTTCTGCCATTGCATGACATTAATCCTGTCTCTACAGTAAAGTTAAATAATTGTACTGCCGAGGCAGAGCATCCCATGGTCTTTTCTATCGCTATGGATGGGATACCCATTGCTAGATCTTCTTCTTCGAGGATTGTATTCAATCCCGACAAAGGATCATAGCAACTGTTGAAGTCAGCTCCAATTACAGTGAGCCCATTAGATTGAATAGAATCAAGAGCTTCTTCCAAATGCTGTATTATTGGGGATTCTTTTGAACGTTCTCTTGGTCTTATTTATATTTATGAATATATATATATATATATATATATATTACCTACTGGCGGTCGCCAGTAGGTATATATAGTTAGGATTTTTTCCCTATGGCATTTCTGAAAATTCTATGTCTAATAACTTTGGCGTTTGTGGACGGAATCGGCTGAAATTTTCAGGAAAATGGCACATTTTGTTTCTGAGCAGCTCCTGGAAATTTGGGGGGGGGTCGTCAAGGGGGGGCCGAGAAAAAAGGGGGGTCCCAAAACGCGTTTTTCCCATGTTAATTTCCATAGGGCGGTTGGACTCACTTTTAGCCCGAACGGCTGAATGGATTTTCACGAAACTTGGCAAAATTGTAGGGACTGTTAGCCCGATGTGCCTTTGCTAGGTCTCAATATATGTGCTTCAGTGGATTTTGAGAAATTAACGTTTAAATCAAGATATATATCTGTAACAGCGCTCCGGGCAGCGATCCGGTTAGCGAACTTTTCGCGTATCGGAACTTTGCGATGCGAAGCTGATTGGCCCTCCGGTGTCTGTCAACATTCTAAACAGTCTGGAGCGGCCGCCATCTTATCTCTCGGTAGGATCGAGAGAGAAGAAGAGGTGAAAAACGAAGGGGGAATTTAATGAAAGGGGGCAAGGTATACCCCTCTTGACCCCCTAGGATTGTTGTTGGGGTTATTAAAGGGTCCTGTGGGGAAAATTTAAAAAAAATGATTTTTCACGGTAGAAGCGCTTCACGGGCCGCGAACTGGGCCGCAAACTGGTAGCGAAACGGGAATTCGCCATTTTGTGCTTCGTTTTAATTGTTTAGAGACAAAAATTATCGCCGCACATTGGCCACAATGCATGAATATCGCTGAAAAGTCAGCGATATTCATGCATTATCCAGCAAATGCTCTTAGCCATGTTATCCACCTTCCATTGGATAACATGGCTAAAAACTGCTCTGTGCGTGAGCTTTTTTTTTTTTTTTTTGCTGCGTGACGTTTGTTAACGTTCGATTCGATGGAAATCAGGAAGTGTTGACCACCATTTTGTTACTGCGAGTAAATATTTTGTTATAAATGAATCCTTATTGATAAACATTGTCTGCGCCATCTTGCGTTTTTGTCCAATGCCACAATTTTGTCGTGCACGGCAGCCATTTTAGATGCCTTGACCAGGGCCACTCTCTGCACGCCGCCGATCCTCAGCATGGCTCCCCACCCTCGCAAGCATCTCCCCCACGCACTGGTCACCCCCGCTCTTTCTCTCATGCATGGGCCATATACTTCCCCCCATCTGCGCTGCTCTTCTCTGAGAATCACACCCTGTGCCCGCCCGACACCTCCCTTTCACCCTATTCACTACCGCACCCTCTGACACTCCTCTTCCTCTGTGTCCGATTGTCCAGGCCGGACCTAGGCTATCACCTAGCCCTGCGGATGTAGTTTATGGCCCCAGATGTAGAGTATCCAGACATGCCAACCTTCCCGATTCAGGCGTGAGACTACTGATTTCAGTGCTAGTCTCCCGCCTCCCAATTCCTGCAAGCAAAAACCCGGGGGCATATTACCAACAACTAGCGATAATTTTTGTCTCTAACTTGTTTAGAGACAAAAATTATCGCCGCACATCGGCGAATTTTATCGCACATAAACCTTGCTATTAGCAAGGTTTATCGCAAATGCGATAAAAAACGGCCGCAATGCATGAATATCGCTGAAAAGTCAGCGATATTCATGCATTATCCAGCAAATGCTCTTAGCCATGTTATCCACTTCCCATTGGATAACATGGCTAAAACTGCTCAGGGCAGGTGTTAGGTTTTGGAGATATTCGCGCTTAGCGCGAATATCTCCATAAGTTGGTAATAGGAGATAGCGATGGTTAGGGACTGTTTCCAGTCGCTAAAATCTTGGCACGCCCACTTTGCATGTCATTAGTGATAAATATCACTGATATGCAAAGCGGGGCCCAAGATGGTCGCTATCTCCTTTTAGCTGTCACTAACTGGTGTTAGCGACAGCTTGGTAATAGGGAGATAATTTTATCTCTTTTTTTTTTGGCTTTTAAAGCCAAAAAAGCGGAAATAACCCCCCTTGATAATATGCCCCATGATTTCTCGGGGGTTTCAGCTGACAGGGCTTGGTATTGTGTTACGTGCTAATTCTTCCAGGAAACGTCAGAGGGTCGATGCAGGGGTTCTAGAAGGGGTGATAAACCATTTAAGCCTCATGAACAAGCGCATGGTCTTTTAAAGATTTATGAAGTACTCGGGGCGGCGGTGTGTGTGTGCCCTCTTTCAGGAGCGGGCGGGGGGGGCACTGCCAGCAACTTGCCAGGCCAGGCAGTGTTCAACACGTGCATCACCCTTTCTCTGCCTGCTATTGCGCTCCATGCTTCGGAAAGGTAAGAAAAAGAACGTGCATTTGAGTTTGAAATGTCCGATCTTGTAGCAGTACACTTGCAAAGCCCACACATGACAATAATCCGATTCAAGGCCCCATTCACCCGATTTTTTAAACATATATAGCACTCCAACAAAGTTAGATTTTAAAACTTTATTAACATTTAACTATAATGAACGGAACAAAAACTGTAAAAACATTTAAACATTTTTCACCCAAAAAAGCAACAATGGTCAGAAGCTGTCTTTTGTGCGAATAGTCCCAAGGCAGCACAACGTGCAGAGTTCTGGACGGCACCCAGGTGATGTCACCTGGGTGCCGCACTGGTTTTTGGGATCCTACAATGCAGCTCAGAAAAACAGCGTGGGGCGTCCCGGGTGGTGCGGGGGGAGGCCTCGTCAGTAGCGGTCTGTTGTGCGAATAGTCCCAAGGCAGCAGAACGCGCTGAGATGTGGATGGCACCCAGGTGATGTCCAGTAAACTGCCGCACTGGTTTTGGTATCCTACAATGCTGCTCCGAAAATTTGCGTGCGGCGGCCCGGGGGGGGGGGGGGGCGCGTGGGGGAGGCGGCGTGAACGGGCCTCCCCAGGTGGCGGCCATCCAGCTGAGTTGCGCCCGCTCTTGCGGCTACAGCGTCTCGCTCACCATGTTGTTGAGTTGCTCCCACTCTTGCAGTGCAGCGATAGGCGCCTGCCACATGACTCTTAAAATGGCGGACGGCTCTTCGGTTTTGGGCCTGGTCCACTGAAATGGCCCTGGGACACCTTGGAACTCGGACGCTTGCCTGCTAGGGCTTGGGCTCCATTCTCGAAAAGCGTCCCCTCAGCCGTGAAGATTCTACAAAAGTCTTGGGGGCCCCCGACTCCCGCAGGCTTCCGGTGGGGAGCGGCTGCCATGATTGCTCGCGGAATGACCACGACGGAGCCACGAGATGGTGGTGCTCTCATGCTGACGCCAGCTTCAGTCTGAATGATCCAGAAACAAGGTGGGGCTTTCATCGTTTGGGAAAAAAACATGTTCTAAACCAATGAAAAGTGTTATTTTTAGGTCATATGACCAAGCCTTCCATCTTTAGGAAACCAAAAGTAAAATGATCCAATGAAAAGTTTTATAAACAAGTCACATGACCTGTTATGCGGCATAGGGCTACAAAAAGCGTAGAAAATCCGTTGGCACGTGAGGCGGCGTCAGTAGCGGACCGATGTGCGAATAGGCCGAAGGCAGCACAACGCGCTGAGATCCGGATGGCACCGAGGTGGTGTCAAGCAAATTGCCGCACTGGTGTGGCCATCCTACAATGCTGCGCCGAAAGACGGCGTGTCCAGCTGAGTTCCGGTCACTCTTGCGGTACAGTGAGTCGAACGTGCCGAGATCCGGATGGCACCGAGGTTGTGTCCAGCAAGTTGCCGCACTGGTGTGGCCATCCTACAATGCTGTGCCGAAAGTCGGCGTGGGGTGCCCCGTTGGCTTATGAGGTGATGTCAGTAGTGGACCGATGTGTGAATAGGTCGGAACCAGCACAAGGCGTCAAGATCCGAATGGCAAGTCCTGGATATTGAGTGCCATAGTTGAGAGTTCTGAGCAGTGCTTGTAGGACTATCTGAAGCTTATTTGCACCTGCTGCAGCTTCACTGTTGCCCAAGGTGGTGTCCAGCAAATTGCTGCAGTGGTGTGGCCATCCTACAATGCTGCGCCGAAAGACGGCGTGTCCAGCTGAGTTCCGGTCACTCTTGCGGTACAGTGAGTCGAACGCGCCGAGATCCGGATGGCACCGAGGTTGTGTCCAGCAAGTTGCCGCACTGGTGTGGCCATCCTACAATGCTGCGCCGAAAGACGGCGTGACCAGCTGAGTTCCGGTCACTCTTGCGGTACAGTGACTCGAACGCTCCGAGATCCGGATGGCACCGAGGTGGTGTCCAGCAAGTTGCCGCACTGGTGTGGCCATCCTACAATGCTGCGCCGAAAGTCAGTGTGGGGTGCCCCGTTGGCTTATGAGGTGATGTCAGTAGTGGACCGATGTGTGAATAGGTCGGAAGCAGCACAAGGCGCCCTGCACTGTTGAGCTTTTTTCAATGCCTGTTTTTTGTTGTTTCCCCTCCATCAAAAAAAAAAAAAATATATAAAACTGTGCAAAAATACAAAAAAATGTTTAGAAAAGCAGTGCTTGTAAGACTGTCTGAAGCTCTTTTGCACCTGCTGCAGCTTCACTATTGCCCTGGTGTGGACAAAGATCGCCCATGACTTAGGCTGATTGAGAGTTTGTAGAAAAATGGCTTCAGATTTTCCACATATTACTCTTCAACATTCTTCCTAAATGTAACAATGTGAGACTCACTAGGAGAACAGCTGTTTATCTTTCCTTTCAAAATGCTGCCAACAATATTTTCTGAATGGAAGACACCATCTTGTAGCATAAAGGGCCGAAAGGGGTTCTGGTCTGGCCGATTGTTGGTGGAGACATTTTGACTATATCTTGGACCTGCCCGGCCTCGCCCAAAATGGCGCCGGTATAAATGGGACTCGTAACTCCTTGCCCGCAAATGTATATCTAGAAAATTTTATTGTAAGTGGCCCTGTCTTATTTTAATTACAAAATGTACGTCCACCGATTCCGCAACTGTTAGACACCTTAGTTCTTGCAACCTAATGGCTCGCTCGTTACGTTCCTCTACAGTGTAAATGTCTCCTCATCATATACGATTTCAGTTTGCTCCGTGGCCGGCCCAGGTGGTTATAGGCCCGTATTTGTATACTGACATTTTCACAATAAAGGTTTTTAAATCAAACACGGTATTAGTATTTACATTGGTAAAGTTTTTACTTTTAGTCACTGTTTTCGAATCAGTAAAAGGCAAGTGAAATAAAGCAGTCCAATTACATGACGGATAAAAGGTATAATATGTAGGAACGTAGTAAAGATAAATGGTCAAGGGCAGTTGTGTTTTCCACTCCTGCAACATAAAGTGATCGATAAGAATCTGATAATCAGGCGTATCGGCGACTAAGACAGCAGGCCCAGTCTCTTTTACTCAACGGCTCCGTCATGGAACGAAGAAACGCCCTTTTTCTCGAAAAAGGAATATATTTTACTTGCAGGACAGTTGTAAATTTTCCGGGAAAGTACATTAGCCTGGAATATTATAACATATATGTTTTAAAAAAAATAATGTTCGAAAAAAATAAAAAGCGTAATTTTTAGGTCATATGACCAAGCTTTTCATCATTAAAATAACAAAAGTAAAATGAACCAATGAAAAGTTTTATTAACAAGTCACATGACCTGTTATGCTTACGTTACGCGCTGCGCGCCGCGCCCCGGATCACTTCCGGGTGCGCTAACGCGGCGTGTCATATAACGCATTACGCGACAACGTAGGTCAAGAATATAGTCAAAATGTCTCCACCAACCAGCGTTCGGAACACAACCCCTTTCAGCAGTCCAAAAAGTTCTGTTAAATGACAACAGAGGGGACAGGCAACAAGAACCATCAGTCAAAGAGGGGAGGGCAAGTTCTTCTCTTCCGGGTCATGTTGGGGCGCTACCGGAACTGATCGAATTGGTAGTCTACAGTGTTTCTGGATGTTTCAGACTAAAGCTGGCGTCAGCATGAGAGCACTACCATCTCGTAGCTCCGTCGTGGCCATTCCACGAGCAATCATGGCAGCCGCTCCCCACCAGAAGCCTGCGGGAGTCGGGGGCCCCCAAGACTTTTGTAGAATCTTCACGGCTGAGGGGACGCTTTCGAGAATGGGACCCAAGCCCTATCAGGGAAGCGTCCGAGTTCCAAGGTGTCCCAGGGCCATTTTAGTGGACCAGGCCCAAAACCGAAGAGCCGGCCGCCATTTTGAGAGTCCTGTGGCAGCCGCCTATCGCTGCACCGCAAGAGCGGGAGCAACTTAACTACATGGTGAGCGAGACGCTGTAGTCGCAAGAGCGGGCGGTAAACAGCTGAATGGCGGAAGAGGCACAGTGTAGCAAAAGCGGGCGGAATGGCAACTAAAACGGTAAAGGGGCGCCCCACTACAGCGTGTCTTCAGGTCAAACGGATTGTGGGACAAAGTCCAGAATAGAAGAGTCATCAAAAGGCAAAAAGTTCCGCCGGACCCCGGGAGCTGGCCGCCTATGTCGGGGGCGATCTCAGGCTACACCAGTGCTATAACACTTGGGGAGGGGGTCGGAGCCAAGCGTCTTCTCCGAGTCCGTGTCATCACACCGCCCCTCGGGGGCCTCCGTCAAGCGGTTTAGGGAGGTACCATATACCATTGTTTTCAAATGCAGTCAGGTCCACAAACGACCCTCACTTACTTTGAGAATAGTGAAGCTGCAGTAGGTGGAAATAAGCTTCAGACAGTCTTACAAGCACTGCTTTTGTAAACATTTTTTGTTTTTTTTGTATTTTTGCACATTTTTTTTTTGTTTTTGATGGAGGGGAAACAACAAAGCACAGGCATTGAAAAAGGCTCAAACTCAGAACTCTGAACTATGGCACCCAATATCCAGGACTTTCCATCCGGATCTTGGCGCCTTGTGCTGCTTCCGACCTATTCACACATCGGTCCACTACTGACATCATCTTATAAACCAACGTTATGTAAATAGTTATTTAATAAAATGTTTTACCCTGTTTCTTTGCTGGTGTGTTGTCTATATTTTTAATATTTGCATAGGGTTTGTCGTTATTTTGGGCGGGATGGGTGACGGAGCCGAGCTGTCTTGCAGCCCTCATGAAATCAATCAAATGGAGAGACAAGCAGGCAGGACGGATTACAACGGGGGTAAAGGCCTGCGTTAACTACTCTTCACTATCTGCAAAGAGAGAGTACTACTAAGAGAAAAGAGGGGAGGGGGGCAGCGTTCAAAGCACATCAGCGTGCATAAATACGAAAATGTTTTTATCTATCACGTACTTGACATTTTAAAGCTTTTCATATTTGCTATTAAAAAACCAATGAAATTCACAGAAAAAACCATAGGTTATAGTGGATATATAGTTAGGAATTTGCATTTACAAAACCTTGAAAATTCAATGAAAAAACCATTGGTTTTAGGCCAAATATAGTTAGGAATTTGCATTTACAAAACCTTGAAAATTCAATGAAAAAACCATTGGTTTTAGGCCATATATAGTTAGGGATTTGCATTTACAAAACCTTATTTTACTCGCATAAAACCATTGAAATTCCATATATAGTTATAAGCGCTAACTATATATCGCGCACCCGCAATCCACTGCTGATGATGTCACATATTACATCATTCATGACATGGTTAGTGACATCACTGATGACATCACTGATGACATCTCAAATGACATCACTGATGACATCACTGAAAACATCTCATTTGACATGACTGATAACATCACTGATGATATCATTCATGTGATAATACCATGAACCTCTTCAGACTCTAATATAACCTTAGATACAATCAGTGTAAACAGACAGTCACAGACTGTCACTCATCCATGGAGTTACTCACACACCTAGTCAGTTATGCCAAAAATCAATCACACCTCCATTTTCTCAACTATACAGTTATACACACCTTACTTATTCAAACATATACTAACACATATTTACTTTACTCTCTTATACAATCTCTGATACATGTTCACAATGATCCATACAGCCACTCACACATTCACTGGCTCTTATGCACAGTTATTTATAGATGTCAACTCTCACATGTACTGTGTTTTACATATGTACTTAATTTGACATGTAGCACTGAGATATCCATTCACTCACTAATACACTCATGCACAGTCAACCGCCCATACAGCTGTTTCCACATACACTTTTGAATCCATACATATAGTGAATCAACTACTCACACATCTATGTACAGAGTCACACACCTCCCAGCCACCCATACACACACACTCAGTTTCCCATACAAATACTTGGACAACCAATGAATAACCCATACAGTTACTCATATAGCTACTGATCAACATATGCAGCAGTTTGTAGAACAACAGATATAATGATGCACAAATTAAAACAGTTTAGTCACTAACCCATGCACTCAGTGAGACACATTTAATCACTCACTCATACAGTCAGTCATGCACCTACTAAATCCTTCATCCAGACACTTATACATCCACTCATTCTTCAATATGTAAGACATATTTTAACTTTACAGAAACATACAGTCACTGGATGTTGTCATCAGTGATGTCATCAGTGATGTCATTTGAGATGTCATCAGTGATGTCATCAGTGATGTCACTAACCATGTCATGAATGATGTAATATGTGACATCATCAGCAGTGGATTGCGGGTGCGCGATATATAGTTAGCGCTTATAACTATATATGGAATTTCAATGGTTTTATGCGAGTAAAATAAGGTTTTGTAAATGCAAATCCCTAACTATATATGGCCTAAAACCAATGGTTTTTTCATTGAATTTTCAAGGTTTTGTAAATGCAAATTCCTAACTATATATGGCCTAAAACCAATGGTTTTTTCATTGAATATATATATATATATATATCACAAAAAGACGTGCGCAATACCTCACGCTGCAAAGACCACACCATCAGTGCTTGTAAAAGTTCTTTTTATTCATGGATAAAAACACACAGGCATAACGCGTTTCGAGTTTCCATAACTCTTCCTCAAATGCCAAGCTGCTGTGTTCGTGGGGTCGTTAAGGTTTAAATAACGTAACTAAATGAGCAGTGAAAAGGGACTTCAGTCATTATATCCAGTTTAAAGGGACAGTGTTTAAGGTGTTACTTCAACATTATCTTCATACACAACAGTAGAGGTGAGTGCTTCGGTTTTACAAGTTTCAACAGTAACCCCCAAGTAGTGCCGGTATAAAAGTTTCTCTGCTGTAAAATGTTCAATGTCATATCAGTTTTAAAAGGGACTAACTTGCCCACAATGCTCCACTGCCCTTCAAAATTCAGGTGGTTCCCACTGCCGATCTTGGTGAAATTCCAGTCAGCACGGAGTGTCCCGAGTGCAAATATTGCTTTAAAAGGGAAAGTGTTCCATACCTCGGTTACCTCGTGCAAATTAAGGGTTTCACAACCACGCAGGCAAACAGCATCTTTCCATGTTTTCCCTAAAGCCACAAGTCTGTCGTGCTGAGAGTAATCCTATGCAAACCCTAGCTGCTTCAAAATATTCAGTTCTAAAGTTTGGGCGGGCCCCTCCTGGAGGCCCTTCCAATTCAAACTCCATTCTTGTCATCTGTCAGCAGCCGGAGGGCACCCATTAGAGAAGCTCCTCGCTATATATATATATATTAAACAGGTGTAACCAGGATTTGTTTGGGATTTTAAAACTCAAGGCAAGATGTCCTCAATAGCAGTAGGTAGGATGTCTATGGAAGTATTTATATTATTTTTTATCATCGATAGCGGCCAAGGTGCAGCTCTCGGCTCTGGCCCAGCCCGGCCTTCTTCGGTCTTTGACCAGCTCAGACGGGCCCGTCCCTTGGCCCGGGCTTTGCCTGGGCAAGCACATCCTGTGCTGCGGAGGGCCTTGCTGGCTTTAACCTCTTCGCCGCTAATGACAAGGGTAACTCGTCATGGACTTTCCATTGATTTCAATGGAAATTACAGCAAAAGTGCAATTGTACCTTAGCGCTAAAGGGGTTAAGGGCCTCTAGCGAGCAAGGTGAGCAAGATGAGGTGATGTGCAGAGGGTATGAAGCAGCCATTCCCCTCACGGCATGGGTAGTTCAAATTTCTTGCGTCCCTCGCTGCGGGAGGGCCTTGCTAGCTTTAAGGGCCTCTGGCGCCCTATGCTGACGCCCTCTGCTGACGCCGAGCGCTGCCCACTGGGAGATGATGTTTCTCAGTCTGGCCGTTTCACTCATGGCAATGGTGAAGGAACAAGGTGAACAAGATGAGGTGATGTGCAGAGGGTATGAAGCAGCTGTTCCCCTCAAGGCGTGGGTAGTTCAAATTTCTTGCACTGGATTATTTTCTCTGAAACAACTTTGTTTTCACATCCAGCTTCACACAATATTTCACAATGCCTTGAACACCATGTACTAGGCCTCTCTGCGCACTAGGTACAAACGTTGCCCTATCTTCATCCATGAGGTTACAGTGCTATCTATATATCCATCACTTATCTAACTGTTCCGGCCCCACTCACCTGAATCACAGATACTACAGGAGCGAAAATAGCCCGATCCACCCCCTTCTACCATGCCTTGGCCCCTCGAGCGACACTCAAAAAAGATCACACGAGTGGGCAATGCATCAGGGGGAGAACCGGAGAGGGTAACTGATGGAAAGGTGAATGGACATTCATACGGCCATCCTCTAGACTGCAGACATACCACATCTCCATACCAGGAACAAACTGCAGTAGGAAGAAAACACAATAACAAACAATAAGAACAGGATAGACCCACAGGCAAGAATGTGTTCACAAATTAGCAATACCAGATGAGCCCCTTCCACATTGCCCTAAACATACCCAGAGACGAGTGTGGTGTCTCCCAACAGTATGTAACGCGGCCCAGAGGTCTCAAAACTATTGTGGGGGTATCCTAGTGTAAGTGTTCCTGGAATGTCCCGTAACACCAAATCCTCCAGTAATGCGGGGAAAAAAGAACACCACAAAGCGAGTGCACCATGACTTGGTTAATTGCCATGGGTGTTCCGTACAATATGTGCCTGTGATGTGACTGTCATTGTGCAAGTTGTGAAAGCTCATTGTGTCGATGACATTCTTTTCATTACCACTTTTGCAACTTACTTCTCTGGTTACATAACAATTGGATGGGCTTCATTATTAGTTCTTTGTTTTAATTGTCCGGGTCAACCTTTTCTTCCTTGTTTGTTAGTACAGCAATAACGAAATGCCAAGAGAATTTTGAAATCCTTAAGGATAGACCACGTCCAGGTATTTTTGTTTGTATTGTCTTATTAACCCCTTGCATGTGTCGTGCGAGCAGGAGACTTCCGATGCAAAAGCGCTCATGTGCGTCGGACTTCTCCCCCGTGTCTGACAACATGGCACAGGAAATCCCTCTGGTGGGGGCACCAGAGGGATTTACTTTCAGTCAAAGCACCCTCAGGAGCTGGGATAGAGCTTCCCCAGCTCCCGAGGGTGTTCTGATACTTTCTCTGAAATGACAGTCGACGTGCAAGTCGCGCTAACGTCATTTCGGAAAACCTGAAACTCAGTTTCAGTTTCACTGCCTCGGAGCACAGAGGCAAACCGGAGAGGTATCATTGGAAAGGGGAGAATATCCCCTTTCCAATGGTACCCCTCCCTAGTGGATCCCTGCTTGGGGAATACCTCACAAGGGTGATGCTCAAGCACAGTTCCACCCACTAGGCACGAGGAAGGGGGAGCGACCCCTTGGGCAAGAGCTTTTGCTTCCCCCATATTTTTCTGCCCCCCCCCCCCCCCCCGGAAGGCATATGTGGGCAATAGCCCCCGATCTGCCTGGGAGGGTTGCAGAAAGCACACTTGGCATAAGGGATTTTATATTTTATGTCTATAGGGCTGTGGGTAGCCCAAAATGGGCATGCAAATGCCCTTCCTAAAAAGTCCAAAGTCTTTCTGCCCCCCGGGAGGCAGAAGGGGGAAATAACCCCTGATCTGCTTGCTCAGGGGAGCAAAAAGCACACTAGGCACCAGGGATTTCTTTTTTATGTATAAAGCGGTGGGGGCTGCCCAAAATGGGCATGCCAATGCTCCCACTGACCCCAAAAATGTCACTGTCTTTTTGCCCCCCCTAGGAAGCAGATGGGGCAACAGCCCCCGATCTGTCCCCTGGGGGGCAGAGAGCAAACTAGGCACCCGGGATTTAATGTATGTCTATAGGGTGAGGGCTTCCCAAAATGGGCATGCCAATGCCCCCACCTCACCCCAAAATGTCAGTCTCTCCGCCCCCTGGAGGCAGTTGGGGCAATAGCACCTGATCTGTCCCCTGGGGAGCAGGAAGCCAACTAGGCAACCAGAGCTTGTTTTTGTTTATATGGAGGGGTGGGGGCTGCCCAAAATGGGCATGCCAATGCCCCATCTCCCCAAATGAATTGCCACAGTCTTTCTACCTCCCTGGGGAGGCAGATGGGGGCAATAGCTCCTGATCTGGGTAATGTTTTTGTTTACTTATATAGGGGAGGGGGCTGCCCAAAATGGGTATGGCTATGCCCCCACCCCCATCCAACAATTCCACAGTCTTTCTGCCCCTTAGGAGCCAGATGGGGCAATTGTGCCTTATCTCCCCCCCACCCGGAAGGCAGAAAGCCCACTAGGCACCAGGGATTATGTTTTTTATTATACGGATGGGTGGGGGCTGCCCAGAATAGGCATACCATTGCCCCACCCCACCCAAAAATAGTTGGCCACAGTCTCTCTGCCTCCCCCGGGAGGCAGATGGACCAATAATCCCTGATCTGTCCCCCTTGGGGGAAAGAAAGCCCACTAGGCACCTGGGATTACGATTTTTTTTTTATAAATAGGGTTGGGGTCTTCAGAGAATTGTCACGCTAATGCCCCCACCGCCCAAAAGTATTTCTGCCTCCCCAGGAGGCAGATTGGGGCAATAGCCCCTTATCTGACCCCCTGGGGGCAGAAAGCCCAGTAGGCACCAGGGATATGTTTATGGGCATGTCAGGGAGAAGCCCCATAGGCAAGGGCCACTCCACTTTTTTTAGGCACACATTTTGACTGTTTCAGTAATATTTTTAGTCTCATCTGCCCCCAAATGTGGGCAGAAAACCTCTAGAAACCAGGGAGAGTTTGTGTATGTGTGAGCTTGATTTTGGCTGACGGTCTGCGTGTACTGACCTTTGGCTAGCACTTAGCTCTCGGTATGTGTGAACCTGCACTTGGCTAGTAGTGTATGTGGATCCATACTTGATGACGGTGTGTGTAGATTGGTGCTTGCCTGGTTGTGTGCGTGGAGTCGCACTTGGTTGACTGTCTGCATGGATGATGCTTGGCTGCAGGGCAGAACTGGCCATAGCGGGCACTGGGGAATGAAGGGGTGGGGGCTGGTTTTCTGGCCCTGGGGCCAATTTTGTCACGGGGGCAGGATTTGCAGCAGTGCTGCAATATCGGCCCCTAGTAACAAAAGTGGGAGCTTTTCTTTTTACTAGCATACTCCCAGGGCTGGTTGAGGACAAATCTGCCAGGGCTGGTTGCTGTTCCAAGTCCGGCCCTTCTCGGCTAGCTGCGTGCAGGGATGGAGCTTGACTGGCGGAGTGCTTGGATGGCTCTTGGCTGGTGGTCTGTGTGGATAGTACTTGGCTGACTGGGTGCATGAATGGCATTTTGCTGGCTGTGTACATGGATGGCGCCTGACTGGTGATGTGTGTGGATTGCGCTTGGCTGGTAGTGTGCGTGGATAGCGCTTGGCTGGTGGTGTGCATGGATGGTGGTGTGAGTGTACTGACTCTTAGCTGGCAGTGTGACTTGCATGGATCCACCTGCGTTCTTGTACCCAGAAACCCCCACAAACCTCAAATTTACTTGCAAAGTCAAATTTTCCTCACATTTCTATGTGGGTAAGTTGTAGGATCACTGCGCAGGCACAAATATCCTACCATCCAGCATTCCCCTTGGTCACCTGAGAAAAATAATACCTCACTTATTTGGGTGCCCAAAGTAGCATCAGCCTAAAAAAGTATAAATAAACCTGCCCTTTTGGACATGCTTTAGGCCCCCCTCAATCTCTATATGTTGTTGGCGTTTCCATTTCATAGGCACTTGGCCCATCCACACAAGTAAGGTATAATTTGTGTCAGGTGACCGAGTAGAATGCTGAATGGTAGGAAATTTGTGCCATGTGGTGATCCCACAATTTTCCCATACGGTATATACATATCAGTTACACAATGTACACTATATTCCATATACGTGCTAACATGATTATATGCTTTGCTGACCAGGCATTACTCTTCATATAAATGTACACTCAGTTCCTCCATATTATGCCCTTTTGGGTAGCGTGTGCACATGCTGATGATATATTTAGATTCCTTCTGCCTGAGTCTCATGGTACGATTACCACCTCTTTGATTAGACTTAACCTGTTCTACAATGAAGAAGGACAATTTTGTAGGGTCTGAGAAGTGGAAGGCCTCAAAGTGGTGGGCTATTGGGTACTGCTTGTCGTTTTCCTTAATCACTTTAATCAAAAGGAGTATAGGGGAAAAGAGGTAAGGACGCCCCTGCTCAAACAACTGTAAACAAAACACGCCTTACCTACTGTTACTACATCAAAAATTCATTGACCAACCGGGATAATCTGATGCGTCATCTAGATCTTCCGAGTGTGTTAACTAACACTAAACTCATGGGTCAGAGATGTAGATTTAGAGCAAAGACAGAGACAGGTCCCAGTGCCACAGGAAATATGTGAGCACAGAGAGAGCGCCTCACGGTCGTAACTCCCGAGGGGGTTCCTGGTTAACAATGTCCAGTGTACCCACTTCTCATCATCGGTCACTCTCTCTGTGTAAAGTGTGAAGAAAATGACATAAAAACTAGTGGTGGTATGTAAAGAAAATATCCAAAACCAAAGTGCACCTTTATAAGTAATGTATGAGTGCACGTATGACCCCAAAAACAACTAATAATAAATAAAGTACTGTGTTAAGTGCAACCAAAATTTAAAAAAAGGGTTAATGGTAAGGGTTGCTATTCTGGTGCTGCAAGCTTTCCAGATTAAAAATGGATTTTCATATACCATACAAGTTCAAAGTGCCGACATGTTTCATTGCTATCCATTCAGCAATTTCATCAGGGCAGTCTGGGGTTCTTAATCATCACACTTATATATGTATATCACGGACCTGTTTCAAAAAATAAAACAGAACACAGAGGTAAAATCATAAGCACCCCTCACCAGGGGCTTTCTAATGGCGGTCACTCACACATAACCCATAGATATAAGGGCCAAGAAGTTACCTTATGATTGCCACATCCGGACTTACCGGCAACCATACATAGGACCCCGTGTCAGCTGATCACGTGTCCTTCGTTGCCTTGGTAAAACTCAAGCCCGCTGGGAAAGTAAGCGCAAGCAAGGAAAAAACAATCATGTGTGAGCCAGAAAAGTGCAGGTCTTAATTCACCACTCACAACCATATATTTCACAAAGGGCATCCAATTGATCCCAAAAGGATACACCTAACACCATACAGGATGGTATGACTCAGTTCCATACTATATCTACACCCACTGTGATATGCTAAGCGTGAAGGATATCCTTTTAAACTTGCCTTCTGTACCATTATATTGCTCAAACAAGGCAAAGTAGCAAGCGCTTCATGTCTTCAAGCAGGCTGGCCAAACTTAAAAAACGCGCATACATCGTAAAAGACATCCAAAACGCCCTCGCCTTCTGTACCCATAATGTTTCTCTAACAGGGCAAAGTAGCGAGCGCGTCAAGTCTCTGTGCGAGATGGCTGAACTTCAAAAGCACGTAAACCACAAAAGCGGGTGTCATTGAGCCAGCATGTAAAACTCCTTACTATTGCCACGTCCCTCAGGCGCTTCCAACGGTCCTGCGCCATGCTGCTGTCTCAATACGGAAACACAAACAAGTCCAAAGCCACGCCCTCAACGTGACGCTGCACATCGCGTCCCCGGTGACTGCAGCGGTCATCTTGAATCGGGATGCATATCGTATAGTGAGCGAAGTTCACAACTTTTACACAGCAATTGCAGAAAGAAGGCTCGATGAGTGGGTTTTTAAAAAAAAAATGATAAAAACGACAAATTTGTATTCATTAGGAATTTCACAAAAAATAGTAAGAATTGTAAAAATGTTACTTATCCACACGCTGTTAAAACCAGAAAGCTCCTATGCTGTTCCCGCAACACCAAGTTGTAAGATTGTTAAATACACAGTATATGTATATATGACCCGTAAACTGGACACAAAGCGTCCGTATCATCGAACTTCACACGTGAAGAGATTCATCCCATCAACAACAATGCACGTACAGAGTGGGCTTAAAAATAGCTGGATTCACATGTAACACCCATGGGCTCCCCTCTTGAACTGTAAACTAGTGTGGTGAGTAAATACAGTGCTAAATGAACAAGACTCTGAAGACCCAAGTGTAGAGATGGTGGGGAGTTAAGTGAGTCGGAGGAATTACCTCCTACTCACTTTATTCCATTTGATGTTTTCATTCAACCCCTCCCAGTCTGCCTTCTCGGAAAAAATCCATTTTGCTTCTTTGCGTGCCAAAATGAGAACTAGATTGTGTGTGTACCCCACTATTTTCTCTAGAACAGTCCATGTCAGGTCTTTTTGATCATGCCCCTTCTCAACAAAATATTGTACTAGGCGAGGGGTCAACTTCTTCGCTCTTATTGTGCTCAAATGCTCTTGTATGCGGATTTTCACCTTGCGGGAGGTAAGGCTAATATAATGCAACCCACAACTGCAAGTCAGTCTATAAATAACATGTGATGTGTTGCAGTTACTGAAACGGTTAAGAAACCATGTTCTTCCATCCTGCAGGACAACGCTTTTAGTAGCGGTAGTATAGCAGCACACAGAGCAGCTCCCACAAGGATAGTGTCCAATTGGAATAGTACTAGACTGTATTGCCAAAGGGCATCTAGTATGGACCAGTTTATCCCGTAGGTTAGATGCTCTCTTGAAAACAAACCTTGGTGCCGGCATCTTGCTCGTTGGAGTGTCTAGGATAGACCAATGCTTTCTAATGATTTGCCTCATTCTGGTAGACAGAGGGTCAAAGGTAGTGACCACTGGGAGACAATTCTGTTTCTCTTTAACATTCCTCTCCAAGAGAGCCTCACGTGTAGTGTTCAGAGCCCTCTTGTGTGCATGTTTTATGACCTTCGCTGGATATTCCCTGTTCCTGAGGTTAACGGCCAGTTCCTCTGATTGACTTATAAAGGTCTCAGTAGTAGAACAATTATGCCAATATCTCAAAAACTGTCCTACTGGGAGGTTGTCCCTGAGTGCTCGAGGGTAAAAAGATTGATAATGGGGGAGTGAATTCCTATCAGTGCTCTTATGATGTACACTGGTGGTCAATTTCTGCTCCAACACTGTGATGTCCACATCAAGGTACACCGCTGACCTGTTGATGATGTGTGCTCACATATTTCCTGTGGCATTGGGACCTGTCTCTGTCTTTGCTCCAAATCTACATCTCTGACCCATGAGTTTTAGTGTTAGTTAATACACTCGGAGGATCTAGATGATGCATCAGATTATCCCGGTTGGTCGATGAATTTTTGATGTAGTAACAGTAGGTAAGGCGTTTTTCTTAATCACCCTGGTATGTTCAAGGATGCGTTTTTTCGCCATGTGAGTAGTACTGCCCACGTATTTAAGATCGCATGGGCAGACTTACACATACACGACAAGCATACTGGTACATGTGAGAAATTGATTTATCTTTCCCATACTGTTGGTACTGGGATTCCAGTATTATTTTGCCATCTTGCTGTTACCACAGGCCTTACTATGACCACAGGGATAAAAGCCCTGTAGGTCAACTCCCCTATGGGTGTTTCTGTCACTGATGTCATTGCGTACGAGGATATCCCTCAGATTGCGACCTCATCTGTATGTTATGCTGGGTCTGTCGGGTAAAGTATCACCTATGATGGCATCTCCTTTAAGAATACTCCAGTTTTTGGTTAGACATTTTCTAACCTGATTGGAATTCCCATTGTAATTCAAAATCACACGGGTAGTGCTATTATCTACTTCTTGTCTAGATGGACATTCCTTAAGTAAATCCTCGCATTTCACCAATTTGATTTTGTTATTGGCCCTGTTAATTACCCAATGTGGATAGCCTCTCGCCCAAAATCTTTGTGTCATTACTGATCAGATTCAGTGCTGCAATTCCTTTTCGCTCTTAGCAGCTCTCCATATGGAATACTCCATTTTAGGTTTTCTGGATGGCTGCTCAGAGCGTGAAGTAAGGTATTGCCAGCCGTACTTTTGCGATAGAGAACGGTTTGAACCTTGTTATGTTGTATCTGTACCTTTGTATCCAGATCCTAGACTTCTTCTTTACTTATATTGCAAGACAAGGTTATATTCAACTTATTTTAATTCAGTCTGTTAACTAAGTCAAGGGCCTGATCTTCACCACCCTTCCATACGACAAAAATGTTGTCTATGTAGCGGAGCCATAAAATAACCCTTTCAAAATCATTTTCAAGGTTGCTACGCTTTCTGATGTCATGCTCCCAAGCGCCATGAATAAATTAGCGAAACTTGGTGCAAAAGATGTCCCTTTCGCAGTACCATGGGTTTATATATATATATATATATATATATATATATATATATATATATATATATATATATATATATATTATATATACGCAGAAAAAACCATAGGTTTCACACCAGTTATAGTTAGCTGGAAATTTTACTGACATAAAACCATTGAAATTCCCACGTTATAGTTAGTTGGACTCACTATAACTTGCGCGTGTAATGCACTGCTGATGACGTCACATATTACATCACTCATGACATGGTCAGTGACATAACTCATGACATCACTGATGACACCATCCAGTGAATGTGTGTCTTTCTGAAAAATAAATATGTTTTATATATGTATATGTAAAGGTCGATGGAAGAATAAATGTTCAAATAAGTGTTTTAATGAATGTTTTTTTTAAATAAAATTGATTGGTTAACTGGCTTATTAAGTGTATCTTAGTGAATACATATATTAGCGAGTAATGTTTAAATATTTAAATATATGTATCAGTGTTTCACTTTGTGTATAATTGGCTGCATGGGTTGGTGAGTAGCTACATGTGTTTGTATATGGGTTATTAGATGTTTTTTTAGTATCAGTATGAGTCTCTGTATGGTTTAGTGGGGGTATTACTTAGCACATAGATGCATCAATGACTGACTCACTGTTTGTATGTGTTTTGAAGACAGCATATGTGCAGGACTGTATGGGTGGATGAGTGTGTATATGTGTGTGTTAGTGAGTGAATGACTGTCTCACTAGTGTCTTTATCAGTAGCAACATATGTTTTAATCTTTTATATGTGAGTATTGATGTTTATAAGTGAGTATATGTGAGATTGTAAGAGTTCCTGTTTAAATAAGTATGTTTTTCTATAAGTGATTGTTTAAGAGAGTAAGTATGTGTAAGTTTTCTTAGAAGTAAGGTGGTAGTGTGTGTATAGTTGTATATGCAAATAAATGAATGTTCAATGGTTTATTTGCATGTGTGAGTATGTGTGTGAGTAACTTTTGGATGACTGTCGGTGTATAACAAGATGTATAGGTGTACCACTACATATGATGAGTGAGTATATGTATGAGTGACTATATAGAACTGTTGGTGAATGAGTGGATGTATATATAGATGGTGGTATTACTGAATTGGTTGTTGTAACTGGTATGGATATCTCCATTTTTTGAAAATGTTAATTTCTATTTTCGAATATGTGTTTTAAGGGTTACATTACACTGAAAGGAGGTCTGTCACTCTGTCACAAAGATGGTGTCATCAGTGATGTCATGAGTGATGTCACTGACCATGTCATGAGTGATGTAATATGTGACGTCATCAGCAGTGCATTACACGCGCAAGTTATAGTGAGTCCAACTTACTATAACGTGGGAATTTCAATGGTTTTATGTCAGTAAAATTTCCAGCTAACTATAACTGGTGTGAAACCTATGGTTTTTTCTGTGAATTTAATAGGTTTTTAAATGCTAATTCCTAACTATAACTGGTGTGAAACCTATGGTTTTTTCAGTGAATTTCATAGGTTTTTTAAATGCTAATTTCTAACTATATATAAGGCCCCAAACCCATGTTTTTTTCTTTGAATTTCAAAATTTGGTTAATAGCAAATGTCTATAGCTATGAAATGTAATATTTTTGAAAATGATTGAATCCTATATTTTATTTGTATTTTAAACAATTTAAAAAAAAAAAAAATTTGACCCGTGAGCGCTCCCGGGGCGCGCCCCGGTGAGCGCCCTGGAGAGCGTAGTCGTATGAAGCGCCCCGGTGCGTGAACCGGGAAGCGTCCCGTAAGCGCCAATGTCGCGAACGAAAACATGATCGTGACGTATCGCGTAGCCGCATCCGCATGATACGCACGGCGTAAGCGCACCCGGAAGCACTCGAGCGAATACGCTCGCGCAACGTAAACATCCGACGCGCTTACGCGACGCGACCCGGGGCGCGCCCGGGGGCGCGTCACGTAAGCGCGTCGTTCATGTGACCTGAAAATAACACTTTTAATTGGTGCAGAACAGTTTTAGTTTCATAATGATGAAATCCCGGGTCTTGTGACCTGAAAATAACACTTCTCATTGGTTCAGGCCTTTTTTTTTTCCAAATGATGAAAGACCCCACCTTATTTCCTTATTCTGACTTTGTCCTTTGACTGAGGAAGACCTGATTGTACCTCTTTGTACCTTTTTGATCTATATAATGGCTTCAGTAGCAGCAGCAGCTGGTGCATCTGCACCACCACCACAACCATCAAGAGGACCACCTCAAGATTAATTGGTGGTCAACAAGAGGAGGAAAAGGAGGAGGAGGAGGAGGAGGGGAGGAGAAGATGGCTTGAAGAACACAATACCCCATACCAGCCAAGACCACACATTATATGGGAGTTTTTTTTCGATCCCAGAGGGGAAGAAAAAAGTAAATGCAGCCAAGGTGACTTGCCTAATCTGTGGCATGGAACTTTCTAGGGGGAACCCGAATAAAAAATATTCATTCGGAAACAACACAATGATTAGACACATGCAGCGCAAGCATCCAATAAACTATTCTGCTGCAGAGATGAGGGAACTGGCCAGAAACCCTCCCCAAACTACAAGCACCACCTCGAAAAGAAAGCAACGCACTCCGTCGGGACAAGAGGCAAGAGAGACGATGCCTTGCATTCAGCCACAGTTTGCGGATTTCCGTATAACCTGTAAATATTGTGGGAAGACCATCTCCTACGGAGAAAAGAGGGTAAAGCTCATCGTCCTTGCTGGGACAACCACAAATGCCCCAATAAACCCTAATTTTTTTTTGCTCCAGTTGAACCATTTTCAATTCCCTGTTTTTTCGTTTCTCCCCATGAAAAAAACATAGTCCGCTCCCCGGTGCGCGTACCGGGCGCTCCCCCCGCGCAAATCAAAAAAAAAAAATTTTTTTTTGCCCCGCTGGGCCCTTTTATGGCCCCCACATCAAACCTAGGGGGTCAGGGGAGGTCTATCCCTGCCCCCTTATGGGCATTTCCCCCTTTTTTTTCCACCTATTGTGTCTCGATCCTACCGAGACACAAGATGGCGGCCGCTCCGGACTGTTTCAAATGTTTACAGACACCCGAGAGCCAATCAGCTTTCCGTGCGCACCTCGCGTGGCGCGCCCGGAGCGCTCCCCGGTGCGCTGCCATAGATATATATATTTTTTGAACCTAAATTACTCAAAATCCACTGGAGCACATATCTTGAGACATAGCAAAGGCACATCGGGCTACCAGTCCCTAAAATTTTGCCAAATTTGGTGGTAATCCATTCCGCCGTTCGGGCTAAAAGTGAGTTCGACCGCCCTATGGAAATTAACATGGGGAAAACACATTTTGGGACCCCCTTTTATCTTGGCCCCCGCTTGACAAATCCCCCCGAAACTTTCAAGGAAGGACCGGAGCTCCGCGAGGCAAATTTGAGGAAGTTTTCAGGCAGATTCGTCAACCGGCGCCAAAGTTATTCCAAATAGAATTTTGAGATTTTGCATTGAAAAAAATCCTAACTATAACTACCTACTGGCGACCGCCAGTAGGATATATATATATATATATATATATATATATATATATATATATACACATATATATATATATATTCACTGAAAAAAAACATAGGTTTCAAGCACTTTATAGTTAGAAATTAGCATTTAAAAAACCTTGGAAATTCAATGAAAAAACCATAAGTTACAGGGACGTTATAGTTGGTTAGACATTTCACGCGTACAAAACCATAGAAATCCCCCCATTATAAGTCATGCCCCCGCAATGCGATCCTCAAGCTGAGGATCCTGGAGCACCAACGGGCGATCGAGAAAGTTGACATCTCATATCCGGTCGCCCGGCACTTCGCAGAGGAGCATAGCAAAGATCGTAAGCTACTCCGATTCTTCGGATTGGACATGGTCCCACCGAATGTAAGAGAAGGCGATAGGCTGAGGCGACTCCGCAGATTAGAGTCCAGATATATTGTAGATTTATCCACGAAACAACCTGGTGGGCTCAACAGCGGGGAGGAATTAGCATATCACCTGGGCAAGTAACAACATAGGATAAGCTGTGTCCATTCCCATAGGAAGTCATACACACTGTAATGAGAATCCAACTAGAACAGGTATGCTCCATGGGACAATATGTATGTGGACTCTGTAAGATCAGCAAGACCCCTCTCAATGTGTTCTGTCGGCAGTGTTCCAATTATGAGATCTATGAACCTGAACTATGAATTTCTGTATACCTTATATATCTGTTTTTTGAACTAGTATGTAAATAATGATACCTATATACTTTTGCCCCCCGACGAAAATGAGTATGGACTACCATGGATGTGTTAATATACCCATAGACATTCAATCTCAACTGACATATACATACACTATACATGAAAAGTGTGGGATTCCATTTGTATATGTACGTGTAAATAACCGGATGTAGGGTATAATTTTGAACCATAGGTTTGTCTCCCTAGCTACGACAGATACTGCAGCACTAGGACAATCACACAAAATTGTGACCTGGAAGTATCCATCTTGACAACCTATTATATTCTTCATTTTCACACACACTTAGATATGGTTTAGTCCAACTTTACTTCTGTAAATAGTGTAAATACACCTTTCCTTTGCGAGTTCCTTGAATCTAAAAGAGTATTTTCCTGTTATATATCCTGTAAATAGCATTACCTAGGAACCATGATGAATTATGACAGAATAATTGGTTCATTGGCTGTTATAGGACAGGTACTAATTCTTTTCTTTTCGTTTCTTGCCTTCATGTGCTTGAGGATTTGTGCGACTTCTTATATGTTTTTTGTGCACTGATGTGACTATGTTAGCATTGTACATATATGTCATAGGACACAAGCCGATCCACGGCTTTATTTTAACCATGATCACTTCATGTTTAAATCTGTAAAGACCCTTGGAGAGAACACCATTCCAAGATGGCGCCCACAGCGGCGTACGGGGTGTAGTCCTATGTCCATGACAATGCTTATGGTTTGTTTGTTTGTTTATAACATGGACTGTTAGATGTGGACGAATGACACACTGACGAAGGCTCACGCCGAAACGCGTCTGTGCTTTTCTTTTTCCCTCTAATTAAACCCTGGTTTGACCTTGGTCCGCGAGTGCTGCCTCTTTTTTTTGGATTTTAGGAGAGTCGAGCGTAATGTGAAGCGGTTTCCCCACGAGCCGCTAGCAGCACCCGTTCCTGAGTGCACAGCCTTTCTGTGGGAAGTGAGCGTGTTCCGAGGAGGAGTAACGCTGTGCACCGCTGCAGCTGCTGGACAACAACATAAAGAGAACGTCGGAACTGGCGAGGACGCCGTGGCTGGGTAGCGCTGGACTGCTCCGGGGCTCCTGAGACCGACGAACCTGCCGGTGAGCTATTTGCTTTCTTTCCGTTTATCACGCATGATGTCTAGCGTGTAGCAGCACTGAGCAGCAGAACGTCAGCGGTATTAAGGTCAGCCGGGCGCGAGGGAAACAAGCACCAGGGGTCGCTTAGCAACAGTCTGAGCAATACCCTTTGTTACCAAGACTCGTCTACAGTCGAAAAACACGGAAGAATGTTTTCCGATTCAGAGCGCATGAATGCAGCAAAGGACATGTTTAAACGCAAGGGGGCTCCAGTACAGGCGGTGGATAAAACAGCAGTCCCCGCCGAATCCACACAGGAACGTAAATTAAAGGACATTTTCACCAAGTTGGAGAAATTACATGAGCGCGAAGTGCGCAAGTGGTGGGAGGCGACGAGCCTCACAAATTACATTGAGGAGAAAAGAGTACCAAGGGGGCTGAGAGTGCACACAGTACCCTCATATGAACATCCTGACCCCCAACTCCTAACAGACTGGTTCGACCATACAGCTTCCTATTGCGAAGGCACATTGAAAATTCTAGTCAAGTATGCCTGGAGCGATAGGGGGAAAGTATTGGAGGAAATTGACGCTATCAATGAAGAGCTTGATGCAGAAACGGACACGGGGGCCAAAGCAATAATATCCCAGCACAGAGACCAGATGAGAGGCAGGCTGGCAAAGTACGAGCAAAAAATCAGAATGCGCAAACAGGAAAAATACGAGCGCGATGCCAACGACTACGCAACTGGGCGCGTTCTAACGTACGCAAAAAAGTTTGATGCCCCCGAAAAGCCCTCCAGAAGAGAACGCTGACAGCGTCGGCAGGCAGCAGGCCGGAAACCGAACCCGCCACATCAGAATCGGACCTGACGGAGAATGAGTCAGGAGACGAACAACGGAGGCAGAATGACCAGGATTCAGAAGGCGTGCGGCAAAGTGCGCAAGATGCCCTACCTGAGATGACTCCTTTTCAGGAGGAATACGAGGTCATCAAGAGCACATGGCTAAGGGGCGGAAAAAACAAACCGCCAGACGTGGAAGCAAACACGGATGCAGGTGCCAGTGCGACAGTATCATCAGCCAGAGGAGGAGGACGAGGAGGGCAGGCGGCAGGAAAAACAGGCAGAGGAAGCGCAAGAGCATCCCGTTGGACGAGCCGCCAAACAGCCAAAAAATAAGAACTATGAATCCACAAACTGGTACCGACCAAACCAACCTAACTGTAGTGAATCTGACCAACAAACGATTGACGGAGGCTGAATTGGAAGTCTTGAGTCTGGGTCTCACGTTCTGTCCCTCAAATGACCTCGAGTATACACAGACCAGGATCGATTTATTTCGGTTCACAAGGAAGCTGAAGCTACATAAACATTTCAAAATGCGCCCACACTTGAGAAGCACCAAGAGGGGCCCCAAAACTAATGAAATGGACATACGTAGCGCTAAAGATCTACCAGCTATCGAGGCACTAGAGGACTTACGATTGGATCAGGATTTGCAACAAGAACAGACAAACCTGTCCACTGCCCAACGGGGAGTTCTTCAAGGGGTCGAACAAGAAAGAGAGGAGAGCACTTTCAAGCCTGCTTCGACCTTTGTGCCTCAAACACCTTGGGACGCAATAGACGTCTTCACTGAGGCAATGAAAAGAGACCTGACCGCCTACAGAAAATCTAAACCGTCAATCCTAACCAACAATATCACCGAGGATCAACGCCAAGCCTTGAAGGGGCTGATGAATGAGGAATCTATTGTCATCAAGCCCTCTGACAAGGGGGGCAACGTGGTTCTTATGAGTCGAGAACTATACCGAGCTGAAGCTTTGAGGCAACTTGCAGATAACAACTATTATAGGGAATGCACGAATGCAGTATATCAAAGCAGCATAATGAGATACGATGCCTTAGTACAGAAATGGTACAACCAGAATATGCTCGGGAAGGATGAAAACCTCTTTCTCAGGAACCACACCCCCATGTTACTAACTTTTTATCATCTCCCGAAACTTCACAAAGACATGGAAAAACCTTCGGGACGACCGATAATATCATCAATTGGGAGTTTGACCGAGAACATGTCACGCTTCGTGGATAACATCTTGTTTCTCTTAGTAACAAAACTTGAATCCTACATAAGGGACACGAAAGACTTCCTGACTAGGATCCAGGAACTGACATGGAACTCTGGATACCTGCTCATGGTGCTGGATATAACCAGCCTCTATACTCGTATAGATCACATGCAGGGTCTGGAAGCCATAAAGCATGCTCTAGGCCAACGTCCAATGAAATATGCATGCCACAACGAAATGATTTTGGAATTCACTGAGTTCTGCCTCACAAATAACATTTTCCTCTTCGAGGATCAGATGTATATTCAAACATCTGGGACGGCGATGGGTACCTGCTTTGCCCCCAGCTACGCGAACCTCTTCGTTGGCTGGTGGGAGGAGCAGGTACCCAGGAGCTGCACGGCAGGGACGGAGACAGGGCAGGTAAAAAGCTGGTATCATTACATTGACGATCTGTTCATTGTTTGGGATGGAGGGATGGACTCGGCAGAGGAATTCATCAGGATCCTCAACAACAACGATCTCAATCTGCACTTCTCGGGCTCGGTTAGTCCGGTGAGAGCGGAGTACCTAGACCTGAGAGTGTACATTGAAGACAATCAGTTGCATACCACCCTGCATAGAAAGGACACTGCTCGCAATTCTACACTCTTTGCCAGCAGTAGTCATCCCACCCCACTCAAGAACAGCATTCCCTACGGAGAGCTATTGAGGATCCGTAGGAACTGCTCCAAGGATTCTGATTTCGAGGCGGCTGCCTCGGAGTGCATAGAAAGATTTTCCATGAGGGGTTACGGTACCACCTTACTTACTAAGACCCTTAAAAAAGTAAGGAAGATGCAGAGATCGCAACTCTTGGCTATTGAAACTCCTATAGTTGGAAGGAACAGAAACTCTAACAAAAGTGAAGGTAAATTCAGACTCATCACTCCTTATTCAAAAGGAGCGGGGATCTGAAAGCCATGTTAACCAAGAATTGGAACATTTTAAAAACCGACAGTGTTCTTGCAGACGACCTACCTGCCTACCCTTTCATCACATTTAGCAGGGCTAGGTCACTCAGTGATATGCTAGTCTCAAGCCACCTTAAGAAACCGACATCAAAAGCTAACTCCCTGAAGCGGATGGCAGGCTTCTTTCCTTGCGGCCATTGCAAGGCTTGCAGTGGCAGCAAACGGGTGCTATCATTCGACATACCCGATACCGGGAAGAAAGTGCCTATCAAGCACTTTATTACATGCAGCTCCCAGTTTGTGGTTTATTGCTTGGTCTGCCCGTGTGGCTTACGCTACATAGGCAGCACGATCAAGGAGCTCAAGCTGAGGATCCTGGAGCACCAACGGGCGATCGAGAAAGTTGACATCTCATATCCGGTCGCCCGGCACTTCGCAGAGGAGCATAGCAAAGATCGTAAGCTACTCCGATTCTTCGGATTGGACATGGTCCCACCGAATGTAAGAGGAGGCGATAGGCTGAGGCGACTCCGCAGATTAGAGTCCAGATATATTGTAGATTTATCCACGAAACAACCTGGTGGGCTCAACAGCGGGGAGGAATTAGCATATCACCTGGGCAAGTAACAACATAGGATAAGCTGAGTGTCCATTCCCATAGGAAGTCATACACACTGTAATGAGAATCCAACTAGAACAGGTATGCTCCATGGGACAATATGTATGTGGACTCTGTAAGATCAGCAAGACCCCTCTCAATGTGTTCTGTCGGCAGTGTTCCAATTATGAGATCTATGAACCTGAACTATGAATTTCTGTATACCTTATATATCTGTTTTTTGAACTAGTATGTAAATAATGATACCTATATACTTTTGCCCCCCGACGAAAATGAGTATGGACTACCATGGATGTGTTAATATACCCATAGACATTCAATCTCAACTGACATATACATACACTATACATGAAAAGTGTGGGATTCCATTTGTATATGTACGTGTAAATAACCGGATGTAGGGTATAATTTTGAACCATAGGTTTGTCTCCCTTGCTACGACAGATACTGCAGCACTAGGACAATCACACAAAATTGTGACCTGGAAGTATCCATCTTGACAACCTATTATATTCTTCATTTTCACACACACTTAGATATGGTTTAGTCCAACTTTACTTCTGTAAATAGTGTAAATACACCTTTCCTTTGCGAGTTCCTTGAATCTAAAAGAGTATTTTCCTGTTATATATCCTGTAAATAGCATTACCTAGGAACCATGATGAATTATGACAGAATAATTGGTTCATTGGCTGTTATAGGACAGGTACTAATTCTTTTCTTTTCGTTTCTTGCCTTCATGTGCTTGAGGATTTGTGCGACTTCTTATATGTTTTTTGTGCACTGATGTGACTATGTTAGCATTGTACATATATGTCATAGGACACAAGCCGATCCACGGCTTTATTTTAACTATGATCACTTCATGTTTAAATCTGTAAAGACCCTTGGAGAGAACACCATTCCAAGATGGCGCCCACAGCGGCGTAAGGGGTGTAGTCCTATGTCCATGACAATGCTTATGGTTTGTTTGTTTGTTTATAACATGGACTGTTAGATGTGGACAAATGACACACTGACGAAGGCTCACGCCGAAACGCGTCTGTGCTTTTCTTTTTCCCTCTAATTAAACCCTGGTTTGACCTTGGTCCGCGAGTGCTGCCTCTTTCTTTTGGATTTTGGGAGAGTCGAGCGTAATATATATATATATATATATATATATATATATATATATATATATATATATATATTCACTGAAAAAACCATAGGTTTCAAGCACTTTATAGTTAGAAATTAGCATTTAAAAAAACCTTGGAAATTCAATGAAAAAACCATAAGTTACAGGGACGTTATAGTTGGTTAGACATTTCACTCGTACAAAACCATAGAAATCCCCCCATTATAAGTCACGCCCCCGCAATGCACAGCTGATGACATCACATCTTACATCATTCATGAAATGGTTAGTGACATCACTGATGACATCACTGATGACATCTCAAATTACATCACTGATGACATCATCCAGTAACTGTGTTTTTCTTCAAAGTTTAAATATGTATTATAGATATACCAAGGTGTATTTAAGAATGAGTGGGTGTATAAGTGTCTGAATGGAGGATTTAGTAGGTTTGTGACTGACTGTTTAAGTGAGTTATTACATGTGTCTTACTGAATGCATGGGTTACTGACTAAACTGTGTGAATGTCTGTTTCAGTCTGTCTGCTGTTGTATAAGCTGCCGCATGGGTTTGTCTGTAGCTACATGAGTGTCAATATGGGTTATTGATTGGTTGCCAGAGTATTTGTATGGGTGCCTGAGTCTGTGTGTGTGTGCATGGGAGGTGTGTGACTCTGTGCATACATGTTTGAGTGATTAATTCACTGGCTGTATGAGTTCAATAGTGCATGTGGAAACTGATGTATGGGTGGGTCAGTGTGTGTATGGGTGTGTTACTAGGTGAATGTATGTATCAGTGGTACATTTTCCAAGTAACTACTTATGTAAAAGGCAGTGTATGTGAGAGTTGGAGTATATAAATGACTATATGTGAGAGTCAGTGATTGTGAGAGTGGCTGTATGGATGAGTGTGTACTTTTATCAGTGATTGTGTAAGAGAGTAATTATGTTTTTGTTTCTGTTTGAATAAGTGAGCTGTTGTGTGTATAACTCTGTAGGTCAGTAAATGGTAGTGTGATTGATTCTTTGCATGACTGACTAGGTGTGTGAGTAACTCTGGATGAGTGCTGGTGCATGAGTGTCTGTGTAGGTGTATGAGTGTACATGATAGTGTTGTATTGATAAGTAACTGCATGTATGAGTGATTGAATGGGTGAATGAGTAGATGTGTGTGTAGTCCTAGAACCAGTGAGTAGATATGTAGTAAGTGGTATTGGTGAGTCTATGGTTTCAAAAATAGTATTCTGTATTTTGGAGTGGGTGTGTCAAAGGTTATATTAGGGTGTGAGGACGTGCAACAGATTATCACATAGATGATGTCATCAGTGATGTTATTTGAGATGTCATCAGTGACGTCATCAGTGATGTCACTGACCATGTCATGAATAGTGCAATATGTGACGTCATCAGCACTGCATTGCGGGGGCGCGAGATATAGTTAGCTGAACTAACTATAACGGGGAATTTCTAAGGTTTTGTATGAGTAAAATGTCCAACTAACTTTAACGTCCCTGAAACCTATGGTTTTTTCAGTGAATTTCTAAGGTTTTTTAATTGCTAATTTCTAACTATAACGTGCCTGAAACCCATGGGGTTTTCAGTGAATATATATATATATATATATATATATATATATATATATATATTCATACTAATATAATAAAGAGAGAGCCCAAACCTTTGAGGCGGGTAATCTCAGGAACCACAGCACCAATCACAACACCCAATACAGCGTTGGAAAGGGCAGTTGTAGCAGAAGGACATAGGCTTTGCAGACGCCCACCATATACATTTAAAAGATGAAAGAACCGTGCCAGCAAAGTAGTCCCTTGTGAGCGTGTCTGCGTTGTGCTGTGGGCGTGTGCTGGGGGCGTGACCAACGCTCGGGCGTGTGGTACGTTCCGCCCTTCATGCCATGTCTCATATCGTGTGCTAATCCCACCCTGCTCCCTTTAAATACCCCTGCACCCCATAATCATAACCCACCCGTACTCCTTAAAATACCTCAACACCCTTAAACACTAACCCATCTTAACCCTATAAATATACCCTGTACCCCAAAACCCAAACCTAGCCCTAAACCCTAAAAATACCCCAAAACCCAAACCTAGCCCTGAACCCTATAAATACCCCTGTACCTCAAAACCCAAACCTACCCCTGAACCCTAAAAATTCCCCTGTACCCCAAAACCCAAACCTAGCCCTGAACCCTAAAATACCACTGTACCCCAAAACCCAAACCTACCCCTGAACCCTAAAATATCCCTATACCCCAAAACCCAAACCTAGCCCTGAACCCTAAAAATACCCCTGTACCCCAAAACCCATACCTATCCCTAAACCCTAAAACTACCCCTGTACCACATAACCCAAAACTATATCTGAACACTTACACTACCCAAACACCCCAAAACATATATCTCAGTACCCCAAAACATATACCCCTATACCCATACTTACCTTATCCAAACATTTAAAAAAAACATGCTTTTACCATTCATGCATTTACAACGAATTTGGTTGTAAATGTATGCGTGGTAAAAGCATATAAAATGTAATGCCATGCGTTATAATGGCATTGCGGAGTCATGGTACTTTCGTAATGAAAGTATGCGGAGTGATGGTATGCGGAAAGAAAGTTGCGGAATAATGGGTGTTTACCCTCCCCGGTAGGTACATTGGTGGCACGGCAGCCCACATCTCCAGCAACATACTCATATTTTTTCACCACCCATTTGAAAAATGCACATGTCTCTCTGGTAAAAGCATATAAAATGTAATGCCATGCGTTATAATGGCATTGCGGAGTCATGGTACTTTCGTAATGAAAGTATGCGGAGTGATGGTATGCGGAAAGGAAGTTGCGGAATAATGGGTGTTTACCCTCCCCCGGTAATTTTATTTATTTATTTATGTCATTTTTAGAGCGCGCTGCAACCCTACGGGCATCCTGGCGCTATGAAAAAAAAGTGCGACTAAGAACTGAGCATCAAGGGGCAGGATGGGGGGAGTGAACAAAATACTCTTGGGGCAGTTAGGCTTTAGGGAAGAGCCAGGTCTTTACCTTTTTGCAGAAAGGCATCAGTTCACCTGTTTTCCTAATGTCAATAGGAAGGCTATTCCAGAGATGGGCTGCCGCAATGCTAAAGGCTCTGCCACCGTGAGTAGCTTTCCTGATCCTAGGTATGCTAATGAGGTTAGAGGATGAGGAACGGAAGGTCTGTGTGGGCTCATACCATATGAATTTGTTTTGGAGGGGTTTGGGACCCCGACCATGTACTGCCTTGAAGACAGTGCATAGAGATTTAAAGAGGATCCTCTGATGCACGGGCAGCCAATGTAACTCGGCCAGTGCTAGAGTGGTGGAGAATCGTCGTCCTCGAAGGAGTGCCATTTTCGCCGCTGCCGCCTGGATGCTCTGGAGTCTGGAAATCAAATATGCAGGAGATTCCAGTAACAGAGCGTTACAGTAATCCAGGCGGCTAAGGATAGTGCTCCTCACTACGGTTGCTCTAGTCTGTGCTGGAAGGAGAGGCAGCAGCTTTCGGAGGTCCCGCATTAGGGTGAAGCAACTGCTCACCTGTTTGTTGACGTTGGTCTCCAGATTAAATTTGTCATTAAAGCTGACCCCCAGATTCCGCACCGTCTTTACTGGTATCAGTGGTCCATCTGAGGCTAGGGGCCAGAAGTCAACAGGCATGTTTCTGGTGATTCTTCCCACTTTGCATTGCATTATCTCAGTTTTACTGCTGTTAAATTGTAACGACTTACATTTTAGCCAAGTTGCCATTTCCAACATGCAGGTGTGGAAGGTCTCAAGTGATACTGCATGGGTGCCATCAAGGGAAATCATCAGCTGCGTGTCATCCGCATAGTTGATCACGCTAATGCCGTGAGCATTGATGATGCTCATCAGGGGTTGCATATAGACATTTAAAAGGATTGGGCTGATCGCAGACCCCTGTGGGACCCCATGTGGAACTTTAGCAAACTCAGACTGGTATGGGGGGAGTGCTACTGCCTGCCATCTATCTGTTAGGTACGAGGGCAGCCAGTTGAGCGCCGCTCCTTCTACTCCGATGGTTTCCAGCCTTGTCAGTAGGACGTCATGACTCACCATGTCGAATGCGGCGGACAGGTCCAGCAGAATTAGAATTGCTGATTCTCCCCTGTCCGCCCTCATTCGCAGGTTGTCCAGGACCGTCAGCAAAGCTGACTCGGTCCCATGGGCTGGTCTAAACCCAAATTGCTCCTCTTCCAGTATGTTGTTTGTTTCCAGGAAGAGGGACAGAGACCTACTGACCAGCCGTTCCGTGATCTTAATTGGATACGGCAGGAGCGAGATGGGTCGATAATTCTTGTGGCAGTTGGGATCCAAATTCGGTTTCTTTAGTAGGGGTGTGATAACTGCCTGTTTCCATTCTCTCGGTACAATACCTGTACCGAGGGATTGATCACATAACTGACGGAGTACCGGAAAGAATTCAGCCCCAAATTCCTTTATTACTCTGTGGGGTAGAGGATCCAGTGGGGATCCAGATGATATGTCAAGGGCTATTTGCGCAAACTCTTGTTCTGCGGGAGTATTGAATTTGTCCAGGATGGCCTTTGGCATTAGGTGTCCATCCATTCCTTCTCTCTTCTCTCTTCTTCCCGTTCTCCACGCTGCTCTGGTGCTGCGCTGAGAAAGTGGGGGCATCCTCCATGCTCTCTATTAATTTGATAATTTTTTCCTGGAAGAAGGAGGCCAAACCATCACATAATTCCTGCGAAGGTTTGATATTGCTATTGGCACACTCAGGGTGGGACCATTCCTTTACTATCTTAAAGATGTCGCGTGACTTATTAGAGCTTTTTAGGATAATGGCAGCTAAATGTTCTGCTTTGGCTGTGGCAATCTCTTTCTTGTACATTAGTTATTGTCAGTCTCCAGAGTAGTCTATTCTGTTCTGTGTAATCTTTTCTCCATTGCCTTTCCGCCTTTTTAAAGACGATTTTCAGGTTTTTCAGTGTTTCCGTATACAAGGGCGCGGAAGGGTTGCCTCTTTTCCTGATTACTTTCTGCGGTGCAATATGATCAAGTTTTCTGGTTACATGATCACAGAGCGAGTGATAGTTTGCGGTAATATCATTCTCTGGATTAAACAGGGTCTTCTGCAGAAAGAGGTCATTCACATTGGTGGCACGGCGGCCCACATCTCCAGCAACATACTCATATTTTTTCACCACCCATTTAAAAAACGCACAGGTCTCTCTCATTGATGGCCAGCACCGACATACACTTTTAGACACACCTCCCGCCACAAGTTCTAGAATTGCGAACTTTAGAGCTGGGGAGCTACGTTTGAATCTCGGCATCAGCTCAACATCCTGTGATTCCAGGCACATCGCTTTGTCTCCCCGTGCCTACCACAAATGAATGTGTTCTTCTGTAATGTAAATTGTGCTCATGCCATGTTGTCGAGTTCACGCTATATAATATTGCAAGGAAAAATAAAGTAGGGAAACTCGAGTTCACACACTACTGAACGCGCACTCTTAAGTGCATCAGCAGTGCACTGTGAATCGGAGCGTTTCACAGGCCTGTCACAGATAAGAAATGCTATCAAAACGAAATCCTACAAAACAATATACTACTGGCAGGCAGCAATTTATATCCAGACAACGTCGGGACGGGCTTGCTAGTTATAAATAAAGAAGGATGATGGACTAAACTTGCTATCCCTACTTCATTTCTGGAGCACCTTCCATTCCAACGTATCTTGCTTCATTTGGGTATAAGGACTGGTGCTCTGGCCCTGCCAAGACAGTACACTACTGGACCTGTGAAAAACTCTGCTAGGAGTAAAGAATGCTGTGCTACAAGGATTGCCACTTTGCCTGTCTACTGCTCTAAGGCAACTTCTTTCTGCTCTGCTGAACTGCCCTTCTGCCTGTTGATCGCTGCCCTGCTGAGGACAAGGATTGGACCCATCACACATGAACCCAGAGTGACTCCAAGGACTTGCTGGCTTACACCCTGACCTGAAGTCTCAGGGCCATCCATGACTTCCTTCAACTCTGTAAAGGCATCTGGACTCTGCCATTGTGAGCCATGCCATGCCAAGTGGTGCCACTTCAGTCCTGCGCCCTTAAAAGGTGATTTCTGCTGTCCAGAACCATCAAATTATCTACAGTGACGACTCTGTGCAGTTCAGAACCAAGGCATTGCCCTTTGACACCAGATAAGGGAGCCGATCGACAACATCGTCTCAATGGGCTGTGCGGCTTGATGACTACAGACAGAAGAGCTCAAAGATGACGGACTGCACGGCTTGACGACGACAAACTGCCCTGTTCTGCACCTGTGCAGAACAGGGCCATTGCACTGGGAAGTAGATGTCAACGCTTTGCTCCATCCAAGGTACTTTCTCAGCTTGACCAGCGTGAGTCCTGTTGCCAGCCTGCCCTCAATCGCAGTTGCATCAACTCTGGATATGCCCCAGTTCAGCGCGACCTCAAGTAACTAGTGCTATTGACATCCAAGCACTACTTTTTGACTTATTCTTTAAAAATTCAAAACTTCGGTTCAACCCGTTAGATTTTTTGTCATTTTGGTCTTGTTTTAGTCATAAATATGTTATCTATTGTTTTAAACCTGTGTGGAATATGTTTAAGATGTTTGCATTGTGTTATGGTGTGTGTGTTGTAGAAATACTTTACTCATTGCCTCTTTACATATCCCTGACTGCTCTCTGCCAAGCTATCAGAGGTTGAGCACAGGTTATCTTTTAGTGTGAATCTAGGCTACCCTGACTAGAATTGTTGTCTCCACTTGGACATGGTGCATACCTCTGCCAGCTAGAGAACCAATTTCTAACAGTTCTCTTAATATTTATGTAGTATCACTTTGCTTAAGATTAATACTAGCAAGAGTTACAGGGAAATACACAAAACACCAAGAACAATGCAAGCTATTTCAGTTTTAAAGACAAGCATTCATATAAAAAAAATAATATATTATGTAGGCACCTCAAAAGTATTTGGGATTAAAAGAGAAGCATTTGCGAGAAAACGAATGTAATTGTACTATGATGTTCAGGGTCTAGAATTACTGAAATTAAGGGACTGTTTTAAAACAAAATAGAAAAATCTTCCTCTCTATGCAGAACTTTTTAGAGTGAGCAGGATCAAGGGTCAGGCCAAGTTCACAGCAGGCTTAGAAAGGGGGTATTGGGAGGAAGACTTGCTGAATAAAGTCACCTTTGTATTAGGAATCATTTTCAAACTCATTATGTAGGAGGGGAAGAATATTGGTGGTCATATTAGGCCATGTTTTGACGTCATTGGATTGGCTTATTGGCTGATGAAGAAAGCTCTGAATGAAGAAAACCCTTGGCTTGCATAAGATGCTGCTGGAACAGGAAGCAAGACATATGGGGGCATATTATCAAGGGGGGCGTTAGGCAATTTTCACCGCTTTAGCAGCCGTTTTCGTCCTCTAAGCGGGGAAAATTCTATCGCCCTATTAGCAAGCTGTCGCTAACAGCAGTTAGCGACAGCTTGTAGGCGATAGCGAGCGGTTTGGGGCCCGCTTTGCATGTTAGCGATAATTATTGCTAATGACATACAAAGTGGGCGTTCCCAATCCGTTAGCGACTGAAAGCAGTCGCTAATGTCGCTAACGCCTATTAGCAAGGCAGGCTTAGCGATGGCAATATTCGTGCTAAGCGCGAATATCGCCAAAAACTAACACCTGCCCAGACCAGTTCTTAGCCATGTTATCCAATGGGAGGTGGATAACATGGCTAAGAACATTTAGTCGCTAATGCGTGAATATCGCTGTATTCTCAGCGATATTCACGCTATCGCCGTAAAAATTATCGCTTTGGAGATAAACGTAGCTAATAGCACGTTATCACAGCGATAATTTACGGCGATGCTTAGAGATAAAAAAAATGGTTGCTAAGCCTAGTTAGCGATAAATATCGCTAATCGTTGGTAATATGCCCCAAAGACCCTTAATTGAGGCAGCAATTGCTCACATTTCTGACCAAATAATTGTTTTCAAAGCAGAGTTCTTCTGTGAAGATAACATTTATAGATATTCTTCAATGATAGATAAGTGTTTTCACAGCTAGAGATGAGTTCCACCAACAGTCAGATATAGGCGATTTTGCACTGGTCGAATACTCCACACTGAACTACGCGGTGCTCTAGAGGGTGCAGCTACTCAAGTTGATTTTGCTACCACACAAGTAGATTTTCGCCTTCTGACTGCAAACGGTTGCGACCACCCCTCGTTAGAAACATCACTCTGGATGTCCTCCAAGCAACCATAAACAAGCAAGAGGATACCAAATGTCGCTCATGACCTCTCAGTTACCATTCTGGAGACGTGCGCAAGAAAACATTCCACCAAGCGGTGATTGGAGGAATTTAGCTGGAACTCTGTTACTGTCAAAATGTTGCCAATTCTGCAAGTGGAACAGGATGTTCCACCCACCCCTAGTTAGAACGTCTTCTTACAAAATGTTGTTTATTTAAAAGGACGAATGGTGTTTCCTTTCAATGACTGTAAAGTGGGGGAATATTGAAACATGAGCCAAGTGACAATCTTGTTCGGGTACAGAGAGTAGGAAAGGAAAGGCTGCAAGATGTCAAATGTTTTCTAAAACACAAAACATAAATATTTTTAAATTAATTTTATTCGAATATATAAGCAGCAAGTAAAGTTCAAATGAGGGTCTATTTGTAATTCTGAATGTGATGGAAACAAAGATTTAATAAGAGGAGACCAAACCAACACACTTTACAACTGATATATTAGTGCAGAAATCCAACTTATTTTGGTTTGTGCAGTAAAAATGCATGCCTGCTGCAAAGTTAAAGGCCATTTAAATGGAAAATGTGTGCTTTGTAAAAGGCAGCATGCTGTCACACCATGCTTTTAAAAAAAAAATTATAAACTTTATTTTCCGATTGGTCACATATCAAACTGTACAGGAATGGTGGTTCACTGTGAAATACAGCATCATTTAAAGTAGTAATAGAGACAGCATACTTGAACACTGCACAATCGACTAAGCAATAGGTATTGGCGTATCAAACTCTGAAAATCATTAAAATCACAGTCCCTGTAGCTCTCCTAATCCACCCATTGATCTTCATCTGGTAATCGCTACAGCCTTGGATCCCCAGTCCTTGGGGAGACATCAAATACTTTCGAGGTGGGTAGCTGCCAGGGCGTCAGAACTACTGTCTACAAGGAACCGTGTTACCAGGTCGTCTTCTTTATATGTCTTAATTACTCATGATCTATCGTAGCACAGCAGTTAATTGCCTTAGTGGGGAGACCTATTCGCATGTATTGCAATATCTAAAGGATGGGATCCATTACCCCACACCTTCCGGGACTAAACCTCTCTCCAGTTGAGAGTTTGAGGTCTGCCGTAAGGCCTCCACATATGATCGTTAGGGGTCCCATATGTCTTTAGGTTGGGATGAGCTAGGCATATTGCTGGCATACACCACACAATTAGTGTTACAGTAGGCCAGGCTGCGCAGCCAACTCTGCAGAGTCGGAACTGATTTACGGCCCCAAAGTATAGCAATTTCTCGTTTGGCCAGCAGCAGTCCAGGGAAGCAAATCTTCTAACCTTTCTATGGAAGTTAACTGTATAGCCCTGTAAAGTCACTTCAGGTGTAGGGATGAGGGCAAGCTAGTCATGGCTCCTAGTGTGCTGTGTATCTGCTCCTAGTAGGCCTGCAGTTTGGGACAGGTCCACGTGAGGTGTGCAAAATCCGCGTGTGGGGCCGCACATTTCTGGCAATTATGTAGTCTGGACAGATCCAGTCTGTGTGCTTTGGCGGGAGTAAAGTAAATTCGGCGTAAGAATTTGAAATTGAGAAGTATATGCCTACTGTTAAGGGAGACTTCCTTTGTTACTTTGCAACACTTCGCCCATTGCTCATCTGTAATGGGACGGCCTAGGTTGTTTTCCAAGCTTTGCGGACCTTGTCATCGCTCACCGACCTCATGCTAGCACATGCTTTATATAGTTTAGATATTAGATGAGCACCAGTCTCGTTCTTGATGATCATTGTTCGTGGCGTGAACAGGTCGGGTTCAACGGGATAAGTAGGCAGTGTGGCACGCAGAGCCGAACGGATTCGGCCTAGAAGGAAGCTGTCCATGAAGGAGACGTCTTGGAAATGGGCGCTATCTGACACTGAGAAGATATGCCCCTCCGGGAATAAATCTCTCATTTTGGTGATATTGAATGTGGCTAAGGTGCACTGTACCAGCTTTTCACCTGTTATTGGCAGCCAGGGGGCATTGGGGAGGGGTAGGGCAGGGAAATATAATCTGATGGCACCGGCGAGCCGCTTTAGCTTATCCAAGGCCCAGCTAGTGGTGGAAGCTGTCTGTATGCCATTAGGGTCTCTGGGAACACCTTTGGGAAGAACAGTGGACAGCCATTCCGGCAGGACAAAATCCACCTCCAGACCTAGAAATGGGATCTTTGCATCTGGGTGGAACCATGCATAGGTGTAGCAGAATTGGGCCACCAAATAATACAATTGTAGATCCAGGACTCCATACCCCCCCCCCTGTCATACGGGAGAGTGAGCACCTGCCAGCGGACGCGCACCCGCCTGCCTCCCCAGACCATCTGATGAGGTGTGTGCGCAATGTTAAAAAAAACGTTTGTATGGGAATATTGTTAAAAAGATATACAAATTTAGGGAGCACTACCATCTTAAGTATCGCGACTCTGCCGGCAATTGACAGCAGCAAACGCAGCCATCTTTTCACTTGAGCCTCTAAGGCGCAAACTGCTTGTCCATAATTCAAGTGGAGGATCTGGGCAGTGTCCAGGTGGATATGAATGCCCAGATATTTTACCGAGTCTTAGCACCGTTCAAAAGGAAATTTGCATTCATATGGCACTGTACCGGTTGTTAAAGGAAAGATCACTGACTTGTGACAATTAATGCCTAGGTCAGAGAAGCGGCCAAGTCTGAGTATTTCTCTAATGAGCATTTCTAAGTTTACCTGGGGGCCTCTAACACAGGGAATAGTGTCATCTGTATAGAGCGAGACTAAGAGGGGGCAAGCGTTAAATTGCAAGCCTCTCTGCAAATGCCATTCCTGGAAATGGCGAATGAAAGGATCCAACACCAGGATAAACAATAGGGGGGACAGTGGACAGCCCTGACGTGTGCAGCGAGAAAGTGAAAAGGGTGGGGATAGAGTGCCGTTCAGGCAAAGACTCGCCATGGGCCAGCAGTACAGTAATGTGGTGATGGCTATAAAGCCCTCACTAGGGAGGACCTCCTGTCTTCCCTCGGGGAGTTCAAAAAGGAACTCCTTGCCAACATCAAAGCTGATATGGATGCATCCTTTGATTCCTTTTGCGCGAAGGTGAGGGAGAAGTTGGTTACCATGCAGGCGGATGTAGTTTCAGTGGGCACCCATATGTTGTACCTCGAAGTGAAGTATCAGGAGCTGGCCAATCATATTAACCCCCTGGAAGAAGGGTCTGCGGATCTGAGTGGCCATCTGCGTGCTACCCTGCGAAAGTGCGAGGACTTAGAAAATCGTTTCCGCAGCGACAATGTGTGAGTCCGTGTGCTGGAGGAAGATTACGAGGGCCCGGACCTTGATGCATCAATGGTGGGCCTCTTCACCACAGTCATTGGGGAAAATGGTCCTGAAATTCGGCTAGAGAGAGTCCATAGAGTGGGGCTGCGGCTCCCTGGGGAGAATCAAAAGCCTCGAGATGTCCTTGCGAAATTCAGTTAGTTCAAAACCAAGGAGCTAGTCCTAAAAAAGGCGAGGCTTACTAACAAGGTCGCCTTCCATAATGTCAAATGCTCGCTCTACCAAGATGTGGCCCAGGCCATGCTCATGCGTCAACAGCAATTCCACCCAAACACCAACTTCTTAAGAGAGAAAAAAGTTAAGTGTCGCTGGACATATCCCATTGGGATTGCCTTCCAATGGGACAACAAACATCTTCACTACACGGATTTGGCAGAGGCGGTGGACCAACTGGGAAATGCGATCTTTTGACCTAACTGCGCAACATACTCGAAGGACACCGAGGTGGAGCGGCAGCGGGAGCGACAAGATGGAGGCCCCTGGCAGAAAGCGGGATGAGGGGGCAAAAAAACTCTAGACTAAAATCTGCAAAGTTTCAGTCCCACAGTCAGCATGTTTTTGATCCCTGGTAAGTGCCATACACCCGGGCAAGGGGTCTTCAGTGGGAGGCTGGTTAGAGCCGAGGTCTTGCCCTTATCTCGCTCTCAGGTGCGTCACTGGCTCGGACAGGCTTGAGCAATCTCCGGTCTACAGTTGATGAATAATGGATCCTTTGACTGGGCCCTGCTGGAGGGTTCCTTATGAACTGAGGGTCCATTGACCGGTTTAAACGTTTAATCGTTGAGGGCCTCTGCCCCCTGTGGGGGAAACTAGAGGGGGCCTGGCGGAGGGATGGATGGAGTGGAGGACTTGCAACTCATAGTTGGTGTGAGGGCATATTGTTGACCAAATCTGTGCCCTCTTTGGTCTGTTTCATGTGAACTATAGGCCCCACGCGTAGGCACTGCTAGTGGGCAACAAAGCAACATGCTGTCCATCACAGCTGCGGTAAGGAGGTTCCAATAGAGGGTGGATGAAGCAGAGGACTTGCACTCTCCTCGCTTAATGCAATGCCACCTGCCTGAATAGACTTGAGCAGTTACTGCAGGAGTGCTCGGAACCACGACAGTCACAGCGTGGCTGTACAGCTTTTCTTTGCATATGCCTTAAATGTTGAGGTTATTGGGGCTGGGGGAGCGGAAATGGTCCTGATCCTCGAGTTCTTGTTTGCACAGAGGTTTCCTTCCAAGATGGGGAGTCTACGAACTCATAGTTATTGTTTATATTGTTATCTTGTGTTAGTTAGATGTCATGGTGCCTTTATTTTGCTTTAGTTTTGTGGGGATCGGGGTTGGGGGGACGGGGAGAGTGTCAGTGTGGGGGGCCTAAGAGTGCGGGGTGATTCCCAACTAGACAAATATGTAGTATAACATGGAATATCCGGGGCCTAAACTCCCCCAATAAGCGGCAACGCCTTTGGAAATACTTACCAGATCATAATATCCTAGTGACGGCCCTCCAAGAAACACTCCTAAAAAAAACGAGGAACACCGTCTGAAACATAAAGCTTACCCGCTCATATTCCGATCCTCTCACACCTCATAACAGAATGGGGTGGCTCAAGACACCAAACCTGATGAAGCAGGGAGATACATAATAGTTCGGGGAGAATTGAGGGGCTGACAGTGCACATTTGCAGTCATTTACGCACCTAATGCGGGCCAGCAGGACTTTCTCCTCTCCTTCCTCATATGCCTGGAGAACTTTGCACAGCGGACATACTCCTATTGGTAGATTTTAATCTCATCTGGGATCCGGGACTCGATACATCTCACCCATACAGGGCAATCGGGAGTGGCTTTTGGTAAGGCACTTAGGTCATAACTCCAACACCTAGGCCTGGTGGACGTGTGGAGAGATACCAATCCCACTGTACGGGACTATTCCTTCTTCTCCAACTCTCATAGAACATACTTCCATGTTGACCATGTGTTTGTGAGCCAATCTCTATTCCGACATGGTTCTACAGTCACATTTTCACCCGATCTGCCTGTCTGATCAAGCTTCTCTTGAGATGTCTCTCACCTGGCTGGCCCCACGCTCATAATATGCGCGCTGGTACTTCCCTAAATTTCTCTGCAGGGATAGACTCCAGCGGGATGAGCTCAGACAAACAATTAAAGAGTTTTTTTAAAGAATAATGACCTGAGCTCACCTCCCATGCCACTACCTGGGATGCTCTTAAGGCGGTAGTCTGGGGTAAGTGCATTGAGCTGGCCACTACTCCGAGGGCCCAGCATCGAAAAGAACGACTTATGCTGAAACAGGAGCTGCAGACCGCCGAGCAGGTACATAAGGCTTGCCCCTCGGCTCCTGCATTGGGGAAAGTAACTTCCTTCAAAGGGAAGCTGCAGGCCATACACACCAACAGGGCGGTAAACACCACCTTCCAGTTGCAGATCAGGGGATATGAGAGAGGGGGGCAAAGTGGGTTCACTGCTGGCACGCCAACTGAGGGCCAAACAGGAAAGGGAATTGTTATAGACCTGGCATCTTTGGCGTGGTTTCCCCTGACTTTTTGCCTCTACCTCCTGTATTTTTGACGCTGTGCTGAATTTCGTATTTGATGCTTTGGGCACTTTGCCACTGCTGTTCAGTGTCAAAGTGCAAGTGCTCCGTGAGTAAATTGTAATTGTGATTGGTTATCCCTGATTGGCATATTTGTATTACCAGGAAGTCCCTAGTAAAGTGCACTAAGTGTGCCAGGGCAGGTGATTCAAATGCTACTAGTGGGCCTGCAGCACTGATTGTGCCACCCACATGAGTAACCCTAAAATGGTGTCTCAGGCCTGCCACCGTGGTGCCTGGGTGCAGTTACTAACTGCCATGCTGGTCCACACTGGCCAGGCCTAAATCTTCCCTTTCTGTACACATTGGGCACCCCTATAGAAGACCCTAGGTACCGCCCTGGGCAGGGTGTAGTGTATATGAAAGGTAGAGCATGTACTAGTGTGGGTGACATGCTCTGGTAGTGAATTACAGCCATTTTCGTTTTTCACTATTGAGAGGGCTATCTTGCCGATAGGCTATAATGGGAAATGCTATTTATAATGTTTACCTGCATATCTTCTCAGAGGAGCAAGATAAAAAATTAAGTCTGGTGTAACGGGGAGGACTCGGGTCCGCCAGGCTTACCTGTCTCACCTCTCTTTAACCAGCATACAGGGGCCTGGAGAGACACAGATGTCCTGGACGACACGGATCCGGAAGAAAGTGGCGAGCCCTGCTTCTTTAATTGGGCGGAGTTGGAACGGGACAACCTCACAGGGCACACCCCCTCGTCCCAGGTAAAGGTCGCCCAGGAATCCTCACAGGTGTGTTTTACACTCGGAGGCGAGAGAGACGGCAGGCGAGGTGAAGAGGAGGACGAGTGCGGAGGAGAGCGGAGTTGGAGAACGAAGGCGGAGGAAAGGCGGGAGCTGAGGAGAGAAGACGAAGGCGGAGCGGAGCAGAGTCAGGAGGCGGAGGAGAGAGAACATCGGAGGACGGAGGCGGAGACGGGACCAGAGGAGAGAGAACAGAGGAGGACGGAGGCGGAGACGGGACCAGAGGAGAGAGAACATCGGAGGACGGAGGCGGAGACGGGACCGGAGGAGAGAGAACGGCGGGGAACCGAGGCGGCAGTCAGAAACGAGGAAGGAGAGAGGAGTGCTGCACGTGGGAGGTCCAGGGGAGCAGAATCCAACAAGCCAGGAGGCCAACAGGAAGGCGCTTCGCCCAGCCACACTTCATCGAGGGAAGTGTGGCTACCAGAGGTACGATCAAGGCTTTCGGGCTGGGCGGGTTTTAAGTGGGTTAAACCCCCATAAATGTTCCTAACTCGCATCCCGTGCACTTCCCCTCCCTCACTACCCCAGCACTGTGGACCCTAGTCGAATACTTGTGCACGTGTGTTCCCTCACTCCCTCCCCTGTGCTGTTGGGCAGGACAGTATCTAAAACACCGTTGTCTTTCTTCCCTGCACGGACGAGACGCCACGACATCGTGGAGGAAGAGGCACGGACCACCAGTCCCAGAAGACCCCGGGACGAGCGGCGGAAAGCGACTGAGAAACGCCAACAAAGGCTAACGGAAGATACGGAAACCCCACTGCCCTACTACAGGAAAACCATACACCGAAAACGAACCTTTAAATCAATAAAACCTGCATTACCCAGAATACCGGTGTCTGTAAGTCTATTCGAGGGGACCGTAACATCACTCACACCTACGCCAGTCAGTCAGGGCGACCCCGAGGCGCCACAAGTGGTGGAGAATGCGGCAAACTCGGTAACCATCTGGGACCCTAAGATGGAGGAACTACTGCAAAGACTGGTCAAGGGGCAGGAGCAGTTGGGGTGGGCGGTGGAACAACAGATTGCCACTGCTCAAGCAGACCGGGATAACTTCAGAGACACCGTGGTGAAGCGGCTGGGAGAGCTCCAGCCAATAACGATCGATCAGGCAGGCAACCCAGTACGCGAAGTACGACAGCACCTACCCACTCCTTCCGGTATATCCCTACAGAAGTATATCGCAGGGGAAGATCCAGACGCCTTCCTCGTCAATTTCTAGAGGGTTGCCCTTGCCTGTGGATGGCCCTTAGAGAAATGGCCGTTCTTTCTTGCCCCGTTGTTAACCGGAGAAGCCCAGGCAGCCTACCAGGTGGCCAATGGCAACGGGCAGACCCCGTATGGACAGATAAAGAACATTATCCTTGACCATTTAGGTTTAGACGCAGAAGCATACCGCGTCCGCTTCCGCAAGGAAAGAGGGACCCCCGGAGAGAACCCGAAGACCCTGTTCTTCCGCCTGAAGTCAGCGGCCGACAAGTGGCTGACTCCCTCACAGAGTACGAAGGAGGCTATAATGGACAAGATCTACCTGGAGCAATATCTCGAGGCGCTGCCTTTCGGGACACAACGGTGGTTAAGGCAGCGCTCTAACCTGACCACTGCACAAGCAATGGAAATGGCCTCTACATTTTCACGGGCACAACCTAGATTACACCCTATGGAGCCCGAGAGAAACGTCAGAGCCCCGGTTCGGATAGAACGCAAACCACGACCCCCTCCAGGACTTCCTGGTCCCAGACCACCAAACCCCGATGTTGCTCCTTTTAGAGGCCCTCAATGCTTTGACTGTGGCACCTGGGGCCACATTGCTAGATTTTGTCCACGGAAGAGGAATCAGGAAGAACCCATGGAGGTGGGATATCTACCACGAGCAGTTATGTTCTCAGCAGAGCTTGGAGGGGCGTATCACGTGAGTGTCCAGGTGAACAGGAGGAAGGTCAAGGCTCTGCTGCACTCAGGGTGCAAACAATCGCTGATTCAGGGGCGGTTTGTGTGTGTACCCCAGGTAATGCCAGAGGCCCTATTATATATTAAATGTGTTCACGGGGACATAAAGAGCTACCAGGTTGCTTACGTCCCTTTGGTGTTAGAAGGGGGGCGGCACATAGTGGTGAAGGTAGGGATGATGGATAGCCTCCCAGAAGAGCTCATTATCGGGACCGATAATCCCCACTTCCTGGACCTCTTTTCCGAAACCCTTAGAATCGGGAGGGCAGGCCCCAAGAAAGTGCTCACAGCCCCTGACCCCTGGGAGGGTGACCGTAGTTTCCAGTTCGCCCAAGCCAATGACTCCACGTTGTTCAATGCCTGGGAACAGGCCCATGCCGACCAAGATAACCCAAACCCCAGGTACCCACGGTTTTTGATCCAAGACGAACTCCTCTACAGACAGAGGAAGCAAGATGAACCCAAGCAGCTTCTTGTCCCGGTATGCTTCAGGGACCAAGTTATGTTTTATGCTCACGCCCACCTCCTCGCAGGACTCACAGGTAGCGAAAAAAACCACCCAGAATATTCTAAGGAACTTCTACTGGCCGGGACTCTATCAAGACATCAAGACCCACTGCCAGACCTGTGACGTGTGTCAACGCAAAAACGTACATAGACCACCGGCGGTGCCTTTGCAACCGCTACCCATCATTGGGACCCCGTTTGAGAGAGTGGCAATGGACCTCATCGGTCCTCTCCCTAAGACACGGAGGGGGAACCAATACGCCTTAGTCATTGTGGATTATGCCACCAGATTTCCCGAAGCCTTTCCCCTGAAGTCCCCCACGTCCAAGAACATTGCCGAGAAGTTCCTAGAACTCTTCTCACGGGTGGGCTTCCCGAAGGAGGTCCTCACCGACCAAGGCACTCCCTTTATGTCACGAGTGATGAAAGAGGTGTGCCTTCTCTTGGACCTCCATCAAATCAAGACATCAATCTACCACCCTCAGACCGATGGCCTCGTGGAACGATATAATGGGACACTAAAGAGCATTTTAAAGAAAATGCTCACAGCCAACAGAACAGACTGGGACATGTTGCTACCCCTGGCCCTCTATGTCATTAGAGGCCAAACCCAAAGTAGTCTTGGCTGCTCTTCCTTTGAAATGCTGTACGGAAGACAGCCCCGAAGCCTCCTAGAAATGACAAAAGAATATTGGGAGGCAGAACCATCCAGAGACACAAAAACGTTACTTGAGTATAGCCAGAATCTCAAAAACCAGTTGGGGAAAATAAGGGAATTGGCATACTCCCAGCTGGAAAGGAGCCAAACGAAACAAAGAACACATTATGACAAGGGTAAAAAGTGGAGAAAACTAGAGGTGAACGACTGGGCCCTGGTGTTGCTACCATCAACCACTAAGAGGTTTCATATTGAATGGCAAGGCCCTTACCAGGTCCTAGAAACCATCGGGAAAACGACGTACCGGCTACGATTAACCGGAAGGAAAACCCAGATCTTCCACATTAACGTCCTAAAGAAGTGGCTGGGAGCCCCTCCCCTTTCTGCCTATACCACCCCTGCCAAAGAAAACAAAAGGGAGACCACGGTTAACCAACTCGTCATCAACGAAGAACTGTACCAGGGGCAACAAGAAGGGTTACAGGGAGTCCTTAGGCGGTGCGCGTCCATCTTCTCCGACCTCCCGGGGTCCACGAACCTGGCAGAACATCGGATCGAGACACCTAAAGGGACCATCGTGAAACAGAGACCGTACCGGATACCTGCCGCAAAAAGAGAAGCAATAAGCCGGGAGGTGAGAGAAATGCTCAACCTTGGTGTCATACGCCCGTCTAGAAGCGAATGGTCCTCGCCCATCGTGATGGTGCCTAAACCAGACGGGAGCAGTAGGTTCTGTATGGACTTTAGGGCCCTGAATGCGGTCTCATCGTTTGATGCATATCCCATCCCAAGAACCGACGAGTTGATCGAGAAATTAGGGGAAGCCAGATACATCAGCACCCTCGACCTCACAAAGGGGTATTGGCAGGTGCCATTGCGAGAAGAAGATCGCAAGAAAACCGCTTTTTCCACCCCTGACGGATTGTATGAATTCACCGTACTCCCATTCGGATTTCACGGGGCACCCGCGACGTTCCAAAGGTTGATGAACGAGGTACTCCGGGAACACCAGAAATACAGTTCGGGGGACACACCTCGGACACCTTGAAACCGTCCTGTTACAGTTAACCAAAGCGGGTCTCCACATCAATGCTGAGAAGTCGAGGATCGGCTTCCAAAAGGTGAAGTACCTGGGGTACGTATTGGGGCATGGAGTCATTGAACCCCAGGACGAAAAAGTCTGAGCCATTGCAGACACCCCTTTTCCCAACAACCTCAGGGACATGCGGGCCTTTTTAGGGTTAGTGGGGTATTATCGTAGATTCATACCCTCCTTCTCTGACATAGCAGCCCCGCTCACCGATACCCTGAAGAAGCAGACCCCAAAATCCGGGTTTCAGAAGCCAACCCCTGAGATGAGAAGGGCCTTCAAGACACTAAAAGAAATAATCACCACCCGCCCGGTGCTCTCCTCCCCCGATTTCACCAAACCCTTCATTCTCCACACAGACGCCTCCGATTTCGGGATAGGGGCGGTACTATCACAGGTATCGGAGGAGGGAATAGAGCACCCCATACTATTTATAAGCCGAAAACTGTTCCCCACGATTGAAAAAGAATGCCTGGCTATGAAATGGGCAATAGATAAGCTGCGGTATTACCTGGAGGAACACCCATTTAAACTGTATACCGATCATGCCCCACTCCAATGGATGAGTCGCAATGCATCCAACAATCCAAGAGTGATGCGGTGGTTCCTATCGTTACAACCTTTTTCCTTCCAAGTATTGCACAGAAAAGGGAAGGACAATGCTAGTGCTGACAACCTCTCCCGGTTTCCTCTCCCCGGTCGGGAGAATCCAAGGGGGGAGGGGTGTAACGGGGAGGACTCGGGTCCGCCAGGCTTACCTGTCTCACCTCTCTTTAACCAGCATACAGGGGCCTGGAGAGACACAGATGTCCTGGACGACACGGATCCGGAAGAAAGTGGCGAGCCCTGCTTCTTTAATTGGGCGGAGTTGGAACGGGACAACGTCACAGGGCACACCGCCTCGTCCCAGGTAAAGGCCGCCCAGGAATCCTCACAGGTGTGTTTTACACTCGGAGGCGAGAGAGACGGCAGGCGAGGTGAAGAGGAGGACGAGTGCGGAGGAGAGCGGAGTTGGAGAACGAAGGCGGAGGAAAGGCGGGAGCTGAGGAGAGAAGACGAAGGCGGAGCGGAGCAGAGTCAGGAGGTGGAGGAGAGAGAACATCGGAGGACAGAGGCGGAGACGGGACCAGAGGAGAGAGAACAGCAGAGGACGGAGGCGGAGACGGGACCAGAGGAGAGAGAACATCGGAGGACGGAGGCGGAGACGGGACCGGAGGAGAGAGAACGGCGGGGAACCGAGGCGGCAGTCAGAAACGAGGAAGGAGAGAGGAGTGCTGCACGTGAGAGGTCCAGGGGAGCAGAATCCAACAAGCCAGGAGGCCAACAGGAAGGCGCTTCGCCCAGCCACACTTCATCGAGGGAAGTGTGGCTACCAGAGGTACGATCAAGGCTTTCGGGCTGGGGGGTTTTAAGTGGGTTAAACCCCCATAAAAGTTCCTAACTCGCATCCCGTGCACTTCCCCTCCCTCACTACCCCAGCACTGTGGACCCTAGTCGAATACTTGTGCACATGTGTTCCCTCACTCCCTCCCCTGTGCTGTTGGGCAGGACAGTATCTAAAACACCGTTGTCTTTCTTCCCTGCTCGGACGAGACGCCACGACATCGTGGAGGAAGAGGCACGGACCACCAGTCCCAGAAGACCCCGGGACGAGAGGCGGAAAGCGACTGAGAAACGCCAACAAAGGCTAACGGAAGATACGGAAACCCCACTGCCCTACTACAGGAAAACCATACACCGAAAACGAACCTTTAAATCAATAAAACCTGCATTACCCAGAATACCGGTGTCTGTAAGTCTATTCGAGGGGACCGTAACATCGCTCACACCTACGCCAGTCAGTCAGGGTGACCCCGAGGCGCCACATCTGGTATCCCTGAACTCAGAATTTAATAACACATCTTTTAGGAAAGATGTTTTTTAAATCCCGTGTTTGAGAACAGCACTTTTAGAAAGTGGCTGTTCTCTTGTCGGACCTTTCTGTGTGCCTTGGCCTGTTTGTGAATTGACTGTCTGGTTTGTGAGTGACAGGTGCTGGGGAGCCCCCAGGAGGCTGGATGAGTCAGCCCTAGACTGAATGACTGCATCTGCATCTTGAGTGATGGGAAGGGATAGCACCAGGGCCTGAATAGGACTGTGCCTGGTTTCCACAATGCTGGCTTCACTCTTGCTGGGCGTCTGACGACCCTGCCCCTCTCTCTGAAAGGAAAGAAGAAGTCCGGAAAACAAAGTGCTCCAGGACTGACCAGAACTGGTTCTGACTCAGCCAAGGCCTCTCTGCCTCCAGAGAACAAAGGAAAGGCTGGTATAAAAAGGGCTACCCAGACTACAGAAAATGAGATCATCCTGGAATCAAGAATTAATCTCTGCCAAGGAGAAAGCTGGAAGACTGAAGAAGAAGGACTGTCCTGCTGTGTGCTTGTGGACTGACCTGCAGTTGCTTTGCTGCCAAGGAGAGGGGAAGGACTTAGCTGTGTGCTGTGTCCCCTTGCTTGAAGAGATCTCCAAGGGCCTGAGGAGAGCTGGCCTCCTGTTAAGAAGTCCCAGGAACAAAATGATTTCACCCCCAGCTTCTCTCTGAACTCTGCTGAGCGAGTTTTGCCCTTCCTAGAGTGCTTGATCTAATTGTGGGGCCTCTGGAAGTTGTGCCTGCTGTCTGGGGAGCTGGACAAGGAGAAACAAAGACAATCTGCAATTTTCACTCAACGCTCGCTTGCGGAGCGCATTCCTGGCAGTGTAAGGAAATTCCTGCCACCGCGAAGATCGAGATCGTCGCAGTGCCTGTTGCCACTGCAAGAACCAACGCTTTCTTCACTTGTGGAACGCATCCCCGGTGCAGGAAGATTACTGTTGCTGTGAGTATCGTCGCAGAACCTGTCGTCGCTGGGTGAGATCACCACACCTCTTGCTTGCGGACAGCATCACGTCGCTGCGAACATCATCACAGAGCCATCGCATCGAGGGGCCAATAGAGGAGATCGACGCTGCGCATCGCTGCCGCACCTGAGATCGTCACCATCCCTAAGAGCGTCGCATCGTGCCTGTGCGAGATGCTTCCTACCGAACCTGCGCACCGGAATCCATACAAGGTATCGCCTCCCTCCCCATACAGACCGGATTTGTCGCAACACGCCTGCTGTGTCCAGCGGGGCTGTCGCATCGCCTCCCAAGGGTCTCAGGAGTGACGCATTGCTTGTTTTTCAACGCTGCAACTTCCATTTGGAACTTTTGTCGCATCTACAGGTACTTTGGGCCAAATGTGATGCAGCTGTGGATTATTTTGATGCAAACCCTAGAAGTCTTTGAAAATCATATTCTTGAACTGTGTATGTTGGATTTTTGTCGTTTCGGTCTTGTGTAGTTTAAATAAAGATACTTTATTTTTCTAAACTGGTGTGGAGTCCATTTGTGGTGTTTTCACTGTGTTACTGTGAGTGTTGGTACAAATACTTTACACATTTCCTTTGATAAGCCTGTCTGCTCGTGCCAAGCTACCAAGGGGGTGAGCAGGGGTCTCTAAAGAGTGTATCCCCCTCACCCTGACTATATGCAATGGTCCCTATTTGGACATTGGTACCTACCTCTAGCAACTAGAGACCCCCAGATCTAACAGGAATATATCAAAATCATAGTAGATGAAGTGGGCGTCTCTTACAGGAGAGAGTTGGGGAAGAGCCACACTTTTGAAGAGTTCTATAGCAAACTTTATACTTTGGAAACTCCAAGGTCGAAGGACCAAACAGGTTATCTGGACCCTTTGGACCTCCCACAGGTGCTGTCTAGTGCCATTGACGAACTGGTTAAACCCAGCACGACCAAGGAAGTCTAGAAGGCGATCGATACACTGAAATTAGAGAAGGCACCAGGGCCTGGTGGGTTTACAGCACACTTTTACTACACTTTCGTACCAAAACTAGTCCCCTATTTATCTACTTTGTTTAATGTCAGCAGGTCACTCCCACCATGGGGGAGGCACTAATAGCAGTGATACATAAGCCAGGGAAGGACCCTGCAGCCTGCTCCTCTTATTGCCTGATAACCCTTCTGAACCTAGATACCAAGATCTACTCAAAAATCTTGGCTACTTGCCTCAAATCTGTGTCCCAGGCCTTATTGACCCGGACCAATCAGGGTTCATTAAGGGACATCAGACCCATGATAATTTGTGGTGCATCATCCATATCATGGAGAAGGTCCAGAAGAAAAACATCCCAGTGAATCTTCTCTCGCTAGACGCGGAGAAAGTTTTCGACCGCGTAGAGTGGACCTTTCTATTTAGGGTGCTACAGCGCTTCGGGTTCAGCGAGACATATATAGGGATGATCCATGCCAATTATCATTCCCCCAACTCCCCGGTCCTGGTCAATGGCGCAGCAACGCCCTCTTTTGACTTGGCACAGGGAACTAGACAGGGCTGCCCACTGCCCCCCCTCTCTGCCACCATATCTGGTGGTACTGCCCCTCCATAAAGCCTTTCTGGAAGGAGATTCTGTGCCAAATCAAACTCATACTAGGCTACTCAATTCCTAACTCATTGGAAGACACCTTACTGGGGGTGAGGGATCCGATCCTGAAGCGTCAAATGCAGAGCGACATGTCAGTTATGTGGCTATCTCTGGGGGCAGCTAAAATGGCAGTAGCTGCCACATGAAAAAAACAAGAGGTGCCATCTTTGACTCAATGGCACGCGCGGCTGTGGAGGACGGTGGCTCTGGAACACATGGCCGACATTGTGGACGACTCTAGGAAAGGGTTTGAATGTATATGGAACCCGCTGGTGAGCTGCCTATCGGAAGGGCTTCCACTGACGGTGTGCACGGCTCAGAGCCCTTTATCTGTTTCACATATAACCTGATTAAGGCAGGAGCTGATGGCTCGACAGGAAGCCCTCCTCTCACGCCCATTCCAATTCCACTCGCACCATGACATCAAGGTTCTGTTGTTTTTCTTTAGTAGTTTAAGTTTGCTCTCATTATCTCTTTTTCTTTCTTCTTCTCTTCTTCTTTTTGGTCCTCTTCTTAAAGGCTTTATGGAAGAAAATGTTGCAGGGTAACATGCTATCAATGTCTCTTCTAGTGGATCTAATTTCCGAAATAACTTGTGAACAAGCTGTAACATACATGTGCTTTCTGTGAATCTTGGCCTAAACTGACAATTGTTGCAATTGTGCTATATTTCTGTGCTGTTCTAAAATGCAATAAAAATAATTTGAAACAAAGCTCCAGATTCAATTGATTTCGAACAGGCTATGGCTTAATACATTCCACATTCCTACAATAATAATTCTATCCATGACCACTGAATAAATGAGACATTGCATTACTCAGCAGAGATGGCAGACAGGCACGACAGAAATAAAAACAACAAATTCGGGTAAAGAAGAAGTTGTTTAATCCAATGCACTGCCACACCAGGAACAGGAAGTGACGAGGGCATCACATTTGAAGGATTCCAACATCAGGCAATATGCTTCAACAGCAGGAGGGCAGTTGAGGTATCAACTTCAACAAGTAAACAATGGGAAATGTTGAGGAAGGAAGGTTTAATCCATCAATGGCCAGTGAGGCTACAAGTAGGAAGAGAGGAGAAGGTTTAAGGTTTAAGGTGTAATTCCAGAATTGCATGTGAAAAACAACAGAAAGGCAACAGCATGCAAAAGAACAATATTTAAATATCAACAAGCGTAACAAATACCACTTGCCAAACCATTTTCTGGCTTCTCTTGTCTCCTGTCTTAGGAAATGGGAATGTTACTACTTGTTGTGTACATAGAGCCAGCTATGACGTAGTTAGAAAAAAGCAATGGATAGAAATGGTAGCTTGTACCTTGTGCTCCGTTCTATTTAATTCAATTCTGGTGTTCACTGCAGGGGCTATGAACATTTCTATTTGAACATTTCAAGTCTATCAAGCACAAAGGCACCCTATTTGTTTAATAGGGATGAAATAAGACTTTAGAAGCCATTGTGCCATTGGTACATTGATTACTGCTTCACTCATGAACCAGTGGATCCTTTATGCGATGGTAGGTGTCAGATGGCCTGTTGAGGCTTCCTATAAGACACTAGGGGGCATATTGTCAAGGACCTATCGCCGAGATACTGGCACTTTAGTACAGCCAACGTTACAATAAATCTATCGCCCCATTCACAAGCCAGTGCGAACAGCCGATACCACCAGTTTTTTGAGGGTAGCATCCTCAAAAAACATTGCCATGGATGACTTTGGCAACTATCGCTAATGAGATACAGAGTAGGCGTTCCCGAGCAAAAAGCTTCAACAACAACACACCTCAACATTTTCAACGACCAGCCACATCAGTGATAAGATCACAAAACAGGCGATAAGGCACCTAAGCAGCAGGAAACTAACACCTGCTCTGACCAGGTTCAAAGTCGGACAACAACCGGCAGCAGCCAAGGGAGCACAGCCCATAGCCAAACATGAAGAACAACAGATGCCCCCGAGCAACTGAACATGCAGCCCGGAGTCCCAAGAGAGCAACAACACACACCGCCAAAGCGCCCCTCCCCTCCCCCTCTCCCTGTGGACAAAGAGAATGCACAACTCCACAAAATCATTAACCAAACAAATCGCCTGAAGTCACACAATCACAACACCTAACATACAGGTGTGGCCCGAAAAATAGAAACACACATTCATATCATATAATAAAAAAAAATGTATTACAGATTAAACAAAAAACAACAATCATGAAGAGGCACGGCTAGTCTTCTCTGGGCATTCTGTAAGTCACAGCCTGCAAGACAGAAAGACAGATAAGATGGTGTATCAGCGCCCATCAAAGGACAGATAGAGTGAAAGAGAGAGAGGGGGGGAGGGAGAGAGAGTAAGAGAGGGAAGAAAGAGAGAAAGAGAGAGGGAGAGAGAGAGAGATAGAGAGAGAGGTAGAGAGAGAGAAAGAGAGAGAGAAAAAGAAAGGGAGAGAGAAATTGAGAGGGAGAGAGAGAGAGAGAAAGAGAGAAAGAGAGAGAGGGAGAGAGAAAGAGAGAGGGAGAGAGAAAAAGAGAGGGAGAGAGAGAAAGAGAGAGAGGGAGAGAGAAAGAGAGAGGGAGAGAGAAAGATCAAAAGAGAGAGGGAGAGAGAAAGAGAGAGGGAAAGGGAGAGAGAGTGCTGACACTGTGGACCCAAGCCCCACTCCTCACCTGCAGCCACTGGTGTGTCTCCAACCACATGCCGGTACACACTGCAGTCCTTCAGGTCACTCATCTGAAATTGTTGCCAGAGACATGAACGGCAGAGTCCATACAGTAGCACATCTTCATCGCTTGCCTGCCCCTGCACACACAGGCAGCTGCACCCCTCCTCCTCCCGCCACCCAGTGGAGACTGCCCACTCCGGTGCGACTAGGCCTCCCTGCTCACCTTCCGCCACTGGCCTGTTTCCAAGAGGGCCCACCATGTGCCAGTGGGAGCTCCAAGCCCGGGGGTCCACGAGCATGGCACCCTGCACATCATGCAGCCCGCTCTGTAGGCCACCAGGTCACACACTGTGGGTCTTCATTTTGCAATGGCAGAGAACATATCAGTGCACATGGCATCATCTCAGGCTGCACACCCTCTCAGTCTTAGAGGTGCCACTAACTCTGTGAACCGCGAGGAGACGTCACATGTCGGTGGGTCCGCACTGCCCGCTGGCTCTGGCCTACACTGTGGTCCAGCAGGGCTCACACTAATGCCACTATTCCGGACCACATGGACGGCGCATCATCGTAGGCTGCACACCCGCTCAGCATTCAGGTGCCCCTACCTCAGTGCACCAAAAGACACCGTCCTGTGGCAGTGTGCCTGTGCCTACCGCAGTGTGTCTGGTACCACCAAGTCTGTGCACAGCTAGCCATGGAACCTTTATGAGCCCAGTGGTGCGGACGCCATCATGTCACCACTGGCACTGGGCAATGTGAGGTGGCAGGGCACAAGGCCCTCATGCATGAATGATACCCACACGGAGTCACCCATTTGGAGGTCTCCATAAGAATCAAGATGTGTTGAGACAGGCGTATGCATGATCTGATTATCCATGGCTCAAATGGGACCATTGCCTGAGGGCAGGTGATACATATATATTCAACGAAAAAGACAGAGTTTAAAGAAAAGTTCTAGCTAAGCAGACTCTATTTTATTTTGTATACTTAAACTACACAAACCCTAAAAATTCTAAAGTTATAGTTATATAACTTTAAGTTAACATATTTTGTAGCCCACCCAAAACGTAGTATAACTTAGCATATTAACCCCAACACACCTCCTTACAGTGTTGTCAACTAGCTAGCCACACTAAATTAACTATAACTCGACCCATTACTATGCATAGTGTTCTCATAAATTATGTAATTTGAGATGTCATGAGTTGTTAACATGCTATAAGGGATGGAATATGCAAGAGTATAAGCAGTGCATTGAGAAAGTGTGAGTTATAGCGAATGCAGTGTGGCTAGCAAATTGACAGCACTGTGTACTAAGCTTTGTGTAGTTGAAGTTGGTTTTGTATACAAAAAATAAAGTTTTTCTAAAGGTAACTTAACCTTAATCTTGTTTTTTTCATTGAATGTTAATATTTCTTTATTTAAAAAAAATGTGTTTCATGGTAAGTGGAGTGTTGTCGAGTGGTGCGTCGTTGTGTGGAGTGTTGTTGAGTGGAGTGTGGGCACTTGGAGGGACGTTTAGTACAGTGTTGTTGAGTGGCATTGAGTGGAGTATAATCTTGTGGAATGGAGTGGAATGTTGTAGAGTGGACTGTCGTAACGTAGAGGAGAGTGTCATACACTGCAGTATCGTACTGTGAGCTGTGGTACAGTGGCGTGTTATACAGTTGAGTGTCATAGAATGAAGTACAGTTGAGTTTAGTGGAGTGGAGTGGTATGTTGTAGGGGAGAGTGGATTTGCTTAGAGTGGAGTGGCATATCGTAGAGTAGAGTGCAGCATTGTGTTAAAGAGTGGCATGTCATACAGATTCTTACAGTGGAGGAGCATAGAGTGGTGTGGTGAAGAGTGGTATAGCTTAGAGAGAAATAGTGTAGAGTCATGATGCATAGAATGAAGTGGTGTAGAGTAGAGTGGCATAGAGGGGAATAGCATAGTGTGGAGATGCAAAGAGTGGAGTAGAGACGAGTGGCGCAGAATGACGTAGAATAGTGTGCCGTAAGGTGGAGTAGTGGAGTAGTGTGTCAAAGAGTAAAGTGGAGTAAAGCGGGGTAGAGTGTCACTGAGGAAGTTGCATAAAGTGGAGGACAGTGTCGTACAGTGGCATAAAGCTGAGTAGAGTGTCATACAATGGTATACCGTGGAGAAGAGTGTTGTAGTGTGAAGTGCTATAGAGTAGAGTATGGTAGAGGAGAGGGGCATAGAGTGGAATAGAGTGTCGTATATCGAAGTAGAGTCAATTGGCATAGAGTAGAGGGGTGTAGGATGGAGTACTATGTTTTGTCATAGAGTGTCATATCATAGAGTATCATGGCATACAGTGTCATGGCATAGAGTGTTGTGGTGTAGAGTGTTGTGACATGGAAGGAAGTGGCATAGAGTGGAATAGCTTAGAGTGGAGTGGGGCGCTGTACAGTAGTGTGGAGTGGCATAAAATGGAGTATCGTAGACTAGAATACAGTGGAGTGTCATGTCATAGAGTGTCATGTTGTGGTGTATAATAATAGAGGGGCATAGACTGGAGTGGCATAGAGTGGAATAGTGTACAATGGAGTGACATACAGTGGAGTGCTTTGTTGTAGAGTAGAATGGTGTGTTGTACGGTGTCTTACAATGGAAGGGTGTGCAGTGTAGTGGAGTAGAGTTCGGTGGTTTAGAGTGGAGGGCCGTCGAAGGCATTGACGTAAATTGGAGTGGCACAGAGTGCAATAGCATAGAATGGTGTGGCGTGGAGTGGTGTGGTGTGGAGGAGCATGTCATAGAGTGGAGTGGCATGTTGTAGAGTAGAGTGGAGTGTTGTATCATAGAGTTCTGTGTCATACAGTGTTTCACAGTAGAGTGGCATAGAGCGGAATAGTGTATAGCTGAGTGGCATAGAGCGGAGTGGAGTAGAGTGGTGTGAGTAGACTGGAGTGTTATACAGTGTCTAAGAATGGAGGAGAGTACAGTGCAGTAACATAGAGTGGAGTTGAATAGAGAGTGTTGTAGAATGTATTGGCGTGGAGTGGCATATAGTGAAATAGAGTAGATTGGAATAGTGTAGAGAGGAGTGGCAGAGTGGGGTGGCGTGTCATAGAGTGAAGTGAGTTAAAATGGTGTGGTTGTCGTAGAGTTGAGTGGGATGTTGTGTCAAAGAGTGGAATGTCATACAGTGTCTTACAATGGAGAGGCGTAAAGTGGAGTAAAGTAAAGTGGAGTGGTGTGGGGTTTAGTGACAGAGTGGAGTAGCGTATAGTTGAATATCGTAAAATGGAGAAGCACTGAGTTGAAAAGAGTGTCGTAGTGTAGAGTGAAGTGGCATAGAATGGAGTGTCATGTGGTAGAGTGGAGTGTTATGTCATAGAGTGGCGTGTCGTACAGTGTCTTATAGTGGAGTGGCATAGAGAGCCTGGCATAGAGTGGAATAGCATAGAGTGGAGTCAAATGTCATAGAGGAGAATGGAGTGTCGTGTCATTTAGTGTGGTGTCATACAGGGTTTTACAAAGGAACGGCGTACAGTGCAATAGCGTAAGGTGGAGAGGTGTAGATTGGGGTGACGTAGAGTATGATTGGATACAATATATTGGTGTACAGTGGAGTGGCACAGAGTGGAATAATGTAGAGAGGAGTGGCATTGTGTAAAGTGGAGTAGTATGTTATATAGTAGAGTAGAGTGGAGTGGCGTATCATGTTGTAGAGTATTGTGGAGTGTAGCATCATAAAGTGGCGTGTCGCACGGTGTCCTAAACTGGAGTGGCATAGAGAGGACTGGCATAGAGTTGAAAAGCATAGAGAAGAGTGGTGGAGAGTAGAGTTGCATGTCGTAGAGTGGAGTGGCGTGGCATACAGTGGAATGAAGTGGTGTGTTGCGGAGTGTGAATTGTATTTCCTATTGACTTTTTACATTATATATAGGGTATAAGTATGCTTTAGAACTAAGAAACTCCTGAACCAATTTGCATTTTTATAAAAATGACCCTTTCCACACCATAATCTATTTTCCTGTCAAATTTCATCAAAATCCTTTCAGCCATTATGTGCTATGTCGGTTTATACGTGTACGGAAAATGCATTTGCCTTGCCGCTGCCTCTCAGGCTATCATCTCTTCTTGGACAACTATAATCAACTCCTCTCTCCTACAGGGATCGATTCCTGACTCTCTCAAAGCCAGCCAGGTGGTCCCCATTCTGAAAAAACCCACTTTAAATCCTGCTTCTCCTGACAATTACAGACCTATCTCTAACATCCCTCTCCTAGCTAAAGTGCTGGAAAAATGTTTACAGCAACAGCTGAGCCAACACATCTCCAACTTCCACCTTATAAATGACTTGCAATCTGGTTTCAGACCTGGGCACAGCACGGAAACCACACTCCTCCACATTGTGATGATGCCCTTCAAGCCCTTGACCAAGGCAAAACCTGTCTCTTGATCCTCCTTGACCTATCCTCAGCTTTTGACATGGTTAACCACGAAATTCTCCTGAATCGCCTCAAGCTTAGGATGGGCCTGGATGGCACCATTCTGGCTTGTTTCCGATCTTTCCTCCAGAACCGCTCTCAGAGAGCCCTGATCAAAGGCAACCTATCCACTTCCTCTCCGATCACAGTTGGAGTCCCCAAAGATCAACCTTATCCCCCACCCTCTTCAATCTTTACCTCGAACCGCTCTCAGAGGTGCTGCGCAATGCCAATATCTCCTACAACATGTATGCCGACGCACACAGCTCTATATCAATATCTCTGCTCCAGAGGATATCCGTTCCCTGAATGAGGCCTTGAAACTAACTGTTCACGGACTCACATCTAACCAGCTTAAACTCAATGCCCAAAAAACAGGATGGGCATATTATCAAGACGGGCGATAAAATTATCACAATTTTAGTGACAAAAAACTACCGCTAAAACTGTGATAATGGGCTTGATAATATGCTCTATGGAATTCCAATTGAAGCCCATGTTAAATGTGAAGGGCATCTAACATGGGCTTTAATTGGAATTCCATGGAGCATATTATCAAGCCCATTATCGCTTTTTTAGCTGCAGTTTTCGGCCGCTAACGGCGATAATTGTATCGTCTGTCTTGATAATATGCCCCAGAGATCCTCTTAATCTCTCTACCCAACACCAATACAGCCATTCAAGTTTGGACCAAGGCTATCACAGTGCTAAACTGCTCTCCTACCATTGTGGACTCTGCTAAATCCCTGGGAATTACCTTAGACGGCAACCTGAACATGCAGGCCATATCAACGCGATGGCCAAAACCCGTCAGATTTCACCTGAACTACCTACGAAGCCTGAAACCTTTCCTCGACCCCCCTGATCTAAAATCGGCAATTCAGGCCTTAGTCATCTCTAGGCTAGAATATGGTTGCTTCACCGTTGCAGGCCTACCCAAGATCTCTGTGGCACCCTTGAAAGCCTGCCTCAACTCCGCGGCCAGACTTCTAACTGGCTCTAAGAAGTTTGACCACATCTCGCCCCACCTTAAAGCTCTGAACTGGCTTCCTCTTGAGGCCAGAATCCAATTCAAGCTGGCTTGCGTCACCCACAATGCTCTCTATTCCAAGTCCCCTGCTTTTGTCGAACAGAAACCTGTGTTATCCGGAGTAACCAGAAACTCCCGGTCCGCCAGAGCCCTTTTGCTCCAACCTGCACACTTCCAGAAAAAAAGAACATACAATAGGGCTTTCTCTGGGGCCGCCCCAAGAATATTGTACTCACTCCCACCCGCCATTAGAAGAATACTTTCTCTAGCTCACTTCAAAAAGGAGACCAAAACTTTCCTAATGGGCAAATTCCTTTCCTAAAGTTCACGCTACAATCATCCCCTCAACCTGACGTTACCTATCGTCATTGCACTATTCCTTTGCTGCCTCCCCTTATGTTACCCACCCTGCACTTCCGAACAATCCTTCAGGGTGATGAGACTGCTTTTCTTGTTATTGCATCGTTTTTGCTCCTATGCCTTAAAGTAGTCGGATATTATGATTGTTTGTTTTGCCAGATACTGTATCTATTTGTTTCCCTATCCCCCTTTGCTCTCCTCCCCCCTTAGTCCTGTATCCCACCTGATACTACTGTAAAGCACTTTGATACCCTCACGGGTCTGGTTCGCGCTCTATAAAACACTAACAGCCACATGCATCAAGCTAAAAACCGGTCGCAAACGGGCAGATTCCCAGAATCTGCCCCTTTGCGACCGGTATTTTTGCATTTGGGATGCATCATCCCAAATGCAAAAATCACAATTTAAGGAATCTCTAAATTGAGACTCCTTAAATTGCGATTGCATTTAAGGAATCCTAAATTGAGATTCCTTAAATGCAATGCATCAAAGTAAAAAAATTAGCGATTTCGCTAATAGGAGTAACAAATTACCATGAAGTTGAACTTCATGGTAATTTGCAAAAACTTTGAAAAATGCATTTTTGTGCATTTTTCAAAGTTTCATGTTGCGCACACACATGCCCTTAGGACATGTGTGTGCGCAACATATGTGCACAGATCAATTTCAGGGGGTGCAACAAGGTGTTCTTTTGACACCCTGGCTCCCTTGAAATTGCATTCTCAATTTCCGATTCTCTAATTGAGAATCGCAAATTGAGAATGTCTTCCCATTCATTCCTATGGGCCTCTAGGCCCATAGGAATGAATGGGGAGGTATTCCTTAATTGCGATTCGCAATTTGCGAGTCGCAATTAAAGAATGTTTAGAAATCGCAATTTTTTAGGCGATTTCTACATGCATAGGCTTTTGCGATTCCTTAATTGCGATTCCTTAAAAATCGCAATGAAGGAATTGCAAAAGCAAACATTGATGCATGTGCCTGTAAATAAATAAATACATTTGGAAGAATACATGTTTTGGGACCCTCCCCCTTTACGAATCACCCAAAAACTTTGCAACGTCAGACAATATAAAAAATGGAATAGGACTGCAAAGTGTGTACATGCACCCAATCTCTCTATGCTGGACGGTGCCACTAAAAAGATTCAAGCAGGGACAACTTCTCCACTGAAATAATCAAACAGAGATGGATATCACTCATTATGTGAAAAACATATCTTTTCAAACAATTCATCCTATTATTCAATACTCTCTAAATGTCTATATAAGTGCACATCCATCTCCCTCTGTTCTAAACCTTTTATCTCTGTATCAGCTGACCAAAATCCTTCTATGCATGTATATTATGTATGATATATATATTGTTTTACAAACATAATTGACTGGAGAGATCAATAGACACAGATAAAGCTTTTTTAGTCACCAGACCTAAAATATGCAAGCTCACTACACAAAGACACGTGATTCCCCTAAAGGGGTACATTTCAGTGGATGTGGTATAGAGATTCTTTACAGTGCCAGGCCAAATAAAGCACACTGGGGACTTATGGGGTGTCATTTAAAAAGTAATGAAGATGGTGGCAGGTACTGGTACTGAAAACAAAGGCACATATGTCTGCTGGAAGAACAGGAAAGTGTGTGTAAGCTAGACCTAAGGTCATAGCCTCCAAATGCACTACACTAGACACTCAAAAAGAGTGTCATTTTATACTGTAAGTACTCAAGTGTAACAAGAGAACACATAAACAGTGAAACATCAGAAGCCAAAATGATTCAAAGTAATCGTTATACAAAAAGTCATGTACAGTGAAGTTGTTGCACAGAAAAAATCCTTCTTTTATTGAGCAATCGTGTATGTATCTCCTTGGAGAGTTTCAATCAAATATGCGAAAATTACTGTTGCAAGCTTCTTGTAGATATAAAGGAATCCCAATGCTTATTGCAAATTGAACAAACATTATGTCGGAGTGCATTATCAGAACCTCTTAGATAGTGAAAAATACAGTATGAACCAGGAAGTGCCACATTTTGGGGGAGTCGTCCCTGCAGCTCTGATTTATCTGTCCCTTATCCCTTACTTGCAGTGTGCCTCTGGCTTCTGTGCTTATACAGTGCTGAGATGTTGCCTACTTGGTTGCATAGGTCTCCTGGTGGGATTTGGGGGTCTGGAGCAGGGTTTGTCCGCAGATGTGCTATGCTTAATTGTGCATGTGTGCCATTGTGTCCATCTCCCCCGTCCCCCCAGTCCCTGGTCGTTACTCACCATGTTGCTGTTCTGTCCGGTCATATTGAGCAGTGTCCTTGCCTCCAGCACCTGCACCCGTCTCCCCACTAATCACTGTGGACCACATTTCCTCCATCTCGTTCAGCTCCTCCTGCGGCGTAGGACTTCCACCTCCAGTCTACATTGCTGCCTTCCGGTTGTTTGCGAGTTTCTGATTGGTTTTGCCCATCACATCATTCCAGCGCCATTGACCTCTTCAGCACTCCTCTGCATTCACCTTGTACATGATGGTCTGCCTTATTCCATTTTTAGTTGCCAGTGACACAGTGGAGGTGACTAACAGTAGTTGATGGTGTTCCACCACCTCCGTTATCAGGATCCTGTTTTCCTGCAGACTGAACTTCGTCTTCCTCTTCTTCTTGTCCTTTCCCTTCCCTGACCTGAGGTCCCAGGCTGGTCCTCCAGGGGGCTTGTGGGATCCACGTTGTCCTCTGCACTCGGTCCGTGTGCATCCATGGTGCTACGCAGTTTTTATTTTTTATTTTATTTTGACTGCTTTTAATGTGCATTTTCCCGTATGAGGCGTGGGAATTGCACACCTGTCGCTGGTTTTCACTGATTTGTGTATTGCGAATTGGGCCATCTCCGCTTTTTTCGCGTTAGTGTTAGTCATTTCTTCAGTGTTGCATTAATTTTAACGCGGTCATTTGTCGTTGCTTGCCCGTAACCACCCGCTCTTGTGCATGTCCCCACCCCCAGGTCAGTCAACACCCCACAGTGCCCTAGGCAGAACCATCACCCCAAACCTGTGAGCTGGTTGTGCCCACCTCCCTCAAGTGAATTGCCTTCAGCGGCCACCCCTCCCCCATGCATGCAACACTCTGCCATAAAGAGCACACGGCGAGCCACTGGCAGGGCAGTGCTGCTTAACAGTGCTTGCTCACGCTGGGTGAGGGGGCCCCTGGAGCTCGGGGGGGGGGGGGGGGGGGGGGCAATGCTGGGGCTGCGGTGGCTTGTGTTACGCACCTGCTACCCCCGTACCTCCCCCTGCCTGTTTTCTATAAATTCCAGTGAATACTGTACCTTATGTTGGCGGCTCACATTGCATTCCACATTCAGATGGGCAGCACTTCAGGTTTCCTTCGCACCCGCTGTCGCTATCACAAGCCAGACGAGCAGCACGGAAACAGCTTAAATTAGGCAATGGGCATGTACCAGGTTTAGCTGAAATACAGAAGCATCAGAGACAATGTCTTCATAGTGACATAACAAATTGTCATATATCTTAATGCAGATAGGAACAAGTCCATCTTCTAATGGTTTACGAGTGACAGACAGCCACATTTGACTTTGAGAGCAGGAGAGGTTCAGACCTTGTAAATGAGTTGTGGGCAGTTTGCAAAAACACATTAATAGATATTAAGGCAAACGTGCACGTAATAGAGTAGGTTGTGCTCAGAGAGAGGAGGCATACAGGGGATAGGCGGTAAGGAGAGAGCAGTTTGAAAGAAAAAAAGAGTGGAGACAATCAGAAAGATTTAAGTAAAGACCAGTTTTCATGCAAAGTTTTAGCAATATAAAGGACTTCTTTTAAGATAGCATCCAATTTGAGGTGTAAGACCGTAGAAAAAAACATTATTTGACTGCTATTATAAACATACATGTAAATTCACCCTCATTTGGCTGATGTCCCCTTTCCACTCATATTCATTCTCCTAACAAACTACGGGGCATATTATCAAGAACTGCTTTAAAATGATCGCCGGTTTAGCAGCAGAAAACTGTTGCTAAAGCGGCAATAATGGGCTTGATAAAATGCCCTGGAGAATTCCAATAGAAGCCCATGTTTACACCAGAACATGGACTTCTATTGGAATTCTCAAGGGCCGCTAAACCGGTGATAATTTTTAAAGCAGTTCTTGATAATATGCCCCTACATTTCTCCATAGACTTCAGCGGGATCATCCTCTTTTTAACCCTATATCACCCAGCTAAAATAACTCATTTTCTAATCATTCTGATGAAATCACCCTCTTCAACATCTGACTGCACCCTCATTGTAGAGCCAACAGGTTGCTAAGTATGTATAAGTGCTGATATTAACAGACATGTGTTCATCACATGATTGGCCATCCGTTCTCCTCCTCACCCACCCAAGGAATAGAAGCTACAGTAGCCCGGTTCGCTGGAGTTAATACTAAGGTGCTACAACAGGATATTAGCATATGCCATATACCATCTGGGGAGCAACGATATACTCTACCAGTTGTATTCTCCCATTATCCACAGGCTGTGAACACTCTGGGTTGGTGTTAGCAGCAAATCAAGCCTTGTTGATACCAGAGCAGTAAAATGCTTACTAATGATCTAAAATGTCTAATCTGTCACACTGTCATAAAACAGTAAATGACCCTGCTATTGGACCTCTCTCACTTTATGCCCTCAGATTATCATTAGGGGCCATATGTATCAAGGCCAAATGGGTTCGCAAACGCCGAAATTCAGTTTGCGAACACATTTTCGCAAAATGGTATGTATGAAAGAATTTGGGTGCAAAATAAGGCATCGCAAAATTTGCCATTCCATATTTTGCGATTGCATTTAAGGAAACGCACATTTTGCGATTTCTTAAATACAATGTATGAAGCAAAAAAGAAAATCCTAAATGCCCTTAAGGAATCGCAAATTACCACCAACTTGTAGTTGGTGGTAATTTGCGATTTCTTTTACAAATGCACTTTATGCAATTTGTAAAGGTGCCATGTGACGCTCGTACATGCCCTTAGGGCATGTATGTGCGCCATATGCGCACACATGTCATTTTCAGGGGTGCAGCAGGGTGTTCTTGAGGCACCCCTGCACCCTTGAAATTATTCTCAATTTGCGATTAGCAAATTGCGATTCTTAAATTGAGAATCATTTCACATTCATTCCTATGGGCCTCCGGGCCCATAGAAATGAATGGGAAATTATTCCTTAATTGCGATTAGCAATTTGCTAATCGCAATTAAGGAATTTTAAGAAATCGCAAAAAAACCCGAATTTCTACATACATACCATTTTGCGATTTCTAATAGCGATTCCTTAAAAATCGCTATTTAGGAATCGCAAAAGGGAATGTTGATACATATGTCCCTAAGTGCCCTGCATCTACTTCCTATTTCCTATCCAGCACCCTCCCAATTGGGGAACAAGTTAATGCTCTGAAGGGAAGAGCAGGATTTCCAGGGATATTTAGTACTATATGAGCAGGAAATGGTCTCACCATCTCCTACTTTCCCCCATGAAGCTGGTGAAGTCTTCTCTTGCGCTCTGAGTCCTCACCAGCCTGCTCAGTTTACTGATGACTTCTCTTTTTCTTCCAGAGGCTAGATACCAGCTGTAAAAACAATACCCACCAGCACCACATGTAAGTGAGGAAGCACACTAAGCTGGGCAGAGGAGGGCATACTCCTGTGAGTATATTTGAGGTGCTGCATTTTGCAGGGCCAACTCATGTTATACATTGTGTGATGCTTTCAATAGGCTGGATAGTCCGGAATCTTCCTTAATAAAAAATTATCCATATTACTGGATGAAATGTGTGATCATGGTGCATTTGAAAGAGCTGATGGATCCGATCATTCTGATTTATAAAAAAGATTGTGGCTGTTGTGTTTGTGTGCTGATGAACAATGCTTATTTAAGAAAACTATAGTTAAATGTCATCCACTTTGGAAAACTAATACTTTTTTAGCCACACTGGATGGAGCTAAATGTTTTTCATCACTGGATTCCTGTGGAGCCAAAGTGGGTTATTACCAGGAAGTAGTAAATTGACTACATGTATAGGTCCATACGTGACATAGAAGTACTTAAGCATGCCATTCGACTTATCATTGCTTGCTCCATCTTTCAAAAACTCATCTCCTACCTCTATTAAGAAATTAGTGGCTTTCCAAGAAGATATCTCGGTGTTCGTAAAACTGTTGACGACATAATCAAATTATAGGACGTGTATTGGAGACCCTGCAGGATAGATGTGTGACTCTGCAATAGGACAGGTGATTATTTGTTTTAGAATTTGAATATTGTGGACATTAAATAACATCCAATAGTATGTCACACAAGATAGAGCTACCTCAGACCATTAAACAAGTGTAACTCTTTCAAATACAGATCAAATAAGGTAGTATTTTGAGTAGTTCAAATGCTATATAAAATCTGTACATCAATGCTCACAGTTTTTGCTCAACATTCAAAAATGATGCCAAATGTGCGTGGTCTGAAGAGCAAGAGACAGTATTTCAAGCTGTAAAAGGGGTCATTCTCAAAGCTCCCACTTTAAGAATTGTCTCTCAAGAGGGGTGTAATATTCTTAATCTGGATCAAAGTGAAGAAGGTCTAGGACTGTTTTCTCACAAAGATGTGGGAGTGCTGATAAAACATTTTCCCTTCAAGAGCCTTGTCTGAGGTGAAAAAAGTATTTTCAGTGGGTAAGGTAGGTAGGTCGGTATGGTAGGTTAGAGTTGGTGGGCATGGTTAGAATAAGGTAAATTGGTGCTGGAGGTAAGTATAGTATATAGTATACTACATATGGTAGCTGGGCATGGTAGATTAAGACCGGAAGGAGGTAATGCGATTTTGTGTGGTGAGAGTCTGTCAGAGCAGAGCTGGAATGCAGGAAGCACAGCTTCTGAAGGAGATGGAAGGGAAGGCACAAAGAGTGCTGCGGGTGGGTAACAGGATATTACTTGTTTTCCTAATTTGACACAGGGAGGATGAGGCATGCTATGTATGGCTCCCCCATTATGCCTCTGGGTGGATGAGCTGAGGGGCCAAATATAACAAAAAACTTACAGATGGGTAAAAGGGGAATTACTGAGGTATTTCTCACCTCACGGTTCTCAGTGACATCACAGAAAACTTGAGCTTTGCTCTCATCATCATCTTCATGTCACTCAGAAACCCTTTGTAAAAGACATCCCCATAATTAACTGTTACCCATCTATAATTCTATTTGTTATTCATAAAGCGCACTTCTTTTTCTTACAGGCAAGTGGGTTATCACTTTTTTTTAGAGTTTTATATAGCGCGAACTAGACCCAAAGATATCAGGTATCAGAGTGCTTTACATGAGCACTAGTTTCGTTACAGATGGACACATTCATTTTTGTTAGGCACGGGGAGATTAAGGGGCAGATTTACAATTACTGGCGCATCCCTGCATATTGGCAAGGATACGCCAGTAATTGTGCGCCGCAGCTCCGCCACCCATGATGCGGCGCATTTACAATGCGGCGCACCATGGGGCAAAAATGGCACAGATGCGGCACGCATCTGTGCCGTAAAAGCAGCGCATTGCTGGAGTTGCGTCGCAAGCACGACGCAGCTCCAGAAATGATCAGGCCCTATGTGTACAATGCTGCGTCAATCCTTACGCCTACTTCAAGCAGGCTCAGGGTTTTGACGCAGCATGGGCCCAAAAGTGACTGAGTGAAATCTTGTAGACTTTTGGGAGGCGTTCCTGCACAGGAACGCCTCCCCCTGCGATGGTACGCCTCTTCTGGCGCAGAGCTTCACAACGTGACGCATCTGGGCGATGCGTCACGTTGTAAATACCCCGCACCATGGTGCATCTTTTGCGCCGTCGCTGCGTCACAAAAGTGATGCAACGGCGGCGTAAAAGAGGCGCAAGGGGCTTGTAAATCTGCCCCTAAGTGATTTGCCTAGAGTCACAGGATGTTTAGCGTCTTTGCCGAGACCAGCTTCAGGGTCAACGCTTTAGCCGTAAGGCTACATACTCTCCCTGTCAATTGTTTATGATTGTTGCTCACAATTCACAGCATGAAATATTAAACTTTTTAAAAAGAGTGATCAGCTAGGAGAAAACAAATAATGTTTTGTTTAGTTTTTTTATGTAACTGCTTCTAGATGCTCTTCCTGATAAGAATAATAAGAAAACAAAGACTAACTATTCTCAATATTATGATGAGTATAATTATGATGATGATTATTATTGTTGATAATATTATTAGTAGTAGTATTTCATAATAGTCATTATTTTGAAAAGAGCTCCTGGTTGTATGTATTTATATGTGTATGTATATATTGATGAGATTTGTAAAGCGCAAACCTAGTGTGAGCGCACTAGAGCACCAAACAGGTGGCATGGCTGCCATGAAGATATAATTATTAGGGGAAGGCCAAGAGCAGACTTTCGATTCATGTGTTGCGCTCCTTAAAGGGGTAGGTCTTTGGCTTTTTTGTGAGTTGTAGAGGTTTGTTGTTGATTTTGCTTGGATAGAGATACTCTTCCAGATCCTAGGAGATTTGACAGAGAAGGCTTGCGTTCCCCAGATGTGGTAGTCTGTTTGTTACCTCGTCTTTGATGAACAAACCGCATTAGCAGAGTTATGTTGTGTCCTCAAAGAAGAGTGTTATAAAATTGAGAAATAGAAGATAACGTTTGTTCTGAAAGTACTGAATTTAAATGACATACACGGCATAATATTTCATTGTAGATTCTTTTGATAGGGGGACAATATATTCGTTGCTCTTTAAAAAAGCCTATGTGTCAGTACACATTTACTTTGGGAACAAAAATGATGCCAATCCATCAGCATGTATCATGGCAGCAAACTCAAATGAATTAAAGTGAAAGGGTGATCAGTGAATAGAAATGGCCCTTTAGTTTATGACAAGCTTAAGCATCCAATCAGCAAGCAGAAAAAGCATAAACCATAACTTCAATTGATGATGTGACAGCCAAGTACATAAACCAAAAAACACAAACGTGGTCTCAATTTCAAGCTACACATATTGCATCAACAGTTTAGAAAAAGAGGATTACATGATCCAGATGACATTCTTGGATCCAGCTACATCTCATCTGGAGAAAGAAAAAGTGCCCTCCACACACAGTCATGCACTCTGCACTCTGCATTTGTGGTTTTGCTGGCCAGTGCATGTATTGGCAACATATGGCAGACGAGAACGAGGGCTCAGCGAGATGTAGTCATGGCTGCATTTGAATGCATTGCACAAGGCACAATCTTTCAGTTCATTTTTAGTAAGACTTATTTATTTAATCCTCACTTTAACTATAAATCCAACAATCAATCTTGATTTTCTGGTATTAGTTGGAAGATATGCTAGATGGATCAGCATACCACACCGAAGGATGCATTATAAAACACAGATCTTGGCACTTTACTGAAACTTTATCAATTATGAGGACAGCCTCGTCTATGCATTCAACACTTTAATTATTTCTGGAATATTCCTGTTGCTAACCCTCTGTACATGACTGATATGGCAATACTACAAATGCAGCATTTTGTAGGGGTTTAGTTGGAAGGGGTTTGGTCAAGTGCATTTCTCTTGCTCATGCCTCTTGATTGATTTGATGATTTTATTAACGGTTAGCTTTATCTCCTACATTTACATGTGTTGTTATTGCAGTGTTTTTTATTTACCCAATAATATTTTTTTATTTGACCAAATGATCCAATCAACACAGTCCAACAGGAAAACTAATGGGAAACACCCTCAAAACCTTTGCATTGACAGACTGCCCATCCAAGCAATAGATAAGCATGAAAAACACCTGAAAGCCAGTAGCTGAAGAGGGCTGTTCCAAAGCCCACCCTCCCTCTAACTTCTTAATATTTACTGCTATCAAGAGCTCTCGCATGAAGATGGTGATAGGGTGCTGCGCTGTTGGAAAAAGACTTTAAAAGCAGCACCCTAACATCATCTGGATGCACGAGAAAAGGAAAAGTCTAACTCCTACGTAAACATAGAAGATACTGTAGAGAGAATGGAGCTGGAAGTAGAAAACTATTGTGCACACATAAACACAAGCCATCACAAACACACAAGGAGATTTCACAAATATTCCACTTTGCAGCTCAGTATCTTCGGCCACATACCTTTGAAAGATGGGTCACACGTGCGTCCTTTCTTCGTGAGGCAGCATTTCTTGACCCCCGCACACTCACTGTCTGAGCTGCAAAAATCCTCTCTGTTCTCAATGTCAGCCTCTTTGAAAGACACAATCGGGCACTCGCCAGGCCGTTCTGAATGGAAAAAGAATGGGAACAGAAACTTAGAAAGACCCAGACTGGAATATTTTATTTCAGTGTTGTTATATTCATTCATTTCATTTCTGCCATTTTCTCTTTTTAAAGGGTGGAAAAAAATTATCAAACTGCTTAGGTGCTCTAAGTGGTGGAGTCCATACTAGCGAATGAAGGGAGAGATCGCAGTTGACCTGCACTTTGTTCTTTCTTGGCTACGCTGCATTAACTGCGCGTTCATCCTCCTCGTTACAGTCCTTATTTATGCGAGGAGTTCCTTCACTCTGAGGCAGTCACTGTCCATGCTGTAGGCTGGAAAGAAGGCTGCTTTCCTCATATTCTTTCTACATTAGAGAACCTCCTCATTCCTCTAACGCCACCCCACCGATCCCAACCACACTTGAAAGTTTACAGAACATCTGATCAGGTCCTAAGTGTTAAAGGAGGAGGCACAGAAGGTGAGAAGATAAAGACTAGGGGTCCATTATGCATCTCGGTGGAAACGGGACCGTCCGCCATGTGTGCGGCGGTCCCGCCATAGCGATTAGGATGCGCCCGCCACAGTGGCGGGCACATCCAGCATGTTCAACATTGTGGCGGCGGTGCTCTCAGCACCGCCCGCCACAATGCTAAAAATGCGGTTCAGCATTTGCATAAACAAAGCGGCAGGCCCCGCGCGGTGCCTGCCGCTTTGTTTATGCAAATGAAGGGGGGTACCACAGGTACCCCCCGAGTGCAACCCCCACCCCTCCTTCACTCTGGGGGCCCGCAGGGGGCCCCCAGAGTGAAGACCGCATGCCTTTCCGTGGCGGCATTGCCGCCACGGAAAGGCATGTCTGAAAGCCCATGCTAATATGGCTGGCAGTGTCTATGGGACACCGCCCCCATATTAAGCATTTTTTGCCCCAGCCACCAGGCAACAGGGGCGGAAAAGCGGCGGACGGTCTTTCCGTCTGCCGCGGTCCCCCCGCCATTCTAATATGGCGGGGGAATTCTGGGGAGGATGTCGGGCGGATTGCCCCCGCAAGGCCGGCGGTGGCTACCGCCAGCCTGGCAGAGGCAATCCGCCCGACATCATAATGGGCCCCTAGGACTTAGAGTAAGGACGAAAGGATGATTACTGATGAGGTAATTAGCACAATCAGTGATAAGTATCAGCGTCTATTGTATCACGAGCTAACATTACTTGGTTGGTTCAAAGTTACTATTCCTTTGAGAGCTGACAGCTAAGGGGACCAAGAATGGATTGATGTAACACAGGAGACTCTGTGGCGCAGACTGGCACATCCCTCTACAGGCACACAATCTACTCAAGGACTTTGGATATCTTTGAGGCAATGCCGCCACGGAAAGGCATGTTTCCGCCCCCACTGTAATATGGCTGATGGTGTCTCACAGACACCGCCACCATATTGAACACTTTTCCGTCCGGTCGACTTGTCGGAAAAGTGGCGTACGGTCTTTCCGTCCGCTGTGGAACCCCCAGCCATCGTAATATGGGGCGGGGGCTTTGCTGCATGGATGGGGGGCGGATCGTCCCCGCCGGGCCGTCGGTGACTACCGCCGGCCCGGCGGGGCGATCTGCCCGCCATCCTAATGGGGCCCAATATTTCTATTTAGGAAATGCATTAGATATGGCATGGTTGATCTATTTCTAAGATGGGAGGCAGAGGAACAACTTAGATATCACGGTGCAACATTGATTGAATGACTAAGGTTTGAACGATAGGATTTCTGAAGGATTGGCAGAAGAAAAGTGGGGAATAGATGTAAGTGTTTAAATGATGTCCCCTAATAGATGGCTAGAGCAATTAAATGAATACGTGTTACCTTTGAATTTGGTAATACAGGGCATATTGTCAGTTTTTGCACCTCTCCTGGCCTATTATTCCACAGCCCAGAAAAAGGATTTTCATTCTAGGAACACACTGATGAGGATAAGCTACCCATCAGAAAACCAGGGCAGATAACTCTTCAAATAAAAGCCATGGTCTGGGATAGCAGGTATGATGTCACTGCAACAGGAATGTGAACTCACCCTTGTGATCAGATTGAATTCAAAGCACAAGAATGGGAAGGGAACTTCAGTAGCACTTTGAGTGATTCTTCCAGAGGAAAAAGCTGTACAGCCCTTTGCTCCTTTAGCAGATCAGTGCATTAACCTTATGATGCTGTAAAGAGCCAGACAAGTACCGCGAAAGCGAAAACCTTCATGTGATCACAGGGAGATATTTGCCACTGCACCCCCTTTAGATCTTAAAAACAGAAATCTGCACAACTCCACAATGCAGCCTGTGCTTCTGGATCACACTGACCAGCATTTCCATCTTCCTTCTGCAGTTGATCAGTTTGTGTGACAATTTTGTTCCCACTTATGGAGGCGCAGAGAGTGGGGGGAGGAGCATCCACCCTGGGTACTTGACGACCACACTGCTTCCTGTTCTGTGCTTTCAATCTACATCCCAGGTTATGTTGCTTCCTGGCAGTGCTTGATCTAATCCTAGTAACCAGTGTGCATGTGGGAGAAAGTACCTTGTAGAAAGAGAGGTAGACTGCACATTCTCAAGAACCGTACCTGTGTGAAGCACAAAAAGTTCATTCGATTTGATTTGAAGAAGCAGGTACATCATGGACAGTCATACTCTGATGGCTAATAAACCCTCACCCACTTAGTGCGGTATGCTTCACAATCTACAATTAACAGACGTCACTTTGCTGTCCATAATGTCATACATGGAGTGCTGGGGGTTGAAAATGAGTGTGAGAGATGACCAAGGAGGAGTAACATTGTGTTTGGAAAGACCAGCCAACAGAATCAACTTCATCCTTCAAACCCCATTCACAAGGTTAAAAACAAGTGTCAGTTTCTCTAACCCTTCATGTCTCCTACATATTTTCTACCCAATGAAACAATATGCTCTACAAAAAAGTACACACTACAAACCAGACTACAAAGAATTGCCTCTCAGTGCTAGATGGAGAACCCAATGATGAAGCATGCCACACTAGGTGGTCTGGGCTCACTCCAGTAAAGTATCTCTCACCTAATTCTGTTGGAGCATTTTGGGAATCTCCTTCTGGCTCCACTTGAGCGAAGGTACTTACCTGCATGGGGTCATTTGCACCTCTAGCCCTCCCTGCCCCCTCCAGTGGTCTTTAATCTGTTTTCAATGCATGTTTTAGCACATTAAACAGATGCCTTTTGGCTTTCCCAACGCTAGTTTGCTGTGGTTTTGACGGGAAGGACGTGGCCAAAGGTAGCTGTTGTAGGAAAGGAGGGTATAACGTTGTTGATTCTTGCACTAGTACCTTCCTTCCTTCCCCTGTTTAGTTGGAGCTATCGGTGGTCCATCAGTCTGCTGACATCTGCCATGCAGGAGATGAGTTTAAATATGCAGAAAACTTAATCAAAAGCTGATTGTTATCTCTGTAGCCAATAGGCCATGGTCGTTCATGTTGACTGAGAGTTCAGAGCGGAAATTCCAGCTCCCCCTCAAAAATAATTTCTAAGATATTGATCACCAACTCAGGAGGTCTTGGCCTGTGAATCTTGTTAAAGAGCTGAAAGGATCTGAAGTGTGTCTCCAGCTGTCAAGAAATATCTTTCTCGAGATTTTACCTCATAACAAGAAAGCAAGAAGTTGGCCTAAAGGTACCGGGCTCCATTGTGATACTGGTTTCCTGGGTAGAGGACAAGTCACTTTCCAACATGGGGATCATCAACTTCAGAGATTTCCTGATTGATCATTGAGTCAATATGGTGCATGAGTAGGTTCAGAAAGTAGAGAAGCAGCAACCAAGGAGCAGAAGCTCAATTAATGTAAATGATTATTCTTTGTGGTTAGTGTGGGATCAAAAGAGTTCCAGGAAGACTGGGTACCAGAGGATGATCTGGCAAATCCATACTCGCTCAATTAGACCTGATTCTATGACAGTGGCAGAGACAGAGGGGACTCCCAGCAAAACACAGATGTTAGCAGGCATGACAAGGAATGGTAAAGCTCATGAGTAGGGCTTTAAAGCGGAAGAAAGAGAGGGTTACAGCAATGTTTTCACTGCATTAAAAAGCTTTTACTGATTTGAGTGCCGACTTGAGTTTACCCTATGAGTAAAGATGCTTTACAGATGCTTTAAAGATGCTTACAGTGGAGAAGTGTGGCTCAATGGTTAGAGCGGCAGACCCTGATGCAGAGGTCTAGCCCGGGACCAGGGTTCAATTCCCTGCCTCGGCGGGTCTTGGGCTCAAAAATTCCACTGACCTGATAATTCTCGCCTCGGTGCCTATTCCAATCATGGAGTACCACTCTGCAACTCTGGGCAATAGCTTGCTTAATCTCCACAACGGCCCCCACAACGCTAAGGATGCCTGGCCTCCACCTTGGGGGTGCCCAGGAGTGGACGCCTCACAGGGAAAGCCAGGATGGGTTCCACAGCGGTATTCGTACAAGCGCCTTGAGACCCTTGCGGGTGAGTAGGGGCTATACAAGTATGAATTTACATGCTTCAGAGCTCCTATAGCTTTTTAGTAGGCTCTCAGATGTTTTTATGCTGCAAAGACATCGACTTCTGATCTTTTTCAATGTTTTCCTCTCTAGACTGAATGCAACATTCTTAACTAAATGCTATCAGCTTATTGGAAATCGAGATGCCTGCATGTGTCTGAATATGATGTGTTTTAATGGCGTACCCATGGAAAGAGTGCGGTTGTAAACAGTAGAAATAACATCTATAACAACAGAGCATGAATACATAACTCCCTATTTAAGTGGGAATCTCCAGGTTTGTTGAAGACAAAATTATCTTTATTTTTGTTTTCTCTGCTGAAAATCTACTCCTCTCCAATACAAGTCAATAGGAAATTAAATTGAATATTGCCCTATTACTTGTCCTAAATCTCCCTATTAGGTGTACCCAAATGTTGATCAGCATTGTTAAGGAAGTTGTTGTAGAGAGGGGCAGAACTTTGTAAAGTTTAAAGTGCAGAGGAGACTTTCTCTCAGGATGATATCAGCCTGAGTCCGGTGTACTGCACATTGGAGTCAAGGATGTGCTTAGTTGAGTGCTCGATGTGGATTGCTGTTCGAAAGAGCCAAAACCTCTATTTATGAGCAGAGATGCAATGTAATCCATTAGGTCTAGGCACATTGCACCAAACTCAAGAGCAGAGGTATATCATAAAGCAAATGATGGGGCAAAAGGGGTAGCTAGCTACTTATTACTGATGGGTCTCTGATTACGCTTTTCCCTAATTTGAGGATCTGATCCCCCCTCACTCTGGGAATAGCAAAAGGAGTTTTGAAGATAACTACCTGGTGGTCTGACCATGTCTACAACCAGTGTTTGACATACATCCGAGATGCTGTCAGCCTTCCTTTCATTGGGGTTCTTTCATGGAACAGTCATCGCCAGATAGGCTGGCGGACCACTAACTCTAGACTGGACAGCTGAAACACTGCATATTTTGGCAAAGTGTGCACCACCTCTTATTCTTTCTATATTCTTGGATGTTACCACAAATGTATTGGGGGCATATCATACTGGTTGTAGTTCCAGTTCCAGTTTGTGATTGGAGAGTTTCATATCAGTATCAGATAGGGATTGACGCACTTTATGATTATACATTTCAAAAAAATGTTGTCACGTTTCCGCTTTCTATTGCACTGATTTTAAATATGCGCTCATAATATATTGTTGTTGTAAAGCTTTATTTCGACATCAATTAAAAAAAATAAAAAATAATTATGATCGAAATACAAGATATGCATATGGTACATCAACATACTAAAAAGATATATGCAGACAATCCATCCAGGTACTCTACTGCGCCTGTGGTGTAAAGTGCAGGTACCGTCTTCAACTGGTTAAAAAGTTAATACACATCATGTTAATAAAAACAAACATTTGATACAAAAAAAGTAGAGAAAGAGGAACTGCATAATATTCATCTTAAATAGGGTCTGGAAGCTGGTTACAACCACCCACAGGCCTGTAAAATGTTCCAACCCTTTTGGAGATAGCAGCACATAAGGTTAAAAAAACATATAAGCAAAAAGTGAATGTGCGTAACTTGTGATTTTAAAACTAGAAAGATCCACCATGAAGCACTACAATGATTTGTGGTCAGAATAGTTTAGCAGAGAGCTGTACCGATCCTGTAAAAAACTTTTGTCTAATAAGCCATGCATGACTGAGGAACTTTGCCACACAACACGCAAAAAAAGGCCTTGGCTCAGATCTAAGAATGTGCAGGGCAACCCGATAGTCCAGAGGGCCTAGTTGCCGGCACAATGGTTTCAGTCACTTAGGCCTTGGGGTGTTATATGCCGTGCATGCAAACAAAACATGGGCAACACTTTCTAACCGGGCCCTACCACATGGGCAGACCTTTTGTGTTTGATTGTGTGGGTGCCATTTCGCTGTTGTCTCACCGACAAGAAGTGTGCTGAACCAGAAATGGTTGTAGAACATCCTGTTCCGTGGGGCCTGGATAGTATCTAAAAAGGGTTTTAAGTATCTAGTCTGCCTTTGAAGATAAAATTCTGCCGTTAAGCTACCTTAATTCGGTTTACAGGTTTCTTGATGATCCACCCATTCTCAATAAAGGCATTTGAGCTCTGCTTTCGTTGGTGGATACTGCCTATCCCAGTGCGCTTGAAGCCCCAAGGCTGACATAATTTTCCTAACATTGGAAATTCAGCCTATTTTGCAGCCAGTGTCTAATTGTATCATCTCAGTAAGTGCTACAGCATAAGGAAGGAGTTTGGTGGCCCGCCTAATGCAAGCCCAAAAGAGGAGTGAACGCAACCTTGCTATGTCACCAAATGATCGCCTCCCCACATCAAGCATTAGACTGGCAAGGGGGACGTTTTAGGGCAACATCACCAGGTCCCTGAGGAACTTATACTCGGATCTACAGAGATCCTGGGTATCCTCAAATCCCCATAGCTCTGCTCCATACAATTCTGCACTAACTGCTTTGGCATCATAAACCTGGAGGGCTGGGGCCACCAGTTTGGTGTGTGAGAGGCAATGTTCCCTCCTGAGTACTCCAGCTACATACTTGTGCACCAGCAGCATCTTCGATGGGTGGGGCTTCCATGACAATTTGTCAGAAAGTCGGACACCAAGATAGTCAAATGTGCTCACCCTTTCCAGAGATATCGGACCTAGTTAAGGGCTGCTAACCAACCCCCTGTCTTCACAGAAAAATTTAACCTATTGAGCAGTCGCTGCAACCTTTCTGGGGTCGTGGACACCAGTAAGGTGTCGTCAGCAAAGAGGCGGGTTGGAACCTTTTCACCCCCTAGGTTTGCTGCATCTGCTGGGCCTTCTTGCACAAAGCTAACCACCCGTTCATATAAAGAGAGAATAAGGTGGGAGCCAAAACACAGCTCTGTCGAACTTCCCTGTTGAATGGGATGCGCTCTGTCAGCTGTCCTTTCACCCTCCCCACCATCTGACCTGGGCATAATTTCCTTCATGTAGCTAGACCAGGAGGGTAAGGATAATGTAGAGATGCCCATTTCTTTAAGCATCAGCCACAATCTGCTCCTTGGGACTAGGTCAATGGCAGTCTTTAGATCAATGACTGCCAAGTAGAGACTGCCCTTGCCGATCACCAGTACTTTCTAGAAGATAAGTAGCAAACAAAAATCCTGGTTAATTGTTTCTGTTCTTGGCCTGAAACTAGCCTGATACTGTGAAAGAATGGCATCATGTTCTACCCAGAGCTGGATCCTCTGCAGGAGGACTGTGCCAACGACCTTCTTCAGAGCATCAATCAGACTAATGGGCCTGTAATTTGAGGGGTCATCTCGGTAAAGCGGAACCACCTCTGCGCCTTTCCAGGACCCAGGAATAGCAGCCGTGGTGGCTATAGCATTTACCAGAAGAAGAATATAATGTGCCCAGTTCGGGATGTCTGCGAGAAACAAACCGCCTGGCAAACCATCTGGTCCTGCTGCCTTGGAGGGCACTACTCTGCCTATTGAGGCCTCAATCTTGGCTTGGTCAAAAAGCTCAACATCACTGTGGAACCCAAGAGAAGCGTCAAGCTCCGCAGGAGGCATAGCCTCAGTTGTTGAATAGAGGCCACAAAAGTGGTTGTACCACTCCTGGCCTTTGATGTAGTTAGGAGGCGGACGTACCCCTGACTTGCTGCCCCAAGTGACTAAAGTCCAGAATAGTTTAGCATCCTTGGACAAACTAGCTTCCTTGAGTTTCTGCTAGCGGGATTCCTCCCACTCTAGCTTTCCCTGATGCAGAGCAGCTCTGTAGGACTTATTTCCTAATCAAGGGGTAGTTCTTGTCTTTGATTGCTGCAGCTAACAATAGTCGTTTGCCTGTGCAGTCTTTAGTATACCACAAATGGGGCCCTTTTGCTGGCACACTGGACTTATTTCTCAGGATAGGCGCTAGAAAGTATGTTTGAAGTCTGTCCACGATGTGAGAGTGGACCAGAGGAACATCAGCAAACCCACTTGGGCTAGAGTCCTGAAGCTCAAGTGTGCCAGCAGCCAGGTCATGATGTATACCCACAATCTTAGATTCTTGCAGGTCTACCTTCCGCCATTTTAAAAACCTGTTACAGTTCGAGGAGATGATCTCTCTGATGGTAATTAGGGGAAACGTGTTCATTAAATGATGAGGAACTTCCTACTAAGAATTCATAGTTAGGCAGAGAGGTTGTGGTTGCTTTCTGTGGTGGTGCCCATGCACATGTCAATCAGGTCCCCCCAAAGCCTCACATTGACGAGAATATAATCAATGGGAGATTGGCAGCTAGTTCTATTATACATATACGTGATCTGTCCATCCGATGACGTTCTGCCATTAACTGCCCTCAAACCGAACTCTACAGCGAGGGCCTTGAGTTGGGAGCACAGGTTGTGTCCATCTTTTAACAGGGGGGAGATTTAGTGGGGGGGGAAACCCATTTGATATTGTCATCCTCGATTCCCAGCAGATCATCAGTATCCAACGGCTCAAATGTACAATTAAAATCTCCTGCTACCATAATTTAGAGCATATTATATCTCTAGTCACCGATTTTTGGGGCTGACTTCCCCAAATACTCTTGTTATTACAAGTTCCAAACTGAATACTTTCCATCCATGAACTTGGAAATACCTTTCATACCGACGGGTGGATTCTAAATGGCTGTTTGGCCTTTAGATGTTCATGGAATACACATTATTATGCTAAGTAATTCAAATTGTATGATATACATCAACTTGAGCGCATACAGCAAGCATAACTGACTGGATTTTGGAATAGTGGTTGTGACCCTTGTCCCTTTTTTTTATCTCTCATTCTTTCTAAGATTGTACTGAATATAGAGCATCTACCTGCATAATATTTAATAACTATTTTAAATAGATGACTTGTACTCAAATAAACAAGTGAGAAACAAATCACAAGCACTTCGTCACATAAGTATTTGTTTATTATAATCAACAATTCAATAGATTATGGTTGGCCCGTCTTTCCTCTCTTTTGAATGTATATGTATGCTATATCTGCATATTAACATTTTTCTCAAAGATTATAAGGGAGTGACTGGGGTTATACTCAGGAGACTTAATGCTATCTTGCAAAGTGGCTGTAAGTGGTAAATGTTTTTGTCCTTGGGTTCGGAGTATGGTTTCTCTTTATGTGATATTTTCATTATCATGTCATATGTAATGTATTGTTAGTTGCTGTTGAATATTACACTTATACGTAGCAATTATTTTGCATCTATGTACTGTACATTTAATTATGTTACAGCCCTGAAGAAGTCCAGTCGTTCGAGGAAACGTATTGGCTGTTTTGTGCTGTAACCATTGAATGTTCCTACAAATGAAAATAAACCGAAGAATGGGAAAATATTTGAAATTTGATATCTCTCGGGGTACACCACTGGTTGTGTTATTAGTACATCTGACCATATGGTCCTATCCCTGTGCAGCTGGTGCTTATAGTGAGTGCACACAGCCTTGTAACATATAGATCTCTTTGATGTACACTGTGAACGAGTAGGGGGTGCGGTTTTCACGGGTCACTGTCCCGTTCATTTGTTGCTTTACCATATGTTGTATGTTTTTTCTAACGTACCTTTGTGCTTTTGGGCTGTCTTTATGTCTACTGTTTAAAATTTTGGGGATACAGTTATCCCTTGTGCAAAACATAGTCTTTGTATCCCAAACGCAACAATAAAATAATTTCAAACTCAATGCATCTATAGCATCCCGGAAGTCCGATTTTGTTCACGTATGTGTTAGTGTTGCAATTGTGCGATGTCATCAAACCCAGGCTTAAAATTCTAAAGTGAAGCCTCCTAAAAATGTAATCTTAATCAGAACTTGAATGTATTGATATTGCAGTATTCAGGTTGGGAAGAAAACAAAATGCTGAATTCATATGTACCTTTAGCGGGAGGCTTGCAAAACCTGTCCTCATTGTCCAAGCAGCACTTCTGAACCAGATGGCAGCCTTCATCCTTCTCACAGTACAAATCCACAAATGGATCTTTAACATGGACTCTCTCGCCTGGACACACTCCAGGCCTCTCTGTCAGAACCCAAAAGCAATAAGAGCCATGCGTCAGTACATTTATAGTTCACAGTTGTTTTATATGGACACATTTCTTGTGCAACAGACACTGCATTCTCTACCCTGTAAGTCAGCATCAGGAGGTGGGAGCCAGTGAATGAGAAAACTGTTCCTTTCAAACAGAGGTGGCATTGCCTCACAATAACTTGCACTCTCAACCCCCCAACGAAGTCAATGCCCCACCCATAGCTCTCAACTAAAATTCTAATAAGGGTCTCCAGCCTTTATGCTGGTCCAACTTGAACCTTAGATCCGCATGGCCTACGTCCGCATCCCCTTCCTCGCTCAAAGAGTCAACATCCCTTAATCCCTCTCCTGGACATAATACACATCCATATAAGTATTTGACTACATAGTTATGGATCTCTGTCTATCATGCTCACTTAAATCACAACCTATAAATATGAATTTATAGAAATGATGTGTAAATGTTCAATATTCAATATCATTTTATTTCACAGTCAGTAATACATAAATCAATCAAATTAAATAATAAAAACATACCGTATCTTTCTTTCTCTCTCTCTCTCCATATATGTATATATATATATATATATATATATATATATATATATATATATATATATATATATATTTTTTTTTTTTTTTTTCTGCACTGAATAAATAAGAAAATAAACTTTACTGGTCCGTGTCCGAGTGGTGCTTACCCTGGCTGGGTGTTACTTCGGAGCTAGGTGAGACGGCGGAATGCACAATATATATATATATATATATATATATATATATATATATATATATATATATATATATATATACCTGAGTGGGTCTGCAGCTGCTTATTAGGGAAGCACTTTGCGGAGCAGGTAGTGATTTGTTATTTACGAGAGCGACTTTGTGAGACATCTGTTGGGATTTAAGAACTTGGTGAAGTACATTTGACAGCTGCGACCCACATGGGGAGGAAACAGACTACCAGTCCCACGATACTTTGAGGCAGATGAGAGTAATTAACAAGAACTATTAAAGGGGATGTACTGGCGGTCTTCGTTTGTCGTCATTTGTGAAAACTGCCCACAAAGAAGGGCGTAATGCAGGTCATTTTAAAGAGGATTTTGTCCATGCTTGTCATTCTTGTTCAATACAGCGTTTGAACCAACCTGTGTGTGCGATCTCATTTAAGGGGCAACTCTTTTTCTGTTTATTATATACTAGCAGCCCGTCCCAACGTTGTCCGGGTATGAATTGCTGCCGGCCAGAAGTATATTGTTTTGGAGGATTTCGTTTTTATAGCATTTCTTATCTGAGACAGGCCTGTGAAACGCCCCGATTTACAGTGCACTGCTGATGCACTTAAGAGTGCGCGTTCAGTAGTGTGTGAACTCGAGTTTCCCTACTTTATTTTTCCTTGCAATATTATATAGCGCGAACTCGACAACATGGCAAGAGCACAATTTACATTACAGAAGAGCACATTCATTTGTGGTAGGCACGGGGAGACACAGCGATTTGCCTGGAATCACAGGATGTTGAGCTGATGCCGAGATTCGAACGTAGTTCCCCAGCTCTAAAGTTCGCAATTCTAGAACTTGTGGCGGGAGGTGTGTCTAAAAGTGTATGTCGGTGCTGGCCATGAATGAGAGATACCTGTGCATTTTTCAAATGGGTGGTGAAAAAATATGAGTATGTTGCTGGAGATGTGGGCCGCCGTGCCGCCAATGTACTTACCGGGGGAGGGTAAACACCCATTATCCCGCAAATTTCTTTCCGCATACCATCACTCCGCATACTTTCATTACGAAAGTACCATGACTCCGCATTGCCATTATAACGCATGGCATTACATTTTATATGCTTTTACCACACATATATTTACAATGAAATTCGTTGTAAATGCATGAATGGTAAAAGCATGTTTTTTTTAAATGTTTGGCTAAGGTAAGTATGGGTATATGGGTATATGTTTTGGGGAACTGAGGTATATGTTTTGGGGTGTTTGGTTATTTTAAGGGTTCAGATATAGTGATGGGGTACAGGGGTAGTTTTAGGGTTTAGGGATAGGTATGGGTTTTGGTTACAGGGGTATTTTTAGGGTTCAGGGCTAGGTTTGGGTTTTGGGGTATATGGGTATGTTTAGGGTTCAGGGCTTGGTTTGGGTTTTGGGGTACAGGGGTTTTTTAGGGTTCGGGGGTAGGTTTGGGTTTTGGGGTACAGTGGTATTTTTAGGGTTCAGGGCAAGGTTTGGGTTTTGGGGTACAGGGGTATTTTTAGGGTTCAGGGGTAGGTTTGGGTTTTGAGGTACAGGGGTATTTATAGGGGTCAGGGCTAGGTTTGGGTTTTGGGGTACAGGGGTATTTTTAGGGTTTAGGGATAGGTTAGAGCTGGGGAGCTACGTTCGAATCAGCTCAACATCCTGTGATTCCAGGCATATCGCTTTGTCTCCCCATGCCTACCACAAATGAATGTGTTCTTCTGTAATGTAAATTGTGCTAATGCCATGTTGTCGAGTTCGCGCTTTATAATATTGCAAGGAAAAATAAAGTAGGGAAACTCGAGTTCACACACTACTGAACGCACACTCTTAAGTGCATCAGCAGTGGACTGTGAATCGGGCGTTTCACAGGGCTTTCACAGATAAGAAATGCTATCAAAATGATTTCCTATAAAACAATATACTACTGGCCGGCAGCAATTCATACCCGGACAACGTCGGGACGGGCTGCTATACTAATATAATAAAGAGAGAGCCCAAACCTTTGAGGCGGGTAATCTCAGGAACCACAGCACCAATCACAACACCCAATACAGCGTTGGAAAGGGCAGTTGCAGCAGAAGGACATAGGCTATGCGGACACCCACCATATACATTTAAAAGGTAAAAGAACCGTGCCAGCAAAGTAGTCCCTTGTGGGAGTGTCTTTGTTGTGCTGTGGGCGTGTGCTGGGGGCGTGTGGAACGTACCGCCCTTCATGCCATGTCTCATATCTTGTGCTAATCCCACCCTGCTCCCTTTAAATACCCCTGCACCCCATAATCATAACCAACCCTTACTCCTTAAAATACCCCAACACCCTTAAACACTAACCCATCTTAACCCTATAAATATACCCTCTACCCCAAAACTCAAACCTATCCCTAAACCCTAAAAATACCCCCAAACCAAAACCTAGCCCTGAACCCTATAAATACCATTGTACCTCAAAACCCAAACTACCCCTGAACCCTAAAAATACCCCTGTACCCCAAAACCCAAACCTAGCCCTGAACCCTAAAAATACCACTGCACCCCACAACCCAAACCTACCCCTGAACCCTAAAAAAACCTCTGTACCCCAAAACCCAAACCTAGCCCTGAACCCTTAAAATACCCCTGTACCCCAAAACCCAAACCTACCCCTGAGCCCTAAAAATGCCCCTGTACCCCAAAACCCAAACCTAGCCCTGAACCCTAAAAATAACCCTGTACCCCAAAACCCAAACCTACCCCTGAATCCAAAAAAATCCCTGTACCCCAAATCTTAAACCTAGCCCTGAACCCTAAAAATACCCCTGTACCACAAAACCCAAATCAAGCCCTGAACCCTTAAAATACCCCTGTACCCCAAAGTGCAAACCTACCCCTGAACCCTAACAATGCCCCTTACCCCAAAACCCAAACCTAGCCGTGAACCCTAAAAATACCCCTGTACCCCAAAACCCCTACCTATCCATAAACCCTAAAACTACCCCTGTACCCCATAACCCAAAACTATATCTGAACCCTTAAAATACCCAAACACCCCAAAACATATACCTCAGTACCCCAAAACATATACCCCTATACCCATACTTACCTTATCCAAACATTTGAAAAAAACATGCTTTTACCACTCATGCATTTACAACGAATTTCGTTGTAAATGTATGCGTGGTAAAAGCATATAAAATGTAATGCCATGCGTTATAATGGCATTGCGGAGTCATGGTACTTTCGTAATGAAAGTATGCGGAATGATGGTATGCGGAAAGAATGGGTGTTTACCCTCCCCTGGTAAGTACATTGGTGGTACTGCGGCCCACATCTCCAGCAACATACTCATATTTTTTCACCACCCATTTGAAAAATGCACAGGTATCTCTCATTCATGGCCAGCACCGACATACACTTTTAGACACACCTCCTGCCACAAATTCTAGAATTGCGAACTTTAGAGCTGGGGAGCTACGTTCGAATCTCTGCGTCAGCTTAACATCCTGTGTTTCCAGGCAAATCACTTTGTCTCGCGTGCCTACCACAAATGAATGTGTTCTGTAATGTAAATTGTGCTCATGCCATGTTGTCGAGTTCGCGCTATATAATATTGCAAGGAAAAATAAAGTAGGGAAATTCGAGTTCACACACTACTGAACGCGCACTCTTAAGTGCATCAGCAGTGCACTGTGAATGGGAGCGTTTCACAGACCTGTCACAGATAAGAAATGCTATCAAAACGAAATCCTACAAAACAATATACTACTGGCAGGCAGCAATTCATACCCGGACAACGTCGGGACGAGCTGCTAGTATTTTATATATTGAACAACACTCCTCCATCAAGTAGCGCATTGAGCCAACCAGCCGGTATGTAAGCTAAAATTCAATTTATTTTAATCAAGGCATAATACTGCATAACGCGTTTCAACCCTCCCGTGTCTTAGTCATATGCAAATGCAGGGTAGTTATTCATTCGTCTTTTAAGGCACATGGTAAACAGATATTGAGGATGACTTCATTTTAAGTGAGTTCTAATTAATACCTGTTGTGTTTTTAAATTCCTTAGTTTAGAAGCAAATGCAGTCCGCAGTATCTCAAGCATGTACAGTTTTCATTTTTAAATGGTTCAGAGATATTCTCGCATTTTCATTGTCACTTCACTTCAGTAAATAACCATCACAGACTACATTATCTATTGTGTTTGTGTCAGTCAATTACTTACATACATTGCCTCAAAGAAATCAATTTCAGATAGGGCTGGTAAACAAATGTCCTGCCACTCACGAAAGACGACACCTCTGCCTTCAAGTTTAAAAAAAATATATATATATATATATATCCTACGTAAAAGTTCTCCCAACTTCAAAGAGCCAGCATACAGGTAGGTTCAGTAATTTTGTTTTTATTTTCAGGAAAACAGCGTGGAATGATGAAAACAAAGTCCATGCAATGTACAAGCCTGACGTGTTTCATGCTCCCCTGAGCATTTCTTCAGAGGCTTCTGTAAACTCTGTGTGGAGCTTTCAGAGTATTTCAATGATAGCACCTGCTCCAGTGGGCGTTGGCGCCCCCAGGGCCTGCTGGTGCTAGTAGTTCAATAAATCATGCTGCAGTGAGCTGCTGCCAGAGTGAAATAATACTTCGAAATTAAAACCGGAGTGGGTCTGGAAAATGTTCAATTTACTCTGCACTGCAAATAACATCCTGAAAAACGACCTTGCCTGCCAATTCCTGCTGTATGCCATGTGACTGCAGCTTGGACCACTTCCATGTGGTAGGGCTCTTCCGCGATCGGGACCGGCCGGTAAACAAATCCAACGTAAAAGTTGTCCCAACTTCAAAGAGCCAGCATACAGGTAGGTTCAGTAATTTTTTTTTTTTCAGGAAAACAGCGTAGAATGATGAAAACAAAGTCCATACAATTTGAGTGCCGGATGATTTCCTTGGGAATGAATGGATATCCTATTTTGAATATATATATATATGTATGTATATTTGTTTTGCTTGTTAGAGGAATGAAAATAAGTAATTAAATATATTAAAAATGTAAATAAAAAAAATATTATATGCATACATATATCTATAACTTAATGGTTATATCCATATATAAGTAGATTAGTACATCAATAAAATGTAAGATGATTAGTGTATGCTTATGGATTTACTTTCCTGTAATAACACATATCTGTCACAATGTGTAAATATGATTATAGCAATCACATAGGTAAAAGTGCTCCACTGTTGAAATATTGGGAGTCAAATATAAAAAAAAAAATAATAAATACACTTTTAAAAAACTTCAATGTACAGCCAAATCGGTAAGTCTGTGTTGAAAAATATGTATCCATGCATGTACATATGGGACTTTATCCAGTACAATTTTATATCTCATAATTATCCATGTTTATCATGTCAAATTATCTATGTATGTGTAACTCTTTTGTGTGGAGATGTATCTACATATTGGCTTCTTTCTCTCCAGCTGCTGAAAAAAATCAACTCGTATCTTTGATACCTTAATTATCCAAGATGACAGATAATGTACCTCCAGGTGGGAGGCTGAGACTATGAGCACTGGGAGGAAAAAATAAGGGGAGAGGATGTGGTGTAAAAGCCTGAGCTGCCTAGTTCGGAGCTGGGGAGACAGGTTCGAGTGTCGGTGTTGGCTCAACAACCTGTGATTCTGGCCAAATCACTTAATCCCCCTGTGCTTAAAAACAAAGAAATATGATGTATCCCTGTCTAAATGTACCTGGTGCTCACGTAAAGCGCTCCCATACCTTCGGGTCGGCTGCGCGTTATCAAAACTGCAAAACTGACCCTTCAAATAAGAGAGGCTTTCAACGTTATGACGTCACCCCCAGTACAGATACTAACTTCTCTCACAAAGACTCGCCTCCCGCTCACAGTCACTGTCCGGTGTCCACCTGTCTCCGAAAGTCTCCTCGGCCTCCTCTCACCGTCCTCTGAGCTCACCTGGAACCCCCAAAAGGTTTTGAGGAGCTGACACGTCAGCTATGAGGCTTTGACAATCACTATACTCACCTCTACTCCCACCCCACCCTCCCCTTGCCGTAAGTGGCACAGTACTCACCTCCCCGTGCCGCGTGCAGCCCGCAGAGGGCGAGGGCCGCTGCCAGCAGCAAGAAGGATGTGCTGCACCCTGGTTTCATGGTGACGCTGTGATCCGTTTGACTGCAGGCCTCACCGAGTCTGGGCTTTTATGCCCTCGCCAAAGGCACCGCCGGGTGGGTTTGGCATGGGAAACAACAGGTTGAGTTTGTTTGGCCTTTCCTGGTTGGGTATTTCACAATCCACCCATGTGTTTTTGCCATGGGAGCATTTCCTGTTTGGCCGTACATATCCTCCTTGGGATGTGCCAGTGAGCCACAGACTATCGAGTCTGTTTCCCACTTGCCTCAAAATGGTGCAGTGTACAAAGTTGGGTTGTTCTGCAAAAATCCAAAAGGTGTAAGTTCCAAACGGCTTTTTTTGGCCATACAGGGCAAATGCTGGTATTGGAGCAGTGGTCGAAGTGGGTGGGATCGGAAGGGCAAGGCATGCCCCTACTTCTTTAATTCAAAAGATTCTGTTCCCCTACTTTTATATTTTTAAAAATGCATACCAGTGCGGCAGAAATAGCGATGGCCTACAGATAAGGCTGGGCGTTTGTGTCCGTCTGGGGACGGGTGGGTGGTCAGAGAAGTAAAAGGACTCTGTCTTTTCCTTCTTCCCTGGGAAGACAAGGACAGTGTCCACTTCTGCTCTGCCATCGGCAGTCCCCCCCTCCTTGCTTTCATCCATCTATTCCCTCTCTTTCTTTCTAGCTCCTCCTCACTTTCTGAAAACTGTGACTTCAAGAAACAGTTCTCACCTCCTCTTTCCTCCTTTCGTTTATTTGTTCCCCTTTGTAATGGATCCAAAAATGAAAAAAATATTTTGCTGTAAATGTCGTCTTTTCTGACATTTTCTATTCCAAAGTGCAGCCTCGGAAATAAAGGTTAAAAATATGAAAAATAAATAACTAACTAAATAAAACAAGACATAGTGGTTGTAAATTGGCCAGATTGATTTTATTCACACCCAAACACATTAGCATCACTTTTACAGAGTTTGCCAATGAAGCGCTACTTTTGTTTTCTTGTTTTCCCTGGATGGGGAAGTGCACCAATCCTGGAGGTACTGCAATGCCTGATTGATGGGTGGATTGGAAAACAAAATGTGTACCGCGGCCCTGTGTTCACGGATGTGGTCTTTTTAAACCATACTGCTTACGTTTTCTAAGGATATAAGCAATGAACATTGAAATGGGTCCATTCAGGGCCCTGTAGTCATGTCCCTAACTTTTAAAGCAAAAGCACTCACTGATTTCTGAATAGTGAGTGTAAAAGCATTAAGGTAACGGTGTTGTTCCTGCTGACATTTCAGGTTTTACTTAATCTTGCATTCCTTGAGTGTTTGCTTTTTCCAGGATGTTGTTACTTTGTTTTTAAAAAAACAAAAACAACAAGTGATGGACTGAATGTGGATCAATGTCACACACTCCCCCAGTCAAAAGATCTGGGCCCAAATCCATCGTTTTTTTGCACTCCACACCACCCTGGGTTAGACAATGGCGATATGCAAATCAGCTCTGACCCTGTTGCCCCATGGGAACAGTCCAGTCCGAACTACAAAAGCCATGTCCTTCCCAGAACGGAATCAAGCATCCGAGGACCGGACCGGTTTCGAGGTAACACCTCTCATCAGCCCGGCTAGCTTAACTCCAAGTGGTGTGGAGTGCCTGGGACCCACGTCTGGGCATCCCCAGCGCACTTAGGGCAGCAATTGCAAAAACAACAAGTGATGGACTGAATGTGGATCAATGTCACACACTCCCCCAGTCAAAAGATCTGGGCCCAAATCCATCGTTTTTTTGCACTCCACACCACCCTGGGTTAGACAATGGCGATATGCAAATCAGCTCTGACCCTGTTGCCCCATGGGAACAGTCCAGTCCGAACTACAAAAGCCATGTCCTTCCCAGAACGGAATCAAGCATCCGAGGACCGGACCGGTTTCGAGGTAACACCTCTCATCAGCCCGGCTAGCTTAACTCCAAGTGGTGTGGAGTGCCTGGGACCCACGTCTGGGCATCCCCAGCGCACTTAGGGCGGCAATTGCAAAAACAACAAGTGATGGACTGAATGTGGATCAATGTCACACACTCCCCCAGTCATAAGATCTGGGCCCAAATCCATCGTTTTTTTGCACTCCACACCACCCTGGGTTAGACAATAGCGATATGCAAATCAGCTCTGACCCTGTTGCCCCATGGGAACAGTCCAGTCCGAACTAAAAAAGCCATGTCCTTCCCAGAACGGAATCAAGCATCCGAGGACCGGACCGGTTTCGAGGTAACACCTCTCATCAGCCCGGCTAGCTTAACTCCAAGTGGTGTGGAGTGCCTGGGACCCACGTCTGGGCATCCCCAGCGCACTTAGGGCGGCAATTGCAAAAACAACAAGTGATGGACTGAATGTGGATCAATGTCACACACTCCCCCAGTCAAAAGATCTGGGCCCAAATCCATCGTTTTTTTGCATTCCACACCACCCTGGGTTAGACAATGGCGATATGCAAATCAGCTCTGACCCTGTTGCCCCATGGGAACAGTCCAGTCCGAACTACAAAAGCCATGTCCTTCCCAGAACGGAATCAAGCATCCGAGGACCGGACCGGTTTCGAGGTAACACCTCTCATCAGCCCGGCTAGCTTAACTCCAAGTGGTGTGGAGTGCCTGGGACCCACGTCTGGGCATCCCCAGCGCACTTAGGGCGGCAATTGCAAAAACAACAAGTGATGGACTGAATGTGGATCAATGTCACACACTCCCCCAGTCAATAGATCTGGGCCCAAATCCATCGTTTTTTTGCACTCCACACCACCCTGGGTTAGACAATGGCGATATGCAAATCAGCTCTGACCCTGTTGCCCCATGGGAACAGTCCAGTCCGAACTACAAAAGCCATGTCCTTCCCAGAACGGAATCAAGCATCCGAGGACCGGACCGGTTTCGAGGTAACACCTCTCATCAGCCCGGCTAGCTTAACTCCAAGGGGTGTGGAGTGCCTGTCTGGGCATCCCCAACGCACTTAGGGTGGCAATTGCAAAAACAACAAGTGATGGACTGAATGTGGATCAATGTCACACACTCCCCCAGTCAAAAGATCTGGGCCCAAATCCATCGTTTTTTTGCACTCCACACCACCCTGGGTTAGACAATGGCGATATGCAAATCAGCTCTGACCCTGTTGCCCCATGGGAATAGTCCAGTCCGAACTACAAAAGCCATGTCCTTCCCAGAACGGAATCAAGCATCCGAGGACCGGACCGGTTTCGAGGTAACACCTCTCATCAGCCCGGCTAGCTTAACTCCAAGTGGTGTGGAGTGCCTGGGACCCACGTCTGGGCATCCCCAGTGCACTTAGGGCGGCAATTGCAAAAACAACAAGTGATGGACTGAATGTGGATCAATGTCACACACTCCCCCAGTCAAAAGATCTGGGCCCAAATCCATCGTTTTTTTGCACTCCACACCACCCTGGGTTAGACAATGGCGATATGCAAATCAGCTCTGACCCTGTTGCCCCATGGGAACAGTCCAGTCCGAACTACAAAAGCCATGTCCTTCCCAGAACGGAATCAAGCATCCGAGGACCGGACCGGTTTCGAGGTAACACCTCTCATCAGCCCAGCTAGCTTAACTCCAAGTGGTGTGGAGTGCCTGGGACCCACGTCTGGGCATCCCCAGCGCACTTAGGGCGGCAATTGCAAAAACAACAAGTGATGGACTGAATGTGGATCAATGTCACACACTCCCCCAGTCAAAAGATCTGGGCCCAAATCCATCGTTTTTTTGCACTCCACACCACCCTGGGTTAGACAATGGCGATATGCAAATCAGCTCTGACCCTGTTGCCCCATGGGAACAGTCCAGTCCGAACTACAAAAGCCATGTCCTTCCCAGAACGGAATCAAGCATCCGAGGACCGGACCGGTTTCGAGGTAACACCTCTGATCAGCCCGGCTAGCTTAACTCCAAGTGGTGTGGAGTGCCTGGGACCCACGTCTGGGCATCCCCAGCGCACTTAGGGCGGCAATTGCAAAAACAACAAGTGATGGGCTGAATGTGGATCAATGTCACACACTCCCCCAGTCAAAAGATCTGGGCCCAAATCCATCGTTTTTTTGCACTCCACACCACCCTGGGTTAGACAATGGCGATATGCAAATCAGCTCTGACCCTGTTGCCCCATGGGAACAGTCCAGTCCGAACTACAAAAGCCATGTCCTTCCCAGAACGGAATCAAGCATCCGAGGACCGGACCGGTTTCGAGGTAACACCTCTCATCAGCCCGGCTAGCTTAACTCCAAGTGGTGTGGAGTGCCTGGGACCCACGTCTGGGCATCCCCAGCGCACTTAGGGCGGCAATTGCAAAAACAACAAGTGATGGACTGAATGTGGATCAATGTCACACACTCCCCCAGTCAAAAGATCTGGGCCCAAATCCATCGTTTTTTTGCACTCCACACCACCCTGGGTTAGACAATGGCGATATGCAAATCAGCTCTGACCCTGTTGCCCCATGGGAACAGTCCAGTCCGAACTACAAAAGCCATGTCCTTCCCAGAACGGAATCAAGCATCCGAGGACCGGACCGGTTTCGAGGTAACACCTCTCATCAGCCCGGCTAGCTTAACTCCAAGTGGTGTGGAGTGCCTGGGACCCACGTCTGGGCATCCCCAGCGCACTTAGGGCGGCAATTGCAAAAACAACAAGTGATGGGCTGAATGTGGATCAATGTCACACACTCCCCCAGTCAAAAGATCTGGGCCCAAATCCATCGTTTTTTTGCACTCCACACCACCCTGGGTTAGACAATGGCGATATGCAAATCAGCTCTGACCCTGTTGCCCCATGGGAACAGTCCAGTCCGAACTACAAAAGCCATGTCCTTCCCAGAACGGAATCAAGCATCCGAGGACCGGACCGGTTTCGAGGTAACACCTCTCATCAGCCCGGCTAGCTTAACTCCAAGTGGTGTGGAGTGCCTGGGACCCACGTCTGGGCATCCCCAGCGCACTTAGGGCGGCAATTGCAAAAACAACAAGTGATGGACTGAATGTGGATCAATGTCACACACTCCCCCAGTCAAAAGATCTGGGCCCAAATCCATCGTTTTTTTGCACTCCACACCACCCTGGGTTAGACAATGGCGATATGCAAATCAGCTCTGACCCTGTTGCCCCATGGGAACAGTCCAGTCCGAACTACAAAAGCCATGTCCTTCCCAGAACGGAATCAAGCATCCGAGGACCGGACCGGTTTCGAGGTAACACCTCTCATCAGCCCGGCTAGCTTAACTCCAAGTGGTGTGGAGTGCCTGGGACCCACGTCTGGGCATCCCCAGCGCACTTAGGGCGGCAATTGCAAAAACAACAAGTGATGGACTGAATGTGGATCAATGTCACACACTCCCCCAGTCAAAAGATCTGGGCCCAAATCCATCGTTTTTTTGCACTCCACACCACCCTGGGTTAGACAATGGCGATATGCAAATCAGCTCTGACCCTGTTGCCCCATGGGAACAGTCCAGTCCGAACTACAAAAGCCATGTCCTTCCCAGAACGGAATCAAGCATCCGAGGACCGGACCGGTTTCGAGGTAACACCTCTCATCAGCCCAGCTAGCTTAACTCCAAGTGGTGTGGAGTGCCTGGGACCCACGTCTGGGCATCCCCAGCGCACTTAGGGCGGCAATTGCAAAAACAACAAGTGATGGACTGAATGTGGATCAATGTCACACACTCCCCCAGTCAAAAGATCTGGGCCCAAATCCATCGTTTTTTTGCACTCCGCACCACCCTGGGTTAGACAATGGCGATATGCAAATCAGCTCTGACCCTGTTGCCCCATGGGAACAGTCCAGTCGGAACTACAAAAGCCATGTCCTTCCCAGAACGGAATCAAGCATCCGAGGACCGGACCGGTTTCGAGGTAACACCTCTCATCAGCCCGGCTAGCTTAACTCCAAGTGGTGTGGAGTGCCTGGGACCCACGTCTGGGCATCCCCAGCGCACTTAGGGCAGCAATTGCAAAAACAACAAGTGATGGACTGAATGTGGATCAATGTCACACACTCCCCCAGTCAAAAGATCTGGGCCCAAATCCATCGTTTTTTTGCACTCCACACCACCCTGGGTTAGACAATGGCGATATGCAAATCAGCTCTGACCCTGTTGCCCCATGGGAACAGTCCAGTCCGAACTACAAAAGCCATGTCCTTCCCAGAACGGAATCAAGCATCCGAGGACCGGACTGGTTTCGAGGTAACACCTCTCATCAGTCCGGCTAGCTTAACTCCAAGTGGTGTGGAGTGCCTGGGACCCACGTCTGGGCATCCCCAGCGCACTTAGGGCGGCAATTGCAAAAACAACAAGTGATGGACTGAATGTGGATCAATGTCACACACTCCCCCAGTCAAAAGATCTGGGCCCAAATCCATCGTTTTTTTGCACTCCACACCACCCTGGGTTAGACAATAGCGATATGCAAATCAGCTCTGACCCTGTTGCCCCATGGGAACAGTCCAGTCCGAACTAAAAAAGCCATGTCCTTCCCAGAACGGAATCAAGCATCCGAGGACCGGACCGGTTTCGAGGTAACACCTCTCATCAGCCCGGCTAGCTTAACTCCAAGTGGTGTGGAGTGCCTGGGACCCACGTCTGGGCATCCCCAGCGCACTTAGGGCGGCAATTGCAAAAACAACAAGTGATGGACTGAATGTGGATCAATGTCACACACTCCCCCAGTCAAAATATCTGGGCCCAAATCCATCGTTTTTTTGCATTCCACACCACCCTGGGTTAGACAATGGCGATATGCAAATCAGCTCTGACCCTGTTGCCCCATGGGAACAGTCCAGTCCGAACTACAAAAGCCATGTCCTTCCCAGAACGGAATCAAGCATCCGAGGACCGGACCGGTTTCGAGGTAACACCTCTCATCAGCCCGGCTAGCTTAACTCCAAGTGGTGTGGAGTGCCTGGGACCCACGTCTGGGCATCCCCAGCGCACTTAGGGCGGCAATTGCAAAAACAACAAGTGATGGACTGAATGTGGATCAATGTCACACACTCCCCCAGTCAATAGATCTGGGCCCAAATCCATCGTTTTTTTGCACTCCACACCACCCTGGGTTAGACAATAGCGATATGCAAATCAGCTCTGACCCTGTTGCCCCATGGGAACAGTCCAGTCCGAACTACAAAAGCCATGTCCTTCCCAGAACGGAATCAAGCATCCGAGGACCGGACCGGTTTCGAGGTAACACCTCTCATCAGCCCGGCTAGCTTAACTCCAAGTGGTGTGGAGTGCCTGTCTGGGCATCCCCAACGCACTTAGGGCGGCAATTGCAAAAACAACAATGATGGACTGAATGTGGATCAATGTCACACACTCCCCCAGTCAAAAGATCTGGGCCCAAATCCATCGTTTTTTTGCACTCCACACCACCCTGGGTTAGACAATGGCGATATGCAAATCAGCTCTGACCCTGTTGCCCCATGGGAACAGTCCAGTCCGAACTACAAAAGCCATGTCCTTCCCAGAACGGAATCAAGCATCCGAGGACCGGACCGGTTTCGAGGTAACACCTCTCATCAGCCCGGCTAGCTTAACTCCAAGTGGTGTGGAGTGCCTGGGACCCACGTCTGGGCATCCCCAGTGCACTTAGGGCGGCAATTGCAAAAACAACAAGTGATGGACTGAATGTGGATCAATGTCACACACTCCCCCAGTCAAAAGATCTGGGCCCAAATCCATCGTTTTTTTGCACTCCACACCACCCTGGGTTAGACAATGGCGATATGCAAATCAGCTCTGACCCTGTTGCCCCATGGGAACAGTCCAGTCCGAACTACAAAAGCCATGTCCTTCCCAGAACGGAATCAAGCATCCGAGGACCGGACCGGTTTCGAGGTAACACCTCTCATCAGCCCGGCTAGCTTAACTCCAAGTGGTGTGGAGTGCCTGGGACCCACGTCTGGGCATCCCCAGCGCACTTAGGGCGGCAATTGCAAAAACAACAAGTGATGGACTGAATGTGGATCAATGTCACACACTCCCCCAGTCAAAAGATCTGGGCCCAAATCCATCGTTTTTTTGCACTCCACACCACCCTGGGTTAGACAATGGCGATATGCAAATCAGCTCTGACCCTGTTGCCCCATGGGAACAGTCCAGTCCGAACTACAAAAGCCATGTCCTTCCCAGAACGGAATCAAGCATCCGAGGACCGGACCGGTTTCGAGGTAACACCTCTCATCAGCCCGGCTAGCTTAACTCCAAGTGGTGTGGAGTGCCTGGGACCCACGTCTGGGCATCCCCAGCGCACTTAGGGCGGCAATTGCAAAAACAACAAGTGATGGACTGAATGTGGATCAATGTCACACACTCCCCCAGTCAAAAGATCTGGGCCCAAATCCATCGTTTTTTTGCACTCCACACCACCCTGGGTTAGACAATGGCGATATGCAAATCAGCTCTGACCCTGTTGCCCCATGGGAACAGTCCAGTCCGAACTACAAAAGCCATGTCCTTCCCAGAACGGAATCAAGCATCCGAGGACCGGACCGGTTTCGAGGTAACACCTCTCATCAGCCCGGCTAGCTTAACTCCAAGTGGTGTGGAGTGCCTGGGACCCACGTCTGGGCATCCCCAGCGCACTTAGGGCGGCAATTGCAAAAACAACAAGTGATGGACTGAATGTGGATCAATGTCACACACTCCCCCAGTCAAAAGATCTGGGCCAAAATCCATAGTTTTTTTGCACTCCACACCACCCTGGGTTAGACAATGGCGATATGCAAATCAGCTCTGACCCTGTTGCCCCATGGGAACAGTCCAGTCCGAACTACAAAAGCCATGTCCTTCCCAGAACGGAATCAAGCATCCGAGGACCGGACCGGTTTCGAGGTAACATCTCTCATCAGCCCGGCTAGCTTAACTCCAAGTGATGTGGAGTGCCTGGGACCCACGTCTGGGCATCCCCAGCGCACTTAGGGCGGCAATTGCAAAAACAACAAGTGATGGACTGAATGTGGATCAATGTCACACACTCCCCCAGTCAAAAGATCTGGGCCCAAATCCATCGTTTTTTTGCACTCCACACCACCCTGGGTTAGACAATGGCGATATGCAAATCAGCTCTGACCCTGTTGCCCCATGGGAACAGTCCAGTCCGAACTACAAAAGCCATGTCCTTCCCAGAACGGAATCAAGCATCCGAGGACCGGACCGGTTTCGAGGTAACACCTCTCATCAGCCCGGCTAGCTTAACTCCAAGTGGTGTGGAGTGCCTGGGACCCACGTCTGGGCATCCCCAGCGCACTTAGGGCGGCAATTGCAAAAACAACAAGTGATGGACTGAATGTGGATCAATGTCACACACTCCCCCAGTCAAAAGATCTGGGCCCAAATCCATCGTTTTTTTGCACTCCACACCACCCTGGGTTAGACAATGGCGATATGCAAATCAGCTCTGACCCTGTTGCCCCATGGGAACAGTCCAGTCCGAACTACAAAAGCCATGTCCTTCCCAGAACGGAATCAAGCATCCGAGGACCGGACCGGTTTCGAGGTAACACCTCTCATCAGCCCAGCTAGCTTAACTCCAAGTGGTGTGGAGTGCCTGGGACCCACGTCTGGGCATCCCCAGCGCACTTAGGGCGGCAATTGCAAAAACAACAAGTGATGGACTGAATGTGGATCAATGTCACACACTCCCCCAGTCAAAAGATCTGGGCCCAAATCCATCGTTTTTTTGCACTCCACACCACCCTGGGTTAGACAATGGCGATATGCAAATCAGCTCTGACCCTGTTGCCCCATGGGAACAGTCCAGTCCGAACTACAAAAGCCATGTCCTTCCCAGAACGGAATCAAGCATCCGAGGACCGGACCGGTTTCGAGGTAACACCTCTCATCAGCCCGGCTAGCTTAACTCCAAGTGGTGTGGAGTGCCTGGGACCCACGTCTGGGCATCCCCAGCGCACTTAGGGCGGCAATTGCAGTTCGGACTGGACTGTTCCCATGGGGCACAGGGTCAGAGCTGATTTGCATATCGCCATTGTCTAACCCAGGGTGGTGTGGGGTGCAAAAAAACGATGGATTTGGGCCCAGATCTTCGGACTGGGGTGAATGTGTGACATTGATCCACATTCGGTCCATCAACTGTTTTGTTTGCAAATTCCGCCCTAAGTGCGCTGGGGATGCTCAGACGTGGGTCCCAGGCACTCCACACCACTGGAGTCAAGCTAGCCGGGCTGATGAAAGGTGTTACCTCGAAACCGGTCCGGTCCTCGGATGCTTGATTCCGTTCTGGGAAGGACATGGCTTTTGTAGTTCGGACTGGACTGTTCCCATGGGGCACAGGGTCAGAGCTGATTTGCATATCGCCATTGTCTAACCCAGGGTGGTGCGGGGTGCAAAAAAACGATGGATTTGGGCCCAGATCTTCGGACTGGGGTGAATGTGTGACATTGATCCACATTCGGTCCATCAACTGTTTTGTTTGCAAATTCCGCCCTAAGTGCGCTGGGGATGCTCAGACGTGGGTCCCAGGCACTCCACACCACTGGAGTCAAGCTAGCTGGGCTGATGAAAGGTGTTACCTCGAAACCGGTCCGGTCCTCGGATGCTTGATTCCGTTCTGGGAAGGACATGGCTTTTGTAGTTCGGACTGGACTGTTCCCATGGGGCACAGGGTCAGAGCTGATTTGCATATCGCCATTGTCTAACCCAGGGTGGTGTGGGGTGCAAAAAAACGATGGATTTGGGCCCAGATCTTCGGACTGGGGTGAATGTGTGACATTGATCCACATTCGGTCCATCAACTGTTTTGTTTGCAAATTCCGCCCTAAGTGCGCTGGGGATGCTCAGACGTGGGTCCCAGGCACTCCACACCACTGGAGTCAAGCTAGCCGGGCTGATGAAAGGTGTTACCTCGAAACCGGTCCGGTCCTCGGATGCTTGATTCCGTTCTGGGAAGGACATGGCTTTTGTAGTTCGGACTGGACTGTTCCCATGGGGCACAGGGTCAGAGCTGATTTGCATATCGCCATTGTCTAACCCAGGGTGGTGTGGGGTGCAAAAAAACGATGGATTTGGGCCCAGATCTTCGGACTGGGGTGAATGTGTGACATTGATCCACATTCGGTCCATCAACTGTTTTGTTTGCAAATTCCGCCCTAAGTGCGCTGGGGATGCTCAGACGTGGGTCCCAGGCACTCCACACCACTGGAGTCAAGCTAGCCGGGCTGATGAAAGGTGTTACCTCGAAACCGGTCCGGTCCTCGGATGCTTGATTCCGTTCTGGGAAGGACATGGCTTTTGTAGTTCGGACTGGACTGTTCCCATGGGGCACAGGGTCAGAGCTGATTTGCATATCGCCATTGTCTAACCCAGGGTGGTGTGGGGTGCAAAAAAACGATGGATTTGGGCCCAGATCTTCGGACTGGGGTGAATGTGTGACATTGATCCACATTCGGTCCATCAACTGTTTTGTTTGCAGGTTACTTTGTTTTTAGGCAGCATATTTATCTTGCCTAGTTAGTGTGTAATTTGAATTGAGTCACGTCCAGGTGTTTACAGCGGGGCACAATTGGGTTGTAGTTGAAGGCAGTGCTAGTTTCTCTCAGTTGGGCAGTATGGTGTTCAACGGGGGCAGGGCCGGACTGGCTGCCGGGCAGTTGTGTGTGCTACCGAGCTGGGGGCTGTTTTCGTTGATAGGGACCTGCGATGAAAAACGAAATTCGTTTTGCTTTTTTTATTTCAATGCGCACGCAGGTCCCCATCAACGAAATAAGCCCCCACCACAGAGAAATTAGCCCCCAGCTCGGCAGCACACACAACTGCCCGGTAGCCAGTCCGGCCCTGAACGGATGTAGCACTATGTTCAGAGTTGCCGAATTTGGAACTGGGGAACCAGGTTCAGCCTACATGACCAGTCCCCAGACCTCTATCCTGAGGGATTCATTCCCATGCTAGACCTTAGAAGGCCCTGCAAGACCGTAGAAGCTCAGGTGGTGTAGCTCAAGCAGCTAGACCCTAGCGATGGCAAGTGTGGGTTCACCTTGAAGGCCTGTCCACCACAATCCATACTGAAGGTCACCACCAGTCTTGCGGGCAGACCTATGAAGAAGCACACCTTAGAGCAATAGGGATTCTGTCACTGAGGACACAGGACCCTTGAGAAGGGCTGGCTCTAGGGGGGGTGCAACCGTTGTGACTGCGCCGGGTGCTGACTTTGGGTGGGGGCTCCGTGTTTGCAAGTATATTATGGTTTTAAAAGCATTTGCTGCCTCCTTCTCCTCCAGCAATTTTCGGCAACAATAAAAATGTCATGATAACTCTGATGATTAATGTTCTTCCTAGAGAGAGATCGGAGTTTTGTCTAGCGGACGTTTTGACTCATAAAAAGGTAGTGCAGAGGGTAATGTGCCTGCTGCAAAGAACATGTACCATGCAGATCACAAAGTAGACACAATGTAAATAGGTCAGTGGGTTGCTGCTTTTGTCAGAGAGATCCTTTTGTTACTTGCAGTTTATAAGTTAAAATCCTAACATACAACAGGGAGCTATTAACTTTCATCTAAGAGCTGCATGCAAACTGCAAGGTATAAATTAGAGCGTTATGTTTGTTCCCCAAGTCTTTGATTAACCTAATGTTGCAACAAGTGGTCATTTGCATAGAAATCAATTCTGATTATTAAAGAGAACCCCTAACCATGGTATTACGTTTTAAATTCTGACTTTGTGTTTCTCCAGACCAATCACTGTTAAAAAATATTGCCTACTAGTATGGATGCCATGTGAATCCTACACTTTGTAGTCTTTTGTCTTATGTAGCAATTCCTATATAGTGATTTACACACGTATAATTGATTGTCTCTGTGTAATGTGTGTGATGTAAAGTGCTCTGACACAACACACTGGTATGAGTAGTGCTGTAAATCAATTAAATGCATCTGAGAGAGAGAGTGAGGTTATGGAGACTTGAGGGCCAATGTTAAAAGGTGGTAGAGAGGGACTCTGTGGCGAAGGCAGTTATTGGGGGGCGCCAACAAACATTGTTGCACATGGCGCCACCAGCGCTAAAGCCGGCCCTGCCTTTGAGAACAGTCCGCCTCACCCATTGGTACCGCCATTGGCCTTGTTTCAGCAGTAGCTTCAACTCACCAGGGATCGGCAATGCATGATTTTCAAGCACAACAAACTCAGGGGCATATTACCAACAACTAGCGATAATTTTTGTCTCTAACTTGTTTAGAGACAAAAATTATCGCCGCACATCGGCGATTTTTATCGCAGATAAACCTTGCTATTAACAAGGTTTATCGCAAATGCGATAAAAAACGGCCGAAATGCATGAATATCGCTGAAAAGTCAGCGATATTCATGCATTATCGAGCAAATGCTCTTAGCCATGTTATCCACCTCCCATTGGATAACATGGCTAAGAACTGCTCAGGGCAGGTGTTAGCTTTTGGAGATATTCCCGCTTAGCGCGAATATCTCCAAAAGTTGGTAATAGGAGATAGCGATGTTAGCGACTGTTTTCAGTCGCTAACATCTTGGCACGCCCACTTTGCATCTCATTAGTGATAAATATCACTGACATGCAAAGTGGGGCCCAAGATGGTCGCTATCTCCTACTAGCTGTCGCTAACTGGTGTTAGCGACAGCTTGGTAATAGGGAGATAATTTTATCTCCGCTTTCTTGGCTTTTAAAGCCTAAAAAGTGGAGATAAACCCCCTTGATAATATGCCCCTAAGTTCGCAAACTTCACAGTCTCTCTGCTTCATTCACAAGCACTTTTAACATGTGCTGCCTGCTTTGGGGCGACTGCAACAAAGGAAGACAAATGTATGCCTAAGTGTTGCCAAAATAACGCAGCAACAAAAAAAAGGCTGCAGTGTAATGCAGTATATTTTCTGATAATGTATTATTTTAAAATTATTACACATGCTAACAGTCTCTGGAAAGATGATGCCTTATTAGTACCAGTGTAGCACACAAATGCAGCAGTGAGAAAGGTGATCAGTCAACCTTTGCAAAGGGCCCTCCACTTCGCAGCATCACATCACATTGTTTAGTAACATTTGATTTATTTGAGCTACAAGCAATTTATTAGTTAACATTGTCTTATTATGCAGCAGATGTTGTATTATGTGGCAAATATAATATAGAAAACATTTGCAAGCTAGGATATTTTGCCATTCATGCTTGAACTGCTCTTGTGGAAAAAAGGTAGGAGAAGTGCTGATGACAGAAACTGCCTGGCTCGGAGACAAATGGCTTGTGCTTTCACTTTTAAGCGTATTTGGGACTTTCTGTGATTGCAAACACATCCCACGTTGTGAATTCATTTTAATGTCAGTAACTCATATTAAACCTTAAATAACCATGTGTATCCAGTCGTTGAATTAAAATACATAATAAGCTGTAACTGGTCCGTGAAATGGCAAACAAATACTAAAAATTTGAATGTTTTGCTTATTCTGGCCACACCTCTAACTCCGCCCACTGATCCAATCCTTGGGTTATTCCTGCCCTCTGATTCTCTGTCCACAGTTCCCCTACTTTTCCGCCCCCCACTTCAACCACTGTATTGGAGGCATGCCATGCACTACAGGGAGTGGAAAAGTCAAAACAAGGGGGCAGATTTGCAAGCCCCTTGCGCCACTTTTGCGTCACTTTTAACATGGGAAAAGTGATGCACCGGTGGCGCAAGGGGCTTGTAAATCTGCCCCAAAGTCTTGTTGGCACTACATTCAGGTGATAGGGATAGGACGTTGCCACCTTCGGGTGCCAACCCAAGGAAGCAAAGAAAAGCATCAACTATGTCTTAATGCCAGGCGAAATGGAGCACAAACACAGCAAAATGAGTTTTACCTAGGCTCAGAAAGACCTGGCACTGGAGCTGCCCGAAGCCCACCAGAGAAGCACACCGGCCACACGTTGTGAGGACTGATCAGCCAAGTTCCGTTTTATGAAAAACATTCTGGCCCAAGACTTGACAGTAACATATCACAGTGGTGGGCACTGTATGAAATTCATAGCGAATGGAGCAAGAGAAGAGCTAGAGGTCAGGTTTGACCCTAAAATCCAAAATACAAGTTGAGCCAGTCCAACAATTCACCGCACTCTCAATTGAGTCAATTAGCAAATTGAAGTCGCAAGATCACACAATTTGTTGGCGTAACCAAGATCTGCAATTCGGAAACTTAGGCCCCTACAAATGTTATTCTCGTTTAACCAGTGATGGATGGATGCATTATACTAGGTGGAATAAGGCTGGCTTAAAACATACAAAATGGTGTTAATAAATTAATCAGAAACTATACAATAATTCTTACTAGAAATGAGTTAGGGCCATATGTAGGTAGTTTGTCATTTGCGATTCTCAAATTGCGATTTTTTGGGAGTCGCAATTAGAGAATCGCAAAACGCAATGTAGGTAGGATTAGCAAAATTGTTTGCGAATCCCACTTATTCCTTATTTGCGAATCGCAAATTGAGATTCGCAAATACGGAATACCTTCTCATTCATTCCTATGGGTTAGAAGGCCCATAGGAATGAATTGGAAGACATTCTCAATTTGCGATTCTCAATTAGAGAATCGCAAATTGAGAATGCAATTTCAGGGTTGTAAGTGTGTCAATAGGACACCCTTTTGCACCCCTGAAATTAACATGTGTGCACATGTGGCCCACATACTTGCCCTAAGGGCATGTGTGTGACCCACATGACACTTTGAAATATGCCAAAAAGTGAATTTTTCAAAGAAATCGCAAAATACCACCAACCTGAAGTTGGTGGTATTTTGCGATTCCTTAAGCCAAAATGTGCACAACTTGGGTGCTTCCTATATTGTATTTAAGAAATCGCAATTTGCGATTCCTTAAATGCAATAGCAAATTAAGGAATCGCACATTTTGCGATTCCTTATTTTGCATGTGGGTTTTTGTGTGCTACATAGCTGCCCTAATTGCGATCGCAAATGCTGAAATTCTGCGAATTTTTAGCCTTTGCGAGCGCAATTAGGCTTCCTATATATGGCCCTTAGAGAATCAAGGTGATTTCAATCTCAGAATGTTAAATGATACAATAGTGAAATATTTGTTCCCAGAGTCTGCTTAGGAAGGTGACTGCCCCTTTTATTTCATCTTGCTTCCCCCCACCTTGTTAGGTCGGGGTGGTGACAGCTTTTACTGTTGTCACAGCTTATGAAGTTATCAAAAATAACTTTAAAATCGGTATTGAGAGAGGGAGGGCTGGCTCAGCATTTGTGGTAAGCTTCTTTGCACGCATTTGATTGTGTGTTAACTGTGAAATAGTTCCTACTCATAACTGCAAAAACACTGTTAACCTAGCAGCACCCGGTCAAATGCCGCAGGAAGAGTCTTTGCATGGTGTCAAATGCAAAAGGAAGGGGTGTTATGTGCACTCTGAGACAAACACTATAGGAGAGGGATGCATGTTGTTGAAAACGGAGAGCCTTTCTTACACAAATCTTCAGCCGAGAAAGGACCAGAGAGGTCTGGTTTTGATTGTTTGCATATGTGATTTATAATTTTATATTTAGCATTTATTTATGTGATAACTAAAATATATATATATTTTAAGTATAAGCACTGGTTGGACATTAATTTGTTGCTGAGTGTTTTGCAGAGTTCTGAGTTTGTAACCCTCATCAGCTCCCTGAATCATCTTTGGACTGCTCTGCCTCACCACCCTGAAAGTCCAAGTCCTTAAGGGGTGGACTTGTGCTCAGTTTGCCTCGAGTAGTAGGACTTAAATCAGAAAGAAAACGTGCCAGTTCAATCAAACTGAATAGCACTCATTCTATTCACATTAGAAATTCCAAAGTCTGACACTCTCCAGGGGAGAGTTCAGTATTTCAGATTCAGAAGCATGAGGCACCTTATGCCCGCAGCAGGGACATAACACCTCCTTCCTTGCCCTTTAGCTGCTTGCTCACAATTCAAATTAAGCAGATTCTTCACCCTTTTATCATGAGACATGTTTTTTACTGATTTAGCATTTTAGGAACTGGTCATTTTCAGTTTTCACTTTCATTGTGCTTTAGAACACAAACCATACACAATGTGCTCAGCGAAGTAAAAAGAACTGCAATAAATTGTTTCCACTACAGGGAGGCGCTGAAACAATTACAAGTGTTATTCACATAAACAATATTAATTATGTACAGACACCTTTTCTCAGAGCATATCTATCAGACTTCACTCTCTGAAGGCTGCAGGGGCCTATTTCGTTCCCATAATTAGGAGTATCTAAAATTCACGTAATTTCCAATCAGTGCCGGCTCCTCCGCTAAGGCGGAGGAGCGTCGCCCCACTATTCAAAAGAAAAAAGAAAACGATAACAACTATCGTTATCATTTTCTTTTTTCTCTTGAAGACAGTGGCTTTCGGGCATGTATGTACTCTCAGATCGGCCAAACAGTCCTGCACACTTTGCATGTCCTCACCAGGCTTGCTTTACACAGCCTGGTGGGGAACATGCAAAGCTTCCCAGTCCCCATCTGAGTGCCTGAGTGCATTGCAGTGTTGTGATTGGCTATGGGGAGCCTGGGAGCTTGGGTACTGCCTGCTGCCGGCGGAGACAGGAAGAAGAGGATGGAGGAGAGGCGGCGGCCGGCCAGCCCAGGTAAGTGTTTTTTTTTTTGTACATCATTTGCTTCCCACTCACCCCCTCCGTCGCCCCTGCCCCACCACTTCCAATCAGTAGCAGCCTCTACTGATTTCCTTTTTCATAATTACTCATAATTTCTGAAGAATTATGCAAAATTAAGAAAAATGCTGCTCTTACATTCACACATTCATAATGTGTATTTGTAAAGCGCACATTCACCTGTGGGCATCTTGGTGCTCAATAACAGATGTTTATTGTTACCCTGCTCAATGGTATTCATTTTATCGACCTCAGAAGGATGAAAGGCTGAGTTACCCCTGACCATGCAGTCAAACACAGGCCCCTACAGGGTACCCATTTGTCCACTAAGCCACCAGACCCAGCATTTAGCATTCTATTTTAGTGTGACAAACACAAATGTTGACAACAAGATCCGGTGTTCCGTTCACTCTGTACACGTGCTCCCATGGTAGTATTTTTACTCAAATTATGCAGTATGGCGTAATGGTGTAAATTCGGGAAATTTTCATAATGAGTGTAATTCGTAATGTCAGAAATTATGTCAGAGTACAGCAGTGTAATGAAAAATTTGGCCCGGAACTTATGTCATGATCAGAAGGCTCCACCAAATATCAGCAGTGAGCTTTTAACTTGCAAACTCCTTTTTACAGCATGATACAAGAGTCTACTTCTAGTGTGTTCTACTCGGGGAACATCCATTACGACGCGGTTCTTACACCGCACTACCAATACAACGCTGGCTTTACAACGCCAGTCGTTACCACAACTTGCGCTGGAGGGCGCTCTAGGATAAGGAATAGTAGATTTACTATTCCAACACCTTCCCTACTGTACGTTGGCTGGTGTTGGAATAGTAAATCTTACTATTCCTAAGTCCAGCACCCTACAGCGCAAGTCGTGGTAACGACTTGCGTTGTAAAGTCAGCTTTGTAATGGTAGTGCGGTGTAAAAACCGCGTTGTATTGACATACAACCGTTCTACTCAAATAACCTACCGAATCCTGACAATCAGATGCATCTGGTTTGCAGAATGCAGAACAGAGAAATAGACACACACTCATCCACACTGAAAACACCACAAACACCATCTTCTTTACACATCTTGATGGGTAAACCATCAAGGTATAGAGCATATGACAGTATAAGACTCCAAGGAAATGTATGTAAAAAGTGCACTATTGTAGGTGCTGATTTAATTATTGGCTGACAAAGTAATTACCATTGTCATGGCAGAGTACTTTACTCCCACCATGGCAGGGGTACTTGGCTGCCATAGAGATATCTGCTACCCCTGTGGACATCTCTAGCATTTCCAGGAACCGCCATCATGCTGGTTCCTTGAAATGCATTGTAAGTTTGACGAACAGCTCCATCAGCATGAGATAGAGCTGTTCATGGCGGTGTAGAGCAGTGTAAATTGGCCATGCGTCTGCCCAGTCTAAAAAGGTGGACTGAAACATGGCCAAACCTATGAAGGCCCATCGGAGGTGTGTATAGACATCATAGATGGAGTAGCCTTCATTGTCTATACGCGGAAGCTTTGCAGGAGTCTAAATAAGGTGAGTGGACCATTAGGTCGGCAGAAAGGGTACGCCATTGCCATTGGAGGAGAGTTTCCTTTTTGCCAACATATAAATCAGGAGCTGTATTTTTTTCAGCACAGGCAAGATAGATAATATGGATGCAACCAGAAGGGACCACACATAGAAGTTTCTAATCTAAGACGAGATTTGGGCCTGATTCACACAAGTAAACTTACACAGGCCTATCTTTGTATTCCCTGACTGCAAAGACTCTGCAGTCATAAACTTACTATTAACTTGCACTGTGTGAATAACAACAAAAAATGAAACTGACACAAAACTGTAGGTTTATCTTTTTGAATCTGGTCCACTACATTAAAACTTGGAAATCAGTATCTGTGGCCATCCAGTTTTGAAAGGTACACGTGCTGGATATCCATCCATGTGTCTTTTGGAACAGTAAAGTTAAAATTAGGAATCAATTATTTCTGTTTGTAGCATCACATTGAGCAGCAAGGGGAATTAAATCCTATGTCACAGGAACAGGGAAATAACATAATATGTTAAACTACATAATGACAAAAAAAGATTTCCTTATGGAATTTTTATTGTATACTAACATATACTCAGGATATCACGTACCTGAATATAAATTAAATTCTGGACTGCAAGACCAACCAGATATATGAAATGTGCAGGTTTCATAGTCTATTAACTTAACAGAGTAGAGTGTAGATCGGTGTTTTCAAATATTTTGCAAGGAATTTATTGACACAGTAAACGTTATCAATAACTTGAGTTCTCATGAATCAGTGTGGACAAAATAAACAAGGACACTTGATTCCTGGCCAGGGAAGTGGTTCCTAGTTTTCAGGCAGCAAGTCTCCTCCCTCAAGCAGTTTTGACCCTTGGTCATTTTAGAAGTGTTGGCTACCACCAAACATCATTGTGAAAATACATGGCGGCTTGACTGTAGTCCTTCATCTAAAGACATCCATCCATTAGAGTATTTTAACTGCCCATTCAGACTACTTGGCTTCTAGGTTTATATCAGCTAGCAATTCTTCTTGTGTTGCTGTGATATAACTCTTTAACCACCTTCCAGTCTAAGTTATGTTCCTTCCTCTGATATTTGCAGCTCTCACTCTACTGATATACCCCACCCTTTCGTTGCTCTTCAGATTCCAGCACACCTTCCTTGTCAAATTTCTCCACTCTATGTCGAAACGTCATCTTTGCTCCTGTCCATCAAGTAAGGCTGTCCCTCGGACTACTCCCCAGGTAAGATCCTGGCTAACACATTGGATATCATTTGTCCTCTTTTTACACCACTTTGAAACATTTCATTCTATATTTTCTCAATCCCTTTGAAGTGGAAAGAGGCATTGGTGACCTCTCTCCTGAAAAGTTGCCTGTAGATTCTAAGATACTTAGCAACTTTTGTCAAATTTCATGAATCATGTTTCCTTCTAAAATTATCAGAAAATACTTCAATTGATAAGTCCCTTCCTTTTTTACATAAATAATCTGTTTGACCTGGTGCAGTACGACTTCTGTCCCTTCTAAGCCACCCACATCTGGGTATACCTGGCCAACCTATGGGATCTAATGCAACAATTAAGGCAATGAAAAAATGCCTCACTACAACTCAGCCACAGGCAACCGTTTGGTGCTACATTCCAGTCCCTCATTTTCCCCCTCTTTTGCCACTAAGGGCCTCATTTATGAGGCTGTGCGTCACTTTTACGCCACCGGTGCGTCACTTTTTGTGACGCACCAGTGGCGTAAAAAATGCGCCTTCTTGCGCCATATTTACAAAGTGACGCATCTAGGTAGATGCGTCACTTTGTAAACCCCTGCACCACATTATACCTGCGCCTGGTATAATGTATGCAAGGGGGCGTTTTGATGCAAGAAAGAGTCATAGAAGTGACGCATTGAAATCTATTAGATTTCACTGCAACATTTCTTGGCCGCTAATGCGTCAAAATCTTACGCCTGCCTCATGGCAGGCGTAAAACTGACGCAGGCAGTAACAACATGGGTCTTGCCCACGTGAAAGTACACATTGCTGGAGTTGCGTCACTTTTGTGACACACTCCAGCAATGCGTCACTTTTGCGCCTACAGATACGTCAGAAATACTGACGTATCTGTAACTCTTTGCGACATGATGCGTCATACTGTAAATATGACGCATCGTTAGGGTCGCAGGAAGAGTGCAGTGAAAAGCGACACATCGCTGTTTTCACACAGCAATGCGTCACTTTTCATAAATGAGGCCCTACGTTTTTGTGAGTGGATTTGGTTGATTGGAGAGGGTATGGTATTACCAGCCACTCATCATTTAATGCTGAATAGAGGTGGAGTATATTGCCCTTTAAAATGCATCTGAATAGGTCCTTCACATTATCAACTAGTATTGCAGGGCGGGCACATGATTCACTGAAAAACTAGCCGGCCAATGAACCAACATCGACTGGATCACTTGGCCGAATTTACTTCACTGTAATGACCATATGGAGGAGAACATTCAGGGGTGGATTGTGCTTCATATTTATCATTATTAGTAGCGTCTTCTCCAGAAATTAGAGCATTTTCAATTCCCTCCAGACTCCAAAAAGGGCCCTTCATCTTTTTAATGCAGTGTTGATGTATCAGACGGGAGGCTGATCAAAGGTTCCTATCTGCGATTCAATGAGGCGCCAGATTTATATGTAGTGATGCCCTTGTTAAGAAGGCTTTATACATAACACAGAATGTTTTAAATATAATCCAAAGCTCCTGCAGAAGCTAATTGAGCACCTTCAAAACTGGGTTCATGTTATCTCATCTGGGCAAAGGCAAAACACATTTTGGTCACCCAATTCTGTGCTTCTTGCAGCTTGGTGTTTACATTTTTTGCAAGTCTATTGTAGATCACTGTGTGACAGCCTAGATGAACTGTAATCAGGGCTCGTGCCACCTTTATTCAGTGGCTGGTTAGGAAGATTTTCCGCAGGAATTAAAGATGACTGACCTCGACTTGCAGGCCACTTGAAATGGGAGTGACTAAGAGGTACCCTGTCTTCCTAAGATTACAATTTGGTTTCTGGCTCTGTTTGAACAGAGGATGGTCTCTTTCATTCCGTTTTATTTTTTTAAAGAGAGGACATTGTAGTTCCCAGCCCTCACTAATAATCTTCACCTAAAATCATACACAGAAATGAATTAAAAATGTGAATATGAGCTCACGGTGGCTGATGTACATTATGGCTGTATCTCAGTTTTTAATTAAGGTATTTTTATGAATTGAATATAACTGAAAATCTTACTCATGATTATTTCCAGGGGAGTACAAAGTTGAGGGTGGTGAAGAAAGATTTAAATTGGAAAACTAGTATTTACTCATTAGGGATACGTTGTGTCATAGTTAAGATGTGTAAACCAATACATTCAAATAAATGGCAATCAGCATCAGAATGAAGTTGGCACACTTTGTTATGCAATAGAAAAAGAAAATTGATGGCCGACAGAAGAAATCTTTAAGTTTTTCATGTGTCTCTGGCACCACGTTCAGCTCTTCTTAAAGAGCCATACTTATCAATTTAACCTGTTATGAAGCATATTTGGAAAGCATGCGTTCATCACTAAGGGCATAATTGACAGATAATAAATGTGCATTGTTATCCACCTCAATAGCACACATTTTAAAGGCCCAGTAAAGATGAGTGGGTCCAATGGCATTCAAGCCTGTGTCCATGGGAACAAGGACAGATGCCTGCAGTTGATGAAGTAGTCCACAAAGTCGCAAGATGTGACTTGAGCATTTTAGGGATAATGAAGCCTAACAATGTTTCCACTTCTAAGAATATTTTGCACCACTCTCTAAAATGTATATAACATTTCATGGATGAAGATCTCTTTCTCAATTGCCCTTAGCGCCACATTTCTTAAACGCTGTTGTTTCACTGCCGTGCACATGTAGCTTTTCACTTCATTGTAATACATTAAACCAATAGCCAATTATGATGGAAACTGGTAGAATATATGGGGCATATTTACAAGGGGATTGCGCCACCAGAACGTCTGTTTTTCAGACGTTCCAGTGACTCAATGGCCTGCACCATATTTACAAAGCGGCGATGAAGCCACTTTGCCTGGCTTAACACCGCTTTGTAAATATGGTACACTTTCACGCGGTCATCTGCAGGCAGGTCCAAAAACCAACTCCAATGCAAAAGCAGACGTTAGATTAGCAGAACAAGAAGAAATACTTTTTTTCTCCTTGTTTTGACTTTTTCAATGTGTGCTACATATTGCAGCACACATAGGAAGATCAAAACACAATTAATGATTGTTTTTTGCATGAAGGTGTCCCTTACTGCACAAAAACAATAATTAAACAATAGTGATTTGCTACTTCCATGTGTACCTTCCTGCACACACACAATCATTAAATAATGGCTATTTGCTACTTATATGTGTGCACACATAGAAGAAGCAAATCACTGTTATTGATTGTTTATGTGCAGGAAGGTGTGCCTGCAATGGAGGCACCCTTGCACTATGACACAAGGGTGTCTCTGTCGGCATTAGGCAGCTACTTTTAGCACAAGGGAAAACACAGCGGTATGCCTTATTCCTGTAAATACTGCACATCCGTGACCTTTTGAAATGACGCAGCGCTACAAAGTTTGCCGCTGCGTACGCCATTTTCTTGTACATATGCCCCAAAGTATTCTGCAGATAAGAGTAAGAGATTTTACAAAGATATGGACACTAGGAACAGAAAGACCAACATTTTAACCTTTCACTTTTTCTGACCTAATGGTATTGAATCTTGACTGATATTTATTAGTTCCTCACTAAACTTATTTTTGTGAAGTATATTTTGCTTATTTCTTAACCTTCTCACTAATCAGAATTGATAAACTTGTGTTGTGTAGAAATCTATCAATCCACTTTTTAGAAGGGTTTGCACCCCTCTCATTTTACATTTTACAATACCCTTTAACAGTACCCAATTAGATGATGCCCTCAAGCAATAGTTACAACATCCCTTTTAATTAAATGTCACCATGACGTCTTGGTAAATACTTTTTTCTGGTTCCGCAGGAAAAGCAACTTATTTCAACTGGATTTTCATTTTAAAGACAGTCAGTGTTCAAGTCTTGAAGTAATGCATCTATCGTCATTTCTCTTCCTTTGCAAATATTTCAACAGTTTTAAAAATCCTGACGACCAGCTTTATCTTTATTTTCAAGTTGCAAGATTCTAAGATGCTTTTTGTAATTGTCAACATGTAGCTTTTCACTTACAATAAGAAGGGTAACTACAATTATGTGCCAAGGCGGAACCAAATTATGTGGCAATGTATGCGGCTTTAACGTACCTTATTTTATTATATAGTGTTTTGACTTTTTTTTTCATTATAACAAGAAACACTGTCTTGACAATTCTGTCTCCTCATTAATGCTAGCTTAACAGCCAAAAACAGCAATAGGCAGCTGCAAGGTGGCGGCTCAATACTGGCGAAGGGGCTTCCACTGTGCAGTAACATGTATTGCTGCGTTAGTAGTAACTTTTAGTCTGTGCCAGCTAGAAACAATGGGCCATATTACCAAGACGTGCGTTAAAAAATGCACATCGCACATTTCCCTATCGCCGGCTATCGCCAGATTTTATCGCTGTGTTAGCGCGTCATTATCAACGCGCAACACGTCGGCGATATTAAATCCGGCGATAGCCGGCTATAGGGAACATTAGTGTGAGAAAACAAGCGTTGTTGTCACGTGCTAATGTGTGCCTTGATAATATGGGGGGGTGGATTCAGCTTTATGATCCACATCCCCCTGTTATCAATGCCTAACACCTGATCAGAGCAGGCGTTGGGAGACCTGCGATAAACGAGTTTATCGCAGGCCTCCTTTTCCCAACGTCTGCCTTGGTAATATGGTGTTACCACATCCAACCACATTTTACATGTGGTTGGACGCCGGAACGCCCACTTTGCATGTCATTAGCGATGTTTCTCGCTGACATGCAAAGTGGGCTTGAGGCAGGCGTTAGGATGCCCTTGTTAATAGGGCGCTAGAAGTATAGCCGCTTTCTCTGCACAATTTGCCGAAAAAGCGGCGATACTTCACCTTGGTAATATGGCCCAATGTTCGGTGAAAATATGCGGATCATGCAGCCGATGACGAATTATGTGGCAAATGTGCAACTAGGAGGGAAATGTGGGCTCAGAGTCAGAATCCCACAATTCCAGTGATCCTGATTATATGGAATTCATACAGCTCTCTGAGCTTTCAATGCATGTTGCAAAATCAAAACACTCCAAACAGAAAAGATGTCTGTGCAGGGGTTCGAAAAGTTGCAATGTAATGTTTTCTGCAACCTTCATTAAATTCAGTGCAAAATATTGCAACTTCGCGATGTTCCATAGAATTAGCATTTTCCCACATTTGAGTGAGATTTGTGGCTTTTACAACATATTATTTTCCAAAACATAAACCTGTTAAAGAAAAACGTTTGCCGTTCTGCACAGAAGACGTCTGCAAATGGTAAACTTGCTGAGAAAAACTCTGCATGTATTTTCCATTGTGGTTTACTTGGATTACCCTAATAATTATCTTGCAGTGCAGCGAAAATGAGCTGAAAATAATCTGACAAATCCCAGAAAAACTTTAACCAGTAAAGCTTGCAAAATCTATGAACAATCGAAAATCAGAAACTTTGCAAAACAACAGCAATAAAAAATCCCAATACGCATACATTTTCTGGTAAGATTATTGAATATTCACTTATTTTATTATTATATTATTTGATTATCGGCCAGATTCATCAACGTAAAATCGGCTCGCAAAGGGCCAGATTCTGAGAAACTGGCCCTTTGCGAGCGCAATTTTTGCATTTGGGATTCATCATCCCAAATGCAAAAATCGCTATTATAGAATTCGCAATTTTGCGAGGAATTGCATTTAAGGAATCTCTATTTGAGATTCCTTAAATGCAATTCAAGAAACATTTAAAAATTGCAAATTCGCAATTTTTGGCCGCTATTTACCGCAAAGTCAAACCTTGTGGTAAATAGCGGAAACTTAAGTGCATTTTTCTAAGTTGTATGTTGCACACACACATGTCCTTGGGACATGTGTGTGCGTAAAACCAGCGTCCAATATCATTTCAGGGGTGCAACAGGGTGTCCTTTGGACACCCCTGCACCCTTGAAATCGCAAACTCAAAATGCGAATCGCTAATAGCGATTCGCACATTGATATGCCTTCCCATTCATTCCTATGGGCCTTTAGGCCCATAGGAATGAATGGGGAGTTATTCCTTATTTGCGATTAGCAATTAGCTAATCGCAAATAAGGAAGTAGTAGGAATCGCAAAATAAATTGCGATTTGTACACGAATCCCGTTTTGCGAGTCTATAATAGCGATTCCTTAATAATCGCTATTGCTGACTCGCAAAACGAGACTTTGATGAATCTAGGGGTGTATTTTCAGAGTAGAGCTTGGCGAATCAATCAGTAATTACCTCAACATTAACTGGCTTTTTACAGACAACAAAGGGATGGAATGGGATGCGCAAAAGTAGTGCTGTATGGAGAATGCACGGGTGTCTGGTATGAGAAAGCGCTTGGAAAAGGACCTCCTGGAAGCCGAGAATACATGGGCTACATTACAAAATATAGGCCCAGAATTAGGACAGGAGGATAAGGGGATGGTGAGCGCCCTCCGTTGAGTAGGAGAAATATGGGACTGGTTGGACTGCCTGGTGAATCAGGACTACCAACAGCTCCTACATAGAGAAGGAGACAAGTCTGGGAAGTTGTTAGCCTGGCTCCTTAAGAAAGAGCGCCCATCATATTAGCATTAAGCCAGACAGATGGAACCTTCTTGCACTCACAGTCTGCTGTAAACTCACGGCTATGCACACATCTGGCTGAGGTGTATAAAAGAGGCCAAGCAGTGGAAAGAGCAGGCAGTGAGTAGTTTCTGGATGGCATACCCCACCTCGCCTCACCTATGAGCAAAGCAGGACTCTGGGGGTAGAAAGCAGCCTTGAAGACCTCGAAGAAGCAGTGCGGGATAAGGCAGGCGGCATGGCCCCCATGGCCGGATGGCCTCCCAGTAGAATATTATCAGACATTTGTGGAAACACTACTTCCGATTCCCCTAGAGATCTTGCACGAGGCAAAGTGTACAGGGATACTCCCGCAGTCCATGCGAGAAGCCCAAATACTTATGCTACTCAAACCGGCAAATACCCCACATCGCCAAGCTCCTAACACCCCCTTTCTATGCTGGGAGTGGATACTAAAATCCTGGCCAAAGTCTTGGCATCGAGACTGAACTGTAGTGTAGTTCCTATATTCCCAATAGGCTCTGTGCATTTGAATAGTATATCCTATAGAATTGACGTAGGACTTAGGTCGACTAGGCCTCTATTGAATATATTAAACTTAATTGCGAGTGTCAGCTAGCTCAGAGGTTGTAGTGTCCTGCTGGACACGGTCTAGTTGTTCTAATGATGTCATCTATACTTTACACCCACCCACCACTGGTGTCACGAGTCAGGTGACCAGTCAATGAATGGGGCGGAGCGCACATGCTCTTAGCCTTTTTACCAGCCGACTATCCTGGTGTCTGTGTCTCATTCATCACCATAATGTGGGCCTAGGGCCCGACATTACACTGGCAACGAGGTGGCTGTGACCCGCGTGCACCAGCTAAAGAAGAAGGGAAAGAGAATGATGGCCGCCTAAAGGCACCCCCCCTCCTGCGACGATTGGCGCCGGCCGCCGAGAGGCCCGCGGGGCATGTGCCAAGCCCCGGGCCCGCATGTCACTGAGACAGTGACCGGGAGCCAACCCCGTACCTCTCAAACCTGCCGAACGAGACGGGGACCGACCGGAGCCCACCCGCATCAGCCGCCACCAAGCCTGAACTGCCCCCTTCCACGCGGAGCCCACCCGCGTGGATGAAGAGGCCCACCTGGGCGAAGAAGTGTCCCGAGAAAAGTGTGGACCGACCAGAGCCCACCTGCGCCGGCCGCAACTGAGCCCCGCGAAGACGAGGCCGAGTGCCCACCTCGACCCCGCGATACTGACCTGTGAGTGAGCCCCAGCAACAGAACGCTGCACGCACCGGGGGTACACAAGAGGCACAGCAGGTGCTCACCCCGCTCATGTGGCCAACGACAAGGACACTGCCTAAATAAAAGCAAGGCCAGCGGAGCCCACCCGCGGCCTGCCTGCAGCGTCTCCCGTCCCCCGCCGCACAGCGTGGGTGATTTGAGGCTGCGGCGGTGGGGTGAATGAACTTTAAAAGGGGAGCGCCCGCAGCGTGCGAAGAGCTGCTGGATGCTGAGTACCGAAAGCGGAGCCCACCAGCTACGAACAGAAACTGTCCCCAACAGCACGAGCGGCGATTGGCGCCAGCTACGGCGCCCCCACCCCCCGGTGAAAGCAGGGCCAGCGGAACCCACCCGCGGCCTGCCATCAGCTACTCCTGCCCCCGCCGCGCATGACTGAGGCTGCCACGGCGACGGGTTGAATATGCCCACAGCACGATGATCAAGGTGACCGGGACCCCACACCGGTGATGCCTGGGCATTGAGGGCGATGTCCAACACCCGCAGGGAGCGGGAAAAGTGACCAGAAATGCGGCAGAGAGATGAAGGAGCCGGCGGGTGCCCACCCTGCATAAGACCACATAGCCCCCCTGCCCCCCCCCCCCCTCGCACGAGGACTGTGTGAGACCGCGGGCAGAGAGGGCGAAGAAAATGCACATGAGGGCTGCCGAGATAGACTACACCTGTATGTGCGCAGCAGCACTGTCTACAGAAGTGTGCCGGTTGACCCTCAGGACAAAGGAATCCCCCCCCTTCACACACAGTTATGCCGTGTCCTCCCAGAAGCAATACAAAAACGATGCCTGCACACTCTTATCCCTTCAACGTCAGGGATACTGGAAAGCCTCACCCTCCATTGACAACTCTCGAGTTTGCTTTGTGCCCTACTGCCCCCAAAGGAAAAAGAAGAAAGAGATGTGACTTACCTAGATCAGCAGTGACTCCAGCCCCACCTCCCTCCTGCACAGTACACGAAGCAGGTCCTGCAAGCTGGGGCAGTAAGAGAAACTTCACGGGAAGAAAGTCAAGCTGAAAAGGAGGCTGCTGCTGAAGGAAAACCTAATCCTACACTGCCATCTACTGGACACTGAGTGGTACTGTGCCAATAGCAGCAAACAAGCATTGGACAAACCAGGGAAAGGGTTACCAGTCAAAGCAAGCCTGCAGCAACCGCAGTGGAGACAACAACATCACGCTGGGCAGCAGTGGGGTTCAAAGACCGCCTACCGCAAGCAGCAAAGTGTGCGAGCAACCGAAGGAAGACGCAGGTGTACCCAGGACGCGGATGGTACACGCTAGCGCCTGAGAGCGAGGAAGCCTCACCCAAAGCACTAGAAGATGTGCGCAGCAAGTACCCAAGTACTCGAAAAAGCAGAAGTGCAGCACGCACATAGAGTAGTGCGACGACGCCATAGAAGATAAAGAAGCGCAAGGAACAATGCTACACTGAAGATGTACCACGAACAGTACGAAGTGAAGCACGAACTTGCAACCGCCATGCACAATGACGTGCAATGAAAGCACAACGCAAAGTTACTATGCAACTAAAGGAGGCGAAAAAACCACGCACGGGTAACGCCCCAAGAAGCACAAAAGAGCCTCATCGGCAGCGAGCGAGCGTGCCCACCGGAGAAGGTCCAAGGAGCAGGTGACGTAACCCTCCGGAGCCAGCAAAGCACATGAAGAGCGCAGACAAAAGCGCACAAATGCAGAAGTACTGCAATGGAATCAAGTGACGAAACCAGGGATCACGAACAGCATGAAGACGCAAGACCACGCAAAGCCAGAAGCGCGCAGGAGGTCGCGCCTGTGAACCTGACTGCACAGTCAGCACCCAGGAAAACCTCTCCACACAGAAACACCCTTGAACGCAGGTCGGAGAGCACACACGTCTCCACCACAGCGAAGCCCTACAGTAGGCTGAAGACCACCCACGGTGTCCTCCCTCACACTGCCTTAAGACGGAGTCGGCCGCGACTCAAGATCGGCAAGAGAGGAGTCGCACACCCCACGTGGCAGGCCGCCACAGCACAATTTGCTCCTAGGAACAGCGACACAAGACCGGACGTCACGTCGCCCAGCAAGCAAGGAGCACCTCACCAAGTGACTAGCCAGCCAAGCACGCCAGACCAAAGGCAGAAGCCGGCGCCACACAGCGCCGCCTCGAGGTCCAAACAAAACACCCTCAAAGAAAAGAAGAAGAGTGACAGCTCTGTCACCCCGAAGACCGGATGAGCACAGGTGGACTGAACAAGCCAACAAAGGGAGAAGACTGAGGACTCACAGCCAGCCAAGAAGCACACCCTGACACGCCAGACAGCCACCAAGGCGGACCGATGTCCCAGGATACAGCCCCACGGATGAACCAAACATAAGCCGCAGCAAGCGCAGTCCACTTCTCATCCCAACGCTTCACCAGGCGACCATCCATCCCCGAGCGTCGGCAGTCTGAGTCAGTCAGCATCTCTGCTCCTGTCTGCAGGTGCCACGGCTGAAGTTCAGCCATGAGTGCCCGCCCTCTCACCGCCTCAAGATGGAGTCGGCAGTGGCCCTACAACAGGCAAGAGAGGAACCGTACACTCTGCATGTCAAGCCGCCACCTAAGGTCAACATCAGCAAGGCGGAGGCACATGGCTGCCAAATCTCTCCGGACATCCAACACTCCCAGCAAGTCACCAACACCGGTCATCCCGAGTCTCTACATGGCTGGCAACCAACATCACCCCAGCCATCAGCACCTGCGCCAAATAACACCACTGCCAGAAACCGGCAGTGGGGACCGGCAAGAGGTCGGAGAAGTTCAAGTAAGACGTGGTCCGTGAACAGGGACCAACAAATTTCGACATACTCAATAACCAGAAGTAAAACCATCAACAGGAGGAGGTTGCGGCGACTGGTCCAGTCACAGAGTGGAAAAAAAACAGTGTCCTAGAGCCAGGACAAGACCAGAGGGAAGTGCACACCACTCGGAGAAGCCTGCAGGAGGACAAGAGCAGCCAGATGATCAGACCACGTCGCGAGAAGGAAAACGGAGAAGGGCACTACGCCATGAAGGAAGGAGAAGAAGAAAGGAGTCAGGTGGCACGATGCCATCAAGAACAGTAACATCCAGAAAGGTGAGGAGAGGTCTGACAAGTCTGTACACCTACCAGAAGCGAAGGTGACACGTGCCACAACATCGAATACAAGGGCTTACAAGTCCAGGGGAACATCGGTAGCACTAGGTGAAGAACAGGCCTCTACCTACAAGTCCTCTGACAACCCGTTGACTGCAGGAATGAACAGGCTGGACCATTGGCAACACCCACCTTTGGGATTGAGCGGAAGCCTGGATGCGGAGAGCGCTCAGACGTCCAGCAGAAGGAGAACTGACCACTCCACACCAGCCCATGGATATCCAAGGGGCAAAGGCCTCAGGGACACCGGTGGCAGAGGGTCCCGACATGAGAGATGGATCCGTCGCCGTCTACCCTACACGTCCCAGGAAGAAGAGGAACTTGTGCACAAAGGAAAGAGTCAACAGCCACCCTCCAGGTGGAGCTACGGATGTGTGGTAGTAATCTCATCGACTCCTCCATTCACACCAGATTGTGGAGTTGGAGCAACGCTGCAGAGAACACCCTGCCCAGCGGAAACCTCAAAAAGAGGGCCTCCGGGACATTTTGTGGCAGGAGAACAGCCGCGAGAGGGGCGTCCCAGTGAGAGGGATATCCTTCAACCACTCCCTCCTTTGCAATGTGGAGCCAAGCTGCCTACAGTGAAGAAACCAGACGGACTAGTAGAAGATAACATCCCTTAAGGGTACCATCTGGTCATCCTGCTCGGCATCACCCCAAAAGCAAGATCTCAGTGGACGGAAGAACACACAGCCATGGCGCATGTCCAGAAGAGCACGCCCACCGAGAACCAAGACGTCAAGCCCAAGAGAACTAACATTTCAATGGCAATATCCATTGTCGTCATCGAGCCAGCAGCTGAAGAGACTCTTTCTAAATTTATGATGATTGCATATTTTATGTTTTTCCTCTCACAGGTTCGGACTTTGTTTTTCTTAATTTTTATTAAAGTTTGGGAGGAATGTAGTGTACTGCTGGACACGGTCTAGATGTTCTAATAATGTCATCTATACTTTACACCCACCCACCACTGGTGTCACGAGTCAGGTGACCCAGACAATAAATGGGGCGGAGCGCACGTGCTCTTGGCCTTTTTACCAGCCGACTATCCTGGTGTCTGTGTCTCATTCATCACCATAATGTGGGCCTAGGGCCCGACATTATAGAGGTCACTAGAAACTTTCTCAAATAAACAAGAAGAGATTAGTTTCTGACAACTGCATAAACATGACAACTTTGTTTTCCCAAGATAAAACGTATCTTCAGAGTCGTGGAAACAATAGATAGATATTTTACTCAGTCAATCGTGCATGCTTCGTTTCACTTTGGACTGGGTAAGAGTGGTCTGCTTAATTCAGACACTCTGTTCATCACCACCCCCTTTTCTGAATCGTTTTTGGCCACTATAGGTGTGGCAGGGTATACTCAGACATGAGTCCCTTGCTCACTGCACCATCAGGATTCAAGCAAGCCGGGCCGACGACGGCTGAAATGCCAGAAACCGGTCCCCGGAAGCTTGTCTCCTTTCTGGTGAAGAATTGGCTTGGTAGTTTAGTCTGCCCTGTTCCCATGATGCACTGGGCCAGGGACAGACTGATTTGCATATAGCCAGGTTCTGAGCTGGGATGGTGCAGTGAGCTAAATAACGATGATGGATCAAGCCCTGATCTTTGGACTGGGTAAGAGTGGTCTGCTTAATTCAGACACTCTGTTCATCACCACCCCCTTTTCTGAATCGTATTTGCCTTGTTTCACCAGCGGTGCAGAGAAATAGAGAGACGGGCGTTTTCAATAAAAGTATTTATTGAACAGTCTTCTTTCTCATGCAGAAGAAATGAACTGCTACAGTCGTAATACTGGCTGCACATTATAATACGTACAGCAAGAAGAGTATTATAAAATAGTACTTTAAAAGCATGGTATGGTTTCTAAGCCATAAAATACATTCATAAATAAATAAAGACTAAAAGACCTCAACTGGTGCTTCTAAAATACGCTTACCCCAATGTACCTAACCTAAGTCTGGTACGAGGGAAGAAGTAAATATGGTGTAGCATAGGTTTAGTATTTGTTTGCCAAGAATCTATCCAAGATTTCTCTTAGGGTCTAATCAGCTCAGTACCTGGGTTTAGAATGAAGGAGGTCTGGTATCTTTCTGTCTCGGGACTCGATTTCCTAACAGCCCGCAAGGGGAGCTTGGAAACACTGGAGCTGGATTTCTCGGCAAGAGAAAAGACAGCAACTCTATCAGTGCGTCAGCTGGAGGGTCGGCTCCCTTCGGTACTTGCTGTAGCAAGCTGCGTCAGGCAAGTAGATAGTCGAACTGCTCCAAAACTATGTGTGTTTGCTAGGCCAATTTTGGGCATATTTATACCTTGAAGGTGCCTGGTTTGACGTAAAGTTTGACATTATAACGTCATCAAAGAATGGCAGTTCTTTGAAAACTCCATGAGTTCTTGGATAAATCAATATTCAAGCAGGGGGAAGTCCCTGACTGCTGGAGCTGAGTTTTCCAAGAAATCGTTTTCGGAACTAGTGGAAGTGTTCATGCCTGTATTTGGACAGCATGGTTTATGTCTAAATATGGTTATGATTTCTATGCCTATATTAGAGCAAGGTGATTTGTACCTTTATAAGGGCATGAATCTGGAAAATTACACTAGAATCTTAAAATGCTGTACAACAGAACAGAGTAGTTACCCAATTAGTACACCAAGATCAATGTGGGCTCATGCCAGGCCTGGGAACCCACAAGAGCCTGCATAGACTGGCACATGTCATCCATTCCGCTGAGAGCATGGATATCCCGGCAACGGTGGTCTCCCTGGATATAGAAAAAGCTTTTGATACCTTGCAATGGGAGTACCTGTGGGAAGTACTAAACAGAATGGGACTAGGCTCAGGCTTTATTGGCTGGGTATGTGTAATGTACCGACACCCTACTGCTGGAGTACATACTAGTGGACTAGCCTCCACTCTAATACCTACAGAGCGGGACTCGAAGCAGGGGTGCCCATTATCCGGGCTCTTATTTGCGCTAGCAATGGAACCTCTTGCAATCCGTCTGAGGAGAGACATGGAACGCTGGGGCCTGGTAGTGGGAGGGCGAGCACACATCATATCTCACTATGCAGATGATGCACTGCTATATGTGAATCACCCTGCAGAAGCCACCCAGGTCCTCCTGACTGGGCCCAACTTTGGGACGGCGTCAGGACTGACTATTAACCAACAAAAGTCAGTTGCTTTTCCTATGCAGGACTAGCATTGAGAGATATGGCAGTACTCTCTACCCTGGCATTCACCTGGGAAAGTCACCATTTCTGCTACTTGGGTGTACAGGTTGCCCACATGGCGGAAGCCCATTACACCCAGAACATGGGAAATAGCCTCAAAGGTTTTAAGGTGTCAATACTCTTTTGTAACTGACTACCCTTGTCGATCATGGGATGGGTATCAGTGACGAAAATGTTGCTAGTCCCCTGCTGCCTATATACAATTCAAAACTCACACTCACATCCCTAATAACACTTTTACCACCTTGAACAGTCTCCTGGACTCACTTGTTTGGGCTGGTAAATACAGCAGAGTAAAACTTGATGAATCAGGGTGGCCGTCCTGGGGCTCCCGGCTTTTTGCCTCTACTATATTGCAGGACTTCTCCAACATGCGGCGCAATGGTGCGCCGATGGCCCGAATACAGAACAAAATTGCTTACAGGCTGTTGCCCAGAGGCAGACCTGCCTAAGTACCTTATGATGGGCTCAAGGCCAATTCAAGACTGCCCATTTGTGATCAAATAGGTTGCATGGGCCTGGGAATGAGCGGTCACCCTAGAATTACGGAAAGCCCCATGCGCCCACTCCCTTAAAATGGCTTCCAGGCTTATGCCAAATACAATCAATAATGGACTTGCCTGGGTGGTATGAAGGTGGCTGCAAATCTGCAGGGGACCTCTATTTAAATGATATCTTCATCTCTTTTGAGGTCGCGAAAGAAAATTATCGGGTTCCAGAAGGCAATATGCTAATGTAACACGTACAGTCTGTGAAATTTGGGTTACATGTCCAAGTGAGCCGGAAGAATCCAGCACACTGTGTACGATCATAGACCCAGGCTCCTTAAGGGACTAATATTACGACTATACAAAGCCCTAAAAACAGATCACAGAGCTGACTTGGCAAAGACCCAAGACAGATGAGCAAAGGGTTTGCCCTTGCCGCTAGCAGAGTGGGAATCGAAACGTGCATTTGAGCAGGTCTAAGAAGTATCTAACAATGCATGGTTTAAACTCACTCAGTGCTATTACCTCCACCGCACATGCCTGACCCCCTACGCTTATCAAGAATTGACTTGTCACAAACGCCAAACTGCCCCAGAGGCGGCGCCTCCCCAACCCACTTCATACACATGACCTGGAATTGCTCCCTACTTTGTACATATTGGTGCACAGTCCTAGACATGCTAAAGAAAGCGACAACGCTCCCAGTTGAGTCAACAATAAAGCACTGTTTGTTGGGCGTGCTGTCGACCCTCAAGTCCACAACCCATTTACAGCATAAATTCACCATGCTGCTGAGGCTGGTGCTGGTGAAACGCTGCATAGCCGTTCACTGGAACCAGGCCACAGCTCATCTTCCAGAGAAGTGAAGGGCAGATCTATGGGAATGGGGAGTTGCGGAGGAATGCCCCTTATGGACAAGGTGTAGCAAGTTTCTTAAGAGATGAAGATCCAAATAAATGAAATAAACCAGTTGGAGAATAAATAAATACGTTTTATTCTCAAGTAAGTGACCCACGCCTGATCACATCGCTTTCCAGTATTCATCTGAGTACTTTGACTGAACCTTCTTGAATACATGTGAGTCATACAGAACATTAAGAATCTTACACTCTTTAAAGACATATTACATAACATTAAAATTGTATTAATATGTCTACATACTACACATCCTCCTTTTTATCAGGAGAATAAATAAAATGTACAACTAAAGAAATTAAAATTATATGAAGATGAAAAAATTATGCAAAAGGAATAAATATCAAGGAATAAGTAAAATACAGAAATATATAGTTCAATACATTATTCATGACATAATCACGAAAACGGAGTGGTGCTGACCTGACCCTTGCAATGCCATTCATTCTACACCTACCATCTCCTTCTCCTTTATGAGAAGTTATTGAATGTGAATCAGAATGAGAAGAAATCACTTTTGAATCTCCTTCACCAGATGATGAAGTAGAACCCATGGGAAGATCAGAGTGACAATTGGGATCTTGACTGTTAGGTAAAATAATGTTGTCACCAACACCCAACCAATCTGAATTAGAATGATCAAAAACATTAGTATCATGCTTGTTTTTGCGAATGATGGCAGCTTGTTTATTGGATATTTGAATAAGAGCATTTTTGTTCCAACAACCTCTGTCCTGTAGAAGCACTGTCATGCGAGAAACTCTTATGACTTGAACAGGAGAAGAAAATCTAGATTGACCTTTAGAAACTTTTACAGGTTTTCTGATGGTAACCCAATCACCTGGAAATAAAGGGTTGTCTGTAACATGCATGCATTTACCATAATCATGTTTGTAACTCTCTTGTTTTTTTTTAACATAATTTCTAACCTTGTTTAAATCAACAGAGGTGTGAGACGAGTTCTCTAGTAACCATGCGGGATTACTTTTAAAAGTTGGTGTATGACCTCTCAACAAAAAGAAAGGCTATGAGGTGTACTATTGTAGTTTCAAACTTTGTGAAACAAAAACAAAGGAATATTTAATCCACTAGCAATAGCTGTTTGTACGGCATCTTTTAACAAATGGTTCGCACGCTCAACAAGTCCATTTGAAGATGGGCTGTACAAAGGAACCAAAGTATGTTTGACATCTAATTTGTTTAAAAAGGAGTCAACATCATGAGCAGTAAAATGTGAGCCATTATCAGTTATAGGCTCATCAGGTGTACCTTCAGTGTAGAATAGACCAAAAAATAAAATAACTGGATTGGCATCTTCACTTTTGACAAAAGCTAAATAAATCCATTTTAAGAAATAATCAACAGCAACAATTAAATATTTCTTCTCTGAATTGAAAACTGAAAAGGGGCCAGAAAAATCCAGTCCAATTTTTTTCCAAGCTCTACTAGGCCACTCAACAGGACAAAGAGGCGAATTAGATGACTTCCAGTGTTTGTCTGAACAAAGACATTGGGGACACTGGTTAACATGTGTTTTGACCTGATTATCTATACAGGGCCACCAATAAGTTTGTTTAATTTTGTTCACAGTAGCAGTGGTACCTGGATACCCCTTGTGGGCTAAAGAAATTATATAGTCTCTAATGCCTCTAGGTGGAATAAATTTATCCTGGCGCAGTAAAATGTTATTAGAAAATGATAATTCAGAAGCAACTTGAGCAAAACATTTTTCTTCTACAGATAAACTTCTATCCATAGACCATCCACTAATCAAATATTTCTTAACATTCTGCAAACAATCGTCCTCCTCAAACTTGCGGACCCATTCTTCTTGTGTAATTTTATAATTTTGTACAACATCTTCAATTGAAAGCACACATTCAATGTCATCTTCTGAATTAGCAGACTCCTGAATAGGAAGAATACGTGACAGGCAGTCAACCCGAACATTTTTGCCACCCGTAAGATATTTAATATCAAAATTAAATTCTTGAAGTCTGGCCAATAATCTGACCAGTCGAGAAGATGCTTTATTACAAGAATTGTCACTTAGCATGTACATTAAGGGTTTATGATCAGTTTATAACTGAAATGTTGTTCCCCAAATGTACATGTAAAACTTCTCTACAGACCAGGTGCAGGCCAAATCTTCACGCTCGATGGTGCTATAATTGAGTTCAGCAGATGTCAATGTGCGAGAAGCAAATGCAATTGTGCATTCTTGTCCATTAATCATCTGGCTGAGAACAGCACCAAGTCCTTTAGCACTGGCATCAACCGTTATTATGCTTTGAACCCCATATGTGAAAGGTTTATTAGCTGGAGTATTGATAATTAATTCCTTGACAGAAGTGAAAGCATCTTGTGTTTCAGAAGACCACTCAAATTTAGCATGTTTCTTTAACAAGTTCCTTAGAGGTTGAACAAATAGAGCATAGCCCTTAACAAATCGAGCATAATATTCACTCTACCCAAGGAATGCTCTTAAAGAATCTTTTTCTGAAGGGGAAGGAGTATTTTTAATGGCATCCAGTAACTATGTTTTAGGTTTAATACCCTCACTAGATAAATTGTGACCTAAATAATCTACATCCTAAGCCAGAAAGTTGCATTTTTTAATATTGACTGTCAAACCATGAGTTTGTAAAATACTCAAAACTTTCTCAACTAAAATATAATGTTGTTCCAATGTTTCTGAATGAACCAAAATATCGTCTTGGAAAGCCTGAATGCCAGGACAATTATCAAAAATCTTGTCCATCAGCCTTTGAAATATACGAGCTGCCGATGATAAGCCAAAAGGAAGTCTTTTGTACATATAAACACCAAATGGTGTCACAAAAGTGGTTAGGGGTTGTGATTTTGCAGATAAAGCAATCTGGTGATCAGCCAACCGTAAGTCAATGGTAGAAAAGAATTTGCTGCAACTTATTTTAGCAAGCATATTATGAATTTCTGGCAACGGATGAGCATCAATGACAATATTGCGATTTAAAACTCTTAAGTTTGCACACAAACAAATATCACCAGAATGTTTACAAGCTACAACCGCAGCGGAAACCCATTCAGATGATTCAACTGGACTGATTATGTCTTGAGAACATAATTGTTCAAGATGTTTGATAATATCATCCTTGACTGAAAAGTCTACAGGGCGTACTTTCTGAAATACGGGAAAAACTTTCTCTTTTAATTTTATGGTGTGTTCAAAGTCTTTGACTAAACTAATATCAATACTAAATACAGCTTTGTATTTATCAAATAATTTGCATAGTGTTGAGTCCTGTGTTTTGTTTTCACAAATAGATAATACTGGTAAATCCCAAAGAACAACAGGTTCCGAATGACCAGGTTTCAATATTATACCCAAACCAGCATGATCTTGCCATCCTCAAATTTCTCTTCCTTTCAGCGCAACATAAATCTTAGTGTGAACGACTCTACCTTTGAAATCAATAGTATCAGAAAAATATCCATGCATGATAATATCGTATTCACCAAATGCCTTGGGATTAACATCAGTAGGAAGAAACTTTGTGTTAGGCCACAAGTTATTAAACGTTTCTACATCTAAAATAGTGATTGGCGAACCCGAATCAGCCATGACATCATTTTGATTGGACCTATAAGCACTTTACAATTAGGTCGTTTAACCTTATTAGCATCAAGGGAATTCATTTGAATAGCTAAAGAAGTAAATACATTTTTGACGATGTGACTGAACATTCAATACTCTCTGCAATAACCATGACTTCATCTAACGTAGGATTTTTGCAAGTTAGAATACGTTCTTGAATTTTTTTGTTAAAACAGTTAAACACCAACTGATCTCGAAGTGCAGTCTCAAGGTAAGATCCAAATTCACATTTAGTAGCAAGAACTCGTAAAATTGCCAAATAATCTGCATGGACTCTTCAGTTTCCATTTTACAAAAATGACGTTCAGAAGATGGATTTTGAACTATAGGTAAGCTGTCTAAAAGTTGTTCTCCGCATCTCCTAAATGATTAAATAAAATTGCCCTCTTCCTAAAAGCAGAGTATTCCAAAGCTTCAATAGCCTCTAAATAGTTAGTGAAAAGCCTCAACCATTTGTGCAATGGAGTAGGTGGCTTACCAGGAATCTTCAAAAAACGCGGAGGAGGCAAAATGCTATTATTCGAATTTGCATAATAAAAAAAAACAATAGGTATAGTATCATAATAATAAACCAAACTATGTTTTCTTCTTACATCTCTAATGTTTAAATCCTGTAAATATATATATTGATAAATTACCAGCAAAGTAGCAGTTGATGAGAGTGAAAATAATCCAAAGTTTTGCTCAGAACAATTGAGGAGCTGAAGAAAACTTGCTGATTAATTACTGAAGAAGTAGCATCAATCGCTGTGCTGTAACTGAGGAAATGCTGAAGCGTACAGCATATATCACATTAATGCTTATGTGATGCTTCCCAATCAGACAAAATGGCTTCTGAAGCGTAGTGACGAAATTACGTGTCAGGCGCTATTAAATCAGCGTACAAGACACAACGTCATCGCTCTGCATGGACAATGGTAGATGTGAGAAGAAGAGAAGCATGCGCTTAGAATGAACGTGCAAGTCAAAAACAAACAGCGACTTCTGACAACAGTAAGTTAGATCGATGTAGTTCTAAAGATGCAAATCCAAGCGTGCCATATAAATTATAAGCAGCCTTTGGGAATAAGAACAAAGTCAGATAAATTACTCACGAATCCACGGTTTCTGGAAATGACACTAAATATAAATCCAAAACAGCAAAACAAGGTTGCAGGGTCGTAAATAGCGGTATTTTCTTCATTGCAATAAATCCACAAAAACATTGTCGCCAAATTATGTAGCAAGTTTCTTAAGAGATGAAGATCCAATTAAATGAAATAAACCAGTTGGAGAATAAATAAATAAGTTTTATTCTCAAGTAAGTGAATCACGACCTATCACATCTCTTCCCAGTATTCATCTGAGTACTTTGACTGAACCTTCTGGAGTACATGTGAGTCATACAGAACATCAAGAATCTTACACTCTTTAAAGACATATTACATAACATTAAAATTGTATTAATATGTCTACATACTACACAAGGCGAGCACTATCTAGCGCGCGCCGCCACTATGACGGTCGCCCCAGACCCCGTCAGTGAACCGGAAGCACTTTAAGTGCTTCCTGTTCACATGAAACGCCGGGTGTTTGGGAAGGACTGGTTTAGACCAGCCTCCTGCCTGGTGGTCCCCAGTGCCCCCTCTTAAAAGGGGTTGCAGGTGCATGTTGGGACTACTATAAAGCTGGCTGCACGCGGGAGCGCTGCCGTTTCTGCCATGAGTGTTCCGGCTGCGAGAAATATGGTCATCCCCTGGTCAGGTGCAGGGATGCCGCAGGCCGATCAAAGGGGGGTCCGGGGGATCCACAGGCGGTCAGCAGGCAGGACCACAGCATGTGGCGGGGCAGGCAGAAGTGATAATGGCCCTGGGCCCGGGCTCATACATCGGTTACTGTGGACGGCTTGATGGGGACTCTGCGCGATTAACCCGATGCGGGGGCCGCCGAACGTTTGAGGTTGGGATTCACGGAGGGGTTCCATCTGGGTTATGAGGGGCCCAGGCGGCGGAGGTGGGCGGACAACTTGTAGTCCGCCAGGGAGCAACCGGAGGTGGTGCGGAGCAAGCTTGAGAAGGAGGTGTGAAAGGGCTGCATGGCAGGTCCTTTTTAGGAGCGGCCGTTGGAGGGGCTAACAGTATTCCAGATGGGGGTGGTGCCAAAGAAGGAGAAAGGGCAGTTTCGACTCATTCAGCACCTGTCCTGGCCCAAAGGGGGCACCGTACACTATTACATTGACGAGCGGGAGACCACGGTGTCTTATTCCTCAGTTGATGAGGCCATGGCCCTGATAGTGGCGGCGGGCGCAACGGCAAGGATGGCAAAGTGCGACAGCAAGTCAGCTTTCCGGCTGTTTTCAGTCCATCTGGACAATTGGAGCCTACTGGGGATTCAATTTTACGGCCTCTGGTACGTGACAAAGCATTGCCGATGGGTTGCTCGATGTCAGGCACACTTTTTGAGTGTGTTAGTACGTTCCTACAATGGTTGTTCACGGAACAGACGGGTCACCAGGATGACACCTGGATGACTTCTTTTTGGTCGGCTCCCCCGGTTCCGCGGACTGCCAGGAGGCACTGGACAGGTTCAAGTAGCTCATGGGGGAGTTGGGGGTGCCGCTGGCACCGGAGAAGACAGTGGGGCCAGGCACGGTGCTGTCAATTTTTGGGGTTTGAACTGGACTGTGGCTATGGAGGCCCGTTTTACCAGTGGAGAAAAAGCAGCATATGCTAGAGCATGCAGGAGTGGATGTTGGCACAACCAAAGGTTACAGTGTTGGAGATTCAAGACTGTCGGGCCACCTCAATTTTGCTTGCAGGGTGGTGCGTGTAGGGAGGACGTTTTGTAGACGGCTGGCCAGGGCATTGGCGGGTGTCCGCTGCCACCACATCCGACTGCCCACGTGGGGTGCAGGATGTGGCGTTTTTCTTACAGCATTTCAATAGAATCCCCATGCAACGGGGGAGGCCCTGGTCTGGGATGTTCAGATCTTCTCTGATGCGGAGTGACGGTTTTGGATTGTACTGGCAGGGAAAGTGGTGCGTGGAGACGTGGCCCCCGGAAGGGGCGGGGGGTGGCAGGAGTAGTGCCTTTTTCGAGCTTTACTCTCTGGTGGTGGTGGTTTCACACTGGGGGAAGCTTGTTTGTGCGGGGGCTGCTTGCACTTTGATATTGTCTTTCGTGCAGTGCATGTGCCTGGGGTCGACAAGGAACTAGCGGATGTTTTGTCTTGTTCGCAGTGGGGGGCTTAGCCAAGGACGCGGAGCGGGACCCGACCAGTATCCCGCCTCAGACGTGGTACGTAGGCAACACAGGATGTTTGCCACTGGTTCTAGGGTCCCTGGCGGTGTCGACAAAAGTGACGTACCTGGCGGTTTGGGAGGATTTCTTGGCATCCGGGGCGTGGCGGCGGGCCCCGGGAAGGGAAAGGCAGGAGGATAGTAGTGCAATTCATCCTGGATTTACTTGGCAAGGGGGTCCCGCGGGTCACGATAGCAGGGAAACTGGATGGCCGTCGGGTGTCAGGTTCACAACTACGGGCGGTTCTGCGCAAGGCGTTGCAGCGGTTGGGGGCGGATGGGAAGTACTTTGGCACCCACTCTTTTAGGATTGGCACGGCATCAGAGGTGCATCGGCAAGGGGTGGGGGCGAGGGGACATCATGCGGTTGGGCAGATGGTCGTCGGCATGTTACCGGCGCTACGTACGGTGAGCGGCGAACGTTTGAAGCGCGCGGTGGGTATGCTGTTTTTGGTATTTACTGGTTTTTTTTTTTTCAGGTTCAGTAACGGGTCCCCCTGCCAGAGATATGGCGGTTTGGATTGTTGAACATTCATTTGTTAGGAGGGCCCAGATGCAGGCACGATCCAGTTACTTTGGCGAAAATTTGTGTTAATCCTAAAGTGGATTTATGTAATGTATTTGCATTTTATGTATTGTGCTTTGCAGGGTGGGGGATGTTTTTATCATGTGGGGATCGTAGGGGCGGGGGGAGGAAAGGCAAGGTGTCAGGTAACTCGATGTTTAGAGAGGTTTTAGTTTTGTAAGGCGAGGAGCCAGTTAATAAAGTTTGTGATGAGCACTTGTTTCAATAAAGCGGCCTTTTACACACTCAGTAAGGTTGTCAGTCTGGCTTGCCCCCTTCTCCCTCCCAAGGGGGTTTTGGGGGGCAGCCGAGCCTCAAGGTCTGCCCCCTGGGCAGATTGGGAGGGGAGGGCGAGATGGCGGCAGCCATGTTGTGCTATTTTGGGCTGCTTTGGGATAGCCCAAAAGCAGCCCAATTGCGAAAGAGAGCCCAAAGGGTTTATAGGGGGTTTCAGCGCCTGCTCAGCCACCATTTTAGGTTTTGGTAACCTGGTGGCTGGGAGCGCTGCAGGATAGGTTATTGTTCCCGCCCGCCCTCCCTGGGTTTAGTGTTTGTTGGGGAGGTTTTTGTTAGTTTTTGTCAGTTCCCGTTTTTGGAACAGGTGCGCAGGGGTTTCTGAATTGTATGTTGTCGCTTGGAACAGGTACTGGCGGTGTTTGTTTTGGAAGTTGTCCAAGTTTGGCTTGAGTTTTGGTAGTTAGCGTTAAGTTGGGGAGTTGGTGTTCTGGAACGGGGAAAGGTTAAACAGGTTGGAGGTTTTACATTGGTGCTCATTAGTTACAGTTGCAGGAAGACAGATAGAAGGTTAGGTTTTGGGGGTAAGAAGGTCAAAGGTTATGGGATAAGATTGTGTATTATGGTGGATTTATGTAATGTATTTGCATTTTATGTATTGTGTTTTGCAAGGTGGGGGATGTTTTTATCATGTGGGGATCGGCGGACGAAGGAAAGGCAAGGGGTCAGGTAACTCGATGTTTAGGAAGGTTTTAGTTTTGTAAGGCGAGGAGCCAGTTAATAAAGTTTGTGATGAGCACCTGTTTCAATAAAGCGGCCTTTTACAAACACTCCAAGGTTGTCAGTCTGGCTTGCCCCCCTTCTCCCTCCGAAAGTCGGCTTTTTTCCATTTGGCGTCCTGGTTACCAGCGGTGTGAAGCATGCTGAAAGTGTGGGGGGAGCACACTGATTACAAATGCAGCTGAACACTCCAGATGGGCGAATTTGTTAAAGGAGGGTCGAGGCGTAGTCCAATTTGGACAAAAGGGCACGTTTTAGAATTACGGCGTCCTCGTTGTCAGCAGGTTTGAGCGCGCAGAGTGCGGGGGAGAGCTATGATAACAAGCCCTCCGTGAATAGCACTTCATGCCTCGAGGAGTTTTTCTGGTGCCTGTCCTCTGAACGATCTGGGACGAGAGATGGGGACAGGGTGCTTCTTCACACAGAATCTTCCGAGGCCTCTGGCTGTAGAGTCGTGGAGGGCTGGCAGGCCCTGTTGGGGTCACTTTTGTGCATCCTTCATGCATCTTCCGTGCGTTTCCACTGCCTAAAACACAACCCATATTGTAATGTAATTTATATAGCGCTTCCGATATCACTGATGAGGCCTCCTGTCCTGTCTGGGGGTAGACTGTGTGCCCTATTTTGATGGTACTTTTAATTCACAGCGATGGAAAAGGGAAAGATGGTGAGCCTTGGACTAGTGACAATTGGGTTACCAGACAGCAAACTGCTTTGGTGCTACTGGTTTACCAAACACGTCTCACGTTTTAGCAGAATGTGTCAATACCAGGCGTCCTATCAGCTCATCTGCATGTCTTACATGAGATTTGCAACAGCCAATTTTTAAGTCAATGGGGCTTCTGCCTGGGAAAAAAGCGCAACCATTTCATGAGGGGTTTTTGCAACATTTCCACCGTAGGTTTTTGTTACTGCAATATATGCATGTTCAGCCAACTTAATGGCTTCCCGGTTGGGCTGTCATTTCCAGGTTGATTATTTGCACCTAGCTCACTATCCTCTGTCCTCATTGGTGGAGGGTAACATTGCTGCATCAGAGTTCCAACCCGTGGCAGACTTCCTGGGATCATCAACAATGCCTACTGGCAAAACCCTAAAAGAATGCAGAGTGTGTGCCAGGTGCTCTCATTGAAATCACATGCAATGTTAACCGTATAGGCTATGCAAAGCGGTCAGAATTGAAAGTCTGATTTCAAATGTTCCTCAAGTAAATGCAACTGGTGCTATGATAGGCGCTCTTAAGTTGTAATATGATTTTCAATGTTCTTCACTTAAGGCAAATGGCGCTATGCTAGGCCCTCTCATTGAAAGTCACATGCAGTGTTCCCAAGTTAATCAAGTAAATGCAACTGGGGCTACGCTAGGCAATCTTCATTTGTAATATGATTTTCAATATTCCTTCACGTAATGCAAATGGCGCTCTGCTAGGAGCTGTCATGAAAAGTCACATGCAATGTTCCCTATGTAGTCAGGTAAATGCAACTGGGGCTATTGCTAGGCGCCCTTAATTTGTAATATGATTTTCAATGTTTCTTCATGTAATGCAAACAGCGCCGGACTGGCCATAGCGGGCATCGGGCAATCACCCGGTGCGCTGCATGGATGGGGGCCGGTTTTGGGCCCCTGGGGGCCGATTTTGCTGCAAAATCGGCCCTGTGCCAAAATCGGCCGAAAACTGGCCCTGGGAAACTGCTCGGCGGCACCTCTAACCCCCCTGAATAGGGAGGGGGGGGCGGCCGAGCACTTTGCCTGGGCCGGTTGTGGTTCGCAGTCCGGCCCTGAATGCAAATGGCGCTATGCTAGGCGCTCTCATTGAAAGCCACATGCAGTGTTCCTTATGTAATTGAACTGTAGCTATGCTAAGTGGGCAGAATTGAAAGTCTGATGTCAATATAAATATTTGAAAGCCCTGTTTCAGGTCAGCCAGCAAGGTATATATACAGTATATTACCCGTTATTCTTGTAGTTCCACAAACAAAGCCTTGCGGATGCGAACATATCCCTGCTTGTTAAAACGCGAAGCAGCTTGGTTAGCTCGCTCTAATTTCATGCCACATCTTGTGGTAGAACTTACTCATAGGGTACGAAATGCGGCTGGTCAATCTGAAGAGCGAGGAGCCCAATGCTGCGCATCCATGACGGGCCATTATTTTGCCACGAAATGGTCAAACCATTGACGTTTTCAGGTGGAAGCATGACTGCCTAATATGGGCGCTACATCAAGACATTTCACACCGGGGTGATGCGTGCTTACTATGGGCATTACATCAAGACATTTCACACAGGGGTGATGTCACATCAAATACTACAAGTCTTGGAGGTCAGTCTCGCAAGGCACCTGCCTCTGTGGTCACTTCCACACATTATCAGTACCTATGATGTCATTACATCCCAGGTCTCGTTGTCACACCTTTGAGGGTGCCAGGGGCAAGTGGGTGTTGTTACAAATATGAAATAGGAGTCTGTTGTCAAGTACTCATAGGCACGCAGGTACGGTTTACAAAATATGAATATGAATATGGGGTCTGTGGTCTAGTAGCATCTATGCACCCATTGCAGGTACACGTATGCTTTGGAAACTGGTTATGTCATCCTATAGCTCTACACCTGTGTGCTAGTACACGTACACGAGTTATGCCTGTGGATTTGTCACACAGTACCTGTATGCAAACATAGAAATCCCTAGCATCCATAGTGTCAACATACTCATAAAGCAATTTTGAATAAACATTCAATTAATAGTTTCCTATAGAAGCATATGCATGTAAGTATTTCTCATGTATTGCAAGTAAACTATTGTTAGTAGGAAGTGGTGTTTGAGGGACTCTATAGATCTAAGCTCTTCTATGTGTGAAGAATGGAGTAAACTCAAAATTACAAGTAACGCTATTAGTACTAAGATCACAAAGAACAAATACTCCTACACATAACCGTCTACATCTACTAGTGTGTGGGTTAGGCTCCATGGGCCCGATTCACAGAACTAACTTAAGACAAAATCCTAAACTTACTACTTTTGCTATTCACAGAAGTTAGGATTTTGTCTTAAGTTTGTCTTAAGACAAACTTAAGACAGACTTAAGACAAAATCCTAACTTAAGTCTGTCTTAAGTCTGTCTTAAGTTTGTCTTAAGACAAACTTAAGACAAAATCCTAACTTCTGTGAATACAAAAAGTAGTAAGTTTAGGATTTTGTCTTAAGTTAGTTCTGTGAATCGGGCCCTATGAGTTCTTCTGATGTCAGATAGTGTGAATTGAAGATTTCAGCACAGTCTTTTTAGTTAGTTTCCACTTACGCAAACAGCAAAGCAAAGTTTCAATGTTCTTTACAGCAAAATATGTACAATGATCTTCATGAGACTTTCTTAGCCCTACTCCTTGTTCTTTTATGGGCCAACCTAATGCTCGTTCAGCAGCCTTGGGCCTTGGTACTCTTCTTTGTAGTTTGAGCAAATCTATTAGGTACTCTCTCTAATAAATGCTCTGTTCAAACTCACTAATGACCACTTCCATGATAAATTGACTCAGCCTGTTATGTTGCAATGCAATTTTGAATCTCAGTTCAGCCACAAAGTTCAATTTAAGGAGGATTAACTGTTATAGCAAAAAATTCAAAATGCTCTCCCCGAATCATTGATAGCTAAGTATGCCATTCAGATGAAGAATACCTCCGACAAGGAACTGTAGTTCTCTTTGATCTCTTTACTGTTGTCCTTTATTTATCTGTTTCACTTAACCAAGATCATTCAGTCTTCTGGAATAGCGTGTGGCACATGCACTTCAGACAAATAGCGTTTCCCTCTCTCCTGTCTTGTTGGCTGCCAGTCTCCAGGCACATCCTGCATTACTACTGCACTAGGCCCTCTGCCAGGATCTATGTCTGGTGCAGTTACCACTTCTGGATGGGACCCCTCTATATCGACTTCAACTGTTGACTCTCAGAGACCCTGAAGGGTGAACAAGTGCTGTCCCAGCTCCCAAACATCTTGAAGTACCTGCTTCCTTTGTCTCACTTTAATCTCTGGCACATCAAGAACAGGTGCTGTCTCACTTTAATCTCTGGCACATCAAGAACAGGTGCTTCACAGTGGTTATGGTGACCCGAATCACTTGGTAGGGGCCACGTCACCGAGGCTCAAAGCATTACTTGCCAAAGTGCTTCTTCACCTCAACCCAGTCACTGGGGACTGAGATCATGGCACTACTCCTGTTGAGGTCGGCTGTAACCTCTCCAACCTGCTGAGACGCACAATGCATCACATCAGCCAGTCCTTTGCAGTAATCAAGATTCATGTATTCCTATCTGGAGTACTGTGATGGCTTATCAACACAAGAGGCAAATCATCAGGCTATTTCAGGGAGGATGAAGCATACAATCTAGCCAATATGGATTTCAAAGTGCCGTTGATTTGCTCCACAATACCAGAAGCCTCTGTTTGACTTGCAGTGCTGCACAACACATCTTCAGGACCTCATTATTAAAATGAGTTCCTCGGTCGGACTCCAGAGAAGTCAGGAAACTGAAACACAGTATTAACTCCCTCACACATCAACTTAGCCACTGTGAGACTATCATTTCTTGTGGTCAAGTAAGCTTCAACCCAGCTTGAGAAGAAGCACACAATTCCTAGGACATGTCTCAACCCATTGCACACAGGCATCTAAAAAAAGTCCAGTCACATCCAGTTGAAGGGACCTCCTGATCTTCCCGTGCTGTTCTCCTGCTACAATCTGCTGTTTGCTCGTAACTCATGTGTGACACATTCCCTCAGTCAACAGTCTAAATCTTGGGTTAAACCATGTTTGTCTAAACAAGTGCACCATGGCATCTCCTCCTTCATGTGCAGGTCTATGGTAATGTGTAGTCACAGGAAATAGCAAGATATCTGGCAACACAGGTCTCCCATCTCCTGAAACCAAATTTTCATTTCTTTTGACCCAACCTGCTCAAATCCAGCCTTTCTGTTCTGCATCTGACACGTCTTCCTGTAACCTCTTAAATTCCTCCCAAGTATCTACACAGTTAACAACAGATTGCAATGTGCGGCATTCGATTTTTCATTGTCGTAGTCCCCATTAAAGGTAGAAGCATTCAGAGAGCAGTATCTTGCTCTATCATCACCATACCTATTGCCCACTGACATATAGTCAGTGGCTTTCGATGTGCAGCACACTTTACAACTGGAATCTGGGCAGGTAACTATAAAGCCTGGAAAATGTTATGGACACTTTCACAGTTGCGTATGGGGAACCCGGAGGAGGTCATAAACCTATGTTGTGACCACAACTGTCCAAAGTAGTCAACAACACTAAAGCCATACTGACTTTCAGTCAAAATGGTCACTGTCAGCTGGTATGAAACACAACATGCTATAGTAAGAGCAATCAATTTGGTGAATTCTGCTGAAAATACTCCTTGAAGCCAAGAGGCTTTGACCACACCTGAGACACTACAAATTGCGTAGTCAGCTCTCAGGTTTACATTATAGTCTTGTAGGCAGAAGGCCATCAACAAACATCACATAAACTGACTCAAGTGGCACATCTTATATGTCAGGTCTCAGCTTGGTGCATAGTTCAGTACATCAAGACAGTCATGCTCAACTTCACCTTCAGCAGTTTCATTTCCAGGGATGATCAAAAGGGTAGCAGGGTTTAGTACAGTACATCTCCTCAATGTGACATTATCAGCACCACAAATTACCTGCTTCTACTTGTTAGGACAACTATTGGTCAAATACTAAATTCTGGTACGAGTTAACAAAACCTCTATACAATGGGGGGAAAAAAACAGATGGCCCACAACAATAAACTCGTACAGCTGCGGGATCATGTGTGGCACAAAAGTATGCACTAGGTCTGTGATCATTCCTGTGCATTTGGGTTAACACTGAGAGAGTGCAGCCCTCACTCTCACTGCAAAACAAAGCAAATAATTTATTATAATTGGACATTCCCAGTGCCAGCTATGGAAAAGATATTCTCTCATCTCTGAGAAGGCATGTATGCAGCCGTCATCCCATGGTTCCGGATATGACACATCCTTGGACATTAGGGAAAAGTTGGGGATCTACCGTCAACAGTAGCCCACCAATCCCAACTTCTATCTGGGTTGTTGGCAGATTCATGATTAAAATCAAGAAATTCTCTCTTGTGACACATTTCTTGCTTCTTTCTCAATGTCATGTCCTAGATATAGGAGGTCTTTCTTACGGTACTGCAATTTAGTTGGGTGACATCTTAGGTCCATTCTGAGCTAAGTGGTGCAGCAGAGTAATGTTGTCTGTTTTGCGAGAATCCTGCATATTTGAGGCCACCAGTAGCTCGCCAATGTACTGGACTACGACTGAGTGGTAGGGCATCACCAGAGACTTCAGATTCTTTCTGAGTATGTGTTTGAAAATTGACAGACTCTACGTATACCCTTGTGGGGCTCAGCACCATGCCAAAACATGGCTGCAGAAACAGAAAGCAGAAAAGAACTGGCTATACTCGTGCAATGTTATATTTAGGAAGGCTTGTCACAAATCAATGGCATAGAACCACTAGGTCTCAGATGGAATATGAATTTAAATCACAGCTGGATGCAGTACCACAGGACAACAAGAAACAACAACAGAGTTAACATTTCTCAAATCTTGTATGATGCAGTGCTTTCCATTGGGTTTCTGCAAACCCATGAACGGTAAAATACATGGACTCCCCATAATTTCCTTCAGAATATCTTGTTCAATCATTTAGTCAATCACAGGAGTAATCCCAGCAATGGTTGCAGGTGTCAAATGGTAATATGGGATTCTCAGGTACTTAGCATTAGGCTTCATGGTAATGCAAACTGTTTCAACACCTTTGTCGAGACTTATGTCTTTCTCTGAAAAGTCGCAGACTTCAGGTGACACTGTCTCTCAGCTCTGGGGGCAGATCATCTCTTGTCAACATAGGGTATAGTCTGATTCCTTATCTTTGTCTGGCAAGTTTAAAGGGAATGTCCTCATCATGAGTTTGGAACTCAATTCCATTTGAAATGCAGCTAATGAATCTATTCTGCTTGCACGAGAGATATCGTCTAAGCAGGTTGACAGGACTCGAATCACATACAACGAATCAGTGATTCTCCTCAAAGACCCCAATTTGGACAGGTGCCACATGTGAGACTGGACAAGTAATTTGTTTATTTGCAACTCCTATGACTTGGATTCTTTGTCCCCAAAGGGGTCGGTGGGGAACCTCGGCTGTTCTTACAGTAGAGTGGGTAGCACCACCTTCAATGAGGAGTGATACATGATTCCTGTTTACCTCACCACCTACAAATGGATTACTCTGATCTATCTCTAAGTTTGGGCCAAATATGCAATCCTCCTCCCCTCTCAGGTCCCATCATTGTGACAGATCTGAGCTGTAGTCATCATTTATTTGTATTATAGAGTACTATTGAGATGTATCCTGATTCACAAAATCTTTGGGGATTTGCTTTTTTTTGATGCAAGGGGCTTGTGGAACTTGCATCACTTGAACTTGGGGTACATTGTCATTATGAACTCTCTGTATCTGTACTTGCTGTGTCTGAACCATATTATTTCCTTGTGATTGCACACATTCACCATTCTGAACCTGATTCCCATTAGCCATGTTACCAGTATTAAATTGACTTCCGTGCTTCAAACGCCATAGTCAACTACAAACATGGCAGGGATCTGTCTTCCTCAAAGTCGGCACATCAACACCAGTTTGCAGAATAATTGGGACACCACATCCTCTACCTTTCTATTGAAACTCATTACCTCCTTGCATCATCTGGACTCCTTGCTGATACACTCCCTGCATGGGGCCAATATCCCTAAAAAACTGTTAATTCTGACCTCACTGTGCAGCTTTCATTTGTGCTACCATTAACTCTTCCTTCAATTTCTTGTGTTTCATTTCCAAATTGTCACTGCCATACTTGTCATATCTCAATATCTCAATAATGAGCATACTCTGCCAACAAATCTAATGCTGCTGAATAATGAAACTAACCTTAGGATTCAATATGTACACAATTCTCTAAAGAAAAAGTCCCATGTCATTTGCCTCTATAGTTTCTGTCCCACGAGACTGTTAAAATGACTGCGACAGTCTTTCATAATAAGCATGCATTGACTCTTTGGACTCTTAGGTCGTTCTTGCAATCTTGACCCAATCAATCTCTTTAGGAGATAGTTTCAATTCCAGAAATGTAATCATCTGATCATACTTTTTTAATACCAGTGGGTAAGGAAAATGTAATACAGGATGTTTTGTTGATACCAATTTGGGACAATACGGGAAACAACATTTACAACACAACTTTTACAACGCACTACCTTTACAACGAAACTTTTACAACGCAACATCCATTACAACGCATACCATTACAACGCAACCATTACAACGCATGTCACTACAACGCATACCACTACAACGCATGTCATTACAACGCATACCATTACAACGCATACCTACACTACCCAACACCTACCCTACTGTTGCACCCCCTGGAGTTAGAATAGTAATTTTTACCCCTACACTATCCAATACTTACCCTACTGTTGCACCCCATGGAGTTAGAATAGTAATGTTTACCCCTACACTATCCAACACTTACCCTACTGCTGCACCCCCTGGAGTTAGAATAGCAATTATTTTGGTATGCGTTGTAATGGTTTGCGTTGTAAATGTAGTATGCGTTGTAGTGGAATGCGTTGTAAAGGTAGTTTAAAAGAATTTGTTGTAATGGCATGCGTTGTAATGGAATGCGTTATAATGGATGTTGCGGTGTAAAAAATGCGTTGTAAAGGTATGTGTTTTAAAAGTATGCTTTGTAACGACATACACCCGGACAATACACAACAACTTTGCATCCAACTCACAAGCCACCTGGAACCACAATCTCAAAAATGGTATTCAAATCATCCAATGGAAATGTTGATATTTTTACAAATCCATCAACCTGTCTGTACTATTTTATTGGGTTCTCTCTTAACTTCGGAAAATCATTTCTGAATGAAGCAAGAGGAGTCCTGCTCCACGAAATATGAACATGCACTCCATGAGGCGCTTATCTCATGGTTAGCACGTGTATATATTTGGCTTCCTCCTCAGGTCCAGATGAGGCAGTTGACATAGGCAATTAATTTGTTGATCTGTAATTTTATCCCTAACGGTGTCATGTTTGCGAGATGTTGGGCCTGATTTAGACCTTGGCAGGACGCCTGCCGCCCCTCTGTGGCAGAGTTGACAAGTACTCGGTTGAACAAATGGACTTGTGCCTGCTGTATTTAGATGTGGGTTGGCTGATTATTTGTCCTTGTTGATAGGAGGCCTTAATACAAATCTGGTAGTCCATGGACAGCCAGACTCATGGGGGCACTGCAATAGCAGTCCAGCCACTGCGACACCAGCAGTCCTACTGCCATATTAAATGTTTGGCAGCCAGACCGCCATTTGAATACAGCAACCTCCAGGGAACCGCATTCCCTGGTGGTGGCGCAGTGGTCAGGTGCTCACAATATGCTGGAAGTGCTGCTGCAACACTGCCATTAATATTTTGAGTTTCTCCACCCCCAGCCTTTTATGGCAGTCTGCCCCGCCATGTAAAAGTTGCCAGCGGGTAAACAAAGGGGGCCCTCCTGCATAGGTAGGTGCATGAAGGGGGGCACATGTTGTGCCCCCGTGTACAAGCACCGCCTCCAGTTCCAGCTCAGCATGAGCTTTTCAGTCCATTCCGCGATGGAACATGATGTGGCGGTGCCACAGCAGGGCAGTATTTTACTGCACCACTGCGGGACCGCCACACTGCCTGACCATCTGACAACAATTTGTATCATAATTTGGCGGGCATTCAGCGTTTGGGATTGGCAGTGCGGGAGCGGGGTGGTTCACCACTGCCCCGCATTGCCAAACTCATAACAAGGTCCAGAGTGTTTTCCATTTCATAAGGGGCTCACCGCTGTCGATGTGGCAGACTCCTTTGCTGGCTAACATTAGTCCGTTGCCATCAGGGTAGTAGAATTGAGTTGAGCCTATTTAGATTTCACAGTTGTGCTGGAGGGATTCCGTCGTGGGACGCCTTCAACATTGTTTTATTCCTATGGCTGTTGGATGGATGCTGGCATTACACACCTGATGTGTTTTGGCTAATTGTTTTCGCCTGCACACCTCACTTTAAGCCACTTTAACCAAGTAACCAATTAAATGAATAAAACAAATTTCATTCTGTGCCCTGCATCACAAAATGCGATGCAGGGAACAGAACGAAGTTCGTTTTATTAATGTAATTGGTTACTTACCTGCAATCATCCATATTCCGGTGTTTATCACCCCCCAGCCTGCCCCTCCCCCGCCCCGCCTGCCTGCCCCACCGGAACTCCCTCCACGAACCGCGGCTGGTTTTAGCAGAGGAGACTCCGTTCCTCCCAGTGCAGCTGGAGCACTTCAGCTGTAAGAATTAACCGTGTGAAATTCCAGAAGCATGGGCATGTTGATTTCCCCTCCCTCCAACCCTCCGTTATGGGGGCACAGACAAACATCAGCCCCACATCTACAACACCTTCTCCCCCCACCCCCGGTCTTTGAAAAAGCTCTCTTACCCATTTTGATTTCAGAAGCAGTCCTTCACAGCTAGGCGACAGTAAAAGTTAGGAACACATTCACAGGAAGAAAAGGCAGCCAAAATACAATGCAGGATCTCTATGCTCGCAAATTTCGCGGCACTTCCTGCAATATCGGCTGCTGCCCACCTGAGTGGTGGAACGTCAATGGTGACGTCCCCTCATGCTGATTGGCTGCTGCTCCGGCTTTATCCAATCAAAACTCCCCATTAGAAATGGGTGATAATTTGGACGTAGGACAGAGGGAAAAGAAAACAACAAAGGTAAGCTTTTACGGTGGAGTGCGCGCCCCCCCCTGGGATGGCGCCGCTCCCCCCCTGGGGGCCGGGCCCAACAGTTTGAATAACTCTGCCCTACATCCTGAAGGCTTGACAGGAATACCTGATGGAGTGGAGTCTGGTAAGTTATACTTTTGAATGGGTCACTAAAAATATATTTTTTTACTTTTAACGTAGGTGCTGCTAATATGTTTTGCACCACTTCTAAACTATAACCATAAGTATAAATATATATTTTGTCTTATTTAGGAAATATATAGCAATACTGTTGTTTTTTTGGTTTTACTAATTCTGAAAATGTGTTGTCTTTATGTGTATTTCTCTTCATGTTATTATTTTAGTTTTTTGCCTTGTGTGTTTGTTTGTTTGAATGTAGTTTGTTGCAGTAAAGATTACTGGTGTCAATCTCCATTACATTTCAAATGATGTTATGATGCTTGTATTTTTTCACCTAATAACACAATTCATATAAATGTGTTTTTCTGTAATGGAAATGTCTGTTCTTTTTTAATGCATATTTTTAATGGATGCGTTTATCTGACCATTTTAGCAGAGTTGGTAATATTTAGTTGAAATGACTACAACTACCATGATGCCTTGTTTGCGTTTTGTTAACATAATATTGCAATGTTATTTTGGTCATTCTCTCTTTTCCTGCAGGATTCCCATAAGACAAAGTGGTGTGTATTTATCAATCTCTATTTTATGCTAAGATTTTTTTAATGGTTTTGATTTAAATTTAGTATGTTGTCATTATCTTGTCATGTTATTGAATTCATGTTTGTTGACTTAAAGTTATCATGCATGTAAAATGTATTTGATGACTAATGCAACTTATCCTTCTAAATTGTCTAATATTCTGATTTGTAGCCTGCTAGGCCTTTCTCCTCTCTATTGTGTTGTGCTGAAGGTGTGGTATACATTATGTATACTTTACCATCTTTTTTTTTTTTTTCAACATCAATTTACCTGCTTTTTGAAGTAGTTTTGTGTGTATATTAAACTGTATTGTATGGAGGCGGACGGTGCAACAATAATTCAGTTATAAAATCCTCATTATAGTCACTGGCAATGTCCTCAGCTATGTTCTCTGTGTGTTCTGTCTCTTTCTTCTTTTTCTTGTCCTTGCATCTGCCTTATCCTTCTTAATTTACATGTGAGTGTGGGATGTAGTCTAGCTCCCTCAAACATATCAGTTCTCCTAGGTTTCTGGTCTGCATCCCATCTAGCATTTACACAAGTGCTTTCGGCTTTCTTAACCATTTATTGAAATCCTGCTCTCTACCTAAGATGAGCTGTATGTTGCCAGGCATCAAGGGCCAGATGTAGGTGGCCATTTACCGACCCGTAACGGCCGATTTCGGCCGTTACCGACCGGTAAATGGTCATTTGTGATGTAGGGGCCCTATTTTACCGATTCGGTAACTTGCAGATGTAGGTGGGACTCTTCTGAGTCCCACAGGCCTTACAGAATCGGTATTTTACCACCCAATCCAATTGGGTGGTAAAATACCGAATCCAGGTGTACATGCACATGTGTGCATGCACACCTATGCCATGTGACAGACAGACATGCCCTTAGGGCATGTCTGTGTGCCACATGGCACACGTGCCTGAATTCGGGGTGCTAGAGGGTGTCAAAGTGACACCCCGTGCACCCTTGCAAGAATAGGTAATTATCAAATCGGTAAATACCGATTCGGTATTCCACATTGATTCCTATGGGCTTCAAGGCCCATAGGAATCAATGGGGGATACCAATTCGGTTTTAACAGAATCGGTAAATACCGAATCTTACAGATTCGGTATTTACCGATTCAGAATTACCTACATTTCACCCCCTCTAATTTACCACTTCTTAAATACCGAATCGGTATGATTCAGTATTTTAGAAGTGGTAAATTAGATTTACCTACATTGGGCCCCAAGTGTTTTGTATTGTGTAGGTCTAGGAGTTTGGTTTCCTGTCATACAGCATTCTCCTTAAATGCTCAATGATTTTCAAATTAAATGTGCCATAATGAGGAAATATTAAAGGAGCATCTTTCTCAGTGAACTTATGCTATTGTACGAGCCAAACACATGTGTGAAGACCTATATCTATCGCCAAAGTATGACCTGGTGTACCTTCGGGTGCTGCCTCTTCCCCCTTTCTAACAGGCACAGTCCCTTCACTAAGCTTTATGTCTAAAGAATGTCATTTTCAATCAAAATATGCAATGTTCATAAATTACTTTTCGATGAAACCAGGAAATGGTTTTCACCCACAATTCTATGTCAGTGATCACAACCAATACCAGTGTGTATCTACACCAACCGCTCTATACCGGCGACACACACTGTGATGTCAATTTCACTCCTTGCAGCAGATCACCCTCCTATACATTTTCACAATGTGTTCTCTCAGCAATTTATGAAAAACAAATGCAAGCAATTTCAACAACTGTCTGCTCCTCTAAAGAAAACTACAGATTGTCTCTCACACAAGGGACATTCCGCAGTAACACTATCCTGACATTCACTTAAAACAAAACCTTGACTAGCGGGATCTCACTGGGATTGATACAGTTCTTCACTGTGCACTGAGATCAACTATACCAACCTCATCTTACAATCACACAAAGATAAGTCTCTATCTCAATAATGCTGTCGATGACATGTCAAGATCAGCACCCCAACACAGCTGAGAACTGTCTTCTACAATGAAACTCCTACCATGTAGGTATGTATCCCAGGATCTTAGGCTACGACGGACCCGATAACCACTTCAACTTCTCTACATTAAGCGCCAAATTCACACACCTTGAATCATCTCTGCAGAACACCAGGCAGCCACTAAAAAATGCCGCAAACTAACCATGAGCAATTTGAGTCACAACAATACAAAAGATTAATAAAAGTATTTGATGCTCAGAGAAGAGTCTCACGTTTTCTCGTCTATACATGGGTACATCTGAATCACCAAAGGTAAAGTTCAAACTAAAAGAATGGCTCTAATGTCTAAAAAATCTAAAAAATCAGAAAATTTCATAAAGGAATATAGAACTAGACAAGGAAAATAAGTACCCTCATTATGGTCACAAAGCAATCGTACATCCCCCTGCGACTTGCTATCAGGAAGGGACACCCTTGGCATGGTCCTTTCCAATAGCGACTCTCAAACCCTATTTTGGGAGTCGGTAATAGGTTACAGACTCCCAAAATAGGGTTGGTGCATGCAGTCGTGGCCGGCATGACTCGCGGGTGGGGGGAGGGGTGCACATGGAAGAGGGTCGTCCGGGGGGGGGGGGGGGGGGGGGTAATTTAATAATAAAAAAAAATAACTTACCTTCCCGTTTGCCGGGTCCCATGTTGTCTCTGCTCCTCCGGCAGGAACAGGAGGCAGGCAGCCAGGCTCCCACCCCTAAGCCAACCACAATGCTGAAAGCAGCGTTGTGATTGGTCAGGGAGCAGCCCAGCCAGGGTCTAATTGCCCAGCCATGTTCTCTATGTGGGCTGCATTACAGGCTACATGGAGAAGGGCAGAGTGTGCATGACTTGTTTGGCCGGCCTAAGAGGCCCGACCAAACCAGTGATGCACACTTAGGAGTGGGCACACCACTCCTTCCCTGCACAGCCCTGTTCGTAAAGCATTATCTTTTATAGCAACAACCTTGCACTTTTGCTTCTTAATTTTAAGATAGTTAGCCAGAGATTTGCCAGCCTTATTCTGACCACCATACATTTTAGCATTAAACTTAAGCAAACTACTGCAAGCATTATCCAAGGACTGTTTATCATATATAATTTTAGCCTTAATAAGTTTAGACAAGGTTTCCGTGTGATTTGAGGAAAAGTATTCATGTTCTAAAGCACAGGTACTCATAGTACGGCCCGCGGGCCGCCAGCGGCCTGGCAATCGTTCCTGGGTGGCCCGCCGACCTTGCACACAATTTACCTGTGTTTAAAAAAAAATTTTAAAAGAGTGTCTGCAAACACTGCGCGCCGAGACTCTGCCTATCTGTGGGGGCCTGGGCATTCCAGTGATAGTCAGAGTGGAGCTGCAAGGGCCTAAGAGGTGAAATACAAAAGCCTCATTAACATACAAATGGTCTTTTAAAGACCTGTGAAGTGCTTGGGTGGGGCTGCATGTGTGTGTGTGTGCACGGAAACTGTCTCAGCCCGGGCACACACAGGCAGGGTGAAATGAAGAGGGTGACAGAGGGAGGTAGAGGGAGGGAGACAGAGGGAGGGAGGGAAAGGGAGGGAGACAGAGGGAGACAGAGGCAGAGCTAGGGAGGGAGTGAAAGCGAGTGAGAGGGAGGGAGAGGGAGGGAGGGAAAGGGAGGGAGAGCGAGGGAGAGCGAGAGAGGGAGGGAAAGGGAGGCAGACGGAGGGAGAGCGAGGGAGGAAGGGAAAGGGGGGGAGAGCAAGGGAGAAGGAGGAAGAGAGAGAAAAGGGAGGCAGACAGAGGGAGAGCGAGGGGGAGAGGGAAAGGGAGGGAGAGCGAGGGAGGGCGGGAAAGGGAGGGAGAGCGAGGGAGGGAGGGAAAGGGAGGCAGACAGAGGGAGAGCGAGGGAGGGAAAAGAAGGCAGACACAGACAGAGGGAGAGCGAGGGAGGGAGGAAAAGGGAGGGAGAGCGAGGGAGGGAGGGAAAGGGAGGCAGACAGAGGAGAGCGAGGGCAGGAGGGAAAGGGAGACAGACAGAGGGAGAGCGAGGGAGGGAGGTAAAAGAGGGAGGGAAAGGGAGGCAGACAGAGGGAGAGCGAGGGACGAAGGGAAAGGTGGGAGGGAAAGGGAGGCAGACATAGGGAGAGCGAGGGAGGGAGGTGGAGGGAGGGAGACAGGGAGGGAGGGAAAGGGAGGGAGAGCGAGGGAGGGAGAGGGAAGGAGAGCGAGGGAGGGAGGAAAGGGAGGCAGACAGAGGGAGAGTGAGGGAGGGAGGGCAAGGGAGGGGGAGGGAGAGAGAGGGATGGAAAGGGAGGGAGAGGGAGGAAGAGGAAGGGAGGTAAAGGGAGGCAGACAGAGGGAGAGCGAAGGAGGGAGGGAAAGGAGGGAGGGAAAGGGAGTCAGACAGAGGGACAGCGAGGGAGGGAAGGAAAGGAGGGATGGAAAGGGAGGCAGACAGAGGGAGAATGAGGGAGGGCGGAAAGGGAGGCAGACAGAGGGAGAGCGAGGGAAGGATGGAAAGGGAGGCAGACCGAGGGAGAGCGAGGGAGGGAAGGAAAGGAGGGAGGGAAAGGGAGGCAAACAGAGGGAGAGCAAGGGAGGGATGGAAAGGGAGACAGAGAGAGGGAGTAAGAGAAAGGGAGACAGAGAAAGGGAGGTGTATAGGGATACAGGGGGAGGGAGACAGATGGACACAGACAGAGGGAGAGAGACAGACAGAGCGAGGGAGACAGACAGAAGGAGGGAGACAGACGGAGACAGACAGAGGGAGGGAGACAGACAGCTGGAGGGAGAGCTTGACAGAGGGAGACAGACAGAGGGAGGCAGACAGAGGGAGACACACAGAGGGAGGGAGACAGACCGATGGAGACAGAGGGAGGGCGACACAGACAGAGGGAGGAGGGAGGCAGAGGGAGGAGGGAGACAGAGGACAGGAGACAAAGAGAGGGAGACAAAGAGAGGGAGACAGACAGAGGGAGACAAAGAGAGGGAGAGGGAGGGAGACAGGGGAGACAGACAGAGGGGGACAAAGAGAGGGAGAGGGAGGAAGACAGAGAAAGGGAGAGGGAGGGAGACAAAGAGAGGTAAAGGGAGGGAGACAGAGAAAGGGAGATGGAGGGAGACAGAGAAAGGGAGAGGGGGGAGACAGAGAAAAGGAGAGGGAGGGAGATGGAGGTGACAGACAGAGGGAGGGAGGAGGGAGAGTGGTGACAGACAGAGGGAGGAGGGAGGGAGGAGGGTGACCGACAGAGGGAGGGAGGAGGGTGGCAGACAGAGGGATGGTGGAGGGAGGGAGGAGGGTGACAGACAGAGGGAGGAGGGTGACAGACAGAGGGAGGGAGGAGGGTGACAGACAGAGGGAGGGAGGAGGGTGACAGACAGAGGGAGGGCAACGGAGTGAGTAGGGCGACAGACTGAGGAGGGAGACAGTGAGGGAGACAGAGAGGGAGAGGGAAGGAGAGAGAGGGAGGCAAAGAGGGAGAGGGAAGGAGAGAGAGGGAGACAGAGGGAGACAGAGAGAGAGAGAGAGAGAGAGAGAGTGAGACAGTCACAGTGAGTGAGACAGAGGAAGTCAGGTAGAGACAGAGGGAGAGAGAGGGAGTGAGAGGGAGTGAGACAGTCATAGTGAGACAGAGGGAGAAATAGGGAGAGATGGAGGGAGAGAGGGAGATAGAGGGAGAGAGAGAGAGAGAGCGAGAGAGAGAGAGAGAGAGAGAGAGATGTGTGTATGCCGGGTCTGGTGGCTCAGTGGACAAAGGCATCCGCTGCGGGACCTTTGTTCAACCTCATGGTCACAGTTTTTTTTGTTGCTCTAACCCCGCCCCCTCCCCCACTGACCCCACCCCCACCAGTGCGGCCCTCGGACACAAACCACACTGTAAATTTGGCCCCTGAGAGAACGTTTGTGAGTACTCATGTCCTAAGGTCATAATTTGTTTTAATAGTAGTGTCGCATTTTGTGTGCCTTCCTCTTTTTATTTGCAACAAAATCTATAATAAACCCCCGAGCAGTAGCTTTGCATGCATCCCAAATAATATTCATCTGTGAGTCCAAAGGAAGATCATTCTTGAAAAATTCTTGTAAAAATAATGTAAATTGCTCTGTACATTGGTTGTCGAGCAAAAGGGCATTATTAAATCGCCATCTGCGTGAAGTGGGTGTGCGAGTAGGATAATCCAGATCTACCATGACAGGAACGTGATCTGAAATGAGTATTGAACCTATCTCAGCATGTGTCAAGATATGAAGAATAGATTGTGTGAAAATATATTTAATCTATTCTAGAATGGGATCTGTGAACGGGAGAGAAAAAGAGAACTCTAAAAAATCAGAGTGTGAAGTTCTCCAAACGTCTATCAACCCTCTTGAAGAAATGGCTTTATGAAAAGCCTTATGCATTTAGTTTGGAATGAACTTGGTTTGAGATTTGAGGTCAGAAAAAGGATCAATAAGTTAATTGCAATCAACACCCACTATGAGATTTTCTGATGCATTGGAAGAAAGAAGAATGGAAAATGTGTTTCAAAACACTAAATCTATACCATTAGGACCATAAGGATTGCAAATAGAAATCTGAATATCATTTACCTTAATGCTTAACAAAAGCCATCTACCATTGTCACCTTTAACTTCATTTTCACCTTTAACTTCAAATGAATGCAAAGCGATTTATGAAATAATGTTATAACACAATTCTTAATATTCACAGCTCTGGAGCAAAAAACACTCCTAACCCATTGTCTACGCAAGGAGATCACATCTTGCTCCTTAAGATGCGTTTCTTGTAATAAATCTACTTGGCATTTCAGTTTTGATAGGTCAGACAACACTCTTTGCTTTTTGACTGGGTTACGAATGCCCTTAACGTTCCATGAGGCAATACTTTAACCATCGAGGGGACATATAAATAGCTATAAAAAGCACATCAGAAACTAGAAATAAATAAATATCTAAACCAACCACAACATTTTTGATAGAAGATAGTGGAAGTCAGAGTGCACATGACTACCAAAAAACAAAAAGGCTGTATTGAAAAAGAGTATATGAAAAGATTTAAGGTAAGGAATTGAAGAAAAGTCAAAAGAATAGAGATGCTTATCCAACCATAAGAAGCCAGGTAGAAAAAGTAGAGAACCAAAAGATCAATTTTGTGTTTAAGAGAGTTCGCTGCATAACAATGAAGAAAAGAATAGAAAGAGGTTGAAAAGAAAAGCGAGAGAAAAGGTCATGAATAGAAGAGAGATGACAAAAAGACAAAGGGCTTCAGCCATGAAAGTAAAGAATAGAAGAGACAATGATATTGAAAAGGGGAGATGAGAAAAACAGACACCACTCTAAAAAGAAACACAGAGAATAAGTAAATATGATATCGCAAGTAGTGGAAGGACAATGTAAATGAGAAGAAAACATAATTAACGCGACACCATAAAAACGTACCAAATAGTCAGGAGGCAGCGTAGCTAAACAAAAATACATTTGAACACATGGACAATCGGAATAGAGACATCTTCGTCAAAAAAGAGGGGGATAGGGACCTATAAAGAGAAAAAGAGAAAGGCTGCCTGTTATACAATAGATGGAGAACATTTAAGATTTACTAAGTTCCATGTCTTTTCCTCTGTGCACATGTATAAATGTATTGAGCCCTGGAGGGTCCTCAAATGTAATTCTTATGTCTTCATATGTAATTTCAAAGAAACAAGGATGAATAAAACCATAGCGAGTGTTCATGGATCGAAGCGTAGGTCTGAGATCCAAAAACTCCTTTTGATGGTTACCAGTGAAACATCTTAACTAAAGAAGTTCTTTTGACCAGCCCATAACATTTGTTTAAATTGTTTGGCTGCTGTAAGAATCATCATTAAATCAGAGTACTGAAGAAAATAGTCAATAATCCCTTGTGGTCTGTTTGAGGTTGATACGTTGAAAGGACCAATCCTGTGTGCACTCTGGATATTGAGATCCACTGATTTTTGGCAAGCGCACTATTTTTGGTATATGCATCTTCAGGAACTTGATCAAGTTGGGGACCTCAGAACCCTCTGGGATGCCACATATTCGTATAATTATTGTGTCTGTTTCGATTCTCCAAATCTTCTGATAACTTCTTGAGCTGAGTGACATCTCTAGATAAAATATCAACCTTAGCAACAACGTCCTGAGCATCACTAATATGTTGTTCCACCTCTGTAAGTCTTGAGCCCAAATGAAATAACTGCTCCTGAAATCTTTGAAGCATCCCAGTAGTGTCTGAAATAAACGGTCTGCTGTTTCTCATTTCATCCATAATGTCCTCTAGTGTCAAAGGTAGAGGTGATGTGTTCGGAGAGGAGGGGTCTTTTTTAACCCTTTTAATAACATTGGTTCCAGATTCTTTGCAACCATTGGCATTAAAATTGAAAGAAGCTAGAGATTTAGTTGAGTGGGCAGACTACATGTTTTTATTTGCCAAAGAGCAACAGAATAGCTTGTATAGTCCCTCGGTAACCACCAAGACAAAATAGGTACTAAATACGTAGCTGTTGACTAGGTGGTCTGATGAAAACAAACTTATTCAGTGACAAATATTATAAGAGCATACAAACCAGTAAAAACTAGTGTACTCTCGTAGAATTCACATGAAGTGCACCTGTCATGAAGTTCTTGAAAGTTGCCCATAAAATATAAAAACCATGGAGAGAGCAAGAAAATATGGATAAAAGTGTGTTTCTCCAATTTAGGTAGTCGACTTATCATCATTAAGCCTACATTTCTGGTTGGGAAAAAGGAAAACCCCTTAAATGCGCTGGCTCCTGAGGAGAAACAAGCTTCATAGTTTGCAAAATGGCAGCAGAAAAACAGAGTGCACCAGGAGCAGCAAGGATAAGGCAAAAAAGTGGCAATTAGATCAATTAGCAGTCCAATAAACTACCTCGCCACTCCTGTGAATTTCCAACGCCTGTCATCTTGATTTAACGGCCGGGTTGTGCTAAAAATGATTCTCTCCATAAAATAGGATTCCTTGATGCTTCGGAGGAACTCCAGTGGGCTGCCATCTTGTCTTGCTGCTGCCCCTGATCCCAGGAAAGGTTTTTTCAAAAGCAACATGTGTCTCTGTAAGCAACATGTCCTGCTTTCAAAATTAAAATACTTTTCAATCAGTGGCATATTGGATTTGACTTATTTTCCAGCATGGATTGTTTTTCCTTCTTGGATTGTTATTCCCAGCGTTAAAGAGATGCTAGCAATTGGAGAAGTGTGGCTCAGGGGTTAGAGGCGGCAGACCCGGAAGCTGAGATCGGCCCTGGACCAGGGTTCAATTCCCCGCCTCGACGGGGCTTGGGCTCAATAATTCCACGGACTCGATAATTCTCGCTCCGGTGCCTACTCGATTCAAGGGTTCACACTCTGCGACTCTGGGCAATAGCTTGCTTAATCTCCACAACGGCCCCTCGCGGTGGGATGCCTGGCTTTCACCTTGTGGATACCCTGCTGGGGTTATCTCACAGGGGAATACCAGGACGGGTTCCCTAAGCAAGCGCTTAGATACCTGCGATGTGGGTGATTTGCGCTATATAAATACATGTACATTTACATTTACATTTACATATGTATTGGAAAGTGCCCTTAACTAGGGTGCACTCTTGTGATTGTTTCTGATGTTTTACTCATGCTGCCCTGAAGAAGTCCAATGTTTAAATGGCTGAAACGCATTGGATGATGTTCTTATGAAAGGAATATACCTCAATAAAGAAGAGATTAACATATGTATTGCATTGACCCTGTTATTTAGACAAAAGTACTATATCTGTGATATTTTGGTGCCAGTCTCACATATATGTTTATTTGTCTGTCGTGCAGCTCTGACTCTGCTTTGTTCTCTTTTATCCCTTTGTGAAGGGAGGCACCTTTGGACAGGAGGTGCATTCGGAGAAATGTACACAAGGATATTTAACACTTTTCATTGCAAAATATTTTGGTGATTGACGGTATGGGTGCTGTACATGTGTTTTTGTTTCACTGCCTATATTACATGTATTTACCTGTTCCACACTGAACTACGCTGTGCTCCAGTGGTTGCTGCTACTTGAGTTGATTTTTCAACTGCACAAGTAGATTTCTACTCAAGTGGCAGCCTTCTGACTGCAAACGGTTGCGACCGCCCCTCATTTGAAATATCATGCTGGATGTCTGCCAAGCAACCATAAATCGGCAAGATGGCGCCAAATGTCACCCGCAATCGCTCACATACCATTCTGGAGCTGTGCGCAAGAAAAAGTTCAACCAAGCAGACACTGGAAGAATTTAACTGGAACTCTGTGTTACTGCCAAAATTTCACCAATTCTGCAGGTGGGACAGAATGTTCAGCCCACCCCTAGTCAGAACTGGGACAAGGTGCCTGGATGAAAGTACATACAACCTCAAATGTCTCTTGCTGTTTTAATATTGAAGGACATTTCTTCTTTCTCTATCCTGACAAGAATTAACTTGTGAAATTCGTAAAATGGAGCATCATATGATGCCATGGTCACAGCAGTAAAAACAAGGACATGAAGCAAACCACTCAAATGCCCCCTCAAGTAGACAAGGACATTGAGGATATCTTAGTGGTGGAGGTTGGCAAGGTCAAACCAGCAGGGGTCTTTCTGCAACCGGCATCCCTGGGGTCTGTGACAGCGTCAGCTCCTGCTTCACCCTGACCAGCGCCCTGTGCACAGCACCGTGAGTACTCCCGCCGCCGCTCTTCCACTCTAGCGGCCACTGAGCGGAGGACTCGCCTTCCCAGCACCACCTGCGGCGGCGCACCCTGACGCCATCATCGGAACGCCCGGAGGCGTAATAAAATCACTGCCATCCCCCGCGTCGCGGGAGCGCGCGGGAGCGCCCGGGCAAAGGGCGGGCCCTCTGAGGTCATCAGTGGTCGGGCGGGCCACCCATCTAACGTCCCCCTTTAAAGGTGAGCATTCTTTGGCTGTTAAAATGGGCAAACGTAATGCTACAAGCAATACCACAGATCTAGTTACCCAGGACGCTGAAACCTCTGCATCTCTTATAACGTCTTTTGAGACACTAATAGACACTGCTTTCAATGAGATTGCCGAAACTGAGAGGAGGCTTTCCATGGGTTCACTTACCACTAACCAACTAAGTACAACAGGTAGTTCAAATGGTAACACGCATATATTTCCTGAAGTTATTGTGGAAAAACCACAATCTGCTGTCAGTTTGCCCATTGTCCTTGAAGACGGAAACACTACCATTTATACAGTCCCAGTCGCAGCTCCGGATCCTGCCTCATTATTGCCAACCACTGAGTACACTGAGATCACCGAGAATACAGTGGCAAAGCGAAAAAGGGGCCCAGTAAAATCTACACATAACAAAAGGAAGCAGCCCCCCAGGAGCACTAATCAACCAACACCACAAAGTATGTGGACCAGGGGGAAGAAACAAAAACAACATACAGTATCCTCGCCGGACCAACCTCATCTGGGTGATGTCGTTGTTATAAATGATGGTTTAAATTCAACGACTATTTTCACTCAGACAGAATTCCCCAAGGAAAATAGTCCCCATTCTAAATCAAAGGGGAATCTTATTGAGACCATTGCGGATACAATTTTGAAACAACTTGAAGGTCAAATGATCAGACAATTTAATAATATTTTTAAGAGACTTGACAGACTGGAAAATCTAATCAAAAATGATGATGCCAAGAGAAAAGGCACGGTGTGCCTGGATAAGATAAGAGGTGAACGTCTGCTAAAAGACCTGGAATCTAGCACCCGTGCCCTCACTAGTGGTGACTATACAAAAAACTGTAATTTGCCCACAACAAATGGGGTTAAGGAATCACAGGCTGCCATCAGTCCGCGAACGACTATATCATCTGTGGCGGACGCTAGTATAAGGGAAAGCAATCCCCCTGTTTCCTCAAGCACATCATCCACCCCTCTGTCTTCCTTGCCCTCCACTGTTACCAGTGCCCCCAAGAACAATCATAAATGTAATTCTGCTATAGGCACGACCAAGCAGAAGGCTTCCTCAAATTCCAGCCAGCGCCAGAATAAGACTTCACATGAGGAGACTAGGCCTTTCAAACATCAAGGCCCTGCCTTACATCTTCCACCTGAGGCATGTCCTTATGTCTTGGTTCTGGCAGGCATTCCACCCCTTAGGGAAGGGCAAGGAGAATTGTGGGTTCAATTGCACAATAAATGTATTGACTGGCTAACTAAGCATAAGGGGGTCGGCTACGACATTTCCAAAAAAATTATATCTACACGCCGAGTAACCTGGGTTGGTCCTCTTTTTAAAAACATTAATGGGGACTGTATTATAGTCAATTTCAGGAACCCTGGCACTGTGAAATTTCTGTTAAACAAAAACTTTGCCCAACATGGCCCATCTACTGTGGTGACACCTTTACCGCTAAGTTACTTTTATTGACCCCCACACAGAATGATGCAGCCAACACCTGTATTCCCACTGCAAAACAGGTTCTCAATACTTCGTGACCTGGGCACTCTGGATTGACTGTCATCCACTGCTGAAGAACCAGTCTCTGTGTCCCCGGGCCTTGACCATACAGTGGAAACATCATCTGAGGCACCCTCGTTATTACCCGAAACCTTTCTATTTGAAACACCATGTGAACAACAGGTGAATAAAACAACAGTACTTACCCAAGGAACTGACCAGGATCTTTGCTTGAGGCCCGATAAAAATGTGTTAATCCTTAGTTGGAACATTGCCGGCCTGAAGGCAAAGATGGAAATCAAATCTTGGAAGGACTGGGTTAACTGTCATGATGTGTTATTGTTTCAAGAAACGTGGTGCACGGATGACCTGTTATTTGAGGGGTACAGCTGTCATAACAGGACTGTTTTGGCCCCCCCTCTAGGCCGTCCGAGTGGGGGCCTCTCTATTTGGGTCAAAATATCTGCAGAAGCCAAAGTCGATACACTTCAAACTAACTGCCCAAGTTTTATGGCATTGACATACACTAAGAGGACAAGGCTATGTTTGATTAACTTCTACAATAACGACTTTTTGTCCCAACCTAATCGTAATTTTATCCTTTTGTTTGATTTTATTGATGAAATTATGGTCGGACAGAAATACGGGAAATTTGACGGTATCTGTCTAGGAGGGGATTTCAATGCACATATACACTTTAGAAACCCCCCCTGTAGAAGAGGTACAGAACTGTCGAATCTCCTTGCAACTAGAGAACTCGTAAATTGCATGGAGCATGCCGGCACCGAAATGAGCGCTGCCCCGTTTTCCCACTTTTATTGGTCATGGGAGCAGTACTACGATTGATTATGTATTTGTCTCACCTTCCATTGCTAATGTTCTAATTAAGGCTGAGGTAGTGTGCAAAGTACATAGTGACCATTATCCTATTGTAATTCACCTACTACTTCCTGGGGGTAAGTGTTCACAAAATGAAATAGGTGCAAGAAACTTGGAAGTTTCAACGGATAAACTGAGGGTAATTTGGAGGGGCGTGGATAACAGGGGAGTCCTGGCAAAGGTTATTAAAAAACATCCAGCTTTGATTGACAATCGCCTCACCATTGATGACCGTGGGGGTAATGTAATTAAATCATTTAGTGAACTCTGCTCCGCAATAAAAAGTGAGATTTCTAGACCTGCCTCGAGGAAATCTGAAGAAATACCTAGATGGTTTGATGCCTCTTGCTCTAGAGCAAATAGGAAGCTAAGGGCTGCACTAAAATCTGAACCCAGGGACATTCCTCAAATAAGGCTACTCAGAGCAGAGTATAAATCTACCCTACGTATTAGAACTAATGAATTGGTTAAAACCCACTGGGATTCCCTTGTACGCACGGCCGAATTAAAAGATACTACTGGGTTTTGGAGGGAGGTAAAGAACCTAAGATCCATAGGTTCGAATTTAACAGCAATTAATTGTAATATCACCGGATCTGCGTGGGTTGAACACTTTGCTAAAATTTATGCTACACCTGACAACCCCGCTGTAAGCTCCCTCCCCTTAAGCCCCCTCAACATCTCTGTGTCTGAGGTCGAGGATGCCATTACTGAAAGCGCAGGCAACAAAGCGCCTGGTCCCGATGGGCTCTCAATTGATCAATTAAAGTGCGAACTTAACTTTTGGGCTCCACTGTTATGTAACGTCTTCAATAACTTAACAAATGAATACATCCACGAAACATGGTCATGTAGTACTATCGTGCCTATTTTTAAAAAAGGCGACAGGCTGGATCCCGGGTGCTACCGCCCTATATCGTTAATCGATAATACCTTGAAAGTCCTGGGCAGGGTCATCTTTAAAAGGATTAGAACCTGGGCAGATGAGAGCAAGATTTTACATCCTAGCCAGCTTGGTTTTCGCAGCAATGTGGGCACGGTGGAACAATGTTTGAACTTGAGTTTGATTATAGCAAAATATAACACCGCTAAAAAATCCCCCCTATATTTTGGTTTCATGGACTTAAGTTCTGCATTTGATTTTGTTAACCGTTCTCGTTTATGGTCCACCCTCCTTAATTATGGTTTGGATGATTATTTGGTCCACTTTTTAGCTTTTTTACATAGTGATCTAAGAGCACGTGTGCGCATTAACCAATCTGGCGAAGTTTCCGACGACATCAGCATTGGCAGGGGGGTCAGACAGGGGTGTGTGCTGGCTCCCTGCTTTTTATTTATTATATTAACGATTTGAGCTGCTCGCTGAGTACTTTAACAAAAGATGTACCCCATGTGAATGGGGTCCCCATACCCACCCTCCTTTACGCTGACGATGCGGTCCTAATGGGCCGCACACCAAAGGCACTTCGCACTTTAATCTCAGGCTTTGTCCGTTTTATGGCTGACCTAGGCTTGACCACTAATTTCAAAAAATCTCTCATTATGAGCTGTGGTCCCAAAAATATAAAATTGTTGAGATTAAATTAGGGTCAAATGTCTTGAAAAGCACTTGCACTTTTCCCTATCTGGGGTTGCTATTTTCTAATACTGGTTCGTGGCAACCACACGTTTCCTACGCAAGGAACAAGTTGGGTAAAGCGATAAACTGTGTCACTTCTCTACGACAACCCAACCATGCTGATGTGATTACACCACTAGTAAAGATTTACCAAACCCAATGCATCCCAACTGGTACCTATGGCGCTGAGGTTTGGGGTTATACAAACTGTATCCATATCCAGACCGAAGAAAATAGGTTCTGTCGGAAGGTGCTGGGCGGGGTTATTTGTTCCCCACACTATATATGCCATAGTGAATTAAACATCTCATATATAGAAGATTTTGTAAGATCCAGACCAGCACTCTTCTGGCTAAAGATATGGATTAACCCGGCTGCCACTTTGACCCATGATATAATCTTGGACTGTTTAAAAATGTGATATGGCACACTGTATACCGTGGTTAAAAGCTGTAAAAGAATGCCTTGATAGCGTAGGACATGGTTATTTGTTTACTTCACCCAGTTTAATAAACCGCTCACATAAGACTATTATTCATAGGGCATTATACCACCTGTATAGAGAGGAGCGTGAAAGGAAGAACCTGTCAAAGTGTACCGTTACAAAATACATGGGCTATTTTCAACCCCAAATTAACCACCCAGGCCCTCCACACAGGTACTTACGTTTACACCTTGGCAGATGGAACAGGAGCCTATTGTTTCGCTTTCGAGATGGGAGTATAGTAAATCTATTAAACTTCCCCCTGGGTTACAACAAACATCTGGAAACTTTGTATTGTCCTTGTAATCCAAATATGAAACAGAGTCTTATGCACTTTTTGTTTTTCCGCGATTTCTATAAATCGTTTTCCGCTCATTATTTAATGCCCTATTGCAGAAAATGTAAGTTGACTAATTTTAGAATAGCATTGAGGACCTTTTTACTACTGGGCTCAGATGAAGTAATATTCAGAGTGAGCTGTTTTCTTAAAGCTGCTGTTCGATCACGAGCCACCTTACATATTGATGTATAATATTCGCACATTGCACTTTTTTATGCACTTTATAACTCTTTTTGCACATTCTGCATTTTTGCACATTATTGAAGTGGACCCATTAACGTTGCTTAACGTTTTTAAAAAAAATAAAATACTTTTAATTGTATATAATGTGTTTTTAGCAAGGAGGGACATTCTGTGTGTTACTGTGAATTTGATTGACTGGTTTATGTCTTATGCCAGCTGTCACATTATTGTACTGTACTGTTTTGAAATTGCAATTGCATGTACTTTTATGGATGTTTTTATTCCGAATAAAGATCTTTTGACTTGACTTGACTTGAACCAGCTAATTAATTTGGTCAGTCACTGTAGCAGACCTTACATAAACCAGCTGTGCCATTATCAATAATCTAATCTTCAAGGGTGCTGAAAGTAGGGGGCAGGAGGTGCTGCAGCACCCAAAGACAAATTTTAAAGGAGTTCAAAAGGGGATGAGCAATAAAGAATCCTTTAAATGATATTTTGATATTTGTGGGGTATTTCTAGAGCGCAACGTTCGCTCCGAAGGGAGCATCTTGGCGCTGAAAGATTCTGTGAAAGGCAGTCCAAGAGGATTAGATAGCTGCTTTGGAGTAATCGTCAGGGAGAGTGAAGATCCAGGTCTTAAGAAGCTTTCTAAAAGGTTTTTCCTGGGTCAGTTGTCTGAGGGTTTTAGGCAGTCTATTCCAAGCTTTAGTGGCAAGAAAACTGAGGGTTTTCCCGCCCTTGGTTTTCAAATTGTATTTAGAGGGGAGGATAAGATTGTCATGGGTAGAGCGAAGGTGGCGACTAGGGGTATAGTGGGGAAAACGCCTGGTGAGGTATTTAGGGCCTGTTTTGTTGTAGGCCCGGAAGGCTATGATCAGGATTTTAAAAAGAATTCTTTTGTGAAGGGGTAGCCAGTGGAGGGATCGCAGCGCTGCGGTGATGGAAGATCTGCGGGGCAGTCCAAGGACTAAACGCGCGGCTGTATGTAGTACGCTCTGAAGTTTCAGAAGCGTGCTCTTTTTAGCCCCAGCGAGCAGGCCGTTACAATAATCCAGACGTGAGATTATAAGTGCCACTGTCACCGTTTTTCTGGCGTCGATGGGGAGAAAGTCGAAGAACTTTCTGAGGGATTTGATCATTCCGAAGCATTTACCTGCGACGGTTCTGGCATGCTGATCAAAAGAGAGGTCGGAGTCAAAAATTACGCCGAGATTCCTGGCCGATGACACTGTCTGAGGGGGAGCAACTGAATTGTCTGGCCACCAGAGTGCTGGGCAGAAGGAGGTGTTTTTTCCGATCGGGAGGATCTCCGTTTTACTCGAATTACATTTTAGGTGATTGTTATCCATCCATAGGAAGACTTCGGTCAAGCAGAGTTTAAGATTGAGTTCAGCTTCCGTGGTGTTATCCTCTAGTGGCACGATAAGTTGTGTATCATCGGCATACGAGGTGACAGGTATGCCGAATGATTCAATCAGGGTCAGAAGGGGAATAAGGTAAATATTAAAAAGGAGGGGGCTCAGGATGGACCCCTGCGGGACACCTGAGGAGACTGGCTTATCTTTGGAGTGGAAGGGGCCCAGAGCAACAGTTTGAGATCGGTCAGAGAGGAAGGACTTTATCCAGGATAGGGCGGAGTCGGAGATGCCAATGTCCTTTAGTCTACTGATAAGGATGGAGTGGGAGATGGTATCAAAAGCCGCCGTTAGGTCGAGGAGGATGAGAATGGAATTTTTCCTCTGATCTTGTAGGGTTTTTAAGGTGTCAGATAGTTCGATTAGTGCGGTTTCGGTCGAATGTTTGGGCCGGAAGCCCGACTGTTGGGGGTGGAGGATGTTGTCTTTCTTTTGTTGCATTTGCTTTGAGTTGGAAGACAGAGGTCAAGCGGTATGCAACGTCTTCTGACAAACTGCTGCTTATTTAAAATTGAGATTGGTGTTTACTTTCTCTGACTATAAAGTGGGAAAATATTGAAACATGAGCCAAAAGGCTATCTTGTCGGGTACAGAGAGCAGGAAAGCAAAGGCTGCAGGATGTCAAATGTTTTCTAAAACGCAAAATAGAAATATGTGTAAATGAACTTTATTCAAAATATATCAGCAGCAAGAAAAGTTCAAATGAGGGTCTATTTTTCTAATTCTGAATGTGATGGAAACAAAGATTTAATAAGATGAGAACAAACCAACACACTTTACAAATGATGTACAAGTGCAGAAATCTCACTTGTTATGGTTTGAGCAGTAAAGATGCGTGCCTCATGCAAAGTTAGAGGCCATTTCAATAGAAAATGTGTGCTTTGTAAAAGGCAGGATGCTTTCACACCATGCTTTAGTTGTATATTTAGGATACTATTCCCCAGATGCATCAAAGTACTGTTTTGCGATTCCTAATTTGCGAAAAATACCGAATCGCAAATTACGAATCTCAAAATGGTATGCATCATTTTTTTCGCATTTTTTTTGTGATTCGGTAAAAATCGCAATTTTTCCCGAATCGCATAAAAAATGCTATTTTCAAATTGCGAATTCGCAATTCCCATTCATTCCTACGGGCTGAAATGCCCATAGGAATGAATGTGAATTGCGAATCCGCAATTTGAAATCGGAATTCAACAAAGCCTTTCAAGGGTGGAGAGGGGGGTCCAAAGAACCCCCCCTGCACCCATGAAATGCACTATTACATGTAAGTTACATACACACATGTCCTAAGGACATGTGTGTCTGTAACGTAACAGTTTAAAAAATGCATTTTTGTGCATTTTTAAACAATTTTGCAAATTACCACGAGGTTCAACTTCGGGGTAATTTGCAAATGCAATTTGTAAAATCGCAAATGTTTTGACAATGATGCATTGCATTTAAGGAATCGCAAATTTGCGATTCCTTAAAAGCAATCGCATTTTTGGAATTCGCTAAAAATAGCGATTTTCCAAAAATGCTTGATGCATCCCAAAAACCAATTTAGGAAGTGCAAACGGCCGATTTTTGCGATTCGCACCGTTTGCACTTCCTAAAAAGGTTGATGCATCTAGGCACTACGTCCCAAAATCTACTACCATTTTCCTGCCGTTTATGCGTGACTCATTTACTACACTTTGCGTAATGTGGATTTTTCACTACATCTATAAATTCACTCAATTTTGATAGCAGCAGCTAGGTTCATACTGCCCTACAGGGCAATGAGGCACTGTCCGATAGGCTGGTCTGGCAGGTTGACGTGTGGGCTATTTTTTGGATTTTTGTGGACCTGTTTCTGGTCTGCTGGGCAGGAATATTGTTGTTGATTTCCACGATGCAAGCATTGCCTGCACCAAGCTCAAATCCATACAGTTTTAAATAGCTTGCAAAACACTGATAGTGCAGCTCTTTACAATTTCAAAACTGCTCTGATTGGCAAACGTGGGCCACTTTTTTATCTTTTTAATTCCCGGAGAAGGGGAGGGCACATTTATTATAGTTCCCTGGCCTATTATCTTTCCCAGTCCCACTCTGGCAACAACCCCACTTTGAAAATTGTTACAGCACCATTGTTAATCATAACTGTATTTGTACTCCAATCAGACACGCAATGCCCATTGGGCTGGGAGGGCTAGAGCCCCGCCCTCTTGTTGTCCATAGCCTGAGCTGAAGCGGTGTGGGCGTCTGTCCTAGAGAAAGCCTGGGTGAAGTACGGCTGGAGAAGAGTGCTTGGGAATAAACATGTTCTTATAAGAGACAGACACCTTCAGCTTATCTTGCTGCTGCAGTGTCTTCAAAGGAGGCAATGGGGGGCGGGGGGTCACCGGTGATTCAAAACATCCAAGGCAAAAACATCCCACAGTGGGGGATTAAACTGTGCAAGGCAGTGCCCTTTACTGATCACCCTCTTTTTTATTGAGCGACAATGTTTGCTTATTGTTACGTGAGACCCCACCTACACTTTAGAGGCAATTTCTGCCATCTTCCTGTGCTTCCAAGCAAACAAGACAAAAATACCAAATTGCAATGGTATTTATATAATGCTTACTACTCATGTGAGGGGTAATAAGTGCTAAATAAATACTTAAAAGGGAAGAAGGAGTTTTGTTTTGTTTTTTAAATGCCATGACCATCCAGCAGTCCAGACTTTTCTGTCAATAGCAAGGGGGGAATGGGTGGAATTTGTGATTTTGGTTCTAAAAGTGCCAAGTGTTGACTAAAAGATGTTGGCAAAATAGGGGTGAGGTGGATGGATAGCAAAGAGGGTAGCAGTCCCAGACCTCTAGATAAACTGTTTCTGGCTCCCTGACATTTTTAGGTCTCGCCTCTCAATGCGCATGCGCATTGAGCAGAGCGAGACTATAGGGCTTTAGACAGACTTTACCCAACTGTCAATTTGGAGCTCTGCCCGTGCGGTTTGCGCATTGACCTAAAATGCGCGTGCACAGCATCAAATCGCCAGCCATCTGTTGCCCAGCTTGGTGCCGCTCCACCCTCTGCGGCATCAAAGGTTTTCACGGCCGGCCGTCCGTGCTTTCAGTTTCACGGCCGGCCGGCCGTGTGAAGTGCATTTCAAAGGCCGCTCTCCCTGCTCCGCCCCCTGCTGCGGCCAAGACGCATTTCTACTTCCTCCTCCCCCCTCCCCATGCACCCTCAGTGGGCTGAAGAATTCCTAATCCTCCCATTGGTTTAAAAAAAAAAAAAACTCTGCTCACACATTTACTCGATGTTCCGCTTGGTTCTGAGATTCACAGCCCTCTTGCAGTTGGACTCACTCATTCAACCATCTGCAGACTCGCCCACTCATTCAACGATCCATCCATGCCCTCACTCATCCGTTCATCTATGGACTCACTCATTCAACCATCTGCATACTCACCCCCCATTCAACGATCCATCCATACGCGCTCTCCGTCATGCTAAATGCATCCAGTCACCCATCCAAGTGTATAGACATTCTCCCATTCATGCACTCGCATGCTTGCCAACAGTGACGAAGCGAGTTCACTCCATCGATAGCCACGCCTGTCATAGCCCCTCGAGTCCCTCTGTTGAAGCAGGTTTGCGCTATAGTGGATGCCCTGTAAATGAGGTGGGAAACAGAATGTTTGGGTGTATTTTACCCACTTATCATATATCCTTGGCTGGTCACAATTCCTCCCTCGGCCTCGTTGTGAGTCACGGCTGATCACAGCGCCTCCCCGCATCTCCCTGTGACCTTGGCCGGATCACCATTAGCACTCCGATGACAAACATCCAGTGTCGCTCTGGAGAATGTGACCACATCATTGGGCCTTCGTGGTGGCACTGTTCCAATCTCGGCTCCTCCCTGGTCTCCGAGTGTGATCCTGGGCTGACCATACCACCCACTTGCTCTGATCACCCCCTCCTTCCCCAGTGAGGCTGTGCGCCCTACATAGCGCCTTGCTGCGGGCTTCGGTCTGATACTTAAGACAGTCACTCTGACTTCCTGGTCTCGGTGGGGACCGTGAATAATCAATGCCTCCCCTATCCCCGGTCTCACTATGACCATTGGTCGGACACTTATAGCACCCCGACCCCAATCTTCCTTGACCCCGCGCACACTCTGTATCCCCGTGGTGATCCCGGGCTAATCCCGGCGTCACTGGTGTTTAACGGTGTGATCGTGGGCTAATCAGCCTTTTTGCTGTAGCTGTGTGAAGGAGTTAATCACTTGTATCGCGATGTGATCAGATGCAGTCGCGACACTTATCCCGATGTGTCCATGGGCAACTCGCAGTGCCGCGTTGTACTTAGTGTGACAATGATTACTCCCCTCCGTCTCATGGATGCAGCGCTACATTATTGACTGTGTCCAGTTTTAGAAGCATCTTTCTTAAAAATAAAAATAGTTTTATATAGCGCCAACTCGGCACCAATTACCATACACAAGGTCGGGTTTGTATATTATATGTTTGTTGCCCTATACCACAGGATGTTGAGTCGAACCCGGTCCCCAGTCCACAGCTCTTGCACTTACACACCCCACCATTTTCTCTTGGTTGGGATTGTCCCCTCTTTCGGTGTTCGTCTCCACCCCAGCTTCGGACCGGTCAAAGTTTTGACCCCACTTGAAGAGTCAGTTGTGCTAGCTAATGCGTCGAGAAACCCCCCCCCCCTCGCGCTGTGACCTTTGAACTTCCCATCATGCACTGTTCCTCTGGGTTTCTTCTATGCCATGAATGCAGGGCTGCAGTTCACAGCATCACTGGTTCAAATATGTTCTTTCAATGTTTCAAGCTGTTTTCAAGCTTTATTACAAATCACAAAAAAAGTTAATATTTATTTAGTCACTTGTAGAGCGCGAACAGCTACCCCCAACGGGGGTGTCCCGGCGCTGACAGCGTGAGTGGTCCTAGAGGACCACTCACTTCTGTTCTTGAATTTTCGTCACAATAAAAAACACTGAACATAATCTTCACAAAAGTTAATTACAAAAGTTTAAGCTATTGCCATTACAAATTAAATAAATTATTTAAGTATTAATTATTTAAATAAATCAAAAAGCATTGTTATTTGTAATATCAATACATCTAAGTCACGTAAATACAAAACATGTTGCATTACAAATGCTATAGGTGTCACATTTGCGAAAGTTATAACTATTGGCATTGTAAATGTCAAAGCTATTAATTTAGCTATTTTAAAAAACAAAACATAAATAAATAAAACGTCATTTATAAGACCAATAGCTCAAACTTTCCTAATGCGAGACCTATTGCATTTCCAATGCTTGTTTATTAGTGCTGTTTTATAAAAAGCATATACAGACCAAAGGCACCAGGGTGCTTTACATGAGCGCTAGATTATATACCACAAAACCTTATTATTATTTTGCTTTAATTTAGAGACAGGGAGATTAAGTGATTTGCCCAAGATCACAGGATGTTGAGCTGATGCCGGGATTAAGTTCCAGAGTTGGTTGCCCAGGCCGTTAGGCCACATCCCTTCTCTTAGTATTGATGGCTGGATCCACATATGTGGGCAACATTTCTAACACTCCTTTAGTCTGAAATAGAGTTGTGGGATTTGTTCCTAATCTTAGTCTGTAGCTTTATACTATTCTTAAATGATCTAACCACAAATGCAGATTGATCAAATTATTTGCTAAGAACCTTGGCAAAGTCATGTATTTGCTCGATACTGGTAGCTGTATCTATCACTCAGACTAATGATGGCTTCATGCAGCCAACTGTCTCTCCTGATTAGTTCTCACAAGACCAGGTAAGCTCTCATAAACTGTTCCATGAAGGTCTCATGTTTGCATGCGCGGCCACAATTCTCAAAGCCACACCGTGCAGTTCAACAGTCTGAGCATGTGTAGCCCTTATGAAAAACATATGACTTTTTACTGCCAGACTGGACTGGACATTGAAATGCTTTTCCTATCTGATTACCACCTCTTGTTATTCATCGTATTTTGCCTTTTCTGGAGACCTACAGATAAGATGATGCTTCAAATATAATCTGTTCCTCTATCCACATGTTCAAAAAGTTATTTTTCTTTTTAGTTCTACACACGACTATTATTTGCACCATGAAGACTTTAAATTTTGTTTATTTTATAAGTTGCAAATAATGAGGAGTGGAAACACACAGTGCCATGATGGAATTTAGCAGATTGAAAATATATATATTTTAAATTCAAATGAACTGAGTTTGATTAAAAAGGTAGTGTTGATTACTACAGAGACCCAAAGGAAATAAACATGATAACCTGATGTACAATCAGTCCATTTAGAATCACCAGATGATCACACACCGTAAGATACTTCCTTGAGAAAATATGAAAAATACAGTTTGGGAAATTGATACATTTATATGTTATACAATAAATACATTGCAGACATGCAGGGGTGGCTCCTCCAGGTTGGCGGAGGAGCATCGTCCCATTGACTAAGAACCAGCAGGTAAAAAATAAAATAATATACTATAGTTGTTTTATTTTTCAATTGCTTGCTCAGGGCCAGCCTGTGCAGGGAGGGGTGATGCCGGGGCCATGAGAGGGGGAGGAGGACTGGTTTGTGCACTAATAAGTAAGCATGGGTGTTTGTCCGGCTGTCTCAGACTGACCAAACACACATGCTCACTTAGGTTTCCACAACTGGGCTGCATTGAACAGCGGGTTGTAGAAAATGCACAGACTCACTGTCCTGAGGAGAGCATCAAACCAGCCCACTCAGGCCAATCCCGCGCTGCTCTCATGGCATGAGAGCAGCATAGGGATTACATAGGGAGACTCTGCTGCTGTCCCAGTATTTGCTGGAACCAGGGAGCAGCATAACACTGAGGCATGAAGAACAATGCATCCGGCACCTTCAGCAACTTATTTATTTTTTAATTATTAACCTCCCCCTGTGCTCCCCCCTCCCGCGCCAACTCCACCCACCTCACCACCACTTCATTGGGTCAGTCGCCACTGCAGAGATGCCCTAAAAAGTGGTCAGATCCATAAAAGTGATGTACATGGAGCGATACAGTGAAATTGATACCTTCAACCCCTGAGATTAAGCACAAGGTGATGTCGAGAGCGTTCCACAGGAGTAATTTAACAGAGTAATGGTACTCGTTTTTTACTCATAAACAATTCAGTACTCTTTGGAACCCTACAGGGTGCTCTCATTTGGCATGCATGGCGGGGATAATGCTACACAGAAACTTTAATTGCACCGGGGCATGGTTTAGACAGTACCAAGGAAACGTCCACTGTATACAAATCCCAAAACGAACATGGCACTGTAGTGTTGGGTTCTTGTCCATTGAGATGTGATGGCTGATCAGGCAACAAGAGGTAGGTGCATGTTGACCTGCAGTGATTAATCAATCGCCTAAGTCTCGGTCTGAAATATATCTGCTGTTTTCCCGACTTTGGTGTAACGATGTTGCCGTTGCCAATGTAGACAGTACAATTCGCTGTCTTGGTTAGGGGTTTATTTAGTTTTTTTAGCACAATCTATGAGAGCGCAGAGCGTGCTGCCCTTACGCTGCTCCGGCGCCCGACTGATCGCGCTCAGCGCGCATGACCCAAAATGGCCGCCGTTCACGCTACGTGGTGACGTAGCATGAACACTAGAGCGGCGACTCTATATTTGGGTGTATTTTAGAGTTTGGCTAGATGGTGAAAGTGCTGTAAATAGGTGGTTCTACACTGCCACCTAAGTGGTGGTTTCCATGATCATTTAGAGGTGTAATAACTATTGGTAGTCCCCTGGCAGAGCGTATTTATTTACAGTAATCCTTCTGATACATATTACCCCTGGCGAGACCCATCGTGGCATACCTGGGCTTGGAAAACAAAAAGCCATGAGCAAGGGGTTTTTCTCTAAAAAATTAACGGTGAATGTGCAAAGAAAGACATCACACTGGGCATTCATCTTGCCTAAAAATGCACCTATTGCACTAGAGGATGCACTTTGAACAGGCAGGAGGTAATTTCACAATAGCGCATAAAATCCACTGCCAAGTGGGCAGTAGCAAAGGCCTCCGTAATCTTGTCAGACCATATCCCAATTAGATTTGTGTCGGTTTTGTCTGGTAAAAGAGAACAAGCAGTCAGAATCCCTCGAGGTACTTGTGTTGCTGAAAATGTGTCTGGCACGTGCCTGATCTCGTCTATGTTATTATGCAAAGGAGACAAGTGACTCTCCTCATCAATGGTGCATAATGACATGCACCACTTAAAAGGCTGCAAAACTGAGGCAAACAGAATGAGAGAGTTTGGCAACCCCATGGACTGTATAAGAGACTCAGCGAGAAACTACAGCTAGCAGTATGTAGCATAGGCTTCTTGCGATTCGCTTGTCAGCAATATTGATTGAGAAGAGATGAATGTGTTATTGAAGAAGCACTTTAATCTGCCCATAAATGTGAGAAAGACTTTGGGGCATATCATCAACGAGGCGATAAAAAATTATCGCCGCTTTTGCGTCCGTTTTCGGACGAAAATCGGTGATAATGTTATCGCCTAATCAGCAAGGTCAAGCTATCGCGTGAAACCTTGCATTAGCGCCTGTTTTCTAAACGCCCAGCTTTGCATCTGTAATGAGATACAAAGTGGCCGTTCCTGCCCTGACATAACTGGAAAATGTCGCTAAGCGACATTTCTCCAATTATCAATGGGCACGCTAACCTGCAGAGCGACAAACAAAGTAGCGATAACCTCTGTTAGCGCTACTTTCCTTACGCCTGCTTCAAGACTGACTTAGCCATGATATCCTAGGTAAGTTGTATATCATGGCTAAGTATGCCTTGCCCTATCATCAAGCTATCGCCAAACTTTGTGAGATTATCCTTGGATTTCCAGGGATAATCTCACATTTGGCAGTTAGCACTTGGAATTTTATCACTTTTGAGATAAGCCTTGCTAATAGCACGCTATCTCAGCGATAAAATTTCACGTTACCCGGCGATAATTATCCTAGCGCTGAGTGCACTTAGCGATAATCATCGCTAGTCCTTGATGATATGCCCCTATACATCTTCATGTCCCAAGATCCAGATTCAACTGATTTCGAACAGGCTATGGCTTAATACAGTCCACATTCCTACAATAATAATTCTATCCATGACCACTGAATAAATGAGACATTGCATTACTCAGCAGACATGGCAGACAGGCACAACAGAGAGAAAAACAACAATTTCGGGTAAAGGAGAAGTTGTTTAATCCGATGCAGTTCAACATCAGGAACAGAGAGTGACGAGGGCATCAAATTTGAGGATTCCCACATCAGGCAATATGCTTCAACAGCAGGAGGACAGTTCAGGCATCAACTTCAACACATAAACCATGGGAGATTTTGACCATCAATGGCCAGTGAGGCTACAAGTAGGAAGAGAGGAGAAGGTTTAAGGTTTAAGGTGTAATTACCGAATTGCATGTGAAAAACAACAGAAAGGCAACAGCATGCAAAAGAACAATAATTAAATATCAATAAGCGAAGCAAATATCACTTGCCAAACAATTTTTTGGCTTCTCTTGTCTCCTGTCTTAAGAAATGGGAATGCTACTGCTTGTTGTGTACAGAGAGCCAGCTATGATATCATTAGAAAAAAAGCGATGGTTGGAAATGGTGGCTTGTAGAAATTGCCCCTTTCTATTTAATTTAATTCGGATTTTCTCTGCACGGGCTATGAAAATTCCTAGTTGCACATTCCAAGTCTATCAAGCACCAAGGCAGCCTATTTGTTTAATGGGGCTGAAATAAGACTTTAGAAGCCATTGGGCCACTGGCGCAGTAAGGGACACGTCCTGGTACATTGATTACTGCTTCACTCATGAACCAGTGGATCCTTCATGCGATGGTAGGTGTCAGATGGCCTGTTGAGGCCTCCTATAAGACACTGGAAGAATAGAGAATAATGAATAGTGAGGACAGGCCTTTCACATCTCCATACCTCATACAATACATAATGTGAGGCAGTCTGGGAAGTAACAGTGCAAAATAGAAGAGCACCAAGTTGTTGTATTCACATAGATTACACCCTCTGGTGGATTGGAGTTTTTGAGATCCTTTTAATCAAATTCAAGCTCAGCAGCATGACCAGCCTGGTGAAGAGTCCTTTCAGAGTGAGGTTAATATCAGTACACCAAAAGGCCAGAAACGAAAAGCCATATTGACTCTGTAGGATGAGAAATATCCTGATACAAGAGGTGACTTCCCTTCATAAGTCTGCAGGTTAAGGTGTGCTTACCAGTTCCATCCTACAGGCTCATATCCAGAGATAGCCGAGAGGAAGACATTAATGGTATGGTAGGGTATTCTCATGTCATGTGATGTTATGTTATGTTATGTTATGTCATAACAATTTTCATAGCGCACTAATACCCTCAGGTGTCTAGGCACTTACAGTCTGCGTACTGAGAAAGGGAAACTACTTTTTAAAAAGCCATGTTTTAAGGTGTTTCCTAAATTCAAGCAAAAATTGAATATTCCTAAAATCAAGTGGAAGAGAGTTCCATATCCTGATGGTGCTATATCTGAAACTCCCCCCCCCCCCCCCCCCCAATTCATCGTCTTGACTTTAAAGGTGGGCATTAGGAAATCGTTGGCCGAGCGTAATGATCTGCTGGGAGAATACCAGCTGAAAGTGTGCCATAGAAATCGTGGACCTTCTCTGTAAAGCGCCCTATACAAGGTGCCTTGAATTTCACGTGCTGCCCGACTGGCAGCCAATGCAGATCTTGAATCCCAGCCTTAATGGACTGGTGTTTGGGGTCATCTATCACTATTCTAGCTGCAGTATTCTGTACCAATTGTAATCTTCTAAGTTGATTGGACTGTATGATAAAATCAAGGAGGTTAAAACAGATTTTCTGGCTTTTTTAAGGATGAACAGAAGGATTTTACGCACAGTTCTGTTGGTAAAATGCAGAAGACGCCACCTTAGAAATCTGAGATTTAAAATTAAGCTTCTCATCTATTATGACCCCAAAATGTGTAGCTTTTACTACCGTTGTAGGAAGGGGGCCCAGTGTACTTGGCCACCAGACTGGTCATGAAGGGAAGCTAAATTGTTTGCAAATTGGAAGAAGATTAGTCAAAGTGATGAACACTCCATTCCAAGCACTAGTCCACCCAGCTCTTTTACAAGTCCATGTGAAATTTTGATTACACTTTCAAAATGTGTTAAATTCGCAAATCACACATACAATCAATTCAGATAAGTTTGCATTTGACAATTTAACATTATTTGCTGCTCATGGAAGATGGCATTGAACAAGTAGGTTCTACTCAAACTAGCCTGCTACAAATATCTTCCAGGGCTTTTCGTGTAATGTGTGTGAAGCTTTGTGAAAGGAAAATGACAGCATTTTTCACACCTCTACTCTTTCAGTACCAGACACCCACAATATAACCACTGGATTTATGAGAGATGAATGACTAGCAACTGGAGGAGGACCTGGAGGGCTAATTATGGGCACAACTGCAAGAGTCGCAGAGGATAGTTGAGAACATGGTCAACAGATGGGCAATGTCAGTCACGTATGACTGAGTACCATGCCTAAGAGGGCAGTCAAAGGGTTTGAGAAACAGGTGAACTAGATAGCTATTATAATTCAGGGAATCATTGTGAAAGGATGCAGGACCTTGATCTAAAACAGTGACAAATCCAGGAGAAAGGCACCTGTTGCCCAGGCACCTGTATCTGGACACCAACTTGAAATCTGACTAAGGCTAACTTAACATTTAAAAATGGAGTCTGACTTTGGAAGTTTACAACAGGATAGACCTCTTTGTACAGTAAAGCGCCTTCGCCTGTCAATCACTAATCCAAAATATGCATCTAGATACTGTTGAGGAATTGGGGGTCTCCATAGAAGTCAGGATGTGTTGAAACCGGCGTATGCATGATCTAATTATCCATAGCTCAAATGGTCAACCTGGAACCATTGCCTAGGGGTAGGTGATGCATAAATATATATATATATATATATATATATATATATATATATATATATATATATATATATATATATATATATATATATATATATATATATATATATATATATATATATATATATATATATTTATTTTCTTTTTTTTTGATGTCATGAGTGATGTCACTGACCATGTCATGGGTGATGTAATATGTGACGTCATCAGCAGTGCATTGCACGCGCAAGTTATAGTGAGTCCAACTAACTATAACGTGGGAATTTCAATGGTTTTATGCGAGTAAAATTTCCACCTAACTATAACTGGTGTGAAACCTATGGTTTTTTCAGTGAATATATATATATATATGATCAAGGGCTTTGGTAGCCCGAAACGTGTCGTTGCAGGCTGCGATTTAATAAAAGAAACTTCGCCTGAAAAGCTGTGGTGGTCTGAGTCTCCTTCTTCGCCATCATGGATTGGAAGTGGTCGGAGTTTCCTGTTGGATATATATATGTTTCTAATTAATAACTAAAGTGTTTGGGTTTCAATAAGATAACAAGAAGCATGGCAATAAGCACATAAAAAAACTATATCTTCATTAAGAGCTGAATGGTGTTTATTACCTAGTATATTGGATTCTGACCATTTTAAAATGGCGACCATTATCGAGTCAGGCTTAATGATTCACCGTTCAATTGTCAATATATCTTTGATCTATCTTACTAAGGTTTCCATATATATGCCTATATTTGTTGAATTTTGACAGTGATTTTTTGTTATTTCACTCTGAGTTCTTAATAATGAAAGTCCGCTCTTAAATAAACTATACGTATGTTGTCGAGTGGCATATTTGTAAAAGAGAGCCGGCATACTCTATTACTATTTAATCTGTCATGCGACTTCGATAACTTTATTCTTCTGTTTTGGGAACAGACAAATCTAATGAATATATTCATCTTCTCTGTTCTTTTGACCACTCTAAGATGGCGGCCATTATCGAGCTTATATACACGCTCTTAAAGAAAGAGTGGCATATTTGCAAAAGAGAGCCGGCATACTCTATTACTATTTAATCTGTCATGCGACTTTGATAACTTTATTCTTCTGTTTCGGAACAGAGAAATCTAATGAATATATTCATTTTCTCTGTTCTTTTGACCACTCCAAGATGGTGGCCTTTATCGAGCATACATACACGTCATCATTATTCGACCTTATTCAACTTAATTACCAATTAAACTTATTAATTGATAGTTAACGATTGTTCGAGAGGGTATAAATACGCTTTTCTCAAAGCGACTTATTGAACTAGACAACCGCATGATTTACGAGACGCCGACACTCTGTTTATGATGAGTAATCCTCGGGAGAATAATGGGGTGTTTTCTTGGCATAGGGTTACATCTAGCCTGACGGACTCTTCTTCTTTTTAAACTGGGTCTATTTCGTAGACAATACCTATGTGTTTAACATTATGATGTGTTTGGTGTTACCATTTGATGGTAACGATATCGTATTCCAAGATGGTAGACAATACTTATGTGTTTAACATTATGAGGTGTATGGTGTTACCATTTGATGGTAACGATATCGTATTCCAAGATGGCGGCCATCTGATTTGTCTTTACATAGATATGAACGCCAAGACTGCCTGTTATGATGGAACCTGGTGTTATTAGTATCATCATTCTTACAAAACGAACTTTGACATTAAATCGTTAATAAGAACAACAAACATGATGGATACCGTTTTCACTTCTTTGTTTCTTTTGTGTGCACGATTTAAAAAAAAATTTAAACTTATTATGATCATTAATGTTCTGTTTAACGCCTATGGTTTATATTGAATTAGTATGTTATCCATAAATAATCTTGCCTTTTCTTATTTTGACTAAGCCAAGAGGGCCACGGTCATGTGTATATATAAATCAACAATGTATTTGGCATGTTGCATGCAGAAAACCACATACGTAGTGCATCAAGATCTATGAATATAGAAATCATGTTTCCCTAATAAAATCCAGTATGCACTTTATATACTGTGACTGATAGCTCGTCACACCTGTATGAATGCTCTCAAATCTTCTTTTGTAGGCCTTTACTGCTTTATTTCTTCGAAAAATGGGAACTTGGTACACCCGGGAATTATGATTTTTTATTGACTTTCGAAGTAGGTGATCAAATTGACTTCTTCTTTTAAGAGACTCATTGCAGTCACTGTACCTGTATAAATGATCAAAATGAACCCATGTCGATTAAACGCAAATAAAACCTTTCTTTTTGCCCTTTGATGAAGCGATGCATAACAGATTGTTTGCAAAGACAAAATAGACTATGACATCTAATACAAATGTCGACTCATAATTCATAATATGAAATGTAATCATTTAGAGAAATTGGCCATTTACAACATGACCATGGATACCAGATGAGTTAATGCAATGATCTGCTCGCTGGCCACTCCATACCTCCCTCGTAGGCCGCTGCGCTCCAGCACAGCTTTTCTGGCCACTGAGAACAAAGTCAAACGTGCCAGATGGGGGGGGGGGCGCTCCTTTTCCTGGAATGCGGCCAAGGCATGGAATTCCCTGCCAGCCTCCCTGCGTGGCGAACCCAACCTCCTAAAATTCCGGAAGGAATTAAAAACTATCCTTTTCACCTAAACCACACTACCCTCACTTGCCCCCCAGTCATACTCAGCGCTACGAGGCCTCCGGGTAGTCTGCGCTTAATAAAACCCATTTAATAATAATAATAATAATTAGGAGTCAATATCAAGAGCACTGTACCATTTATCATGTGATCATTATATGAAATATTAAAAATTATACTATCCGCTTACAGAATATTCGAACCTCAAGTTTGAAGACCATTGTGAAGCTGTGTTATATAGAGAATTCTAAATAAGGTATTTAATGATTATATATCATGGAATCATACCGTAATGTTTGTGCTCTTATCCTTTGATCAAATTTGACTAGATATTTTTAAAGGATTAGAAAAACTGCATTTGGATTTATCTTTGTATAAATTTCCCAATCCAAAGGGTTAAAGAACTGTATTGTTCCTTCTTGTTTTTGTTACCTGTAAATACTTTGTACCATGATTGTCATATACATATCTTCTTTCTCTCAATGTTTTCTCCCTGGAAATGGTGCATAACACCTATGTTTAATTCTGACTAATGTTTATCATAAAATGTCTGGTTTTCTCATTGTTTTTACCCATGTGAGTAAAAATGTGTATGGAATATTTTGAATAGAATACTTCTATTCATATGTAAATATGTTTATATTTTTGTATTTTTTAAATGTAGCCCTGAAGAAGTCCGGTCACGGACGAAACGCGTTGGCGATTGGTTTTAAGCATCATTTGTGAATAAAGAATCTGTTTACTGAAGAAATCTGACTTTGGAATTCTTGGGAGAACGATTGGAAAGTCAATGCAACTATATGTATAATGTTATGGATATTGTATTACTCATTGTTGAAGTGTGCGGGGTCACCTTGTGCAATTTGATTTGTAAAACAAGTCTCTTGTTTTCCATTATTGGGATCTAGGGGATTGTGTCCCAGACCTCCTGCACCTACACATACGTATATCATAGGGATTTTGTCACCAGTGCGGGCAAAGTAGCCTTAATCCCCTTTTCTGGCCTGAATTTTGCACAGCTTGCACATGCCTAAGGCCGCCCCTGAATAAGGTGATGTCATGAAGGCGGTAAAAGGGTACATGATGTCACTTCCGCTACCACTGGCCTTCTGCTCAAATGACATACAGAGGAGCTCCTGCTGGTGACATGTCCCGAACTCCCAGCCCCAATACGTATGTCTTAGGACATGCACCGTGAAGACATGCCCCAGATATGTGCACTCCAAAGACTTTTCATACAGCATGCACCCTGAGGACATGCCCCAGACATTTGCGCCCCAAAGACATGTCTTGGAACATGTGCCCTAAAAACATACCCTGGACATCCAGACCCTGGAAACATGTCTTGGAACATGCACTCAGGACACATGCCACTGACACCCGTATCGCAAAGTTATTTCTTGGAACATGCTTACTGTAGACAGTCTCAGGACACAAGCACCCCAAAGACATGTCTTGGAACATGCGCCATGAAGACATGCCTCGGAGACTCAGAACCTAAAGATATACATTGGAACAAATACCCTTAAGGCATACCCCGGAAGTGTGTATCCCAAAGACATATCTTGGAACATGCACCCTGAAGGCATACTCTCGACATAAGCACCCCAAAAACATCCTGAGGACATGCCGAAGACATGTCGGAGATATGTGCAGCCCACACAGATGCACTCGAGGAGTTCAGCCATAATACACGGCCTGGCCACGTGCACCCGTGGGAGGAAGGGAGCCCAGGACAGCTCCATGTTAGCCTAGAGTTCAGCCTTCTGCGTGACATTAAGAAGTGGGCACAGAGTGGTGTATTCTGAAAAGAGGACGATGGATGCGCGCAATTCTCACCCGCTGGACGTGAAGCGACCCCCTGTCACTCGCTGCGGACCTCTCTCAGTCCCTCCGCGGCTCTCTCCCATCTCCCACGGTCATTTGTGCTCTCCAGCTCTGGGTGCATTCTCAGCTGCCTCAGCGGAGGGGGCTGCAGCTGCCGCAGCTCCGGGAGAGGGGTGCGTGACAGAGCCGTGAGTCAGAGCAGAAACCGAGCCAGAGTCTGAGAAACGGATGGAGGGCAGAGCATCTGAAAACATGTCCCCCAAACAACCTCCCTTTAGCAGGGCCTGGACCGCTCGTCAAGACAACACAGCAATATTGTATCGCATGGTAGCGTCTTCTTCCGGGAGATGGAGAAGAGGAGGAACAGATAGTATCACAAAGGACACGAGTAGCAGCTTTCCTTTTCATGTGAAGATGCAAACAGGAGACTGAAGTGAGAGACGCCTTTTTACCTAAAAAGATGTCTGACATTTTTCTCTTCTTACACCATCTGGGAAAGCCGTTTCCATATCAGGGAGAAAGAATGTTACACCATTTCTATAGGGTGCTATCTGGGAGAGGATTCAGCACTCTCTCCTGGGGTAGAAATTTGGCTTCTGCCAGTTTGGATTAGGGACATTTGCAGTAAGATAAAAAAAGAAAGTCATAAAAAGTGTCTTGAGTTTTGGCAGAAATTCTGTCTGGTTTGAGCCTAAGAGATTCTCTTATCAGTGATTAGGGCAATGCCACCCAATCACCAACTCCTGCACATTGCTGGACCTGGAGAAACATCTAAAGGAAGGAAGAACTCTGCCTGACTTGCAGAGGAAAGAAGCATGAAGGACTCCTGCTCTCCTCTAGAACCCAGGGGTGTTATGTAAGGATCGTCATATTGGCCTGCAAATTGTGCCTGAAAGACACATATGTAGAAGAAGATATCTATCCTGTAAAGAGGTTCCAGCTGGCCAGTTGTGGGTAGACTGTACTGAACCTTGTGGGAGCCTTGACTGAAGCGAGGCCTGATACCCAGAAGGCTGTCCTGATGACCTGGGGGATGGAGTAGAGACCAGGAGTAACTTTCCAAGCATCAATAAATAGTGGGATTGCCATTTCTATGACATCTGGAGGACCCGGAGAAGGTAGCAAAGCTCCCCAAGAAAAGTGTGACTGAGCCAGATTGCTGATTTATCCTGCTTTTATTTTTTGACCTGGCAATCAGTGCTATTGTGAGTCTGCTGCAGGAGAGCACGCAAGGCTTTGGAGCCCTAACTGGCTACATCTTCCTGCCTTGCCTCGCTGAAGGAAAATAAGCACCAAAATGTGGGGAATTACCAATGTATGACTAGGGAGCGGGGTTTGGTGAAGAGGTCACTCTGGTGGTGTGGTAACCTCGGATGTGACTTTGTCCCACTTGCGGTTTAGTGCCAAATCTGAATTCTTTAGCAAGAACTTGATGAGGATGCATCTGACTTCAAGGGACCGTGCCTTGCCCCTGGAGGATTTTGAAAGCCAGCAAAAGTAACACAATGTGAAGGTAAACACTTTGACACACTAGGCTTACCCAACTCCTGCTCCATTTTGGTTGGCCTGTAATTGTACCTAGGTGGATTATCCATTGCAAATATTGACTTAGAATAGCGTTTTGTAGTTTGTGGTGCTTTCTGCGTTAACATTTGTACTTCCATGCCTAGTTCCCTTAACCCATTTAACCACTTGTGTATAATTCTGTCAATTATATTTTTCTTTAGATTTTTTAATTGGTTTAGGTATTTTATTGTTGTTCCTAACTTAGTTTGTCTGTTACAAGTTGAACTTAACATCCATTTCTCACGGTAAAGTGCCTGTTGCTTGTGTCACTGCTACCAGGAATTAGCAAGAGTTATTTGTTATACGGTGTTGGGACCTAATAAGATTATTTATTTCATTGATAGGGTGCACTCGTACCAAATTAAGAACCCATTTTCTTATAATTAGCACTGAAAGGCAAAAAGCATGCATTGAGAACTCCTTCTCTACAGGACTCTTTATACAGCATTTACCTGAGTGTTGAAATGAGCGATCAAGTCTGAGAATGAATTACAAATGGTGTCAGAGTTCTGGAAATATCTGGGGAATCTCCTCTTGCAGAAAATGAAGTAGCATCAAACTCTATGGCAGCACCAGTGACCCTCAGTATCTTCAGGTAGGTGTAAAGCATGCCAGCCCCTGATTCCATATCAGAGGGTTTGTCAAAGGTGAATCATGATGGTTGAGCTTCAATAATTCATCATCAGTGGAGCTCCAAATGGGCAGGACTTTCATACATCCATCTTCGTCAGATACTTCTTATCATTGTGGGGACTTCGGACTAGTGCGCGTTGTGTATTGTACCTGTGGAAGAGGCCCAGGATCAGAGCAGGTGCATGTAGGATGGGGCTGCACCAACCTATCACAGGTTATGTGCTGGGGAGAGACCAGCATGGATGGAGGCTCATGATCCTGTACTTGCAACAGTGCAGCATGAAAATTCAGACTCGTGCCTGGAGTGGGCCCTGACGCTTCATTCCAGAGCATGGTAGTCTCAGTTTAGAACCTGTGGGCAAAGGCTGTTGCTGCATGTGTATTTATAAAGACCTAAGTACCGAGCGACGCGACATAGGTTTTAGGGGCCACGCTCCTCGATTTTATTCCCAATAGGTACCAGAGATGCAGATGAGCTAAACTGTAAAAATAGTGCATAACTTCAGACAGAGCATCTGAAAAACATATTTCAATATCCACAAATGTATGCAGGTGGGAGGGTGCCCGTACAAGTTTCAATATTTGAGCACCAGAGCAGACCTAGATGGCAATAGAAAAAAGAAATGCAATTGTGTGCGACCTTGGGACTTTTCCTTTCTGTTTTTCTTACATACATGATGATCTCATTTCAGGCAGATTCAGGCCAGGGGCTTTTCCTAAATTGGAAATTGTTTGCCGAATTCATTCAATAGAGGTTCACCAGATGCTTGCAAAGAGCAGGCTGGATGTGAAGAGCATGCATAATGTCACATTGAGATGGGCGGCCATGCTGCGATCCTACTTACCGGGCTGGGCGAGTACACTGAATTGAGAAACAAGCCTGAAATGTGGCCCATGAAATGGCAGCAGTCTTCTGGTCGGTGAGTCCCACAGTAATTATGACCCATGCTCCCTTCAGGAAACTAATTTGTGGATTATGACAAGCTGGTACTTCCTCTTCATTTTAGCATTTTTATTTTAGATCAGAGTATTTCTCCAACTCACACACTGCAGTATATTTGTGACTAAGGGACTCAAAGCCTGTTTTTTCTATCTGAAAACCAACCTTCACCACTGAAAAATATTATTTTTGAAAGTGAAAGCTGTAAACAAACAATTAATCTTGCTCTGTACTCTCCTGAAGGCCACATGATCACATAATTCACGTTTATCTGTGGTCCGCGAGAGCTTTGGGTGATTTCCAGCCACATTTGGCTACCCGGAGCTCCAATATTCTTAGGGTTTTCGAGTATATTGTAAGCATCATTACCGACCAATGATTCATTCGGTAATCTAAAGAAAATGTGTTGCATAATGTAGCGGCTTAATCCTTCCACAGCCTCTTTGGGTTTCAGAATAAAGGAATGAATTAAGCTGATGAAAGGGTTCACCTGACCCGCGCTCCTAGGCTAAGAAGAACAAGTGCACGCCTCGTGTGGCAGCAGGGGGAGGGGAGAGAGGAGGGGCCCTTGCGGTAGTGAGCAGCAAGGCACGATAATTGATAACATATGGGGCCTTGCTGCTCGCTTCCGCAAGGGAATCGCCAAACGTGCACACCAGGGCTCAAAAAATGTACTCGCCTGCTGCAAATGCGAGTAAATTTCTTTCAGGGTGAGACAGTTTTCAGGTCTACTTGACTGGCCTGGCGAGTGAGCTTTGTCGCTGTGCTAAAGTGCAGTGCCGGCAGAAGGCTTTAGAGGGCAGCTGGGTGAGATGTTCAGGACCTGACGTGACAAAATGCGGGAAAAGCAAAGGTGCTGATTGGCTGATTGCAACGCGGGCTCGGTCTGCTGAGGCCTAGTTGCAATCAGCCAATCAGATGCTAGCTAATCTCTGCACAGTAAAGTTTACACGCTTCTCATTGGCTGATTACAATGAGCCGCAGCAGGATATACTGCCTGAGAAGCGTGTAAACTGCCTTTGCCAACCCCTGTACCAAATTCACTTGACCGGAGGCAGGCCATGAACGACACTGTTGCCCTAGCGAAGCAGAAGTTCTCCTCCTGCACCTTGGGTGTTTTATCATGATCCTGGGAGCCCTGCGAGTGGAGCTTGGCCTGTGATGTAAGCCTGCGCCTGCCGAGGACGGCTCGATCTCTCTGCGTGGGACCCTAAGGTACAAGAGCTTGGATGGGAACACCGCCGCGGATCAGGGGTTCTCGCTCCGATTGTTGGGGAGGGAAGGGGATTGATGCCCAGCGGGGGCTATTGTTACACTTTTTATTGTATCAGACTTCAAGTCTTCTGGAAAAGTACAATTTTACCGGCATCATAAATAAACCGAGTTGACTAGAAATTAGGCATTAGACATAATTATAATTAACGTGTGCGATCACATTAGCACTGCGAACTGCCTGTGATCAGAAGGTTGATAGTGCTCAGATAACCACAGCTAGATGAGGCACATAAGAAAAGTTTGAGATTTTGAAACTGCAAAGCATTCATGATATCTAATAGAGGGTGGCAGAGGTAGCCAGAGGGCACTTACTGCACGTGCCTCGTCCAATGGTAGCACACGAGGTGCCAACAAGCTGCATGCGGTGCCCATCAAGGTGCCAGATGTCAGCGCCGGAAATTTTGTGTTTTCTCACAGCTTAGAAATTGGATTACCCAGCTCTACAAGGCAGGTTCAGTCGGGGTGTACCAGCGGGATGCAGAGGGTAAACATCGCCCCACGATTCCCTTTGTTCTTTTGATTACAAAAATAATTAGCTGCATAATACGATCTATAGTAAGGAATGAGTGAATGGGTGGGTTGGCAAAGATAAAAGTGGTATAAATATAAGGAGGCTGGAGAAAAGTGGACAAGAACGAAAATATATGCCCACTCCAAATTGTACAACCAATCACGTCAAACGCATATCATTTTATTTCCCTGGGTGATTTGCAATTAACTGTATATGAAGCACGGCCGATCACTAGGAGGACCTGGCTGGCGCAGACTTCATTAAGTTGAAAGGCCAGACCGTGAAGCACACCAGGAAGTAAAACATATGTAATGGGCAGATTGTAATCACAATCTATGATGTGAATACGCACTGAAAGGCTTCACCGTCACTTGACAGACAGGGCCCTACGTCAGCGACCTGGACAGGAAAGAGTGATGGAAAATGACAATATCATGTCATGAGCAAGCAGGGCAGTATTGTTTATGTGGCCCTAGTTGTGCTTACACAGCATGCCTGGTCTGATAGCTGGGACATAAAATACAATGCAAGACCCCATAAAAACGTTCCAGTCATACAGTTACTTCTGTGTCCCAAGCCATGACGCGATCTGCCCTTTCCTAGGTTTTGCTCTAGTATGTTTAAGGTACAGCAGTGTACAGAGTACTGGGAAGAGTGTTTATCCGGGGCTGTACTACTCTAATATGTTTAAGGTACAGCGGTGTACCCAAGTACTGCTAAGAGTTTTTTTTTGCAGATTCATATAGCGCTTACTCAACCTGAAGGTATTGGAGTGCTTTACATGAGCACCAGTTACGTTACAGGACACACTCATTTTTGTTAGGCACAGGGAAATTACGTGATTTGCCCAGAACCACAGGATGCCGAGCCTCCAGAGCTGAACTCTAGTAGGTTTAAGGTACAGTGGTAAACCTGAGTTCTGCCAAGAGTATTCATCCATGCCACGCTCTAGTGTACCAGAGTACTGCTAAGAGTGTTTATCTGAGGCCGCGCTCTAGTATGTTTAAGGTTCAGTGGTGAACCAGAGTACTGCTGAGAGTGTTTATCCAAGGCCATGCTCGTAACTTTCAAAACATTGCATTGAGAATAGTAATGAGGCATAACAATTTGATCATGTCTTACTGGTCATAGATCAACTGCGCTGCAAGTGTTTTGAGGAAAATGTGAATACAACCAATTTGTGGGTCAAGTTCATTGATGTTAGGGAGAAAATTCTAGTCACTAGACCTGCAGATCAAGTATGATTTTTAAGATTTGTCGAGCCCTGCAGACGTTGCCATTGAAAGCAATGCAACACGCGCACGTTTTTGGGCTCAAAACCAACTCGATTGCTAAAGGTCTTTTTCCTAAGCAGCGCAGGTGCGCTGCATAGGCGAGACCTAAACAGTGCATTTTCCCGACGCTGTTCAAGGCATGAGCCTCTTCTTCATGGGCTGCAACAAAGTACTTTTGAGGCTCGCATTGATTCACTAATTAGTTTTATTAACTTCCATGCCAGCCCCCAGTGAGCGTATGCTTAGTGCATGCATTGTGGGACATGAAGTTTTCAATGCGGGCTTTGTTGCAGCCCATGAAGAAGAGGCTTATGCCTTGAAACGCATTGGCGAAATGCACTTTTTTTGGATGTGAAAGGCAGACTGCATATTACTACCAAAGGGAGAATGTTTGTAGAGTGACCTCTCGTTGCTGCAGACATTTGATTTTATATATATATATATATGCCCGAATATCGCTGCATTTCCAGCGATATTCACGCATTAAGCCGCTATGCCGGACATTTTATCACATTTGAAATAAATATTGCTAATAGCACGTTATCTCTGCGATAAAATCCGGCGCTGCACGGCGATAGAAAAATTGTTGCTAAGCTTATTTAGCAATAAATATCCCTAGTTGTTGATAATATTCCCCACAATATTTTATTTTGTATACAAAGCCAACTTAAACTACACAAACCTTAAAAATTCTAAGTTATTATAATTTGTAGCCCACGCAAAACTTACTATAACTTGCAGACTAACTCACGCACCTCCATACATAGTGCTGTCAACTAACTAGCCACACTACATTAACTATAACTCGGCCCAATAGCCTGCACAGTGTTCTTATAAATTATGTAATTTGAGATGTCGTGAGTCGTACTGAATGCTATTATTTAACATGCTATAAGTGTTGTAATGTGCAAGGGTGTAAGCAGTGCACGGAGAAGATGTTAGTTACAGTGAATGCAGTGTGTCATGCAAATTGACAACACTGTGTACTAAGCTTTGTGTAGTTTAAGTTGGTTTTGTATACAAAAAAGAATAAAGAGTAAAGTTGGAGTGTCATTGAGTGAAGTGTTGTCGAGTGACATTGATTGGAGTTTAGTCTTGCAGAGTGGAGTGTTGGAGAGTGGAGTGTCCTCTAGAGGAGTTTTGTAAAGTAGAGTGGAGGAGAGTGTTGTACACTGTAGTGTCAGGTGCCGTACAGTGGCATGTCATACAGTGGACTGTCGTACAATAGAGTAAAATTGATTAGAGTGGCGTAGAGTGGAGTGGTCTGTTGATGGATAGAGTGGAATTGCCTAGAGTGGAGTGGCATATCATAAAGTAGAGTGCAGTGTTTTGTCATAGAGTGCCATGTCATGCAGCTTCTTACATTGGACTGGTATAGAGTGGAGTGGTGTAAAGTGATATAACTTAGAGAGGAATGGTGAAGAATCGAGTGGCATAGAATGGAGTGGTTTAGAGGGGAGTGGCATAGAGTAAAATAGCACAGTGTGGAGTGGCATAGAGTGGAGTAGAGGGTTGTGGAGTGGAGTGGCATAGAGTGTTGTAGAGCAGAGTGGACAGAATGGCGTAGAGTAGAGTGCCATAAAGTGGAGTAGTGAAGTAGAGGGGAGTAGTGTGTCAAAGAGTAACGTGGAGTACAGTGGGGTGTAGTGGAACAGAGGGAGTTGCATAAAGTGGAGGACGGTGTTGTACAGTGGCATACAGTGGAAAAGAGTGTTTTAGAGTGAAGTGCCATAGAGTAGAGTAGCGCATGGTTGAGTAGAGGAGAGTAGAGTGGAGTAGAGTGTTGTATATCAGAGTAGAGTAGAGTGGATGGCACTGATTAGAGTGGTGTAGGGTGGAGTACAGTGTCATATTGTAGAGTGTCATATCATAGAGCATCATGGCATACAGTGTCATGGCATATAGTGTGGTGGTGTAGAGTGTAGTGGCGTAGCATAGGAGGGACTGGCATATAGGGGAATAGCTTAGAGTGGAGTGCTGTACAATAGAGTGGAGTGACATAGAATGGAATATCGTAGACAAGAGTACAGTGGAGTGTCATGTCATAGAGTGTCATGTTGTGGCGTATAACAATGGGGGGCGTAGAGCGGAGTGGCGTAGAGTGGAATAGTGTAAAGTGGAGTGACATAAAGTGGAGTGGCATGTCGTGGGGGTAGAGTGGTGTGTCGAACAATGTCTTACAATGGAGGGGTGAGCAGTGTAGTGACCTTGAGTGGAGTGCTGTACAGTCGAGTGGTGTACAGTGGGGTGGCATAGAGTGGAGGGGCTCAGAGTGCATTGACATTGAGTGGAAAGGCAAAGTGTAGGGCCTAGAGTAGATTAGTATGTCACAGAGTGGAGTGGCGTGATGTAGAGTAGAGTGCAGTGTTGTATCATAGAGATGTGTATCGTACAGCATCTTACTGTGAAGTGGCATAGAGTGGAATATGTAGAGCGGAATGGCATTGAATGGAGTGGTGTACAATGGCGTGGATTGGCGTGCCATAGAGTAGAGTGGAGTAGAGTGTCATACAGTGTCTCCTATTGGAGGAGAGTACCGTGCAGTTACGTAGAGTGGATTAGCATAGAAAGGTGTGTCGAAGAGTGTATTGGTGTAGAGTGGCATGTAGTGAAATAGAGGAGGAGGGAATAGTGTAGAGAGGAGTGGCGGAACGGAGTGGAGTGTCATAGAATGGAATGGAGTGGAGTGGAGTAAAGTACAGCGGCGTGTTGTAGTGTAGAGTGGAGTGTTGTGTTGTGTCATAGAGTGACGTGTCATACAGTGTATTACAGTGGAGTGACATAGAGTGGAATAGCATAGGACAGAGTTGCATGGCATTGAATGGAGAGGAGTAGAGTGGAATAGCATGTCGTAAAGTAGAGCGGAGTGTTGTGTCTTATAGTGGCATGTTGCACAGTGTCTTACAATGGAGGGGCACATAGTGGAGTAAAGTAAAGTGGAGTGGGGCGGGGTGCAGTGGCATAGAGTGGAGTTGCATATAGTGAAAAAGCGTAGAGTGAAGTTGCATAGAGTGGAACAAAGTGGTGGAGTAGTGTGTTGTAGATATAGTAAAGTGGAGTAGCAGGTCGTGTTGTAGAATAGTGTGGAGTTTTGTGTCATAGAGTGGCATGTCATACAGTGTCTTAAAGTGGAGTGGCATAGAGAGGAGTGGCGTAGAGTTGAATAGCATAGAATTGAGTGACATAGGGTGGAGTGTAATGGCGTAGAGTAAATTGGCGTGGAGTGGTGTCTTGTGGGTTGACTTTTGTATTTTCCATTCACGTTTTACGTTAGATATAGGGTATTACTATTCTTTTCCCCTACATGAATACATGAGGCACTTTACAAATGGTAATGAATATTTAGGGAACTGTATTTTTATTCTTCTATATATGTTTTAAAAGGGTAACATAGTAAAGGTCTAATTTCTAGGAGAGCCAATATACCTATTCAAATTTTAAAAAGTATTTATGGCAAACAATAAAATAAATTTTATTTTTGTTTATTATTGTTTTATTGTTTGGCATAAATTCCCTAACCTATATCTAACATACAATCCGAGAACACAGCCAAACTGTGCTCTCAACAATATGGCTGCTTTTTACTTTTGTAAGGGCTTTCCTTAACCAATCCTATACTGCTTGTCAGTGGCATGTACCTCATTATACTGTACAAGAGCAGCAGTATACTCAGCCCAATATATCAGTGGGTGCAAGTACCTACTTGCACCCACTGGGGTGAACCACTCAAGAACTCCATGTACCAGAGTCCCTAGGGGTGATCCGGAGGAGGGGCTAGCGGTGTGCGGTCCATTGCGATTGTGTCTACAAATTGGCTCCCTTGAGCTTTGAGCCGACGGGCTCCTGGACGACGCACCTGCGTGCCGGTTCGGGAATCGAGGCCTTTGACGGTTGCTTGGCGGCCTTCTCTTCCACCCCTAACTATTTTCTCTACTGATGAGGGAAGTTATCCCGAAACCCGAGCCATGTCTCGGGCGATATCCAAAAACCCGGGACATGTATCGGATCTAGAGATCATCAGTTCTACAAGTACCTACTTGCACCCACTGGGGTGAACCACTCAAGAACTCCATGTACCAGAGTCCCTAGGGGCGATCCGGAGGAGGGGCTAGCGGTGTGCGGTCCATTGCGATTGTGTCTAAAAATTGACTCCCTTGAGTTTTGAGCCGACGGGCTCCTGTACGACGCACCTGCGTGCTGGTTCAGGCATCGAGGCCTTTGACAGTTGCTTGGCGGCCTTCTCTTCCACCCCTAACTATTTTCTCTACTGATGAGGGAAGTTATCCCGAAACCCGAGCCATGTCTCGGGCGATATCCAAAAACCCGGGACGTGTACCGGGTCTAGAGATCATCAGTTCAACAAGTACCTACTTGCACCCACTGGGGTGAACCACTCAAGAACTCCATGTACCAGAGTCCCTAGGGGCGATCCGGAGGAGGGGCTAGCGGTGTGCGGTCCATTGCGATTGTGTCTACAAATTGGCTCCCTTGAGCTTTGAGCCGAGGGGCTCCTGGACGACGCACCTGCGTGCCGGATCGGGCATTGAGGCCTTTGACGGTTGCTTGGCGGCCTTCTCTTCCACCCTTAACTATTTTCTCTACTGATGAGGGAAGTTATCCCGAAACTCGAGCCATGTCTCGGGCGATATCCAAAAACCTGGGACATTTCTCGGGTCTAGAGATCATCAGTTCAACAAGTACCTACTTGCACCCACTGGGGTGAACCACTCAAGAACTCCATGTACCAGAGTCCCTAGGGGCGATCCGGAGGAGGGGCTAGCAGTGTGCGGTCCATTGCGATTGTGTCTACAAATTGGCTCCCTTGAGCTTTGAGCCGACGGGCTCCTGGACGACGCACCTGCGTGCCGGTTCGGCATCAAGGCCTTTGACGGTTGCTTGGCGGCCTTCTCTTCCACCCCTAACTATTTTCTCTACTGATGAGGGACGTTTTCCCGAAACCCGAGCCATGTCTCGGGCGATATCCAAAAATCCGGCACATGTATTGGGTCTAGAGATCATCAGTTCAACAAGTACCTACTTGCGCCCACTGGGGTGAACCACTTAGGAACTCCATGTACCAGAGTCCCTAGGGGCGATCAGGAGGAGGGGCTAGCGGTGTGCGGTCCATTGCGATTGTGTCTACAAATTGGCCCCCTTGAGCTTTGAGCCGACGGGCTCCTGGATGACGCACCTGCGTGCCGGTTCGGGCATCAAGGCCTTTGACGGTTGCTTGGCGGCCTTCTCTTTCACTCCTAACTATTTTCTCTACTGATGAGGGACGTTTTCCCGAAACCCGAGCCATGTTTCGGGCGATATCCAAAAACCCGGGACATGTATCGGGTCTAGAGATCATCAGTTCAACAAGTACCTACTTGCACCCACTGGGGTGAACCACTCAAGAACTCCATGTAACAGAGTCCCTAGGGGCGATCCAGAGGAGGGGCTTGCGGTGTGCGGTCCATTGCGATTGTGTCTACAAATTGGCTCCCTTGAGCTTTGAGCCGACGGGCTCCTGGAAGACGCACCTGCGTGCCGGTTCGGGCATCGAGGCCTTTGACGGTTGCTTGGCGGCCTTCTCTTCCACCTCTAACTATTTTCTCTACTGATGAGGGAAGTTATCCCGAAACCCGAGCCATGTCTCGGGCGATAGCCAAAAACCCGGGACATGTATCGGGTCTAGAGATCATCAGTTCAACAAGTACCTACTTGCACCCACTGGGGTGAACCACTCAAGAACTCCATGTACCAGAGTCCCTAGGGGCGATCCAGAGGAGGGGCTAGCGGTGTGCGGTCCATTGCGATTTTGTCTACAAATTGGCTCCCTTGAGCCGACGGGCTCCTGGACGACGCACCTGCATGCCGGTTCGGGCATCGAGGCCTTTGACGGTTGCTTGGCGGCCTTCTCTTCCACGTAGTAAACAAATTGATTGTGCAGAGTTCCCAGAGGGAGACACAAGAGTGGCTCAAACTAACATTTCTCTCACTGGTCGGGACAGGGAAAGTGCATGGTGTGAACCCTTATCGGAAATTTAGGATACCTCACACAAGTTCCCGGTTGGACGACTACTGTCATCCCATCCGGTGACCGTCCAGCGTCATCATTGGTATCCTGCTCCTTCGGCAGGCTGGCGGTGCAATGCCCGTCGGGCAGCCCAGGAGGGCTGCACTTTGGTGGAGATCTTTTATTCCTTGCCAACGGGTGTGTGAATGTGAGGGGCCTAAACAAAGTGAAATTGTGAGCGTGAGTGCGATTTAAAATAAGTCAGTAGAGTCCATTAAACAATTTTAATAGTGTGGCTCAATGCTTAGTTAAAAAGGGAAAGGGGTATTAAGGAGTGATGGGTTATCTGATCAATCCTTATTCAACCCTTAGTGTGCGTGTGGTCGACATGTTTCTTGCCTAGAAGGCAATTCATCAGGACCTTTGGTGCTCATATAATTGCTTACGGTCCCTCTGGGGTCAGAGGAATCGATGATACGACCTGAGTAGTGTCGCAGAATTATTGTTTTCTTTATGGACCTCCCGGGAACTAGGAAGGAAACAAACAGGTGGTTACTAACATTGCTGACTCTGTGGCCCGGTGACTTCATGGGGTACCAGCAGAGAGGTGACATTGAGTGGTGACGGGATGTGAGAGATAGACAGACCCCGTCAGTGTATGGTGTGTCCGTGAGAGAGAGAAAGTAATGTTTTTGAGACAGAACGAGGAATTCGGCCTTCTCTTCCACCCCTAACTATTTTTTCTACTGATGAGGGAAGTTATCCCGAAACCCGAGCCATGTCTCGGGCGATATCCAAAAACACAGGACATGTATCAGGTCGAGAGATCATCAGTTCAACAAGTACCTACTTGCACCCACTGGGGTGAACCACTCAAGAACTCCATGTACCAGAGTCCCTAGGGGCGATCCGGAGGAGGGGCTAGCGGTGTGCGGTCCATTGCGATTGTGTCTACAAATTGGCTCCCTTGAGCTTTGAGCCGACGGGCTCCTGGACGACGCACCTGCGTGCCAGTTCGGGCATCGAGGCCTTTGACGGTTGCTTGGCGGCCTTCTCTTCCACCCCTAACTATTTTCTCTACTGATGAGGGTTGTTATCCCGAAACCCGAGCCATGTCTCGGGCGATATCCAAAAACCCGGGACATGTATCGGGTCTAGAGATCATCAGTTCAACAAGTACCTGCTTGCACCCACTGGGGTGAACCACTCAAGAACTCCATGTACCAGAGTCCCTTGGGGTGATCCGGAGGAGGGGCTAGCGGTGTGCGGTCCATTGCGATTGTGTCTACAATATATCAGTAAGATTGGGTGCCTTAGAGCTAAGAAACCACTGAACGAATTCACATTTATTATAAAAAAGGACCCTTTCCACACCATAATCTATTTTCCTGCCAAATGTCATCATAATCCGATAAGCCATTTTGTGCTATGTCTGTTTGAAAAGTTAATGGAAAATGCATTTGGGGAAAACATGTCTCGGGTCCCTCCTTCTTTGCATTGTCAGTCAATGTAGAAAATGGAATAGGCCTGCAAAGTTTGCACACGCACACAATCTCTCCCCTCTGGACGGTGCCACTAAAAAGATCAAAGGGGGGACAACTTCTCCACTGGAATAATCATACAAAGATGGATATCACTCATTATGTGAAAAACATATGTTTAATTTTTTTGTTTTAAACAATTCATTCTATAATTACATACTGTCTAAATGTCTATAAAAGTGCACATCCATTTCCCTCTCTTACAAACCTTTTATCCCTGTATTGGCTGTCCAAAATCCCTCTATGTATGTATATTTGTATGATAGACCTATATTATTTTTTGCAAAAACAATAGACTGGAGAGACCAATAGACACAGATGCAGCTTTCGCAATCGCCAGACCTAAAATATGCAAGCTCACTACACAAAGGCGTGTGGTTCCCATAAAGGCGTAAATTTCAGTGGACGTGGTCCATAGATTCTTTACAGTGCCAGGCCAAATAAAGCACACTGGCGGCTTATGGGGTGTCATTTTAAAAGTAATGAAGATGGTGGCAGGTACTGGTACTGAAAACAGAGCCACCCTTTTGTGCTGTAAGTACTGGGAAAGCAGGGGATACTGCGCAGGTTTTTATTTTAGCCATGGACTCGTGTCGCTTGTGCAATAACTGAAGGTGGTGGCACTGTAAACACTGGTAATACTGATCATTGAAGTTACTGTCACTGGAAATACTTGCAATACTCATCACTGGACATACTGGCACTGGAAGCACTGGTAAAACTGATCACTGGAGTTACTGGCACTGGAAATACTCATCACTGGAGGTACTGGCACTGGAAATACTTGCAATACTGATCACTGGAGGTACTGGCACTGGAAATACTTGCATCACTGATCACTGGAGGTATTGGCACTGGAATAACCTGCAATACTCATCACTGGAGGTACTGGAACTGGAAATACTGGTAATACTGATCACTGGAGGTACTGGCACTGAAAATACTCATCACTGGAGGTACTGGCACTGGAAATACTTGCAATACTGATCACTGGAGGTACTGGCACTGGAAATACTTGCATCACTGATCACTGGAAGTATTGGCACAGGAAATAATTGCAATACTCATCACAGGACATACTGACACTGGAAACACTGGTAATACTGATCACTGGAGTTACTGGCACTGGGAATACTGGTAATACTGATCACTGGAGGTACTGGCACTGGAAATACTCATCACTGGAGGTACTGGCACTGGAAATACTTGCAATACTGATCACTGGAGGTACTGGCACTGGAATAACCTGCAATACTCATCACTGGAGGTACTGGCACTGGTAATACTGGTAATACTAATCACTGGAGTACTGGCACTGGAAAAACAGGTAATACTAATCACTGGAGGTACTGGAACTGGTAATACTGGTAATACTGATCACTGGAGGTACTGGCACTGGTAATACTGATCACTGGAGGTACTGGCACTGGTAATACTGGTAATACTAATCACTGGAGGTACTGAAACTGGTAATACTGGTAATACTAATCACTGGAGGTACTGGCACTGGTAATACTGGTAATACTAATCACTGGAGGTACTGGCACTGGCAATACTGATCACTGGAGGTACTGGCACTGGTAATACTGGTAATACTAATCACTGGAGGTACTGAAACTGGTAATACTGGTCATACTAATCACTTGAGGTACTGGCACTGGTAATAATGGTAATACTGATCACTGGAGGTACTGGCACTGGTAATACTGGTAATACTGATCACTGGAGGTACTGGCACTGAAAATACCAGTAATGGCACAGACGGCATTGGCACCAACAGTGACAGCGCGTACTGGAACCTGGAACATTCGCATTAACCTTTTTCTTATTCAAAAAAGTTTAAAAGTTATCTTTGATGAATGTATATTTGCTTTTCAATGCCTCTTACTCTAGAGGTTGAGCATTTTGTAAATACTATGAATCAAAAATTATCATATAGCTGTAGAATGAAAGAGCATAATACTAGGATGCGACTCTACCGCCGTACCTCCCCAAGCATGTTTTCTATAATTCCAGTGAATACTGTACCTTATATTGGCGGCAAACATTCCATTCCACACTGAGATGAGCAGCACTTCAGGTTTGCTTCGCACCCGCTGTCGCTCACACAAGCCGCACGAGCACCACGGAAACATCTTATTCCATTCAATGGACATTTACCAGGTTTAGCTGAAATACAGAAGCATCAGAGACAATGTCTTCATAGTGATGTAACAAAGTGTCATAAGCCCTAATGCAAGACAAGAACATGCCCCTCTTCTCCTGGTTTACTAGTGACAGACACCCACATTTTAGAGTAGGAGAGGTTCAGACCTTGTAAATGAGTTGTGGGCAGTTTGTAGAAATACATTGATAGGCATTAAGGCAAACATGCATGTGATAGAGTAGGCTGTGCTCAGAGAGTGGAGACAATCAGAAAGGTTTAAGTAAAGATCAGTTTTTCATGCAAGGTTTATCATTATAAAGGCTTTTTTTAGAGTATATTTACTTTGCGGGTGTAAGACTGTAGAAATAAAAAAAATGTGCATGTGAAGATAGTGCTATCTATATTAGGTATTTTATAGGGATTAGAATCAGGCAGCAGTCTGCCCACTGCCAGGCTACCGCCATTCCCGCAAGAACAGCTGATGAGATTAAGTGATGAAAGCGAAATATAATGGCCGCCTGCACGCATCGATAAGCAAATATCGAGAGCTTTAGGCTGTGAAAAGTAAACAGTAACCTCAAGAGCATAGGAATTTAAGAAAAAATATGGGTAATGAATGCAAGCATTTAACATGCCTGAGCTGATGTCTTCTGATGTTCATCCATGAATATGGCTCACAGTATTAATTATAATGGCAAAGTGGAATTAATTTGGTTGTGTTTGTTTTCGCACTGTACTAATGTAGGGTGAGGATAGGTTCACCAGACAGTAGAGAGTATTGCTCACATTTCTGTGGCTGGAGGGTGGAGATCCAAACACTGAGGTGTGGTGGATGGCGACTGGGCTCCCTTTAGAAATTCAATGAAGGCTTTGTTAACAAGAGGATACTGATTAGACTTCCTGATGGACTGCCCTTTGCTAGATAGTAGACACCATACACCTTACACTGCTTTATGCCTCTGCTGTGGGTGCTCCAGGTTGAAGACGACCCTACAGCAAGGGGCTTATCTACACAAAGGCTGTGTCTGGAGAACAACCTGGAAAGGACATTTAAAAGGAGGATTCCCTCAAACCAGTTCAGATGCAGAGACAGTGGATGCTCTTGCATCCACTGTAAGGTTACACACCAGGGCACATCAATGTGCCTGCCTTTCCTCAAAGAGTTGGGTTTGACTTTTCATCACAAAAATATTTACAATTGATTTTGTCAGACTTAAAACCCCTAGTGAAAATCTAGCCTTCCTCTTCAGGCGGGTCCAGGTACCTACATAGCACAAGACTTTGCTGTCTTGCTGAACAGAAATTAGCATAACTGTATAAAAGAAACCCCATAGGAGCCGCTAGCAGATGCATCAACTTGCACGTAATTAAGAAAATTATAGAGATAGGCAATACCCTTAGGTGGCCTCTTTGGATGTCTCTTGAAGGCAGGCTGTACATGAGGTCTGAGAACAAGGGGGCATATTATTAAGCAAGGTGTTAAAATGATCGCCGTGTTAGCAGCAGAAAACTGCCGCTAAAGCGGCGATGATGGGCTTGATAATATGTCCTGGAGAAGTCCAATAGAAGCCCATGTTCACACCAGAACATGGGTTTCTATTGGAATTCACAAGTCCATATTATCAAGCCTATTATCGCCTCTTTAGCAGCAGTTTCCTGCCACTAAAACAGCGATAATTTTTAACGCCCTGCTTGATAATATGCCCCAAGATTCGCTGGGTTTCTGAGGACATAAATCACAATTTGGGCATCTGAAGACACGGGCAGTCAGCTAAACACACAAGGCAGCTTTCTAGAAGTACCCGACAAACAGGATTCTAAAGTCACAAATAACACAGGGTTCTGAAGCATAAGACCACAGAGAGTTAAAAACGCATTGGGATGAGGCACAACAGAACACACAGGCCTCTGCAAAGCCAGAAGACACGCCTTTCGGTCAGTGTCCAGTGTCACATTACTGGTAATGGCTCTCCTGTGGTGTGCATTCCTCCCAGACAATGGGCAAAAGGGCCCTGGGTGTAGGGAAGGGTCCTGAGCAATATGACCAAGGGTCTGTACTCTGCCCCTTCCTGAGCTTCAAAGGTTGTCTGAGGGTTTTACCCCTGCCCCTTCCTGCCTTCAGGTAATGCCTATCCTGTCACTGGTATATGCAGCTCACACTTGGGTGTGCCTGCCCTTTGTTTCCCTACACTGACACGAGCCAGGCCCAGAAAAGGTGAAGAACTGATCAGAACCAGTTTTAAGTTTAGACAAAGGGGTGATTGGCAGCTTCACCGGATCCAAAGGAGAGCTACGCAAAGCCACACAGAGACATAAAGCTCCAGACTGAAAGCCTCATCAGATCTTTTAGAAATGGGGTATCTAGTTGGCAGGGGCATGTACCCTTGTCCAAGAAGGGACCGCTACTCTATTACGGGTAAGTTCCAAAACATCCTAGGAATCCCGTACCTACCCTCTGGAAGCTTGGAGCAGATCAGGCAGACTTATCCCAAGAGGCAATGTGTAAAGTATTTGTGTAACACACACCCTCAGTAACACAATGAAAATGCTGCAAAAAGACACCACATAGGCTTAGAAATTTAGTAGATATTCATCTGGTAAAAAAAGGCAAACTCACAAGAAGTCAATCAGCAGATTAAGAGTTATTTAATTTTTACTTCATAAAAGCAGGACGTTAAAAATCAGCTGGGCTTGTTTTAGAGCCTTTACGGTAATTCAGCAAGTTCTTCCCGGAATCTACAGGCATAGTCCAGGATGGTTTCACATTGGCCTTGGAGAAGGCGGGGGAAGGCAAGTAGGATCTTCTCCCAAAGTGCGAGGAGCACAGTATCTCAGTCGCTAAGGGTGGGTGGAGGAGGAAGCACTGAGTCATGAGATGCACAGCATGACCTCCAAGACCGCTCAAGTAAATTTCAAAGAGGTCCACGCGATCCCCTTCTGAGCCCTCAACAGTACCAGTACCTTAAGAGACGAGTACGGGAAGAGTGGGGTGTGAACTCCGCCGGCTGATTAGGGAGTCGCCGAAGAAGGCTCTGCTTGGCCAGATGATGTGAGGGCTTCACTTACACAGCGCTCCCTCCTTAACAATGTCGTTGGAACCCAGATATGCTCCTCCACACGGAGCGCCTGCTCTAAATTGCAGAGTACAAGGCTGGAATCACGAGGCCTCTGCTGGAACAGCCTCAGGTAGTTGAGCCCCTGACACTTGGGAAGGACAGCAGTTCAAGAAAAGGTGTAGGTATTGAAGGAGCAAGGACTTCAATATCTCTGAGACCACAGTGGGAGACAAGGGGGCAAGCCACAAACCCTTGGAGTCACACTGGGGTGTTTCTTGATCAGAGAAGAGGTCAGCAGGCAGCAGGGCCGCTTAACCTAGCAGAGCAGCAGTCCCTTGGAACAGTCAGCACAGCAAGATGGCAATCCCTCAGCACAGCACAGCAGCTAGTAAAGATTCAGACGCTGTTTCTTCCAGGTCAAGTAGTGTACTACTGATTTGGGGACGAAATCCTATTTTTAAACCCTGGTACTCAGCTACTAGAAGGGGCAGAAGCTTTTGGAAGGGTCATTGAAGTTTTGGGGGATTCCCTGCCTTTCCTGACCTGGCTCCTAGCTGTCTGTCCTAACAAAGCAGGGTTGTTAAGCCCATTGTGGGGTGGCAGGGCTCAGCCTATTCAGATGTAAGTGCAAATCACCACTTCCCCCTCTCAGCTCAAGAAGGCCATCAGTATATAGTTGGGGGCAGCCCTTCTTGTGTTTGGGGAGTCTAGGCAATATGAAAGTGTGGGGCTGCTTCCCTGGCCCGACGTGGATTGTGGCAGACTGCAGGCACACATAGCTGAGTGAAGGACAGAGAAATGTCCACTTTCCACCCCCTTTTCTGAATCATTTTTGTCCACCATAAGCGTGGAAGGGTATACTCAGATGTGAGTCCCTTGCTCATTGCACCATCAGGATTCAAGCAAGCAAGCCGGGCCGAAGACGGCTGAAATGCCAGAAACCGGTCCCCGGTAGCTTGTTTCCTTCCCAGTATAAGAATTGGCTTGGTAGTTTGGTCTGCCCTGTTCCCATGATGCACTGGGCCAGGGTCAGACTAATTTGTATATAGCCAAGTTCTGAGCTGGGATGGTGCAGTGAGCTAAAAAAACGGTGATGGATCAAGCCCTGATCTTTGGACTGGGTAAGAGTGGTCTGCTTAATTCAGACACTCTGTTCATCACCACCCCCTTTTCTGAATCACTTTCTAAATGTGCCATTTCTGAAACAGTAATGGTAAATCCAAATACGCCAGTAGAGAGGATTCCTCACTACCATTCCAACCATACCAAACATGACATAGCTAATCTTTCCTGTTCGTTCAGGAATTACCACCTAAAGGGATATAAGGGAATTCCCAATATCCCTTTATGGAAGGGGTGGGCCTCACTGGCATGGCAGAGGCCTGAGACAGGTTTGGATGGTTACTCCTGTGGGTGGCGCAAGTGGCGCTGCAGGTCCACTTGTAGCATTTAACCACAGGCCCTGGTTACATGGGATACCACGGGATAAGGGTCTTACATTGAATGAAATAAACCAATTAGGTATGCCTATGTCACCATGTTTTAGGGGAGAGCACCCACACCTTAGCACTGATTAGCAGTGGTAAGATGCCCACATTCCTAAGTCCAAAAAAAATATATAGTCCAAAGTGGGGGGGGGCGAGAGGGCAAAACTTTAGGGGGAGTCCACCCTAAGGCTGGCAGGTCTAACAGGAGCCAACTCAGTGCGAGGCAGCACAACGCAGGATGAAGCAATGCGACACTGAGCCCCACAGTGTCATTCCCCACTGTCTTTGCATCAAAGTCAGAAGGTCAAACTTTCAGCAGATCAAACCTGGCCCCGTATCTGCCATTGGCTCCATCGCCATCAGCCTTAACTTGTGATTTTGTCCCGGTCCAATGCGACCAGATACCTGCAGTTGACTCTTTGCACATTTTGGTGTCAATTTTTTATCTAAAACTTTAGAAACTCAGCACACTGGTATTACTGATTCGACTTTTGCTGTGTTGGTGTTATTTTATTTATTAAAACATCCTCTGTGTTTCCAAATTGGTTTGGGGATTCTTTGTGCGCTGTGTTTTCACTTTATTACTGTTATGGTGCTGTATAAATACTTTATATATTGCATCTAAGTTAAGCCTGACTACTTCTGTACCAAGCTTACAGAGGATTAAGCACACGTTTATTTAGTGACTGTGTGGTTCACCCTGACAGGGATTGTGATTGTTATTTGAGGTGGGTTCCCACCCTTTCCAACCAATCACATTTCTTATAATTGGTCCGACATGAGAATGCACAGCTCAAAATACTTAAAACACAAAACATTCTAAAACATAAATACACAATCTTCAAACGACAGGACAGACACTAAAAGCCAAAACCTTTAGACACAGACCCCAGGCTAAAAAGATTTTGATGGTATAATACAACAGGCCCATGTTTTGGGATTGTTTTCACAATTTAGAAAATGTGTCATCTCATAGGTACACTTAAAGTCTTGAAGGACACAACAAAATCAGCAGATAATGTAGCTATGAATACATCAAGAAACTGCCTGAAGGCCTTTTTTCAGTCTTTTCATAGAGCACCTACCAAATTGTTTGAATTTCAGCGCTTATCGATGGAACCACAATTATTTGTGCCCCTAAAAGAAGCAATCCAACTTCACAAAAAACACATTGGCCATGCATACCTTTCTATTTGTAGCCTAGCAATATGTTTCATTCTTCAGGTAAACAATGCTATCAGCAGGCCTTTTCTGGTCACGCGTCCTAGCCCGGCTGCTTCTATGTGATCAGTGTTAAAAACATACCTGTAAATTCACCCACATTTGGCTGATGTCACCTTTTCACTTATATGCATGCTGCTAACAAGCAAAATTTCTCCATAGACTTCAGTGGGGTCACCCTCTTTTCAACCGTATATCACCCCCCTAAAATAGCTCATTCTCCATTCATTCTAATGGAATGACATCTGACTGCACCCTCAATTGAAAGTCAATAGCTTGCTAAGGGTTGTATGACATTACAACGCATGCTAATACATCGCATGCCCTTACATCGCGGTTTTTACAACGCAAGTCGTTACAACGACTTGCGTTGGAGGGCGCTGGACTTAGGAGTAGTATAATTTACTATTCCAACTCCAGTCTACATACAGTAAGGAAGGTGTTAGATAGTAAATTATACTATTCCTTGTCCTAGAGCGCCATCCAGCGCAAGCCGTTGTAACGACTTGTGTTCTAAAAACCGCAATGTAATGGCATCGCAATGTAACGACCGCGTTGTAAACGACGTTTCCCATTACTAAGTATGTATAAGTGCTGCTTTTCACAGGCATGTGTTCATCACAGGATTGGTCATCCGTTCTCCTTCTCACCCACCTACGAAAAAAGACTACAGTAGCCTGGGTGGCTGACGTTCCGAATGAGGTGCTGCAACAGGATACTAGCCTCTGCCATATACTAACTGGTGAGCAAAGAAATACTGTACCAGTTGTATTATTCCCTATTCACAGGAAATGAACTCTCTAGGTTGGGTTTAGCAGAAAACCAAACCTTGTTAATACCAGAGCAGTAAAAGTGCTTACTAATGATCAAAGAATACTGTTGAATCTGTCACACTGTCATAGAGCAGTAAATAACCCTACTGTTGGGCCTCCCTCACTTTATGCCCTCAGATTATCATTACTTGCTCTGCATCCTCTTCCCTATTCCCGATCCAGCACCCTCTAAACTCGAGAACAAGTTACTGCTCTAAAGGGAAGAGCGGGGGTTCCAAGGATATTTAACACTATGGGCCAGATGTAGGTAAGTATATTTTACCGACTCATAAATACCGAATTTTACCGATTCGGTATTTATGAATCTGTAAAATTGAAGGAGGGAGATTTAGGTAAATTTGGTAATTGAATTACTGAATCTGTAAAAATCGGTATTTAACGAATCGGTAAATACCGATTCGGTAATGCCCAGTGATTCCTATGGGCCTTGAAGCCCATAGGAATCAATGGGCATTACCGAATCGGTATTTACAGAATCGGTAAATACCGAATCCTGCAAGGGTGCAGGGCTGTCACTTTGACACCCTCTAGCACCCCAAATACAGGCATGTGTGCCATGTGGGAACAGACATGCCCTAAGGGCATGTCTGTCTGTCACATGGCATAGGTGTGCATGCACACATGTGCATGCACACCTGGATTCAGTATTTTACCACCCAATTGGATTGGGTGGTAAAATACCGAATCTGTAAGGCCTTTGGGACTCAGAAGAGTCCCACCTACATCTGGCAGTTACCGAATCGGTAAAAATACCGATTCTGTATTTTACCGATTCGGTAAATTTACCGATTCTGTAAATTTAACGAATCTGTAAAATTGCCGACCTACATCACAAATTCCCATTTACCGGTTGGTAACGGCCGAAATCGTCCGTTACCGGTTGGTAAATGGCCTCCTACATCTGGCCCTATATGAGCAGGAAATAGTCTCATCATTTCCTGCTTTTCCCCAAGATGCTGTTGAAGTCTTCTTTTGTGCTATGAGTCCTTACCAGCCTGCTCAGGCAACTGTTTGACTTCTCTGTTTCTTCCAGTGGCTCGATACCAGCTGTAAAAACAAGGCTCAACGGCACCACATGTAAGTGAGGAAGCTCACTAAGCTAGGCAGATGGGGACATACTCATGTGCAGTATAGTTGAGGTGGTGCACTTAGCAGGGCCAACTCGTATAATAAATTGTGTGATGCTTTCAATAGATTGAAGAGTCCTGAATCTCGCTAAATAAGGAATTATCCATATTAGCGGAAGAAATGTATGATCAAGGTGCATTTGAAAGAGCGGATGGATATGATTTTTCTGATTAGTAAAAAAAAAGACGAGTTTGTTGTGTTTGTGTGCTCATCAACACTGCTTATTTAAGCCAACTACTGTTGAATGTCATCCACTTCTGAAAAGTAATACATTGTTATCCACATTGGTTTGAGCTAAATGTTTTTCATCACTAGATTCCTGTGCAGCCTATCACCAAATTGAGAATGCTATACAACATTTGTGGCTCACCTCTTCACAGTTTTTGCTCCTCTAAGAAAGTTATTCAAGAATGGTGCCAAATGTGTGTAGGATGTCATGCCCAGACAGTGGGCACTAGGACCCTGGGTCTGGGGCAAAGGGCAGGGGACACCGGACACCACTTCCGGTCAGGGGAGCAGGGCGGGACAGAAGACGACCAGCAGGGCAAGGGGCCAGACGTAGATGTATGCTGTGCCACAAGATATAATAAAGGTACCTTGTAATCAGCCACTGCGTCCTGTGATCTCTGTGGGCTTGAAGATACGACATAGTCTAGAGCAACAGACAGCATTTCAAGCTGTACAAGGTGTCATTCTCAAAGCTCCCACTTCAAGAATTCTCTCTCAAGAGGGGGGTAATATTGTTACTGTGGATCGAAGTGAAGAAGGTGTGGGGCTGTTTTCTCACAAAAATCTGGAAGTATTGATTAAAAAAATTCCCTCCAAGAGCCTTGTCTGAGGTGGAAAACTTATATTCAGTGGGTGTGGTAATTATGTCCGGTATGGTAGGTGAGTAGAGCTGGGAGGTATGGCAGGTTTGATTATGGTGAATTGGTGCTGGAGGTATGTATGGTATATATAGGTTGTTGCATTTGATAGTTGGGTATGGTAGATTAGATATGGAACGACGTAATAACATTTTTGGCAGACAGTTAACAATTTTACGTTGTTAATGAAAAGTCCTAATATGCATTGTTATGTATAGCCTTCACTGAGGGCTTTTAGTGGGTATGTTGCATTCTTAATGTGATAATTCACTGCAGTGACATAGAAAAGGTGCGTTACGGATCTCCTAACTCAGGGGTGGCTCTAGGCTCATGGCGGCCCTGGGCAGGAAGCGTAGGTAGGGGACCCCGGAAGAGGGGGTCCAAGCGGGGCGGAGCATAGAAGGCCAGTGAAGAGGGGGGGGCCAGGGTGTTTGGAAGTGGAACAGAGCCGGAGGCTGCCAAATCCCTGCCAGGGGCCGCCACACAAATATTTATCCATCCTCAGAGGATTATTATATTAAGGATATATATTGGTGTGGCGGCCCCTCGGGTTTGGCGGCCCTGTGCAGGTGCACAGCTTGCACATGCCTAAGGCCGCCCCTGCCTAACTCACTGTTGCTAAGTCATTCAGGAAGTCCAGGCTGCTCAAGCCGGGCTCTGTGAGAGTCAGTCAGAGATGAGCTGGAATGCAGGAAGCACAGCTACTGAAGGAGAGGGAAGTGAAGGCACACAGAGTTCTGTGGGGTGGGTAACAGGAGGTCAGTTTTAGCAAAGTTACGTTGTATCCTTAAAGAAGAGTATTTTGAACTCGGGAAATAATGATGATGATTCTCCTGAAAGTCGTGAACTTAAATGACATACACATTATAATATGTAACTGTAGATACTTTTGACAAAGGAACAACATATTTGTTGCTCTTTTTAAAACAAAAAAAGCCTGTATGTCAGTACGCATTTACTTCTGGAATAAAAAAGGCGGGAATCCATCAGCATATTATCATGATAACAAACTCAAATGAACTAAAGTGCATGGGTGATAAGTGAATAGAAATGGCCTTCATTTTATGGCAGGCTTAAGCATCCAAACAGCAAGCAGTAAAACCATAAAGCATAAATTAAATTGTTGATATGCCAGCAAAGTATATAAATCAAAGAACAAAAACTTGGTCTCAAGTTCAAGCTACACATATTGCATCAACAGTTTAGAAAAACAGGATTACATGATCCAGATGAAATTCTTGGATCCAGCTATATCTGATCTGGAGAAAGTAAAAGTGCCCTCCACACACATTCATGCCCCCTGCATTAATGGATCTGTCAGTCAGTGCATGTATTCATCATTTACAATTGGCAACATATTGGAGACTGTCACGTCCTCCCCAGCCCAGGAGATTGCACAAGAAGATGGCACACATGGAGCGCATAATAAACGCGTACAACACTCAAGCTGTAACTTCTCTTTTAACTCGTAGCCATTAATAACCACACCTCCCAAATGATTACGTAATTCTCTCATTGAGTCCGCCCAGGACGTGGGTCCTAGTGCTCACAGTCCTAAGACTCTACAACTCCCCCCTTGTTAAATAAAAAGGTATTAAAAAAGCAGCACCATATTTCTTTGATAAGTTGTTGAGGCGCTTGCACAGTTCGTCCAGATAGCGTAGTATGAAGCTGTTGAATTGTACCCAGAGTGGAAACTGAGGGTACGACATTTAATGTCTGATATGGGCCTTCAGGTGGGTCAGTCTCATCTGGGACTACAGGGACTGATGATTGTCAAGGCAGATGTTTGAAATGTGACGAGTCCCCTGCAATGGATTTGCAGGGACATTGCGCCTATATCATGTGTCCCTTGGGCATCACAACTTTCAGAATTCAACAGCAAACTGAGGATGTGTTTTTGACTTCCATTTTTGTTTGACAAGAACCCAGTCACCTTCATTGAAGACGATCTCCTGAGTTCACTGTCAATGTTAAGCATACGTCTTCATCTGACGTTTTTGAGCAGCATCAGTGGCACAAACCTCTTCATCTTTCAGTGGTCCATCATGGTAATTTGGTTCTGATAGCTCTCCCAATCATCAGGGGGCAGGGCTCTCACCTGTGGTGTAGCGAGGAGTTGAACAATAGGTACAAAGGGCTTGACATGATTCCCTCTATGGATGCACAACAGATCACTCAATTTAGGGTTTCCATAAAAGGTTCCACAACACCGTTAGCCTGAGGTCACAAGGGTGTTTTTATGTTATGTTTGACATTGAGTCTGGTCAAAAAACTTGTTAAACTCCTTGCTATTGAAGGGTGGACCATTATCAGACTTGCGAATGTCTGGTATGCCCCACATTGCAAATATGTCGTCCAGTCGCTCAATGACTTTGTCGTGGGTTATTGATGACATTTCCTCCACCAGAGAATAACAGGAATACTGTCAATGATCTTCAGGTGATGGCCTTTCGCTAGGGGCCCAAAGAAGTCCACTGCCACTCTTTCCCACGCATGTGCAAGAAGATCAGACATGGTTAATAGATGCTGAGTCACTGTAGAAGAAGTGACAATCCTTTAATTCCCTCTCAACTCTCTTGTCCCAGCGAAGGAACTACACTTGATCTCTCAGGGCTCTTTTGGTGACAACAATGCCACGATGTCCTTCAGGAGCGAGTTCAATGCCTCAGACTCTTGGGTATGACTATCCTGAAGCCTCTTAGCCTTCTTTTGTGACAGACAGTTTATCTTGCATATTTCAATACTTTTGAAATTCAACTTCGTCACTCAGAGGTCAAACACTTTGTTTCCATGACTGCACTGATGTCTCTAAGGGCAAGAATGCCTTTATCTGCATTTGTATTGGCAACAAACAGTTCGATGGATAGGAACGCAGGCGCACAGGACCTTATAATGAAGTTGATGTATTCCTCAGCAGTTTTTGATGTTGAGCTGTGCCATTGTAGTGGTACTCTTGAGAAATAATCTGCAGGGTTTTGGTTCTTGTGGGCTTATGCACATTTGTATAGCTGTATTCTTGTAAACATCTTTCCCTTTGGATTTCTGAATATGGTGAGCAGGGCTTGGTGGTCTGTGTCATTCGTGAAATGCTTTCCATATAAAAACACATGAAAATGCTCACAAGCCCACACCACAGCCAGGCTCTCTTTTCCGGCTGGGAATTGGCACTAAATAGACTTCAGCTGGCACAATCCTATGAAACTACAGAGACAAGGGCCCAGCGAGATATACCCATGGTTGCTCTTAAATGCATTGCACAGGGCACTCTCTTTTAATCCATTTTTAGTTGGGCTTGTATATGTAACTGGGACTTTAACAATGAATCCAATAATGCATCCTTAATTCCTGGTATTAGTTCGGAGATATGGAAGAGGGGTCAGCATAACGCATCAAAGGATGCCTTAAAATGCACAGCACTTGCCACTTTATTGATACTTTATACATTAGGGTGCCAGTTCCTGGGTCAGAGACTTTTCTATGCAATACACACTTTAACTATCACTTCAATATTCCTGTTGATATCCCTCTGTACATGACTGACATGACAATAATACAAATCCAGCATTTTGCAGGGGGTTTAATCGGCATGTTTGGTCCAGTGCATTACATTCACTCATCCCTTTTGATTGAATTTATGACTTTATTAACTGTTACTTTTATCTGCTAAATTTACGTGTTTTTATTGTAATGTTTTTTATTAACCCAACAATATTTTCTTTATTTGATCAAATGAGCCCATCCACAAAGTCCAACAGGAAAACAAATGGGAAACTTTGTCCGAACCTTTGCATTGACTGACTGCTCATCCAAGCAATAGAGAAGCATGAAAAACACATGAAAGCCAGTAGCCGAAGAGGGCTGTTCCAAAGCCCACCCTCTCTCTAGCTCCTTTTTTATTTGCTGAAATCAAGAGATCTCGCATCAATTTGGTGTTAGGGTACTGCTTTTTAAGTATTGGTCCAACATCTAAAGTTGTTGGAAAAAAACTTAAAAAGCAGTACCTAATGTCATCTTCCTGCAAGAGATAAGTTAAAACTCTAACTTCTAAGTAAACATAGAAAGTACTGTAGGGATAATGGGGCCAGAAGATGCACCACTTGTGTTTGGTACACACATAGACACAATCCATCACAAACACATGAGATGTCACAAATATACGGCTTTGCACTTCAGTATCTAATCTTCAACCACATACCTTTGAAAGACGGCTCACAACTGCGTCCTGTCTTCGTGAGGCAGCACTTTAGTCCTCTCGCGCACTCACTGTCTGAGCTGCAAAAATCCTTTCTGTTCTTAATGTCAGCCTCCTTGAAATAAACAATTGGGCACTTGCCAGGCCGTTCTGAATTGAAAAAGAATGGAAACAGAAGCTTAGAAAGTCCAGCACTGAAACTTTTTTTTTAGTCTTGTTATGTTCATTAATTTCTGTCATTTTCTCTTTTTAAAGGGTGGAAATAAATTATCAAGCTTTTAGGGTGCTTTAAATGGTGGAGTCCATACTAACGAATGGAAAAGAGAGATCACAGTTGTTCTGCACTTTGTTCCTTCTTGGCTACACTGCATTAACTTTGGCTTCATCCTCCTCGTTCCAGTCCCTATTTATATGAGGAGTTCCTTCGCTCTGAGGCATCCACTTTTCATGCTGTAGGCTGGAAAGAAAGCTGCTTTCCTCATATTCTTTCTACATTAGAGAACCTCCTCATTCCTATGATGCCATCCCACCGATTCCATCACTTTAATACCAAGTTTACAGAATATCTGATCAGGTCCTAAGCGTTAGAGGAGAAACAAGGAGGGAAAGAAGGCAAGAAGATGAAGACTAGGTCTCAGAGTAAGGACAAAAGAGGATTATTGATGAACATTCATTAACAAGTATCAGCATCTATTGTATCGCAAGCTAACAGTACTTGGCTGGTTCAAAGTTACTATTCCTTTGAGGGCTGACAGCTAAGGGGACCAAGAATGGATTGATTTAAGACAGGAGCACAAACCAAACATACATTGTTGGTTATAAAGATCAGATGCCTAGTGCTGTAGTGTAACTACATAACATCCCAAGGGCTGGACTTTTCTTGCAAAGAAGCCAAAAATGTTTAGTGCACCGACCTAAAGTAACAACAAATTCCCTGGGGAGACATCAAATACTTTCGAGGTGGGTAGCTGCCAGGGCGTCAGAACTACTGTTCAGCAGGACAATGGTACCAGGGGGTCTTTTTATATGTCTTAATTACTCGTGATCTATCGTAGCACAGCATAAAATACAGTAGATAAGCGAGCCTGCAGCCTATTCTTATTTCTTTGCTTTACCGTCCTCTTGTTCCCAGTCTTTCCTGGTCCTGTTGACCCTGGAAGTGGTCATCAATGGCATCCAGTTGGGTTAGAGACCTGTGGACCCAGAGGTCTCTTCAAGGTCCTAGTTTAACACTCTACAGTAACTGTGGGAAATACCACCTGAACTGTGAAAGGGTAAACAAAGACATGAAACACGTGCATTATTTCTGATTCACTTCACTACAGACATGTGGTTCTTCTGTTAAGTCAAAAGAGTTCAGTGTTTACTGCCAGGCCACCTGCACTCTCCACACAAGCGGCATGATCTAGGCCCATGCTGCCTCTGTGGCGCAGACTGGCACATCCCGCTACAGGCACACAATCTACTCAAGGACTTTGGATATCTTTGAGGCTGCCACTTTCAATTTAATTTAAAAGCTATTCACCATGGAGGAATCAGTTCGTATTATGCCACTTGTGGCGTGAGGAGAAGTTGCACCTGCAGTCCACTAAGACACAATGGGGCATATTCACAAGCCCCTATCGCCACACAACGTCACTTTCAGTGAAAGTGACGTTGTGATGGCGATAGGGGCCTCTCCTTATTCACAAGGCACCATTAAGCCACTTAACATGGCTTAGCGCTGCCTTGTGAAAAGGCCTCCTTTCACGCTGTGTTTAACGTGAAAGGGGCATGCAGTGGGTGTTGTGGTGGGCATCCACCGCAACACCCATTGATTTTTAAGTTGCCCCCTATTCCCAAGAGCAGCGTAAATAGGGGGTAGCGCCAAAATTAAGGCCAGGAACACCCTGGCCTTCCATGTGTGCTGCCTTGTCCAGCAAACATAGAAAAAGCAAAATGCCATGGTTTGTGTATGTACAGGAAGGTGTCCCTTCCTGTACATAAACAAACCATTTTTTCAAATGCCGTATTGTAACTTGCATGTGTGCTGTATGAAGCAGCACACATGTAAGTTACAAACTGGCATTTTAGGTGTGTTTATGTGCAGGGAGGGACAACTTCCTGCACATAAACAAACCTCCCTCTTGCAAGACACCCTTGCACTCTGGTGCAAGGGTGCCTGCGTTGGGGGTAAGTTGTGAAACTTAGCGCCATCCCAGAGGGAAACGCAAGACTGCACCATATCCTAGTGAATATGGTGCAGCCTTGAGTTTCCGAAGTGGCGAAGAGAGGCGTTAAGCCAAGAAGGCAAACACCTCACTCCGCAACTTCCTTGTGCATATCCCCCAATATTTCCATTTAAGTAATGCATTAGATTAGGCCTGATTGATCTATTTCTAAGATGGGAGGCAGAGGAACAACTTTGATATCACGGAGCAACATTCGTTGAATGACTAAGGTTTGGGATGATAGGATTTCTATAGGATGGGCAGAAGAAAGCATGGAATAAATTTAGGTCTTTCGCGGATGTCCTTTAAAACCTGACAATACAGGATGACCCTGTATTACCAAATTCAAAGGTAACATTTACTCATTTAAGTACCGAACAGTACCGGCCCATTTAAAGCACTGGTGTTACCTTTGAGTTTGGTAATAAAGGGTCATCCTGTATTGTCAGCTTTTGCACCTCTCCTGGCCTATTCATTGCACAGCCCTGAAAAACCTTTGTTGTTCTAGCTACACACTGATGAGGATAGCTGCCAATCAGAACCTGGGCAGATAACTCTTCAAATAAAAGTCATGGTCAGGGATAGCAGAAATGAAATTCACTGCAAAAGAAATAGCAAAGAAATGTGAACTCACCCTTGTGATCTGATTAAATACAAAGCACAAGCCCGGGAGTTACAGTAGCACTTTGGACAATCAATTCTACCAGAGGAGGATGCTGTACTACCTTTTGTTCCTTTTGTAGATCACTGCATTAAACTTATGATTTTGTAAAGAAGACAGACAAGTGCCGGGAGAAGCTAAGACCTTCATGTGATCGCAGGGAGATACTTGTAACTGTACCTCCTTTAGGGCTTAAAGCCAGAGATCTGCACAGCTCCACAATGCAGCCTGTGCTTTTGGATCACACTGACCTCCATTTCCATCTTTCTTCTGCAGTAGATCACTAAAGTAATTGAAAGAATGTTATTTTTACATAATTTGTGTAACAAGGTTGTTGCCGCTCATAGGAGCGCAGAAAGTAGAGGGCATCCAACCTGGGTACTTTATGACCACACTGCTTCCTGTTCTGTGATTTATGGGCACATTCAATTCACTTAACTGGTAATTTCGCTTCCTGACGGTGCTCAATCCAGTCCTAGTAACTATTGTGTGTGTGCAAGAAAGTAGGTTCTACAAAGGGAGGTAGACTGAACGGTCTCCATGACCGTACCTGTCCAGCACAAAAGGTTCCGTTTATTTGATTTGTAGAACCAGAAAGTAAATCAGGGACAGTAATTATCTGATGATTAGTAAATGCTCACCCACTAAGTATGTGTAGTATTCTCCTATTACTATCTATCTCTTATGGTAACTTGTTCCTAGCTGCTCAGTCTGTGGGAATGTTCTGAGTGGAATGTTGGTGTGTGGGCCGTGTGTGGAATGCTTGGATGACTGGAGCAAAATGACAGTTGGATGGATGGGGCTGAGCAGCTAGCAGGCTGCTCCCGGTGGGACTGTTCAGAGACCTTATTACCTGCTTTTATCTACTCTTCATTAAAGCTACGTTGACTTCATCATACATGTGTTGTCCAGATTATTACACATATTTTTGGTGACAAAGTAAAGACGTTCCTACGCTCAACTGTGAGTACAACTGGCCTGAGAAACCTTATCATGCCTTCTACAATATGCTGGAAACTAAATACCACAAGTAACGTACGACTGGTCAAAGCAGAAGGAACAAGTTGTTACAGAAATGACGTTCAAGAAGCCTCACAAGTACCTTACTCTAAAGACATTAAGCTTCAAAAGAAACAAAGATAACAACCACAAAGAGAGCGCACAGTGCAGTCCCACCGGTGTCCATCACACCGGACAGCCCTCAAAGAAGCCTGCTGTACATCATCTCAAGAGGTTACTTCTACAACCTACTTCAAGGATTCTGCGCACAATCAACCTTCCAGTACAGTAAGCTTTTGTTTGTACTTAATTAACGCTGTACAGAGTGTGTACCAATGTACTGCCTACATTGGAACTGTCCATTACTACGATGTTGCTGTCCATTTGGCGTCCATGATTACTACAGCCTTGGAACAAAAGAGATTGTTGACATTGAAAGTTACATGTGCGCAGTGTTTTTTTATTCTTGGTTGTCCACTAGACTGGTTGTCAGATGTGGCCACCCTGAACGTTTTTACTTAAAAAAAAAGTTTGCTGTGCGTGGAGACCCTTATTTAAAGCAGAGTGCCTTACTTAATGTCCACTCTTTGGGTTCTCTGTAACATGAACTGTGTTTTGAACTTTGCCTGCACTGGATGAAACCGGACTTTTAAATCGCATGCTAAGGATTTCTATGTCCAACTTTATGGATGCAGTGAAACATGAACTGTGTTTGAACTTTGCCTGCACTGGAGGAAAGTGGGAGTTTTAAATCGCATGCTTAATGCGTTTTTACTGCTGACAATCTGAAGGAGATGCCTGTGGAGATCCTTTACTGGATCGAAATTGCACTGGAATAGTTGGTAGCTACGGTGAATCCAATCAGTAGCAAATGCATTTATACCCCGTTTTTTTGGACTGGCATTGGACCATGGAGTATGTGGGAGGTGAGCCAATTTTTGTTTTTCAGTTTTTATTGATGCATTGGCCATCGCGCAGCCTGCGCCAGTTCAACTGTTTTTCTTGTTTAACAAAAAAACTGAGGCTCGTGTCACATTTCACACGCGCTCACCTACCTGCGTCCCGTTGTCCTAGAATGCTGCCATGGTTACTCTGACATTATTTTATTCTACACAGCATAGATGACTGCTACATAACGTTTGGAAGCAGCTGCGTACAGTAAGCCACCCGGTATTACGCCGATAACGTGTCGCCATTTGGAGTTGGGCTTCAAGGAGGATACTTGCATTGTTCAGTGCGAACGTCGTGAGAAGAAGATTCTTTGCCTGCAACACATTTTGGTCTCTCAAGGTACGTTTTGACCTTACGTGTCAACATGGACAGTGACTTATTTATTTATTTTTTCAGGGTGGCACATATCTTCATGTTCCTCAAGGTTTTATTGTTCCATGTACTATTGATGTTTTACATATATATATATATATATATATATATATTGGGCAGCAACTCACACAAGCCTTATTTGGAAACTGCTATATCAAGACATTTCTGTCTTGTAATTGGCAAAGCATTCTTGGAACGTTCATCGGAGCATTTCTCACGAGTGCAGTGTAGGTTTATTCTAAGTTGAGAAATATTATTTTCACTGTGCTGTGCAATGCTGCCATCTAGTGGCTATTTTTCACATTTGCTTTTGGATGTTTTATTTCCATATCTGTTTGCTGTTTAAGTCAAAATGTCACTCTGCTGTATGTATATAGCAATCTTTAATGTCTTATTTCATGTACAGTGTTACTGTAATACAGCTTCCATGTTTCGCACATTGAGTTTCCCTTACATTGGGGATGTTTCTTTTACTATTCTTAGCTGTTTTACATAATCCCTTACACGAGGGATGTTCATTGGGTTTGTTACATGTTCTTACACATGCCCCACACAGGGGTGAACCCTTACATGGGGTGAGTGTACTCTTACATAAGGGTTGGCCCTACAGTGGGGTAAGTTTTAGGATTTTTTATGTCCAACTTTATTCTATATTACATTAGTACTCTTACGCAAGGGTGTTTTTTATGACTTGTTGCAGGGGTTAGGCCCTGCGTGCTTAAGACGCCTTGAACCGTACAATTTTTCTTGTTGAGTCTACACATTGCTGGCCTCCTCTCATTGGAGAGCTCTCACATTTCATTGTACAGGTTGTCGCTTAGTTGCTAGTGGGGCAGTACATTGGGTGAAAGTCCCTATGTTCTCAGGACGTCTTATGTTTTTTTACATAGTGTGAATCACTGGTTGTCCCTTTTGGTTTATAGGGGCAGGACATTGGGTATAAGTCCCTCTTGTCCACATTTACATATATGTTGTCCCCTGTTTAGGGTGGGAGAAGGACATTGGGTATGAGTCCCTCTCGTCCACATTTTTCGTACGTTGTCCCCTGTTTAGAGTGGGGGCAGGAATTTGGGTCCCAGTCCCTCTTTCCACACTCTTACATGGAGTCTTCCCTTCATGGGATTATATACTTTTTTGTCATCTATTTATTACCTTTATTAAGAGGGGGAGATGGGTATTTTGTATTTTATATAATGTATCTTTTTCTCTTCTCTTTTTATCTTGCTTAGTCGCTACCCCTCTCGCGATGTTGTTTCTGTCATCCCTGGGTTATTGACTATTTAACTTATGTTTTGCTGTTTTTTTTTACAATCTTAAGATGTTCGCTATTCTATTTGTCTTATAAATTTATGCTTGTAGTTTTAAGACGTTTTTATTATCCATCTTATCTTGTACTTTTACGTTTATAGTTTTAAGATGTTTAGTTTTGTCTTTTGTTTATGAGGAAATAGATATGTAGTGTTCTCCTATTACTATCTATCTCTTGTGGTAACTTGTTCCTAGCTACTCAGTCTGTGTGAATGTTCTGAGTGGAATGTTTGTGTATGGGCTATGTGTGGAATGCTTGGATGACTGGAGAAGAATGACAGTTGGATGGATGGGGCTGAGCAGCTAGCAGGCTGCTCCCGGTGGGACTGTGGAGAGACCTTATTACCTGCTTTTATCTACTCTTCTATGAAGCTACGTTGACTTAATCATAACTGTGTTGTCCAGATTCTTACAGTATGGTATGCTTCACCACTGAGCTCCCCATCTACCACTGGCAGACGTCACTTTGTTATCCATATTGTTGTATCATACATGGAATGTCAGGGGTTGAATCTTAGTGTGAGAGATATCCATGGAGGATTACAATTGTGTATGGGAAGGCTAGCTAATAGTATCAACTTTATTCTTCAAACCCCATTCACAAGGTTAAAAACATGTGTGTCTGTTTCTCAGAACGTTCATATCTCCTACACATTTCCTACCACCATCACCCCACCTGCTCAACAAAAAGTTACACACTATGATCTGGACTGCAAAGGGATTGCCTTACAGTGCTAGATGGAAACCTAATGATGACGCATGCCACACTAGGTGATCGAGGATCACTCCAGTGGAGAATTCATCTCTCATCTAATTCTGCTGGTGCGTTTTGGGAATATATTTCTACCGCCACTTGAGCTGCGGTACTGAACTGCATGGGGGTCATTTACAACTCTAACCCTCCCTGCCCCCACCAGGTGTCTTTAATGTCCTTTCAATTGTTGTTTTAGCACATTTAACCAATGCCCCTTCGCTTTGCCAATGCTTGTTTGTTGTTGTTCTGACAGGAAGGACGTCACCAAAGATGGCTTTTGGGATAAAGGTCCTCAATGTCACTCCCAGCTACTTTATATCATATGTTGTCGTTTTGCTAATATGCCTTTGTGTATTAAGTGATTTTGGGCAGGCTAAATGTCTACTGTTTAAAATGTTGTGATACAGTTATCCCTTGCACAAAAAGTAATATTTGTATCCCGAAAGCACCAATAAAATACATTCAAACTCATCTAGATCACCCTAGATTTGCCCTTTCTGTTCAGATATGTTTTGGTGTCGCTATTGTGAGATGTCATCACACCCAGGTGTGAAATTCTAAAATGAGACCTCCTAAAAATATAATCTCATGAATACTTAAATCAGAACTTTAATATATTCATATTGCAGTATTCAGAAACGTAAGAAGACAAAATGCTGAATTCATATGTACCTTTAGCCGGAGGCTTGCAAATCGTGTCCTCGTTGTCCAAGCAGCACTTCTGAGCCAGAGGGCAGCCTTCATCCTTCTCACAGTACCCATCCTTGAATTGGTCTCGAAGATTGCCCTTACGCTCGCGTGGACACACTCCAGGCCTCTCTGTCAGAGCACAACAGCAACAAGAGACATGCATAATTATATTGACAATTCAGATATGGTTTTATATGGACTCAGCTCTTGTGCAACAGACACTGCATTCTCCACCTTGGAAGTCAGCATGAGGAGGTGGGAGCCAGTGAATGAGAAAACTGTTCCTTTCAAACAGAGGTGGCATTGCCTCACCATAACTTGCACTCTCAACTCTAACAAAGTCAATGCCCTCACCCATAGCTCTCAACCAAAATTCTTATAAGGGTCTCCAGCCTTTATGCTGGTCCAACTTGAACCTTAGATCCGCAAGGTCTACGTCAGCATCCCCTTTCTCGCTCGAAGAGTCAACATCCCTTAATGCCTCTCCTGGACATAATACACATCCAAAATCATTCCCTAATAAACATAGGATCCGTAGATAATCATCTGATCTTCAGAAGAGCATTACTCAAGAGCTGGCTCTTCCCTCCATGACCAGTAATTTCAAAATACAAATGTACAGCAATAGAATGCACAAGACACCGATGGTGCATTGACGTTTATTAATAAACTTGTATACTTTGATTATATGCATCTCTTTGTACAAATGCACATATGGCTTATGAATTCGAATATATATATATATTTTGGTGTATGTATACACAACAAATGTATATATTAGTTATGGTTAAAATATATACATTTATGCTAAAATGTATTTATAGGACAGTTCAAATATAACATAACTATTTGAGTAAATGCTTACAGACCTTTATTTGTTATGATCATTTTTATCACAGCATATATACATGTTTGAACTCACCTCCCCGTGCCGCGTGGAGCCCGAAGAGGGCGAGGGCCGCTACCAGCAGGAAGAAGGATGCGCTGGCCCCTCGCTTCATGGTGACGCTGTGATCCGTTTGACTGCAGGCCTCGCCGAGTCTGGGCTTTTATACCCTCTCGGGTGTGGCGCCGAGCTCGCGCTGCGTGCGAACCAGCCGAAAGTCTCAGCTGAAAAATAATTTTTCGGGCGTTCACCTGTTGAGCAAGCGCCGGGGCCAATTTCTATTTAGCGATGTAGCATTCAACTCTGACAATGAATCACAAGTTTTATTATCTATTTTTTGACGTTCCACTTCCCGCAGGTCCTAAGAAGCTGAAAATGACAACACTGTGCAATGGCTGCCTTGTCCTCTAAAAGTAGAACGTTCTTTCTCCGGAATGCAGGACTATTCGGGTAAACGCCGGGACGCTGGTACCGAGGCCCTGCTGGGGTAGGTAGACCTGAACTAGAAGCCAAGACCGGAACTGCGTTGGGTCTGCAGGAAGCAGTTGCCTTGGGCGCCACTACTATGGCATCGTGATTGCACATAATTGCTGATGCCAGGGGAGAAGGAGCAGCAAAGCAGCAATATTACATCTTTCTTTACTGGGATGCAAAATCCTTCTTCTTGAGCTACAAAATGCCCACCCAAACCCACCGAGTCACACACCCACTCAAAGAGACAGAAATAGTTATCTTTCAAGTTTTATTAAACACATTATGACTCATGACTTGAATGCAACACTTTAAAACAAAAAAATCACAATTCTTTAACTTGTCTATTATTAAAGTATGATAATTGGCGACACATTTTTAAGCTCTTCCAAATTAAATGTCGAACCTGGTCTGACATAAGGAGCATGGATTAAATATATCTGAAAATAAATACTTTAATCACAAAATCAAAACCCCCTAGACCATGGCCTTCTGGTTTTGTCTCCAAATAAAAGTAGTAAGGAGCTGAGCCAGGCTTCAAGGTTATTTCAAGGGTGTTTGAATTAAGCATGATCACTTAAAGTGTCTACTCAGTAATGGAGGCGCTTCATTTGTTGGTATACGCATAATACCCAAAGTATAATCAATGGTGGATTTTAGTGACCCTGGACCCCCAAGTAAGGGATACTAAGAGGGAAGAAGATAGAAAAGGAAGAGAGAGAGATCAAAAGAGAGTGATGGAAAGATAAGGGTAGAGGGTGAAAGAGAGAGAAAGAGAGAGAGATATTGACAGAAGCCAATGCGTCTACTGCTCGAGGCATTGTGAGGGATCTCATAGAGTCCATCTTTGCAGGGTTCTCTGGGTCATTATGCTGAGATATGTCATTGTTTTGCTCAAAGTGTTCTCTGAATGTAGACATCAGATCATGTCGATGCTTCTAGAATGAGATCACCTGGAACAAACATGATGGACAAAGCCTCCCGGTGGTATCACCCCACACATGACAATTTATTTGAGCTGAATTTAATTTTAGCGCCTAATTGAATAATAAGGATTTACCTTTGACATCAGAAATGGAATTATATAGAAATATTACTTTACAGCCCGCTGCTGGAGGCTAAACCAGTTGTTAAAGGCCCCGATCCAAGTTAAAGCATGAGCTGCAGCAAGGGATTATAGATAGAGAGAGAGGGCCTTTAACAAATGGTATAGCCCGTATAGGCTATCAGAAAATCCTACTCACTGATATTAGAAATTTACAAATGAAAAAGGAGGAAACATGAAGACACACATTGGAATGTTAGAGCAGAAGCCTTACACCAACCACCTTTAGCCCTGAGCCACTCCATTGTATTGAATGGAGCTCCTGACAATCAAATGTTAGATTCGGGAATTTAGTCCCACAATCTCATACAACTCCCATAGGGGTTCCCGAATGTATGGGGATGATGTTACAAAAGCATTACATTTGTCCACAATAATAGAAAATAAATTAGGTTGACAGGAGGGAGCCAAAACTGCAAACTCATCAAGTGATAACCTTATGAAGCAAAAATCTAAACCTCTATAAAGCAAAAATCGAGCCAACGTGCTATTGGGGATAAATGCAATATTTAGGTCCTGGGATATCCGACATGCCAGGAACCCTACTATGCACAGAAAATTGTAAAGACCAGAAACTGGGGAGAATCCATGGAGGTGTGTTATCCATGGATCATGCCATATTTTGTTTCCCAGAATGTCCTGCTAATTGCAGCTAAAAGTATCATTTCACTCACTGATATCAGAATGTTCCAATGAAAAAGAATGAAACAGAAAGACACACACTGGAATGTTGGAGAACAAATACACCAAGGACCTTTAGCTCTAAGCCACTCTGTTGTATTGAATGGAGCTCCCTACAATCTAATGTTAGAATTGGGAATCCCAAAATCTCATATAACTCCCATAGGTATGTCATAATGTATGGAGATGATGTTACAAAAGCATTACAATTGTCCACAATAATAGCAAATAAATTAGGTTGCATGTTCATTATTCTACAGAGCGCTGTCATAGTCTCCTGTGACTTAGAAATTGAATCATAGCAACTGCCGGGTGACATGTACATGTTAAATGCCAATACAGAAGAAATTGTAGGTCTATCTATTTTCAAAGCAACCATAGATTTTAATTCAGAAATAGCATGTTTACAATTCCAATTAACATTTTTAGCTAATAGTTTAGCTATGCCCCCTCTTCACATGGCCAAGGCTAGAGAATATTGCATTGTTATAATACACTATTTAATCAGAAAGCCATTGGTCCTACGTTAACCAGGTTTACCGAAAACAAACATTATGTTGAGGACAGTAAGATTATCTAAATGGGCTCTATTCATTAGTTTATACAAATCTGTGATGTTCCAGGAGGTAAAGTTAATTTAGTATAAGGCGAATGACTCCAACCTTTGTGATTGTTGCAAGAGCATTTATATTAATCAGAAAATGCTTAATTTAGACATTAGCGTCAGTATGCCTCATACTGCGTTGACATTAACTGTGTAAATGGAGAGCCTCTCTTACTTGCTTCTTGGGAATCTTAACCTTCACTTCGATGACCCTAGGGCCAGAGTTGCAGTTGAATTAACAAAAGAACTTGCGTCCATTCAGCTTGTGCAAAAAATCCTTCTCCCCACACACTCCCAGGGACACTGTCTTGACCCTATGTTCTCGAATGTGGAAACTCTCCATGGAAACAACCCGATCCCTATCCCCTGGTCTGATCACCACTTGGTCCCCCTCTCCTGGTATCCCCATTCTTTTGTCCCCCCGGTTCTTCCTCCTCGTGCCTTTGTTCGCCCTTGGTCCAAGCTCTCTCAGGAGCAATGGATCTGAGAACTAGGAAAGAGTATACCCCCACCCATGCCCTGCCCGGTGACAATGTACAACACCTTCTACAGCTGGATAGGTTACTCTCTGAACATCGTCCTCCCTAAAGTTAGGATCACCAAAAAACACGGCTCCACCTGCTCACCCTGGTACTCAGCTGAACTGCGCATCATGAAACAGAGTTGTAAAATCTTAGAAAGAAGATGGAGGAAAGACTTTGCAGCTGAAAGCAAGCGCACCTATAGGGATGCCATACGTAGCTAGAGAGAGGAAATGAGGAAAGCTCAGGGAACCTTTTACAGGGCAAAAGTTGAGCAGGGCGCTAACTCCCCTAGAGAGACGTTTGCTATAATAAAAAGACTTCTTAAATGCCCAGCCCCACCCATCCCGGCGGACCCCCATGGAACCTGCTGCAAAAACCAAGCCGAGTTCTTCGATACCAAAATCCAGAACATCTTAAAAACACTTCCTCTACCTGACCTGTCAATAGATGGGGCCACAGTTGATCTTCCTCCCACCACCCACCACCTGGAATATTTCCCCTCCTTTCCTTGGAGACTCTCCTATCACTTCTGCCCACAGTAAAGAGCGGATCACCAAGAGACCTGGTTCCTATGAACATCTTAGCCAAAGTCGCCTCCACTATTGGTCCCACAATCACCCATATGATTAATACTTCACTTGAGTCAGGCATTGTCCCTCCACTCTGGAAGGAAGCAATGGTTAAAACTCTTCTAAAGAAGCCCCACCTCGACCCTGCAGATCTCAGCAACTATCCCCCTATATCCGTTTTACCAGGAATCTCTAAAATCATTGAGAAACATGTAAACCGGACCCTCTCTGAGTTCCTACAAACCTCCAACCTGCTTCACCCCTCACAAACTGGCTTCCGCCTTAGACAGAGTACAGAAACCGCTCTGCTAGTAGTCATTGAGGAAAGCAGGAAACCGCTAGATGCAGGAGGTGCAGCAGCCATCATCCTATTAGATATGAGCGCAGCCTTTGACACGGTAAATGACCAGGTCTTGATTAATTGCCTTGGCAAGTTGGGAGTATCTGATACCACCCTGAGCTGGCTGCGCTCCTTCATGAAAGGCCGTACGTTTCAGGTCCTTGAAGATGGTATGAGTTCCAAACCTCGGCCCCTCCAGTGCGGCGTCCCTCAGGGTTCGTCGCTGAGCCCAACACTTTTTAACGTATATATGGTCCCCCTTGCATCCATTGTAGCTCCTGTTGGGATCCATATGGTCACCTACGCTGATGACACCCAACTGGTCGTAGCCCTAAATCAATCTGCCGCCCCCTACTCCTCGACCTTGAATGCCTGTCTTGCGGAAGTGGTAAGCTGGATGGGGTCCTCCCACCTGAAACCTAACAGAGGTAAAACTGAGATCATGACCCTGGGTAACTTTGATAATTATGCCCTTAGAACCATCTGGCCAGCCTGCCTGGGCCCAGTTCCATCCCTTAAGCCCGAAATAAAGAGCTTGGGCATTTGGCTGAATCATAATTTGACGTTCCAGGTACAAGCCAGTAAGACAGTTGCAACCTGTTTTGGCCTAATCAGAATGGCTAGGAAAGTGCTCCCCCTGCTTCCCCCTCAAGCCAAGAAAACCAGGGTCCAGTCAATACTGCTTTCTAGACTGGATTGCATTGTTCACAAATCACTTCACGGGCTAGGCCCTCCTCTGATCTCAGCTATGGTTCCACGCTACAAAGCTAGGAGACAGCTGCGTTTGAATGATCTCCACCTCATCGCAACCCCAGAATAAAACATGCTAGAAGTGGTGGCAGACTCTTCTCCCTGAATGAAGGCAGACTCTGGAACGCTCTGCCTCTTCCCAGCCACCTCTCCTTTAGGAAACAGTTAAAAACCTTCCTATTTCCCTAAAGCACTCCCTTCGTTCTGTCTTCCGGACCAGTAGGTTCAGCCTAGCGCTGGGAGGCCTCCGGGTAGCCATGCACTCTACAAATGCCCTTTCATTTCAAATCACTTGCTGCCAATCTGTCATCTTCTTAGAGATGGAATAGATTTGTCATATCCCTCTTCAGGCAGTTGTTCTCCAACAAGTAGCATTGGATAGGTTGAATTTTGAAGTGTGCTTGGAGAAGTATAGATGGAATTAATACAGAAAAGCCAAAGGAGGAATGATGAACATCCATAATACTTAGACAGAGGTTGTCAACACAAACTCAAAACACAGCATGTACTGTAGCAGAAGAGACTGTAACTCAAGCATGATTCCATGTTAAAGAGCCATATTTCATGATCTCTACAAGATCTATAGCAATTGACTAAATTACTCTTAAGGTAGGGGTCACGTGGAGAACTTCGAGGAAATGAGATGGATTCACGGAGGATCAAACGTCGTCATACAGGGATACATTTGCAAATATTTGTTTACTAGTATGTACTGTTAGAAGATAAACAACCTCCATTATATCTACAACTGCACTAGGCAGTTTAAACTTTCATTTCATGGCCCAGATTCTTTTATGGCCGGGCAAGCAGAGACTCCAGAAAGACCTTCTAGGCATGAATAAAAGATTTAACTGAAGGATCAATTTCAGTGACTACAAAATTAGGTTGGGCCAGGTCTTCAGCTAGAGTGGGCAATTTGAACTTGCAAGAGCCTTTTCTTGTAATTCTACTCCTATTAGATCACGTAGGCTCAAACAGGGATGGTCCGCATTGGGGTAGAGTTTTTTTATTTGTCCTTCTTCTCTATTCCACATTATCCGTCATTTTTTATGCTGACTGAGCAGAATTTTTTGTCATACTGGTCGTGTCATCGTTAGGAAACGAGGGAGCATTCTTGTTGTGATTCTCAATGTCTGGCATTCAATCATCTGAAATGGATGTATGATGTTAAAACACGATCAAAATGATCACTTCTTGCGCTATAGGGAGCTGGACTTAGGAATAGTAAGATTTACTATTCCAACTCCAGCCTACGTACAGTAGGGAAGGTGTTGGAATAGTAAATCTACTATTCCTTAGTCTAGAGCGCCCTCCAGCGCAAGTCGTGGTAACGACTTGCGTTGTAAAAGACGCATCGTAATAACACTGTGGTGTTTTGACCGCGTTGTAAAGAATGTTTACCATCTGAAATACATGATGGATCAACTAAAGTCTTCTCATGGACTTAATTGATATTTGGTCAGAAAATTGTCCTTAGCTGTTTGGATTGAACCAACTTCACTAGTGTACCCCCTGTCTGTCATGTGCTCTTTCAATAGACAAATCATTGAGAATAGAGGTTAACATTTCCAGTGAAGCATCTTGAATTGTAAGCTGTTGTGCAAGCGGTGTCACCGTAGAGGCCAGAACGTTTTGTATAGTGATCATTGTGGCTGATGTGGGAGTATATGTTGTTTTAGGCTAGGGTGCATTTAGGTGTGGTGCTGCGGCCAGGGCGACTGAAGCTGGAATCTTCGGATCACAGTTAAATCGCCGGCGGCAGATTAGCCCAGCACCATGTGACTCTGGGCAATAGCTTGCTTAATCTTCCTGACAGCCCCCAGCGCCTGGAGACCCTTACGGGTGATTGTTCGCGCTTTACAAATGTGGATTATTATTATTATAATATAGGGGCGGATAGTAATTCCGCGTTCTCTTTGGTAGCATGTAATTCACTGAGCCCATGTTTATAGCTGAATTGGAATTTATTGGCTTTTGAAAAGAAGTATGCCCCCTCAGGTACACTTGCTGTTATGATTGCTTGGTCTCATTATCAGATGATGAAAAATCCAGATGCCTTGTGGGCATTGGTCTGGCATTCAAGGTCCGTAGCTGCTCCCAAATTCTAGGACATTCACTTGGGTTCATTAAGCCCTCATGAATCAGAGTCCTGTTCCCATCCAATGGATCCGAAGCATTTGATGTTACAGATCTTTTCACCGGAGAACGATTGAAGTACTTAGGGATAGACAGTTTTCCTTTTTAAAGTGTTCTTTGGAGCATAAACAGGAGTTTTGTGTGTGAGGTCATGGGTTGGAGAAGGCGATATCTGCTCTTTCCGTGCAGAAATAAACAACAACCCTCTGTCTCAGAGGCCTTCCTTTAGAAAGAGACATGTCCATGGTGAAATAGAGAAACATGAGTCAAGAATCAGAAATAGATAAATACAAAAATAAAAAAGAACAACTAAGTGAATAGTAAAAAATAAGATAATGTAAATAATACTTAATATATAACATTTCATAAGTGGATTTTGCCTAACCAGAGATAAGGACATTGAGAGCTTGAAATACAGGAGGGGTTTGTTTTAAGTGAGTGTCCAAACAACATTTTTTTGCAAAATAAACAGGAAGTCTAGCATTTTGCAAAATCAAATAATTATAGCACCTATCTTGCTATCCTACATTCTCACATTTCTCCTAAAAACAGTACTCCACATGGGTGGGTAGCATACCAAGAAGACCAGGAGAGAGCCAACACTGCAACCCCGTCAAGTGATAACTTTATGAAGCAAAAATCAAAATCTCTATGAAGCAAAAATCAAACCAACGTGCCATTGGGGATAAATAGTATTTAGGTCCAGGGATATCCGACATAACAGGAACCCTACTATCCACAGAAAATTGAAAAAAACAGAAACTGGGGAGAATCCATTGAGGTGTGTTATGCATGGATCATGCCATATTTTGTTTCCCAGAATGTCCTGCAAAATGCAGCTAAAAGTTTAGTTTGCTCAACGTTGTTTGGCACATTTATTTGAATTTTGGTGGGGCACAAATGAAACAATTAACAGTTTATTTTACCAATAGTGCAATGTGCACCATACATCATTAAACAGTCAATAGTGTAACAGGTTACGATCCATCTTGACAGACAAACATCCCAGGGAACCAAAACTTTGTGGAAAAACATATGATACAATATATTTATCCCTTTTCTAGCTTTCAGGAAGAAGCAGAGGGAGAGCTAGGCTGAACTACACAATATATTCAGCTCTACCCTGAGCCTCGCTAATGAAAGCCAATGTTTTTTGATGTTAGTACAGGACAAAGCCCTATTGTTTCCAAATCTGCTTACCATACTGTTCTGTACAGAAGTAGGTTTTCCAATGGCTTACACCATGGGTACTCGCAAACATTTGCCCAGGGACCACAACGTACAGTCTGTGGTGTGACCGAGCCCCACACTGATGCCAGCAGGGTGACGGTAGGGAGCCTGGGTGGGTCAGGGATTGTGTAAGGAGGTCTAAAAAAAATTAAATAAACAGGCAAGCATTTATTTTCAGGTTAATAAATACTTGCCTGTTTTTTAAATATTTTTTTCTGAATATTAGTGTTCAGCAACTAAACAGCAGCTGGTGCTGCTGTACACCTGGGGGGCTGCATGTAAAAGTCAAGAAGGCCGCAAGCGCCCCCTGGACCGTAGTTTGAGTATCACTGGCTCATATCAACCATAGTTTGGATCACCACATTGATGCAGGAAACTTCCATGTGTACATAGATGTAAACCTTATGGCTAGCAAAATATGGGCGACAAGTGTCTCTGAAGACATAGGGAGAGGATCATCTGAATTGTCCACTGTGTCACCGAGCAACAGGATCACCAAGTCCATCCGTATATGAATGCCTGAGACATCCTTGAGGTGAGATAACATGTCTTTCCTACAAATTCCGACAGCTCTATAGGAGCACCTCATATGGACACCTGTGAATCGTACATCAATTTCTTTGCATTGGTAACATATTGAAAGCTGTCCTCCAACAAGAGAATTGACTAGGATGTGCTTTGTAAATAACAATACACACAAAGAGACATACATACATACATACATATATACATACATACATATAAACATATATTATTGTGACATCTTTTGGAGTTGTCGGTACGCTTCTTCTGATTGGTTTTTGCTGGGATTGATACTTTGGGCACTGTGACTGTCAATCAATGTCACATTGCTTCTGAGCTTCCCCTGTAATTAGTTCACTTACAAAATGAGGTTAAAGTGAATACACCCAACTGTCCTGCCTAACTTTCCAGTGAAGAAGTATTACGACATCACAGGGAATTTCACAGTGGTGTGAAAATTGAATCACACACGTAGGCTCGAGTGGATATTGGCGCAACCGTTATTGTTTTGCACCATTGTGAGCAGGTTAGCTGCAGTTTAAAATCATGCACTAACATATGTCAGAGCAATGGATATGGACATGCAGAAAATCCTACTTTAAACATTAGCTATGTCACCAGAAAGTGTACCCTGCAAAGTCACAGGTTTGTATTGTAATAAATATGTAAATAAGTGTGCCCCTCCAGGGAATAACTGTCAGATGCTGTTTGTCACTGATTAGATAAAGTAGCATTTTCATTAGACCTGGCTTAACGGTGAATATGTGTCTATTTTTACATTTTTACAGAGTAAAATCATAGACACTTAAAAATGAATTTCAATAATTTATCAATAATCTAGTTCAGTGATTGACCTACATTTCTGTTATCCCAGGGGGAAATTAACTTTAAAAAATACAGTTTCTGTTTCCTTTGAGCCTAGTAAAGTTAAACCACTCTTGGAACAACACATTGGAAGCACACATTCCAAATATATGTGAAGAGTTGTGCTACCTGGAAAGAAAACAGTAACTTCAAAAGGCACGAAGACTATTTAAGGTCAAACCCTGAAATATTTGGCTGAGACACACCATTTTGGAGGGTACAGGAATTGTCCAAGAAATATTTTCTTCTCAAACTAGAATCCTTCTGTTACTTTGCATTGCCTTTTAATGTGAGTTACGCCCTCACAAGGAAAAAACATACCTTGAATAAAAGTCATATGAGGTACTGGCAAACCACTTTTCATATTAGAAATTTAATTTTGCCAATTTTTCACAAAAGTTTGCAAAATGTCATAAAAAATTATGACATTTTGTACAATTCATGAGGGATGGGCTTGAAGATTCACAAAACAGAAGTTTTTTCATCCAGATTCGTTTCTCAGAAATATGTTTCAGACCACACTAGACGAGACAGATCAGCAAGACAGGATTTTTCCTCATTTGTATAGGGCTCGATCTAGGAAGTGGATCAGAAATTCTTAGAGGGAACCCTGACTTGTGGCCATTTTGGAAAAAGGCATCAGCAAAGATTACAGGTGCATGTGATAGGAAGGTCTGAAAGACAGTCATATTCAGACTAATAGCGAGCAGGAACAAGGCCCAAAGTCTTTCCATGATAGATGTGACCTGGCTGGCAATAAATTGCTAGTTTGTCCCACACTGAGCTTCTTCCACTGGAGTTCAATGATACCACTCGCTTAAGATGTTTAAAAATGTACTCATCTCCTGAAAAGTAAACTGGAGTGGAGTGGTGTGGCTCACTGGTTGTGGAGTGGTGTGGCTCACTGGTTAGAGGCGGCAGACCCGGGAGCAGAAGTCGGCCAGGACCAGAGTTCAATTCCTGACGCGTCAGGGTCGTGGACTTGGGTCAGCGGACTCAATATTTCTCGCTTCGGTGCCTACTCTAATCAGGGGTCCCACTCGGCAACTCTGGGCATTAGCTTGCCTAATCTCCACAACGGCCCCCACAACGCCGGGGATGTCTGGCTCCACCTTGGGGACTCCCAGCAGGGACCATCCCACAGGGAAAGCCAGGACGGGTTCCCCAGCGTTATACAGCGCCAGGAAACCTACGGGTAGCAGTGCGCTTTACAAGCTCAAACATTAATTAAACTGCACTCCATTATCAGTAAGTAAGGTTTCAGGAATGCCTGCAAATGAAAATTCATTACTCAAAACCTCTATCACCCTTATAATCTTCCAAGGAATGTAAGACCAACCAAGCTAGCGCAGTTTGTGAATGCCTACCTTGACACTGTTCTGTAATCGAAGAGTGTAATGTAGTCAAGACTGCAATGCCCATTGGCTCATTGTGGAGCCGGGCATCATCCTTACTGCGGGCAGAACTACAGTGTTTGCCGCCTGTACTGCAGAATTCAAGCACCATCTTCAATTGGGGCAGTATTTGGAAGTTAGCTGCCTTATTACCAGCTGACACTGATGTCAGGCACCATCTTTGGGAGAAAAGTTGTCAAGTGTCTATCCTCCTGTTTTGCTTCACTTCTCTGTGTACTCAAGTCTTTCCCATTCCTGTTTTCTGCAGCACCATATCATTTGGATCTGCTCACAGGAGACACCTCAAGCAAGTATGGAAAGGGGCGACCATTCGGTCCCCCCGAACGTATGGTTGAGTACCACGAGCCCCCCGGGAAGCCATTTTTGGGCGGGAGGCGAGCCTCGGCTGGTATGCCCGAAGCGGCGTAGCCGGGGCGCGTTTTTTCCCGCCCTTAGAGTGGGCTGGCCTAGACACGGACGCGGCCGGCCACGCCCTAGGGGCAGGCAGGGGCGGGTTTACGCCCGCCCTGAAGACGGATAAAAGGAGCAACAAGCCAAGAACGCATCCTCTTGTTCCTGTGCTCTGAAGCTGCACCCCCTCGCTGCACGTGAGCTCGAGACGGAACGAAGAGCCAATTTTGAGTGTGGTAATCTTTCTCGTTTATTTTACAGATACTCTGTTGGAGAATGCCTAAGAAGGTCGGAAAGCGAATGACTACCGACCAGATGCTGCGTGTTCTTATGAAGGAGGTGACTGACCTAAAGAAGCGAATGGCGGAGAAAGATGGCGAAGAGGGACCGAAACGTCCGTTGGCCGGAACTGCTCCGGGAGGAAAAGGCAAGAGGCCCAGAAGGGGAGCAGCTGGAGGGGACATCCCGGTTCCCTGCACCCCACTCCAAGAGCCAACTCCGGTGCCGGCGGAGGGGAATCCGATTCCCATGGTGGTCACCCCTGTGTCCGGCGAGGATATGCCGCCCGAGCTGGCAGCACAATTAGCAGCGTGGTTGGGAAAAAATAACGAGGGCGCCACGGCTGATGACGCACGGGTTTTGATGAGGCAACTGCGTGAAACAAGAGAGGCGGCGAAGGCAGCATCGCCAGTTATCGCGCCGGCCGCGGCAGGAGGAAAGCCACCTGGGATAGGCTCAGCCGCAGATACAGCTTCCGGTTCAGGTAAGCGGCCATTGCCGATTGCGAGGGATGAGTCTGCCCCGTCACGAAGGGAAAAGTTGGGTCAACATGTCCCTCTAGCTATTAAGGAGAAGATATGGGCAGATGAGTATGTAAACATCTTCTCGTTGCTTACCGATCATTATGAGATGGAATATGTTAAGAGCCAAGAGGAGCTCATGCATCCGGGTGTTTGGCGCGCAAAGATGGCCGCCTTCAAGGTAAATGAAAACATTGGCAATTGGGGCAAAGCATGGGGGATTTTTACATCCATCCTGGGCGAACGTAGGCCCGAATTGCTGTCTGAATTGCCGATTTATCAGTCACGGATCATGGGGTATTCTGTGTCGCATGGGGGCAATCAGTGGTTCTGTTACGATAATATTTTCAGAAAAGCGAAAGAACATGATAAAAACTTAACTTGGGATTGTTACGATTCTGTGTCTTGGTCAAAAATGGCGGATACTGGTATGTTGAATTTGCCATTGGTGGGGAGTAATGGGGGGGAGTCCTCCCGCCAATATTCTGGGACCCCCTTTCGATCAGGCGCGAGTAACGAATGCCACTCCAGGCCGAACGGCACCACAGGTAAAAAGGGGAGTTGTTGGAATTTTAACAGGGGAAAATGTACGAGGCCCCAGGGGTCATGCAAATTTAGGCACGAATGTAGTGGGTGTGGGCAAGCGTCCCATCCTGAGTCCATGTGCAGAGCCAAAACGGGTGATAACGGGGGTAGAGGAGGCGCCAAACAGGTCTTAAATAGTCCGAGGGGCGCCTTTACCTACTCCGATTGATACCATGGCAATGATTCCTTGGCTCAGCGAATACCCGGATCACGCTTCCGCTGGGGTGTTGCGAAACGGGTTTTCATATGGTTTCCGCATCCCAGTGGGGGAGTTTCAGGGTTTAGCGAAATGTAAAAACCAAATATCAGTCTTGCAGCACACGACCGTGGTACAAGAGAAGATTGGGAAAGAGGTGGCTCGAGGTCGAGTCGCCGGTCCGTTTCACGTTCCACCGGTCGCCAACTTTGTTTGTTCCCCTTTAGGGGTGGTCCCCAAGAAGGACCCGGGTGAGTTTCGGCTGATACATAATTTGTCGGCCCCACGTGGTCTTTCCGTAAATGATGCGATAGACCCGGCAGTATGTTCAGTACGGTATGCATCTTTCGATGAGGCCGTAGCCATATTGAATCGCCTAGGGCCCGGTGCGCTGATGGCAAAATCTGATATCGAGTCAGCGTTCCGGTTGCTCCCGGTACATCCAGACGATCAGCGTCTTCTTGGTTTCAAGTTTCAGGGACACTATTACATGGATAGATGTATGCCAATGGGGTGCTCTATATCTTGTTCCTATTTTGAGCAGTTCAGTTGTTTCCTGCAATGGGTCTTCACAAGGAAGACGGGGTTTCATCAGGTTATGCATTATCTCGATGACTTTTTGTTTCTAGGGGCAGCCGGGGATCCGGAATGTGGTCAGGCCTTGAATGAATTTTGTGCCTTAATGAATCATTTTGGTGTGCCATTGGCACCCGGTAAGACAGTGGGTCCTTCGACTTGCCTGGAGTTTCTGGGGATCGAGCTCGACTCGGAGGAGGGTTGTTTTCGTTTACCAAGAGAAAAAGTGCTCAGGTTCAGGGCATCCCTGGAGACGTGTATTAGTCAGTCTAAGGTTAAGTTGCAGCAATTACAACAATTGGTGGGACAGCTGAATTTTGCCCTGAGAATAATGCCGATGGCCCGCCCCTTTTCCCGCTCGATCGCTCAGGCCATGGTCGGCCTGAAGGAGGGTCACCATCGCACGAGGCTTTCGGCCGAGGTTCGCCAGGACATGCGCATTTGGTTAGCATTTCTGGCGGATTTCAATGGTCGAGTTGTCTGGAACAAACCGGCGGTATCCTCTGAGGAGCTGGGCCTGTGGACAGACTCGGCAGGGAGCATTGGTTTTGGCGCCATATTTGGCACACAATGGTCAGCTCAAAAATGGCCGTCATGGTGGCATGAGGGTGGGCTGACGAGTAACATTGCTTTTCTTGAACTGTTCCCCATTCTGGTGGCCCTGAAAACTTGGCCGGAGGGGTTGAGAGATCACTCTGTGGTATTCTGGTCTGATAACATGACCGTGGTTGAGTGTATCAATAGCCAGGCGGCACGATGCAAATGGATCCTGAGGCTGCTCAAAGAAATTGTCTTGTTATGTATGCAATTGAATGTCCTATTTAAAGCAAGACACGTGCCGGGGGTGATGAACCAAGCGGCTGATGCGCTTTCTCGTTTCCGTATGCAGGCCTTCTGGGGTTTTCTGCCCACAGCGGACCCGGTGGCGGCACCCTTTCCCGAAGCTCTCTGGTCTCTCGGTGCCCCGAACTACGAAACCTCGTGGGAGAGAGTTTAGCACCCAGGACAAGGAAGGCATATGAAGGGGCGTTCCGTTCCTATTTGGCCTTTTTGGGGACTACTGGAGAGGAGCTTTGGGGCCAGGAGGAGTGGGTGGTAAATTTTTTGCTGTCTTTACATCAGGCAGGCAAATCTGTGGCTACGGCCCAGAGGCATCGGGTAGCCATTTCCTTTGTGGCAAGGGCTTATGGGATCCAGGACCCGACAGCGTCTTTCGTTGTACAAAAAGCGCTACGTGGGTGGCAACGCCTTGAGGGTCGCAGAGTAGATGAAAGGCGCCCGATAGGTCTGGATAGGTTGGCCCTGTTATTATCTGTACTCCCTTCAACGTGTTCATCCCAGTATGAAACAGTGTTATTCCGAGCCGCTTTTGCGCTGGCATTCCATGGGGCTATGCGGGTAAGCGAACTAGTGGCGAGGAACAAGCGGGATGTGACGGGGGGACTGTGCCGAGAGCACGTTCAGTCAGAGGGGAGACAATGTCCATCTCATTTGTCAGGTCCAAGTCCGACCAGGGGGCGGTGGGGGACTGCATAATCATACAAAGGATTCCCGGGTCCTCCATGTGCCCAGTAAGTTGCGTGGAGGAATATTTAGCGCAAAGGGTGGCATTATGGGGGGGGGACCTTGTTGAGACACGCTGACACCACCCCATTGACGAGGTTTCAGTTTCAGCGGGTGCTTGCGATGTCAATTTCCGCTGCGGGCTTGAACCCCGGCGAGTTTGGGACCCATTCCTTTCGGATAGGGGCTGCTACTGAGGCTACAGCCAGGGGTCTGAATGTCGAACAAGTTAAACGAGTGGGGCGTTGGTCCTCGAACTGTTATAAAAGGTATGTGCGGTTGCACATGTTGTGAAGCTGTAATGATGTACTCACGCTTCTTGTTTTTGTTTGGTTTTCAGTTGCGCAAGCCTACGAGGTGGGGCGGACTGTGCAGTCGACCCAACACCGGGTCAGCGGTCAGACATCACCGGCTGTGAAAAAGGAGGTGTGGGTCGTGGGCCACTCATACGTGAGGCGGGCCGCGACGTATTCAAAGCAGGTGACATGATTCACGTGGCTGGGGAATACGGGTACAGTGTGTCCTTCTACGGAAAGGGCGGGCTCTGTATTGACCAATTTCAATCATTTTTTGAGGGTTTATTAGGGCGGACGAGGTCACCGCCGGCTATAGTCATAGTACATCTCGGAGGCAACGATTTGGTGTCCACTGGTAGACGACTACTTCTTGAGGCAATGCTTTCCACTGTAAGTTGGATAGCGAGAAGAGTTCCAGGGTGCACAATCGCATGGTCCCATTTGATCCCGCGAAAAGTGTGGCGGGGGGCTCTTTCAGTTTCTGCTCTGAATCATTCAGTAAGGAAGATTAATAATAAAGTGAGTCGATTGTTCCGTTCAGGTACACTGCATTCTATTTCGCATGGTTGTATTATAGGGGACAGTATGTATTTGGGTGATGGTGTTCATTTGTCCCGGGTCGGGAACGAGTTACTCATAGGAGACCTGATAGCTTGGCTGGGGACTTTAAGACATGACCTTTAGGTAGGAGTGTGTGGGGGGTCCGGATAGCCGGTCAACTATCCGGCCTGTGGCGGTAAGGTCATGATCGGTGAGCACTAATTGGTAGATCCCTATGAGTGGGCGTCACCCATTACGGATGGGAGCGCTCGAGGGAGGTGGCCATTGGCCCCTCAACGGGTAGGCGGTCCCTTCTAAGGATGGGACGCCGAAAGGAAAGGAAAGGCGGTCAAGGCCCCTTCCTGGGTAGGAGGGGCTACAGCCCCCTCCTGGGGAATTTCCCGGGGCCAGGATATCTGCGACGGCAGATGTGGTAAGTTGTGTGGGGTTTGGGAGGGGGTCTACGCTACCTTCTAGATACCTCACACGAGTCCTCGGACGACCTTTAAGTGGCGTCGAGTTTATTGGGGCCCCCGTCAAGTCAAGGGAAATTGGTAGTTGCACTTGAGGTACACCTCTGTGCGGTCGCCCCTCACAAGTGAGGGGGATATTTCTGGTTTAGGGATCTTGACACCGGTTACGACCTTGCCGTTGGCCCTTAAACGTTAGGATGTACAATTTCAAAATGTCAAGTTAATGTTTTGTAGGATGTTAGTTCGGCTAGGAGAACCTTTGTATTAGAGAATATGTTAAGGTGAGCCAAACATCGCAATGTGGTAATGAAATTGTACATAATATGAAACTGTTATTTTAATGTTTTAATTTTGTTTCATATTTTAATAAATACGGCCGGGAGGGTCACTCCCTCCCGTCTTCCAAAAGTTCAGAACTGTTTCCGGTTTCCCATCCTTGGGGAGTGTGTTGAGAGGGGGTGGCGGGTATCTCGGCCATATGGAAAGGGGCGACCATTCGGTCCCCCTGAACGTATGGTTGAGTACCACGAGCCCCCCGGGAAGCCATTTTTGGGCGGGAGGCGAGCCTCGGCTGGTATGCCCGAAGCGGCGTAGCCGGGGCGCGTTTTTTCCCGCCCTTAGAGTGGGCTGGCCTAGACACGGACGCGGCCGGCCACGCCCTAGGGGCAGGCAGGGGCGGGTTTACGCCCGCCCTGAAGACGGATAAAAGGAGCAACAAGCCAAGAACGCATCCTCTTGTTCCTGTGCTCTGAAGCTGCACCCCCTCGCTGCACGTGAGCTCGAGACGGAACGAAGAGCCAATTTTGACCCACCCACCGGCCCCTGAGGACAGCCAGTTGTTTTGAATAAAGCTTTGATGTGGTAATTCTATTTTTTGCAGGTTGTGGTGATGGTCGTGTTATTTTGAATATGCAATAAAGAATGGTCAGCTACAGTATGTTTTTCAAATAAAGTTATTCTGCACTAATATTTGATCAGTAATCACATATGAAATGGTCATGGTGTTTTGTAATTGAGTGATTTTAGCTAAATTGTCGTATTTATTTTTGGTCGGGCGGAAAGGTCATGATCGGTGAGCACTAATTGGTAGATCCCTATGAGTGGGCGTCACCCATTACGGATGGGAGCGCTCGAGGGAGGTGGCCATTGGCCCCTCAACGGGTAGGCGGTCCCTTCTAAGGATGGGACGCCGAAAGGAAAGGAAAGGCGGTCAAGGCCCCTTCCTGGGTAGGAGGGGCTACAGCCCCCTCCTGGGGAATTTCCCGGGGCCAGGATATCTGCGACGGCAGATGTGGTAAGTTGTGTGGGGTTTGGGAGGGGGTCTACGCTACCTTCTAGATACCTCACACGAGTCCTCGGACGACCTTTAAGTGGCGTCGAGTTTATTGGGGCCCCCGTCAAGTCAAGGGAAATTGGTAGTTGCACTTGAGGTACACCTCTGTGCGGTCGCCCCTCACAAGTGAGGGGGATATTTCTGGTTTAGGGATCTTGACACCGGTTACGACCTTGCCGTTGGCCCTTAAACGTTAGGATGTACAATTTCAAAATGTCAAGTTAATGTTTTGTAGGATGTTAGTTCGGCTAGGAGAACCTTTGTATTAGAGAATATGTTAAGGTGAGTCAAACATCGCAATGTGGTAATGAAATTGTACATAATATGAAACTGTTATTTTAATGTTTTAATTTTGTTTCATATTTTAATAAATACGGCCGGGAGGGTCACTCCCTCCCGTCTTCCAAAAGTTCAGAACTGTTTCCGGTTTCCCATCCTTGGGGAGTGTGTTGAGAGGGGGTGGCGGGTATCTCGGCCATATTGTATTGCATTTACTTAACTCTTGCAAGCAGTTTCAATTACGAAGACTGTAAACCTTTGAATGGATTTTTCTGTGTATACTGTGTTCCATTTAGCAGCTATTATTCTTTCGATCTATTGGCTTGGAGATTCTGCTGGTCTGTGTTGTGGCATAGTTTTGATGATAATCAACCATTCTTGGTGAAATGATACAGTCATTTGCTAGCATTGAGTGCTTCAAGTATGGCAGCTTCAAACATGTTCCAGCCACTGCAATTCTTATGAAACAAAGGTGATCCAATTCTACCCTGGAAATGATGGAAACAGATTTTTGACTCATAATTATTAGCTGTAGGTGGTGAAAAATCGTCTGAGGTCAGGAAACAAGCTGTCTTACTCCATAACCTTGGTGTGAAGGGTAGAAATATATGGACATTTAGATGAAATTCAATTAGGAACTGCAGAAGGTGATCCTAGTAATGTTTATGAAATGTCAGTTTGTATGCAGGGACAACATTTTGAGTCAAAAATTAATGTGGTCCTAGAAAGACACAAGTTTTTCACAAGGGCTCAAGAGAAAACGTCAAAGATTGGAAATTAAACTTGTATTTACTGTCAAACGTCATGATACCTTGTCCATTGTATAATGTGAGGTTGCTAATAACATCTGCTGTCAGCAAATCTGTTTTGTTAAAAAATAAAAAAAAGCCAAAAAAATAAAAAGATTGGATAATACGTAGCTTCCTTGAAGACACTGGTGCAAACTGTGATTTTGATAATCGTATTGACTTAGAGACCAGTTATTGAGGTGGCCAATAACCACAGAGTGCAGGACAAGCTTTTTACTTTTCCTGCATTTTTTGAAATTGATGGTAAGAATGGTCTTGTAGAATCAGGATCATCTTATATCATGATCGGAAATAAGAATCCAGATAGTATATTTGGAGGGGAGGTCATAGAATTGTCTCCTCTCGATAATAATCCTATTGGCTATTGTTATGAGAAAAATGATTTCCTGAGTTTTTCTGTAATGAAAATTCGGTTTGAAGACAAGAAAACTGTGGGGCAGGTGTATGTGGCCAGACACAGTGAAAATATACTGGGATCGAGACACCAGGGTAATATAGGAATAACATTGAATCCTTATTCACTGCAGTGTGTGAGACTGGTGTCGCATTGTGAGATGCCATGTACATTTATGGATGAGATCCTGAGTGTGTTTGATGAGAAATTGGTCATGGTAAAGCAATTTGAACATAAGGTCATATTGAAATAAAGGTCAGTTCCGTGTGCATATAAGATGAGGAAGGTACAGCATATGATGTTGCAACCAGTTAAGGAGGAACAACAGACATTGCTTGATATTAGATTGATTGAGGAGGCTTGGCCCTGTAGTATTGGCACCAAAGGATGGTGGTAAGAAGATAAGAATGCATGGGATTCTCAGAAGATTGAACAAACTCATTTGGGTGGATTGCCATCCAGTTTTCAATATGTCTGAAACCTTGGCTTTGATAAAAGATGCAAAGTTTTTTAGAGTGAAGGACCTGTCATCAGCCTACCATCAGGTTCCACTACATCCAGAGTCGAGGCATCTTACATCATTCTTGACTCCCTCGGGGACTTGCACATTTATCAAAATACCTTTTGGCATGGCTTTGGCTGCAGCATGCTTCCATAGGGTGATAAGGAGGATATTGGAAGGTCTCTCTATGGTGTTAGTCCTTCAGGATGACATTGTGGTTTATGGGAAGGATTAGAGAGAATATGATGCAATACTCAGATCTGTTTTTATAAATTACGAGAAGCAGACTTACTTTTAAAAAGAAAAATTTAGATTAGGGTACCAACAGTTACGTATCTTGGTCACACTATATCTGGTTAAGGAGTCAGTCCTAAGTTAGATTTGGCTAAAAGCATTGTACATGCACCCATACCAGTCAACAAGGACCAAGCTCGTTCCTTCCTTTGGCTGGCAGAATTTTTTTCTAAACTTATTGCCAGTTTTTCTAGGCTGTCACTACCATTAAGAACGTTGTTAAAGGAAAATGTGAAGTTTGACTAGACTATTGACTGTGAAGCAGCGTTCAAATGTATAAAGAAGAATACTGGAGCTTTACCAACATTTGGTCATTTTGACCCTTGAAAGAAAGTTGTTGGGGATTGGGTGCAGTATTGACTCAACATGTGGATGGGAAAGAGAGGGTAGTAGCATTTGCATCGGGCTCTCTTAAGGGTGCAGAGGAACGTTATTCAGTTATTGAGCATGAGGCACTGCCAGTTTATTGGTCAGTATTGCACTTAAAATTTCACTTATGGAGATCACCCTTCATTCTGAGGCCTTCTCGTCTTCCTACGACACAAATTTCACCTGCAGGTCATCTAATTTTATTTCACCTAGATTAAAAAGGTGGAAGGAGGGCCTAACAGAATTTAATTTTGTTGTGGAATACTTCCCTGGATCTAAAAATTACACTGCTAATTGCTTGCCATATTACCTATTGAGAGTGACAGTACATTGAATGATGGATGTTTGGTGGGATGGATAGGTGAGAATATGGTAAATGATGGTGAGTGGACTGATGACTTAGTGAAGAATGAAGTGTTGCAAGTGCTGAAGGGATAAATATTAAAAGGATGGCTATAATTTAAGACTGTATCTCTGGAGTTGAAGGGATTCTCGAATGTGCTTGAGGAACTTTGCATTTGGAATGACAAGATGTGGAGGGGTGACACAGAAATTCCTTTGGTAGCCTGAGGAAAAAACTGGTCAATCTAGCACCATGGTCATCTGGATAGAAACATGAGCAAGTCTAGACTTTGTGAGTGGTCTTGGTGGTATGAATGGATCACAATGTTGAATCTGTTTTTATACAGTGTTTGGTATTTGTTCAAAATTACAAGAACAAAATTGGTACATAATGCACTCTTAGCCCCAGTGGAGATTTTGTCCAAGCCATGGACGAAAGTAGGTCTTCACATTGCAGGAACATTTGATTTGTTAGCCCATAATGAGAGGTTTGTATTCTTGTTGGTAGATTACACATCAAACTGGGTAGCAACCAGGTGTGTGCCTGGAGGGGATGCAAGTGTGGGGATAGAGTTTTTGTGTGAAGGTATTCCTGAAACCCTAATAACTGATAATGGGGTGCAGTTTATTTCTCAGGAGATGAGTACATTTTTATCAGGATTGTCAGTAAAACATCTGAAGACAGCGTTGTTCTTTCCTAAAGCCAATGGACTAGCAGAAAGGATGACCAGGTTGGAGAAAAGTTGTGTTCAGGGGGCAGTGGACAGGACAGGAAGCTGTCATTGAAGGAAGTTTTACTTGCGATATGGTGAGCTTTTAACCTACTTACCTATTTAGTAGAGTTTCTTCAGTGTAACACACTCCTTCACTCAAAATAAGTAAATGATCCTCATTGACTACAGGCTTTTATCTTGCACTGCTGAAGAAAAATAAGAACTAAAAAATACAGAACTAAGCAAGAACCCAGGACTTGGGCAAAGAACACATTAATCTCTGTTGTGAAACTGCTTCGGCTGCTACAAAATTCCTTTTTGTCCCATTCAGAGTTTTTGGTGTCAAAGCTGAAGACTTTGAGAGGAGCCTGAAAATAGTGTATCAGACTAGACGATCGCAAAAAAAAAATTCTGTGTATCAGAGGTCTTCCTTTAGAAGGAGACGTCCATGCTAAAATAGATACATTTAAAATAAAAAAAGAACAATTAAGTGAATAGAAAATAAATGAATAAATGAGATATGATGAATCTGAATTAAAACATAACAGTGGGTACTGCATAAAAAGAGAGAAGGACTTTGAGTAGTGGAAGAACAGGTGAGTTTTACTGTAAGTAACTGTCTAAATACACATTTTTTGCTTACTCGCTTAAAACACACAGGAAGTCAAAAAGTTTGCAAAATCAAATGATAATAGCATCTTCCCGACCATTATGTATTCACGCGTTTCTCTTTAAAAAAAAGTACTCCACATGTCTAGGTAGGCATATCAAACTGGACAAGAGAGAGTTAGTCTGCAGCCCCCTCAAATGTTCTAAGAAGCAAAAACTGTACCAAAGTACCATGGGGGATAAATGCAGTATTTAGGTACAGGGACAGCTGACAACACAGGAGCCTTACAATTCACAAACAATTATGAAAATGATAAACTCAGGTGAATCCATTGAGGTGTGGATGAATGGATCATATCATATTATGTTTCCCAAAATGGCCTGCAAATTACAGCTAACAAATACAATTTTCTCAACATTGTTTGACAACTTTAAATTTCAAGGGGAGAAATTGAACAACTAACAGCTTATTTTACCAATAGCACAAGCGGGAGCTGGATTTGGCAGAAAGACTGGAGAGATGGGAAAATATGTCTAGGAGGAATAACATTAGGACCCTAGAACTAAAGGAGGGGTTGGAAGGAGCTAACCTAAAGTCTTACGTTGTTAACATCCTGACCAATGCCTTCCCGCAGATTGCGTCCGCCTCAGTCTGGGATGTAGAAATACAGCGAATGCACAGAGACCCCTTTAGGCTAAATCCTGCTCGGAAAAAACCCAGAAAGATCTGGTATTCATACAGTCTTACACTCTTAAAGAGCAGCTTTTGGGGACGGCTCTTAAACTTGAGTCTATTCAGGTGCAAGGTGCCTCCTTCAGAGTTCGTTCAGATATCTCCCGGGTTACTGAGGACAGAAGATGGGAGCTGGGAAAAAGGATGGATGCTCTAAAGGATTTAGGGGCCCAGGTGCAGTTGCGTTTTACAGCTTTTCTGAAAGTAGTCCTCGCAAATAGGATGTATAACTTTAGGTTTCCGGAGGAGGTAGACAGTTTTTTGGCACAACATAATGTAGATGTCTGAGGGGGTCAGGGATCCGGCATCCATTATTTCCTTTCTTTAAAGTTATCTATACTAATATAATAAAGAGAGAGCCCAAACCTTTGAGGCGGGTAATCTCAGGAACCACAGCACCAATCACAACACCCAATACAGCGTTGGAAAGGGCAGTTGCAGCAGAAGGACATAGGCTATGCAGACGCCCACCATATACATTTAAAAGGTAAACGAACCATGCCAGCAAAGTAGTCCCTTGTGGGCATGTCTGTGTTGTGCTGTGGGCGTGTGCTGGGGGCGTGACAAACGATGGGGGCGTGTGGTACGTTCCGCCCTTCATGCCATGCCTCATATCGTGTACTGTGGGCGTGTGCTGGGGGCGTGAGCGTGTGCAGGGTGCGGGATTACAGAAAAAAAAGCGAGCGTTGTGCCCAATATTTCATTGTTTTTTCTTCCCAGATTCTGTACATTCCAGCTCCGGGTGTCCACCCTGCTCCCTTTAAATACCCCTGCACCCCATAATCATAACCCACCCTTACTCCTTAAAATACCCCAACACCCTTAAACACTAACCCATCTTAACACTATAAATATACCCTGTACCCCAAAACCCAAACCTATCCGTAAACCCTAAAAATACCCCTGTACCCCAAAACCCAAACCTAGCCCTGAACCCTATAAATACCACTGTACCTCAAAACCCAAACATACCCCATAACCCTAAAAATACCCCTGTACCCCAACACCCAAACCTAGCCCTGAACCCTAAAAATACCCCTGTACCCTAAAACCCAAACCTAGCCATGAACCCTTAAAATACCCCCGTACCCCAAAACCCAAACCAACCCCTGAACCCTAAAAATGCCCCTATACCCCAAAACCCAAACATAGCCCTGAACCCTAAAAATACCCCTGTACCCCAAAACCCATACCTATCCCTAAACCCTAAAACTACCCCTGTACCCCATAACCAAAAACTATATCTGAACCCTTAAAATACCCAAACACCCCAAAACATATACCTCAGTACCCCAAAACATATACCCCTATACCCATACTTACCATATCCAAACATTAAAAAAACATGCTTTTACCAATCATGTATTTACAACGAATTTCGTTGTAAATGTATGCGTGGTAAAAGCATATAAAATGTAATGCCATGCGTTATAATGGCATTGCGGAGTCATGGTACTTTCGTAATGAAAGTATGCGGAGTGATGGTATGCGGAAAGAAAGTTGCGGAATAATGGGTGTTTACCCTCCCCCAGTAAGTACATAGATGGCACTACGGCCCACATCCCCAGCAACATACTCATATTTTTTCACCACCGATTTGAAAAATGCACAGGTCTCTTTCATTGATGGCCAGCACCGACATACACTTTTAGACACACCTCCCGCCACAAGTTCTAGAATTGCGAACTTCAGAGCTGGGGAGCTACGTTCGAATCTCGGCATCAGCTCAACATCCTGTGATTCCAGGCAAATTGCTTTGTCTCCCCGTGCCTACCACAAATCTTATCTTATCTTATCTTAAGGGGGATTTCTATAGCGCTCTGACACCATGAGTTTCCTGGCGCTGATTCGGTGCTGGGAGATACGAGGGAGGGAGTCTAACCGGACTGTGTGAAGAGACTAGTTTTCAGGAGTTTTCTGAATTCGAGAAAGGAGTTAGAAGATTTAAGCAGGGGGGGGCAGAGGGTTCCAGAGTTTGGGGACCAAGTGAGCAAATCTACGACCGCTGAATTTTTTGAGTTTGATTGGGGGAGCGACTAAAAGCTGACGATGAGAAGACCGTAGGTTGCGTGCCGGACAGTAGAGGGTGATCAGGGATTTAAGAAAAGCAGGAGAGGTCCAGAAAATAGCTTTAAATGTCAGGCAGCCGATCTTAAAAGCAGCCCTCTGTTCAACCGGCAGCCAAAGGAGTTTGCAAAATACCACAAATGAATGTGTTCTTCTGTAATGTAAATTGTGCTCATGCCATGTTGTCGAGTTCGCGCTATATAATATTGCAAGGAAAAATAAAGTAGGGAAACTCGAGTTCACACACTACTGAATGCGTACTCTTAAGTGCATCAGCAGTGCACTGTGAATCGGAGCGTTTCACAGGCCTGTCACAGATAAGAAATGCTATCAAAACGAAATCCTACAAAGCAATATATTACTGGCCGGCAGCAATTCATACTTGGACAACGTCGGGACGGGCTGCTAGTGTATATATACAGAGGCGATGGGCTCTAGGCTCAAATAGGCAATACTTATTGCCAGTAGGTAGTATGGGAGGGTTCCCAAGGGGAGGGGGGTGGTTGGGGGGGTTGGGGAGTTTCAGGAGTTTTCACGTTCGTTGGTGGGGAGCATTGGGAAAAAATAAAAAAATATTTAATAAAGTCATGTGACATTACAATCTCTAGTAGCTACGGTAGAAAGTAGATCCAGTTTAATGTTGGTGGATAGTACTACCCAGGTGGGGACTCAACAACTTGAATGTCCCAGCTGGAACGTCAATGGATTGAGGGTAACTAGAAGACAACGTCTTATTTTTCAGTATTTAAGGAATAGTCCAGCAAAAATCCTTCTGCTCCAGGAGACTCATCTCATGCAAGCAGAGTGTAAAGCTTTATTTGGCAAATATAAATGGGTGGACACAATTGTCGCATTGGATCAACAATGCTGTTCAAAGGGGACAGCGATAATACTGAAGAGGAATTCTGGTTTGGAGGTAACTAAGTCCCACGTAGATTGCAAAGGACGTTGAGTCATCGCAGAGATTAAGTTTAGGGGGATAAAACAGACTTTTGTGAGCTTTTACAGGCCTAACATAGATGATATCTCCCCTCTGAATACTCTATGTTTGGCCCTCGCAGACTTCAAGGCTCCGCTCATCTTGGCTGGAGATTTTAACGTCCTGCTGGATAATAGGTTAGATAGGTCCTCCCCTCGTATTCAGATAGCTGTTCCCCGGGTAAAAGCGCATCTTCTGATCATCCTGAAAAGTTTCAACTTATGTGATGTATGGAGGAAAAAACATGGCGAGGTTAAGGAGTACTCCTTCTACAGTAAGAAGAACTCCCATTATTCTAGACTAGACTATGTATTTATGGAACAGGCTGATATCCATAGGGTCCTCTTAATTAAACACATGCCCATTCGTCTATCCGATCATTGTGCATTGGCCCTTAATCTAGACTTTCCTCCAGATTTCTCAATCAGGAGGTGGACACTGAATAGGCAGTTTCTCTTATTAACCACCACGCCTGGCTTCTTGAAATTAGAAACCGATATGTTCTTCCAGAATAATCTTGGATCTGCCCCACTCTATATCGTTCGGGATACCTTTAAGGCGTGGCTTAGAGGGACACTAAAATGGGCGGTCTCAGGCTGGGCCAGGGCAGAGAGGGAAGAAGGGGCCAATTTAGAACTGCAGATAGCAAGGGCCGAAGCCGAGCTTAGGGTAAGATCTCCTGAAGATCCGGGGTATGAGCACTGGATAAAGAAGGCGGAGGACTGCCAATTAAAATTTAAAGTAAAATCAGAAGAAATTTTGCGCCAAAAATGGGAGCTCAGTACAATGAGGGAGTTTGATCAAGGGGAAAACTGCGGCAAGCTTCTTGCTATGAAGTCTAGGTTTTTATAGAGCTAACACGTATATAAGTAAGATCAAGAAGGGCACCCAAATAATAGAGGAAAAAGATGAAATAGCCCAGGTTTTCACAGGGTTCTTTCAGGATTTATACCATAAAGATCTCCTAGGGGTTGATGAGTTTACAGACAACTGGCTTAAGGCGAAGCAACTCCTGCGGTTAACAGAGGCTAGTCAAGAATTTCTCTCTCTCTCTCAAGATATATCAGGGAGTGAGATACTGGATGTGTTAAACCTGGCCAAAAAGGGGAAAGCTGCGAGCCCAGATTCAATCCCGATCGAGGTCTATATTATGCTTCAACATGAAATCATTCCGGTCTGGCTGGTTCTGTTTAATGAAATATTAAAGGGCGCTTCTCCTCTACCTAAGTCATGGTCTGATGCAGTTATTACCCTGATCCTGAAGTCAGATAAGGACCAGCTGGAGTGTCAATCGTATCGTCCAATATCTTTATTAAATGTGGACTATAAAGTATTTGCAGGGATTTTGAAAAAACGGCTCTGCAAGATTATACTCCAGATAATCAACGAAGACCAGAAGGGTTTTCTACCGGGTAGGCAAATGTCAGAGCTGGTGTATACTCTGATTGGTTCTGTGGATCTGGCCTTAGCTTCGGGTTGCCCCATGTCAATTATTACAGTCGACGTGGCCAAAGCTTTTGACTGCGTCAACTGGCATTTTCTGGACAGAACCTTGAATGTTATGGGCTTTACTGGAGCCTTTAGAGAGGTAATCAAAAATATCTACAGCTCACCTCATGCACGCATTTTAGTTAACGGTGGTCTATCCCCGATTGTGAACATAGAACGTGGAACGAGGCAGGGTTGCCCGCTGTCCCCCATCCTATTTGATATATATTTGGAACCTTTTGCTCAGAGTTTACGGTTAAATGAAAAGATTACCTCATTTAAAGTGGGCTGGCTTGCTAGGAAACTTGCAATTTATGCAGATGATCTAGTCCTAGTCTCCTCGTGTGTGGATCTAACCCTGCATGAGCTTATAAATGAATCTGATACCTTCGGGAAGTTCTCAGGTTACGAGATCAATAAAGATAAAACAAAGTTAATGGCCTGGAATATAGCCAATCAGGGGGAAGTCTATGAGACAGAATTAAGATACCTTGGGATCACAATAACCCAAGATATCAGGAAAATTCCAACGGTGAATTTAGCTAGAATCTTAGGGGAAGTGGAGATTCTTTTAAAGAGATGACAGAACATACCATTATCACGTTATGGTCGTGTTAATCTAATTAAGATGTGTGTTCTCCCTAAACCTATCTTTTTAATAACATACCTTTGGAGTTTCCAAAAATCGAGATCCTGAAAATCCAGGGTAGGATTTCTTCCTTTATTTGGGCAGGAAGGGGGATTAGATTATCATGGAAAAAACTTAGCTACAAACTTTCACAGGGTGGTTTGGGTTTACCGGATTTTCTATTTTATTGCTGGGCCTACCAACTAAAAAATGCTCAGATGTTATTACACTCCCCGGATAAGTCCCTCATTGGTAGCATGTTTAAAGTCATGTTGGAGGGGGTGGGGGAATCTGGTTTTATGTATAAATTTGGGCCCCCCAAATTCTACAAAAAGGTGCGGCTGAATTCACTAGGGATGGCGGCCAAATTGTGGTCGGACTGTCGTTTCTGTCTTGGGCTTTCCTAATATAGCAAGTGGGCCCCTGTGTGGGGCTCTCCTGGAACACCGGACTGCCTTTTAAACGCCCTATCTTACCCATTAAAAGCAGCAGGAGTCCTGGTATGGGGGGACCTGGTACAGGACAGTAAATGTCTTCCCAGGAAATTCTGGAACCAAACCACTGCTGGTACTCTCTAGATTCAAGTACTACCAACTCACGCCATGGTGTAAGTCTCAAAGTTGGTCCGGTAGTCGGGAAGATGATATGGAAAATGATCTGCAAAACTGACCGTTAAGGAAGAAAGAAGTCACTCTTTGGTACTCCCTTGTTGTGGCTGCTGCAGAAAAAAGAATGGATAAGCCGTATCGGGTCCGGGAGAGTTACTTGCCGGATGAAGACTGAATGGAGTTATGGCAAGTATCTATTGACATGCTTTATTCCGTGAATAAATCTGCTGCTCTCAGAAGAAATCATGTTTTTTACAATACATAGGATATACTGGACCCCGCTAAAGATCTCTAAACTGAAGAGTCGTGATGCTGCAACTTGCTGGAGGTGTGGTTTTCAGAGCGCGGATGACGTCCATATTTTCACTTCCTGCCCCAGAATACATAAATTCTGATTGGATGTCGGTAAGACCATCTCCAGGGTCATGGGTCTAGAAATAGAGGTAAGCCCAATTCTTATTCTTTTTGGTGTGGTAGACAGGATGGCTGGGACATGTACTCATTCTGGGTCTCAATGAAAATTGGTGTTTTATTTGATATTGTTGGCAAGGAGGGAGATCTGCCTGTTGTGGCGACAAGAAACAACCCCTAGCTGGAATGATTGGTGGAACTCTCTTAAATATTATCGAGCCATAGACCAGAGGGTTACTATCTCAAGGGGTAGGCCTGAGTTGGGGTTATTCTGGAACTGGCTGGACGATCCCCAGACTGAAGACTAGAATATAGATCATGGCTTAAATTGGTTAGACCGAGACCTAACACACTTCCAATGATTAATACCTCTGGGTTAGCTTAAGTTGAGTATAAACGGGTAATCCCTGTTTAAAATAAATCAGCTGAGACTAAGTATCAACCAAGAGCTATTTGCGCCAGTGACAGGTCGAGAGGTGGCAGTAGCTACGGAGGTCATAGGAGGAAAAAAAATAGCGCAATCTTAACACAGCATTAGGCAGTCAATAGAGTAGAGACAAGTTATTTCCCAATGTGACTGACACACAGCTGAGAAACAAAATTGTGTGACACAACATATCAATAAAATATATGCATTGTATTTTGTCAGAACTAAAGAAGTCTCAGAGGGAAAACTAAGCTGATAAATAGCTAAACTACCCTTTATATTTAGTATCTACCCCGAGCCTCGTTGATAAGGGCCTGTACTCTTGATGTAAGCACGGAACGAAATCCTAGTTTTTCAAATCTTACCCTATTGTACACTACAGAAGTAAGTTTCCCCATTGGGTATACCCACCATAGTTTGGACTACCACATTGATGCAGGCAACTTTCATGCGTGTTGGTGAACGTAAATCTTATGGCTAGCAGAATATGGGTGAGAAGTGTATCAGATGACAAAAGGAGAGGATACGTTGAATTTTCCATCTTTATCTCAAGGCCTGTGATATCCTTGATGTGAGATGAAATTTCCCTCCTCTACATTTTAATTGCTCCACAGGAGTGGCATGTATGGGTGCCTAAGAATCGTATATCAATGTCCTTGTATTGAGTTTACATTGAATACTGCCTTCAAAAACAGACTTGACTCGAAAGTACTTTGTAAATCAATCAATCAATCGGATTAGTAGAGCGCGGCTGCTTCACCTGTGAGGGTCTTGAGGCGCTGGGAGATAGAGCCGCCTGGTCTCCTGTTTGTTGAACATCCAAGTCTTGAGATCCTTAAATAACAATACCCACAAACATGCATACATATGTACATACATATGTACATATATTATGAAAAAGAGCATCTTGGGAGTAGTCGGCCCACTTATTCTGGTTGGTTTTTGTTGGAATTGAGATTCTGGGTGCTGTGACTGCCATTCAGTGTCCCAATGTATCTGTTCATTCTCATACTTTCTTTTCCTAAAGGATTGTCTGGAGTCGTGAAGAACATTCAGGGCAAGTCTGGGAGCCAAAACCCAAATCCCATAATATTTCATGTACAAAGTATGCAATATATAGTTGATAATTTGATAAGGTCCAGCATCCATTGGCTGTGTGGATGGCATTTATGCTTCTTAAATGTAACTCTTCTTCATTTACAGTCTGCCAATCGCTAACAGTTCATACATTCTCCGAAATTCAGTTTTACATCAGGCCTCACCAGAATATGTTATGTTACAGCATTGGACATAAGTGAAATATAAGTGCAATAGCTCAGTGAGGTAAGCACCAGCAGATGTTATATGTATGTCAGTCACTGGATCAGGCTCCCGTCTAGGTTGACCTTGTCTTTCCTCCTAAGAAGGTCAATTAAATGAGAACTAATTTCTGTTCAAAATAAAAACATTCACTGTGAGTAACCTTAGGACAAGTGCTTGTTCAGGAGCAAAATGCTATTTTACATTATAAATCAACTGTAGCAGATATAGATTACTGTTGTTTCTGTCATGCATGATATGATCTTCGAGCTGATGTATAGAGATTTCTGTCAGTCCCTACGAGCAGTAGATCTCTGCAGTGTAATATTCACCTATATCTTCAGAGTGAGAGTAAAACATAGACATTGGTTCCACCTTCGAGGTTTCCTTGGCCAATGCAGAGCTCCAGACAGACCTAACATGGATTTATAACTAAAGCAAATGTTGAGTTCCTTCCATCGTTCCTCCTGACATGTCCCGCTAGTGAAACACTACTTAATACGTTTTCACTTCTGCAAGGCATAAGTCTCCAATAGGATAACACTGAAATTATCTTATTACATTTTAGAAGTATAATTGTCAATTGGGAACAGGTAGCCTTTTTGTGTTTGGTGTCATTGAAATCGAAATTTAAAATACTAGCTTATGGTGAAGTCAGATTTTAAATTACAATTCTGCATATAGCACTTTGAGAATGTTGGCATTTTCTTACCTTAGCCAGTTGATGCCTGCAGCCTGTCTCTGGGTAACATGACTAAGTGTAGTGGACAGTTGGGCTTTGTGAATTCCTCCTTGACAGACACACATAATGGGGAGCTTAGGTGTGACTGAATGAGCCATCACATGCAGGATGGGAAGGTGGAGCTGGACATAGCCCTGCCTACACTGTAATAGGTTGTGTCCTGTCTCCACACAAAGGGCTGCATACACCCTGTAGTTAGTCTGGAGCCAGGGCCAGGAAAACAGGGCACTCATGCACTTAAAAGACAAACCTCCCGAAACTTTGTCCACTTTGAAACACCAACTGGGTATATATACTGGACCCAAGGCACCACCATTTCTGTACATTTCTGGGCCTGTAGATACTCTGCCAGGATGAAGGACTGATGTGCTACTACATGGACTGCCACTCTACTGGACTACTGCTCTGAAGGAACTGTTGCCCTCTGTGCTGACTTGTTGACTGTGTCCTCTTGCCTGGGTGAGAAGGACAGGAACTGCATCTCTTGAACCCAGACCCAAGGGTGACTCCAAGGGCTAGTTGCCTGCCTCCTGATCTGAAGCTTTAGAGACATACCAGGCTTCAAACTACCTTGTACCTGTACCTGGACTCTGCCATTTGTGAGCCCAAGTGGTGCTATCCTAATCTAGGACCAGCCACGGCCCATGGAGGGAGTTTTGGTGGGGCGGAGAGGCGGGGCGGGGGAGGGACAGGGTGGGGGGTGCTAAAAACCGGAGAATGGATAATTGAAGGTAAGTAAACAATTTAATTAATTAATCAAATTTCGTAGCGCGCCCTGCATCGCAAAATGTGATGCAGGGTGTGCTACGAAATTTGTTTTATTAATTAAATTGTTTACTTACCTTCATTTATCCATACTCCGGTTTTTAGCAACCCCGCCCCACCTTTCCGCCCCACCGAAACTCCCTCCACGGGCCGTGGCTGTCCAGGACCCTTGGAAAGTGGGCGTAGGGTGCTCTTCCTGCCTCTGTGGATCCAGCAGAACCGAGGCATCTCCTATGCTGTGCAGTCCAAACCTGAGCAGATCCAATGCATCGCTGCTGCTGTGAGGATTTGACCCATCACAAAGATCCGAATCGCATTGCAGCCCTTTGGAACCAACTCATCACCTGACTGCGTGATGCATCCAAGGCTCAGGCCCTCGCATCTCATCAATGACAGCGTTGACAACAACGTTGGAAACCGTAGTGCAGCCTCACAGCTCTTCAGAACCAATGCATTGCCCCGACTGTGTGCCGCTTCCTTGACGCCAGACTTTACACCGCAAGCTCTGTCGACACTATCCTCAGTGAGAACGGAGGCCCTTGCATCAAGCCCTCACCGCATCTCTGAACAAAAGCATTGCTTAAATTGTGTGATGCATCTTTAACGCTGACCCTGTCACCAGGCAGGTCACTCCCCTCACTGCCATGCAGCCCCCTGTGTGACCTGAGCTCCCTTGTGCTGCTGCCACTCGTTTTTGTTGTATCTACTGCCCGCACTGTTCTGTAATTTTACCACAGTGTACCACAGTGCTCCCTCAATTTTTCTCTACCTGCTTCCAGCCTTGTGCTCCCTTGCCCCCCTTGTGTTGCTGCCACTTGTTTTTGGTTTTTGTGCCTACTGCCTGCTTTATCTCATGGTGGACCATATCGACGGCGGCCTTCGATACGGTCCACCATGAGATATTGGTGGACCGGTTGAGGGCTGCAGGGATTCAGGGCAAAGCACTTAAGATCTTGAAGGCCTTCCTTTCTAACAGAACTCAGATAGTGACACTGGATGACCAAGAATCCTGCCCGTTCATGCTTCCTTGTGGGGTGCCCCAGGGCTCTTCACTGAGTCCAACGCTCTTTAACGTTTATGTCTCCTCCTTAGCACCCGTGATCAGAGCCTTTGGTTTTCACCTAACCTCATACGCAGACGACACACAGATTGTGGTGTCGCTGCTACCAGGAGATGAGGAAAGCACGGCTAGCAGATTTAAAGACTGCATGCTTGCGGTCAGTGATTGGATGGCAGGGAATTGCCTAAAACTGAACTCGGCTAAGACCGAAGTTCTCCCGTTTTTTGGGCCAAGGAGAACTTTTGGTCTCCGAGTTGGTGGCCGGAAGAACTGGGCACCCCTCCCGCACCAGCCGCAAAGGTTAAAAACCTCGGGGTCCTAATGGATGAAGAACTATCCTTTAGGCCTCAAGTAAATGCACTGTCCTCAGCTACTTACTTTGTTCTAAAGACTCTTCGCAAGATCCTGCCCTTTCTTCCAGACGAGCATAGGAAAATGGCAATATCAGGATTAATCCTGTCTCGACTGGATTACTGCAACGGATTACTGCTTAGTGCTCAACAGGGTCTTTTAAATAAATTACAAACGCTGCAAAATGCAGCAGCCCGCTTGATTACGGCACTCCCAAATTCGCGTCGTTCGCCCACGAGCTGGTGAAACTGCACTGGCTGCCTGTGCGCAAACGCATTGCATTTAAGGCACTATGTCTGGTCTTTAAGGCCTTGAAAGGGCTGGGTCCGCAGTGCATGACCCAGTACTTCCAATGGTACAAACCTGTAAGATCACTGAGATCAAACAATCAAGTGCTGATAGTGATCCCAAGAATTAAAAAAGCCCGCTGAGGAGGCAGAAGTTTCTCCTTGGGAGCAGCAAAAGCCTGGAACGCCCTGCCAGCGGACATCAGACAGATACCAGATCTGATGTCCTTTCGGAAGGTACTGAAAACTTGGCTATTCAGGCAATAAGCAGGCTAGCTTTCCGGGAGTGGTCAACCAGCGCCAGGACACCATTTGGTAACAGTGCGCTTTATAAATGTTGAAAATAAAGAAATAAATAAATAAACTGTTTTACTGTGCCCCCCTGTCTTTCTTTTCCTTTTTTTCCACCCTTTGCCCCTTTTTCTCGTGCCTCTATTTTTTCCCTTGTGTCCCCTTGCCTTCTGTGACCCCCGCCCACTCTCCCCTTCAGGATTCCCGCAGCTGAGACCCCTGTGACCAGCCCTCTACAAGCCCATTCGCCACCCCGCCACCCTGCTCCCGCCTCCCAGCTGCTCCTCCCTCCCACATCCCCTCATATGGAGCCCGCACATCGGCCGCGCGATGGCACGCCTAAGGCAAGCCCATCTGCGCCCATCCATGCCTGGACCGCGCACAGCACCAGGGGCCAGATGTAGGTGGCCATTTACCGACCGGTAACGGCCGATTTCGGCCGTTACCGACTGGTAAATGGTCATTCCATATGTAGGTGGCCTATTTTACCGATTCGGTAAATTTACCGAATCGGTAAATTTTCCGAATCGGTATTTTTACCGATTTGGTAATTTTGAAATGTAGGTGGGACTCTTCTGAGTCCCACAGGCCTTACTGAATCGGTATTTTACCACCCAATCCAAGTGCATGCACACCTATGGCATGTGACAGACAGACATGCCCTTAGGGCATGTCTGTGTGCCACATGTCACACATGCCTTAAATCGGGGTGCTAGAGGGTGTCAAAGTGACACCCCCTGCACCCTTGCAAAATTTGGTATTTACCGAATCGGTAAATACCAATTCGGTAATGCCCATTGATTCCTATGGGCTTCAATGCCCATAGGAATCAATGGGCATTACGGAATCGGTATTTACCTATTCGGTAAATACCAAATTTTGCAAGGGTGCAGGGGGTGTCACTTTGACACCCTCTAGCACCCCGATTTAAGGCATGTGTGACATGTGGCACACAGACATGCCCTAAGGGCATGTCTGTCTGTCACATGCCATAGGTGTGCATGCACTTGGATTGGGTGGTAAAATACCGATTCAGTAAGGCCTGTGGGACTCAGAAGAGTCCCACCTACTGATTCTATCTACATCTCCCCCCTTCTACTTTACCGATTCATAAATACCGAATCGGTAAAATTCGGTATTTATGAATCGGTAAAATATACTTACCTACATCTGGCCCCAGGACCCCTGGCCCCCACAAACACCACGATGCCCACCTCCACTACAACTCCAGCACCCTCCACTAACTCAACGCCGGACGATCACGCACCTGCTGCCTGGCCACCCCGAAGCACACCCAAGGACACTTTTCCTGCCGGAACTGAGGCTTCAACAGCATCCGGCCTGCCAAGCCACCCACCGAAGAACCCAACTTCCTCAGATGCATCCTGCTCAACACCTGCTCCGCCCGCAAACATGCCATCGAAGTCTGGGACCTACTCAATACCTACACCCCAGATATCGCCCTCCTGGCGGAGACCTGACATCACCATAGCCATCTCGGAAGGCTAAAGATCACCCGCAAGGACCGCACCAACGGAACAGAGGGAGGAATTGCCATCGTCCACAGAAACACTCTCAAAATCTCGACAGACACCAACGACACCCTCAACACCACCCTCAGTGGCACCCTCATCTACAGACCTCCCGGACCCTGGATGCAGTTCAGCGACTCCATCGCCAACTTTATCAGCACACAAGCCCTCGCCACCATGGACTACATCCTCCTTGGGGACCTGTACTTCCACCTCGAGAACAACAATGACCCCAACACCTCCACCCTGATCGACAACCTCGGAAACCTCGGACTGCCACAACACCCACCCACTCCGCCGGCCACGCGCTCAACCCCATCTTCTCAGCAAGCACCCACGTCTTCTTCAATCCCACCACCGAACTCCACTGGACCGACCATTGCTTCATCCACTTAACCTTCCAGTAACCCACCACACACCAACGCACCCAGAAGATGCCTCACCGAAGCTGGAGCAAGGTCACCGAGGACCAGCTAACTACCGCCCTCACCCACAACCCACCCGCAGACCCGACCGACCTCGACGCCGCAGCCCAAGACTATGGATCGACAACTGCGCCAACACCCTTGCCCCGCTCAAGAAGCCCCTTACACCCACATCAGCAAGAGAGCCAGCTTGTGCACCAAAGACCTCCAGGCCTCCAAGCGAACCTGCCAAAAGCTAGGAAAAAAACTGGACCCGCGAAACAACACCGGACAGCTACACAGCGCACAGGAACGCTACTCGCCAACACCACCACCTCATTAGATCCGAAAAAAGAACCGCCTTCAAAGACCGCCTAGGCAACAACGCACACAACAGCAAAGAGCTCTTCAGCATCATGAAGGAACTCTCCAACCCCAGCTCCAACACTTCTTCAATCGCAACATCACAGACATCCACAACAGCTTCGACGTCGTCACAGCCCGGGCAACCGCCAACAGCCCCGCTCCCATGACCACCACATGCACCAACCGCCTGCTCGCCTGGACCAACATCAAGAACGGCAACACCATCAAGATCATGAACACCGTCCACTCCGGATCCCGGAAGACCCCTGCATACACCACATCTTCAACAAAGCAATGCAGCACCATCGCACCCACCTCTGGAAAATCATCAACATCTCCTTCGAGACAGCAACCTTACCGGAGAGCTGGAAGCACGCAGATCTCAACACCTTACTCAAGAAACCCAAGGCAGACCCCAAGGACCTCAAGAAATTCCGATCCATCTCCTTGCTCCTGTTCCCGGCAAAGGTCATCAAAAAGGCCGTCAACAAACAACTGACCAGCTTCCTCAAAGAGAATAACATCTTGGATCCGTCCCAGTCCGGGTTACGCAGCAACCACAGCACAGAAACTGCCCTCATCGCCTCCACAGACGACATCAGGACCCTGCTCAACAACGGAGAAACCACGGCCCTCATCCTCCTGGACCTATCAGCGGCCTTCGACGCGGTTTGCCACCGCACACTAAAAGCATGCCTCCACGATGCACGAATCAAAGAAAAGGCACTGGGCTGGATCACCTCCTTCCTCTCTAGCAAAACTCAGAGCATTCGCCTCTCCTCCTTTCGGTCCGAAGCCACCAAAATCATCTACGGCGTACCCCAAGGCTCATCCCTCAGCCCCACATTGTTGAACGTTTACATGGCTCCGCTCACCCATGTCGACCGTCGGCACAAACTCAACATCATCTCCTATGCCAACGACACCCAGCTGATCCTCACCCACACCAACGACCCCCACACCGCCAAAACCAACCTCCACGAAGGAATGAAGGCCGCCGCCGACTGGATAAGAAACAGCCGACTGAAGCTGAACTCGGACAAGACGGAGGTCCTCATCCTCAGTCCCACCCCCTTGGCCTGGGATGACTCCTGGTGGCCGACTGCACTAGGAGCACCTCCTACACCCACCGACCATGCACGCAACCTAGGGGTCATATCGACTCTACCCTCTCATGACAAAACAGGTCAATGCCGTCTCCTCCTGCTTCAACACCCTCCGCATGCTTCGCAGGATCTTCAAGTGGATCCCCAACAAAACTGTTTCTGAGCCTTGGCCAGGCTCAGAAACAGGAGCCACAGCACCAAAGTGAGGAAAGGGAGAGGTTCCACTTTGCAGCAGTTAAAGTTGGGTGTATTCATTTTACTTGTATCCAGATGCAGAGCCCCATTTGAGGTCAGTGGCTTGAGCATGGGGCATTCTACAGAACTTAAAAGGGCAGGGTATTTCTGAGCTCAGAATTATCATATCAATAACCAGACAAATTCAATATGCACAGAGCAATCCCACAAGGTTCATATTTGTCTTCCTATGTGAACCTGCATCTCATCGCTGTTTATTGATCTCTGATGGCAATTAGAAAGGGGTTTTGGTGGGCGAACAGTCACTTCCACCTATGTTCATCAATCCTTTAGGAGTTAAAAAGTTTGCACAGAAGCTATTGTGTTTCGGTTTGGTAGCTAAATGTGGCCTGATAGGAATATGCGGCAAAACAGTTTAGCCAAGCTGTATAGCATCAAGCGATGCTATGTCGCATGGCTAAACTAAAAATCAAAAAAGCTTTTGATGTGGTCTATGTCATTTTATAGGCATGCACAACAAACATGTGCACGCCTATAAAATTACACAGGTGCTTTTTTAGCTTTGTTAGTAGTCCAAGTTGGATCAGTAATTAAAAAATAAAATGTGTAAAAGTGTTCTTTATTTTTAAAAATGGATGTTGGGAGGAGCAACACCTGGAGGGTATGAAGCAACACGTGGTGCTCCGGTGGGGCGGTAGAAACCAATCAATCAATCACTGCATTTGTAAAGCGTGCTACATACCCAAGAGAGTCTCAAGGCGCTGGGGAGGGCGGTACTGATCGAAGAGCCAGGTCTTGAGGAGTCTTCTGAAGGCCAGAAGGTCCTGGGTCTGTCGTAGGATGGTGGGGATACTGTTCCAGGTTTTGGCAGCGAGGTAGGAGAAGGATCTGCCGCCGGTGGTGGTTTTCTGGATGCGGGGGACTGTGGCGAGGGCGAGGTTGGCTGAGCGGAGGTTTCAGGTGGGGGTGTGGAAGCTGAGTCGGTTGTTGAGGTAGGTGGGTCCGGTGTTGTGTAGTGCTTTGTGTGCGTGGATGAGGAGTTTGAAGGTGATCCTTTTGTTGACGGGGAGCCAGTGAAGGCCTCTCAGGTGGGGTGTGATGTGGCTGCGGCGGGGGACGTCGAGGATGAGTCGGGCCGAGGCGTTCTGGATTCGTTGGAGTCATCTCAGGAGCTTGTTTGTTGTTCCTGAGTAGAGGGCGTTCCCGTAGTCGAGTCTGTTGGTGATGAGGGCCTGGGTGACGGTTTTTCCCATGTCGAGGGGGATCCATTTGAAGATCCTGTGGAGCATGCAGAGGGTGTTGAAGCAGGACACGGAGACGGCGTTGACTTGCCTGGTCATGGAGAGAGTGGAGTCGAGGATGACCCCCAGGTTGCGTGCGTGGTCCGTGGGTTCCGGGGCTGTGCCTTGCGATGTGGCCCACTAAGAGTCGTCCCAGGCTGATGGGGTGAGCCCGAGAATGAGGACTTCCCTCTTGTCTGAGTTCAGCTTCAGTCTGCCTTCCTTCATCCAGTCAGCTACGGCTTTCATTCCTCTCTGGAGGTTGGCTTTTGCGGTGTGGGGGTCTTCAGTGAGGGATATGATCAGCTGGGTGTCGTCAGCGTAGGAGATGATGTTGAGGTTGTGTTGTCGTGCGACGTGGGCGAGAGGTGCCATGTTGATATTGAACAGTGTTGGGCTGAGGGAGGATCCTTGTGGGACACCGCAGATGATCTTGGTGGTTTTGGAGCGGAAGGGTGGGAGGCGGTCGCTCTGGGTTCTGCCAGAGAGGAAGGATGTGGTCCAGGCCAGGGCCTTCTCTTGGATACCGGCGTGGTGGTGGCGTGCTGATAGGGTGCGGTGGCAGACCGTGTCGAAGGCTGCTGATAGGTCTAGGAAGATGAGGGCGGCTGTTTCTCCTTTGTCCATCAGGGTCCTGATGTCGTCAGTGGCGGCAATGAGGGCGGTCTCGGTGCTGTGGTTGCTGCGAAAACCGGATTGGGAAGGGTCCAGGATGTTGTTGTCTTCAAGGTAGCGGGTCAGCTGTTTGTTGACGATCTTCTCCGTCACTTTTGCCGGGAATGTGAGCAGGGATATGGGCCAGAAGTTCTTGAGGTCCTTGGGGTTTGCCTTGGGCTTTTTCAGAAGGGTGTTGATCTCGGCGTGCTTCCAGCTTTCTCGGAAGGTTGCTGTCTTGAAGGAGCAGTTGATTATTTTCCAGAGGTGGGGCGCGATTGTTGTGCTGGCTTTGTTGAAGACGTGGTGAGGGCAGGGGTCCGATGGGGATCCGGAGTGGATGGAGTTCATGGTTTTGATGGTGTCTTCGTTGCTGACGCTGGACCAGATGGTCAGGCGACTGGTGCGGGTGGTAGTCGCAGGGGTGGTGGACTCGGTGGTGGGTGCGGGGGGGTCAGAGTTGAAGCTGTTGTGGATGTCGGTGATCTTGCGGTGGAAGAAGGTGGCCAGGGAGTCGCACAGGTCTTGTGATGGCGGGATGTCGTTGGTGTTGGAGCTGGGGTTGGAGATTTCTTTCACAATGCTGAAGAGCTCTTTGGTGTTGTGTGCGTTGTTGTCTAGGCGGTCTTGAAGGTGGTCTTCTTGGCGGTCCTGATGAGTTGGTGTTGTCTGCAGGTGACACTCTTGAGGGCTGTGTGGTTGTCTGGTGTTTGGTCGTGGAGCCATTTCTTCTCCAACTTCCGACAGGTGTGCTTGGAGATCCAGAGGTCCTCGGTGAACTAGGCGGCTTTCTTGTTGGTGTGGTTGGTTGTGGGGGTCTTGAGAGGGGCGAGGGTGTTGGCGCAGTCGTTGATTCACTGTGTGAGGTTGGTCGTGGCGGTGTCTGGGTCGGTGGGGTCTGTGGGTGGTCTCAGGGCGAGGGCGGTGGTCAGTTGGTCCTCGGTGACCTTTCCCCAGCAGCGGCGTGGTAGCTGTTGGGTTCTGTGGTGAGTGGTGGGTTTCATGAAAGTGAAGTGGACGCATCTGTGGTCGGTCCAGTGGGGTTTGGTGGTGTGGTTGAAGGAGACGTGGGGGCTTGCGGAGAAGATGGGGTCGAGCGTGTGTCCAGCGGCGTGAGTAGGTGTCATTACGAGCTGTTTGAGTCCGAGGTTGGCGATGTTGTCGATCAGGGCGGTGGTGTTGGCGTTGTTGTTGTTCTCGAGGTGGAAGTTCAGGTCCCCGAGGAGGATGTAGTCAGTGGAAGCGAGGGCGTGGCAGCTGATGAGGTCTGCGATGGTGTCGCTGCATTCGACACAGTCTGCCACAGCACCCTTTTACAACGCCTCAGAAACATCGGAATTCAAGGAAAGGCACTGGAATGGATCACCTCGTTCCTCACCGGAAGAACCCAGAGAGTCCGCCTCCCACCATTCAAGTCCGAGGCATCTGAAATCATCTGCGGCGTACCACAAGGATCCTCACTCAGTCCCACCCTCTTCAACGTATACATGAGCCCCCTCGCGGCCATAGCCCGCCAACACAACCTCAACATCATCTCTTACGCGGATGACACTCAACTGATCCTATCTCTCACCAAGGACCCCAGCACCGCCAAAACTAACCTACACGAAGGAATGAAAGAAGTCGCCGAATGGATGAAACAAAGCCGTCTGAAACTGAACTCAGACAAAACAGAAGTCCTCATCTTAGGTAAATCCCCCTCTGCATGGGACGACTCTTGGTGGCCGGAAGCCCTCGGAAAAGCACCCATCCCGACAGACCACGCACGGAACCTAGGCGTCATCCTGGATTCTTCACTCTCAATGAACAGACAAGTTAACGCCGTATCCTCTTCCTGCTTCAACATTCTTCGCATGCTCAGAAAAACATTTCGCTGGATCCCCTCCGAAACAAGGAAAACAGTCACCCACGCTCTAGTCACGAGCCGACTGGACTACGGTAACACCCTCTACGCAGGTACCACCGCTAAACTCCAGAAAAAACTACAACGAATCCAAAACGCCTCAGCCAGGCTCATATTAGACATCCCACGCAACGAACACATCTCCGGTCACCTTAAAGACCTCCATTGGCTACCCGTCAATAAGAGGATTACTTTCCGACTGCTTACCCACGCACACAAATCACTCTACGACATCGGACCAGACTGCCTCAACTCTCGACTGTCCTTCTACACCCCCTCCCGCCAACTTCGCTCTTCCAGCCAAGCCTTCGCCACTGTACCTCGCATCAACAAGACCACCATGGGAGGCAGATCCTTCTCATACCTGGCTGCCAAAACATGGAACTCACTCCCCGCTTACCTTCGCCTCACCCAGAATCACCTAGCGTTCAGAAAGCAGCTTAAAACGTGGATATTTGACAAATAATCCTCCTCCCCTTCCTAAGCGCCTTGAAACCCTCTGGGTATGTAGTGCGCTATATAAATATTATGACTTGACTTGACTTGACTTGGGCGTGGTCCGGGGGGTCTTTAGATGAGTGTTCCTCTGAGGGTGTTGTTGGGGTCGATGTGGATCTGGAAGTGCATGTGCTCGGCGGTGGTGAGGGTGTCGTCTGTGTTTGTTGAGATTTTGATGGAGTCTTTGTGGATGATGGCGATTCCTCCTCCCACTCTGTTGGTGTGGTCTCTGCAGGAGATCTTGTAGCCCGGTGGGATGGCTATCGCGATGTCTGGTGCTGAGGTGGCGTTCAGCCAGGTCTCTGTCAGGAAGGCGACGTCGGGGGCGGTGGAGTTTAGGAGGTCCCAGAGTTCGATGGCGTGCTTGCGAGCGGAGCGGGTGTTGAGGAGGATGCCGCGGAGGTGGTTGGGTTCTCTGGCTGTAGGTTTGGAGGGTTGGATGCTGGTGAATCTGCAGTTCCGTGGTGGAGGGCGATACCTTAGGAGCACCTATTTAAACTTGAATAACGTTTCATTGAACTCAATTCAAACACAGTCTGTGCACGGGCCAATCAAATTCTATAGTGAATCTGCAGTTCCGGGAGGTGAAGGGCCCTTGGGTGCGCTTCGGGGTGGCCCGGTAGCAGGGGTGGTCTCGTTCGGTATTGAGTGCGTGGAGGGTGCTTGCATCGTAGTGCAGTCTGGCGTTGCGGGGGATGCAGGGGGTGCGGGGTCCAGGTTTCTGGCGCTGGGCGCGGTCCAGGCAGGACGGGTGCAGACAGGGAATGGGAGGCATGCGCAATACTGAGAACTGGCGGGGCTAGGTAGTCATGTTTGCACCACGCAATGCTGTGCATTGTAGTGCAAGAGGCACTCTTATGTTCTGACAACACGTGATGACCTTTGACTACCATTATTTTAATTGACTTTGATGTTTCATTTTATTCTAGCCTGAATGTATGTCCTGCATATGCCTTGTTTCTCTTGAATATTTCTTCTCGTAGTTTGGAAGTGGGAGCTGTCACAGTAGAACAACCTCACCAAGAATAGAACTTGTGGGATGTGCATTTGAAAGCAAGAGAGAGAGAGGTGTGGAATGTACGTTTTGGTCTCAAAATGCAGTGTTATGAGCAGTGGTGCACACATGTGCATTGTGTTGAACATTGAGAGATGAAGTATGTGATGCTATAAGCAGTGGTGCACAAATGTACATTGTTTTCTACATTGAGAGATGAAGCATGTGATGGTTTAGGCAGTGGTGCACAAATGTGCATTGTGTTGTACATTGCCAAGTATTATGAAGTTCTTACTATTGGCTTTGACATGGCCTCATGTCATTGTGAAATCTGACTCTGCCTTGATTGAGCTTTTCTGCCTGCACAGACAGACTTGCAAGTTGTTTGGGTTAATCATGATCAAGGTTTGTTTTGTGAGAGATTGTTTAATGTACCCTGGAAGGCTTTCTTAAGCTTCGTTAAGATAACGGCTGGAACATGTGAATATGTAGAGGGAACATGGGAACTCCTTCTTGCTGTGGAATGCTTGCCTGGAAACTGGCCAGTTCCAGTAATTTTCCTTGGCGCAGAGGGGAAGACTCTCGAACCTTCTAGTGTGATTTGAGATCATAAAGCTGAGGGTTGTTGACTGAGTAACCGGGATTTTGGAATCCGAAAGGGGAGGGACGCGTCTACTTTGGTGCAGCGGAACCCTGGTTGCTGAGGCTCCTATCCCCGGCTGTTAAATTCCCCAGTCTGGAGTGGGCCAAGATGCAGTGTTTGCACCAGGTGAAGTGTTGAGTTTTGATTATTGCCATTGTGATGTGTGGCCAGTGGCTTTGATCATTTGAGGTGTTTTCTTTGTGATGTCTGAGTGAATCAAGATGCACATCCAAACTAATCATTTCAGCTATTTAGTGTGCATATATCTTTCTGATCTCTTGCTGGACACCCAGTATTATTTTCTTGAGTTTTACCTCATTATTTTCTACTTGTATTTCATATTACTATTAGCCATGCATGTAACTGTTGCAGTTATCAAGTGTGTTATTATTGCTTGCATATAAATATATATTTCTCTATATACATTTAAATGTTATTCATTTGGCATCTGGGAAAGCCCTTCTGTTAGGCTGCATTAGATAAATAAGATACTAAGCCTTATTCTGAAAAGAGAGTATTTGCATTTTGTAAAGTGAAACCCCTTTCTAGGTGTTGTTGTGTTTTATGTCTCCTGCTTCGCCGTGTTTGAGCCACTTTGTGGTAGTGGTCTGTATCATCTGAAAGGCGAAGCAAGACATGCATGCACAACACAACCTCTTATTCATATTTATGAAGTCATGCAAAGACACTTTGCATGGCTTTGAATATCTTCAAAAATATGGAGTACTGCAACACTGCACAAATTGTTGTGTTACGTTACTCTGCACAAGAGAGGCATTCCATGGGGGTTGCAGTGGGTTTTCCCATGCAAATCCGATGGTTTTTGACTCATTCAGATATTTACCAAACCTGGTAAACCTGGGAGTGTGCCAAATAGATACTCCTCTCAGTTGAGGAGTAACAAGGAGAAATATCTTTATTTCTCTGTTTTTTCCTCTTTCCATGTGAGCTGTGTTCTGTAGCACACATAGAAAGAGGAAAACGCTTCTATGGATTGGTTTTGTGCATGAATGTGCTCCTTCCTGCACAAAAGCAATCCCGTCTACAACACAGGCACCCTTGCATCATGGCGAAAGGGTGCCTGCGTTGACTCTGGGATGCTGAAACAATGCCAACACAGGGGGAAAGGAGAGGAATTCGTTGTATTGGAGAAATATGGCACATTCCTGCCCTTTACCTGTGACACAGAGCAGCACAGAAAGGTAACTTGCTGTGCTGCCCTGTGCCACTATTCCCATAAATATGCCCCTAAACTCCTCCATCCACGTTGCCAAAGTCCCGCACAATCTGTGTCTGCACCAAGTTTTTGATTGGATGGAAAAGAATCATTTCACCACCCCACGATTTTACTCACTACCATTTCTCCAGGAATTTTTGTAATGTATTTCCTCCTCTTTTATATGTCAACAGTGTAGAAAACATGCAAAGGAAGCATGTGGTGGAACTAGATCTGCAGATTGTTCTTCATTCTTATATGCTAAACTGAGATGTAAAATGCTGTAATATTTTTTCCTGTGCAATATAACAGGGTAACTATCAGAACAGCGAGGGCTCAGCCATGCGCGTCCCAACATCTCAAGCGCAACCATGCTTGCCTTAACCACGCTTGCCTTAACCACGCATATGCCTTAACCACACATATGCGTGGTTAAGGCAGAGAGTGGTCTAGCTGCTGGAATGAGCAGGCTGAAGAAGAAGAAGGAAGACCAAAGATAGGGAAGAACGTGATGAGGTAAAAGGGGCTGGGTTTTTAAGGGGTGGGATAGTTTCAGGGCTGGGGTTTGAGGTTGTTTTCGGGGCTGGGGAGGAGGAGTCTGGGAAGATATTTGGGCTCAGGGGGGCTTGGGGTAGTTTTTAGGGCTCGGGCGTCAGGGTAGTTTTTAAGACTCTTTGGAGGTCAGGGCAGTTTTTAGGGCTTATGGTCCTAGTTTATAGGGCTCGGGGGAGGGAGTTGGTTTTCAGGAGGGAGGGGGCTAGTTTTAGATCTCATGGCTTTGGGCCGTTTCATGGCTCAGGGCGGGGGCTGAGATCTGAGTACTGTTTATGAAAGGGGCAGATACGTTTTTAGATCCACGGGGAAAAGGTTTGGCTTGCAGGAGGGGAGGAGAAAGGGTTATTACACATACCTAATAAGTCTTAACCACACATATGTCTTATCTGTACATGCCTTAACAATGCTTTTTTTCATTGCAAAGGCATGCTTGGTAAAGGCATTCGCCCCACCACTGTTACCTGCATGGACCGCAGCTGCCGCAGAACCCTTTCATATAAAATAATAGAGGTATGGACTTATAAAATATATAAAGCTGATTTATTGTTAATAAAGTTATATGTAAATAATAAATAATATTTTGTTTTAAAATAGTGTAATAAACTTTTGTAAAAAGATTTGTTTTTAATAATTACATTAATTTAAATTGGTTCTAACTTTTGGTAACTTTTAATATCTATAAATAAATATAAATATTTTAATTTTGGTGGGTATATTTGATTTAATGTACTTAAATCAATCACAAACTTAATTCAAAATGTAATCAATATTTCTATAGTTTAATTTGCTTTTTACAATTTCCCTACATCTTACCATAGGGAGACATTAGCTCTAAGGCAGCGACCTCTGTCAACCTTCGCTTACATGTGAAAGGTTAATGGTAGTGAAGTGGTAGGGTAGTGGCAGTAGAGATGTAACTCTCCACATTTGTGATAACTTTATATTCGGAAATGATGACCAGTAAAAAAGGAGTAAAGGTGCTAAAAAGTGTAAGGTTAAATTGACATATGTAGATTTACGCACATTTAAATTTACCTTTGTGAGTTGGCCTCTATATATTTAATCACTTTATACACATGGCAAAAGACCCAGTGGGCTAGAGAATAGCTTTATGTAACCAGTCAAATTTCTTCCTAAACTTAAGCCCGGTATCCCTGAAACATGGATGCTGAGATAGCAGAGGCACGCTCTAGGTATTAATCCACACCATAGTGAAATAAATGATTAGATCAAAGGAAAGCCTTGAGTCTAGTGTTTGGGACTGGGATTGAGTACACAAGCAAGTAGTTATAAGGAATACAGGGGCATATTACCAAGCAATAGCGATAATTATCGCTATTGCTTGGTTAGAGACAAAAATTTACAGCTGAGCTACGTCGATTTTTATCGCAAATAAACCTTGGTATTACCAAGGTTTATCGCAAATGCGATAAAAATCACTGCAATGCATGAATATCGCTGAAAAGTCAGAGATATTCATGCATTACCGAGCTAATGCTCTTAGCCATGTTATCCACCTCCCATTGGATAACATGGCTAACAAGCACTGGCGTTGCCAATAGGTCTCGCAGTAGGAAAGTTGGAGCTATTACAATTGCACATAACAATGCCTTTTATTTTTATTTTGCATGTTAAAAACATAAAGGGCTTTGTCATTTACAAAACCAATATCTCCAACTTTCCTACTGCGAGACCTATTGTGCACTGCACAGTGTGTGTGAAAGTGGCACTGCGTGGGTGTGAGTGGCTTTGAGTGAGTGTTGTTGCGTGGGTGAGTGGCGTTGCATGTGTGAGTGGCGTTGCATGTGTGAGTGGCGTTGCATGTGTGAGTGGCGTTGCGTGTGTGATTTGCGTTGCGTGTGTGATTGGCATTGCGTGTGTGAGAGTGGGCTTGCGTGGGTGTGAGTGGCGTTGTGTGTCTGAAAGTGGCGCTGCGTGGGTAAAAGTGGCGCTGCGTGGGTGTGAGTGGCGTTGCGTGGGTGTGAGTGGCGTTGCGTGGGTGTGAGTGGCGTTGCGTGGGTGTGAGTGGCTTTGCGTGGGTGTGAGTGGCGTTGCGTGGGTGTGAGTGGCGTTGCGTGTGTGAGTGGCGTTGCGTGTGTGAGTGGCGTTGCGTGTGTGAGTGGCGTTGCGTGTGTGAGTGGCGCGTTGCGTGTGTGAGTGGCGCGTTGCGTGTGTGAGTGGCGCGTTGCGTGTGTGAGTGGCGCGTTGCGTGGTTGAGTGGCGCGTTGCGTGGTTGAGTGGCGTGTTGCGTGGTTGAGTGGCGTTGCGTGGTTGAGTGGCGTTGCGTGGTTGAGTGGCGTTGCGTGGTTGAGTGGCGTTGCGTGGTTGAGTGGCGTTGCGTGGTTGAGTGGCGTTGCGTGGTTGAGTGGCGTTGCGTGGTTGAGTGGCGTTGCGGCGTTGCATGGTTGAGTGGCGTTGCGGCGTTGCGTGGTTGAGTGGCGTTGCGGCGTTGCGTGGTTGAGTGGCGTTGCGTGGTTGAGTGGCGTTGCGTGGTTGAGTGGCGTTGCGTGGTTGAGTGGCGTTGCGGCGTTGCGTGGTTGAGTGGCGTTGCGGCGTTGCGTGGTTGAGTGGCGTTGCGGCGTTGCGTGGTTGAGTGGCGTTGCGTGGTTGAGTGGCGTTGCGTGGGTGTGAGTGGCGTTGCGTGTGTGAGTGGCGTTGCGTGTGTGAGTGGCGTTGCGTGTGTGAGTGGCGTTGCGTGTGTGAGTGGCGTTGCGTGTGTTGAGTGGCGTTGCGGCATTGCGTGGTTGAGTGGCGTTGCGTGGTTGAGTGGCGTTGCGTGGGTGTGAGTGGCGTTGCGTGGGTGTGAGTGGCGTTGCGTGTGTGAGTGGCGTTGCGTGTGTGAGTGGCGTTGCGTGTGTGAGTGGCGTTGCGTGTGTGAGTGGCGCGTTGCGTGTGTGAGTGGCGCGTTGCGTGTGTGAGTGGCGCGTTGCGTGTGTGAGCAGCGGGACAGCATGCCAGGTCATTTGGGGGAAGTGCGCAGAGCGGCACACTGGTGAGAGCCATAAAAGCACAGATGCAGGGGGGAAGAGCAACAGCAGGGAGACAGCTGAAGCAGCCCTGCCGCTGCGCCTTGGGGTTAAACTAACGCCAATTAAGTCATTTTCGCTGCATTCCAACACAAAAACAAGACTAAAGCGTGTGAAATGTAAGCAGAAACCGCAAGCTCTTTTTCATGGAACCAATTTAGCTCATTGGATAGTGTGTAGAGCATAAAAAGATCACAAGTAAAGCTATCAGGCTACTGTGTGTTCACCGCTAACCAAAACACTGGAGTAGATTTAAAGGAAATAAAAAGTTTTCCTAACAGTCCAGTAACTCTGAAAGGTTTAAAAACAAAAGCAAGAGTCCGTGAAAAGAAAATTCGTGAGCGCAGGGGTGGAAGACCAAATACTGTGGTAGGCGATTAGCAGTGTTGTATTGACCTCATGTCCAGCCAATGACCTCTTGGGTAACTTCGCTTCCTTAAGCAGACTAGCCCTGAAATGGCAGTACTCCTTGCAGGCAAGGATGGCAAGTCTATTTGTCTGCTCGCCGTTTGTTTGCACGCTACCCCATGAGTTAAATAGCACTTATCTAAAAGGACAGCTTTGCTCAAGTCTCTCGTTCTCTTTTCACCATGTCACGAGGCCGACACTGAGTGCCAGTTCTGGGGACACCCACAAGTTGATTCAGGAAGAATGTGAAAGTATTTCTTCGCGGCTCTGGCAGTTCACATGCTAAAGTTCACGCACTACAATATTTATTTACCATTAGTGACCGAGCATTTACAAACTGCAATGTGTACACACACTACTCTTTTGAAAATAGAAATGCTACAGCTGCGAAGCCCGAATGGAAATGTTACACACTCTGCTTTTAAAAAATATAAATGCCGCTGCGAAGCTCGTACTTTGTAGGTGCCCGCTGGATCTGTGTAGGGAGTCAGGGAGGGTTGGGCAGACCAGGGAATGGAGGACGAATAAGGAAGCATTAACACTTGCTTAAGAAAGGCTCCGTTTGTGCTCAGAGTGTGGGGACGGCTGCTAATGCGAAGCAGGAGGGGGGAAGCAATATTATAATGCCGAAGCGGAGGTCAGCACTCACAGACATTATCTTCGGTCCGTACCGTATTGATGCGGACTACGGACCCGTTTGAGTCTCCCTTTCTCCCAATGTCTATAAAAAATATAACAATCCTTGGCCACTTAAAATAAAACAAGACGGCGAGCTGGCAGCGAAGGAATAAACACAACGACGCGATGCTTCCGAGAAATGCAAGGCAGAAGCCGTCTGGCCTGCCGTGACGTTCAATAGACTGTCTGGGGAATGCGGCAGGCTGCAGCAGTCCTGTCGATACTGCGAACGCTTCCGACCAACCACCCCTCCTGCCCCCACCCAGCGTACAGACTGGTTACTGTGTAGAACCTGAAGCATGTCAGCCAGGGTCTCACATGCAAGCAGTCCTCGTTCCTCGGAATTCGAAGTGAGGGGCGGAATGAATGTAGATCACACAACGGCTTTGGGAGCGGTGTTTGGTGCGAGTTGAGTTTAGTGCCAGGAGTCCTTTCCCTACAGAGAGCGCAAGACCTAAAGAGAAATCAACTTATAAAATGGAAAGGAGTAAAGCAAACACCCTAACCCTGGAACCAGGGCAGAGATTCCAAAAGACAGCATGGCAGGGTAAAACAACAAGAAAATACGAAAAGGGAGGGGGGAGGAGAGAGTGCGATGCGAGAAGCCGGATGGGGGCGGGAGAGCCTGGAGGGGGAGCGTGAATGCGCGGATTGGGAGGGAAGCCTGATGGGGGCGGGAGAGCCTGGTGGGTGGGCGTGAATGCGAGAGAGGGGAGGTGCTGGTGTGGGAGGGGGGAGATGCTGGTGTGGGAGGAGTGCTGCTAGGGGAGGAGAAGCCGGATGGCGCGAATGCGAGAGAGGGGAGGTGCTGGTGTGGGAGGGGGGAGTTGCTGGCGTGGGAGGAGTGCTGCTAGGGGAGGACTGGGCTGGGCTTGGATGCGATGCGCGTGCATGTACACGGGCACTGCATGAAAACCGCGGGGCTGAAAGCCCTTTGGTTTGAAGATGTTTTCGCCGACATGAATTCTCGCTACGCTCGATGCGCTTGCGCGCATCGATAGGTCGCGAGACCTAAAAACTGCTCAGGCAGGTGTTAGCTTTTGGAGATATTCGCGCTTAGCGCGAATATCTCCAAGAGTTGGTAAAAGGAGATAGCGATGTTAGCGACTGTTTTCAGTCGCTAACATCTTGGCACGCCCACTTTGCATGTCATTAGTGATAAATATCACTGACATGCAAAGTGGGGCCCAAGATGATCCCTATCTCCTACTAGCTGTCGCTAACTGGTGTTAGCGACAGCTAGGTAATAGGGAGATAATTTTATCTTCGCTTTCTTGGCTTTTAAAGCCAAAAAAGCGGAGATAAACCCCCTTGATAATATGCCCCACAATTCCAATGACCTGTATGTATAAGAATGTGGTTGCAGTCTCCCAGTTTGCCAAGACTAACTCTGTTAATTCTTAACCATGGTGGTCAGTGGCGGAAAATGATGTCCCTCCTCCGCCTCCTGCAGAATGTGAAGAGGGGACCCTGAGTCTCCCATATCATACAGATATTGCTCTGCTTTTGTCTGAATGGGGGGGGGGGGGTAAAAAGGTTATAGGAGCCCCAGAATGGTTAGGGGCTATCATGCATTGCATTACGCCCCTGCTGGTAGTCGTGGGCTACTTCTAACTTTTTCGAATGTGAGCAGAACATTTTAAAGTGAGTGCCTTTCACTTATCACGGATATCAGCATATTATTGAGGGTGGAAAAATATATTTCCATAATAGCAAATAGAACTCAAATTTGTGCTGAGCTTTCAATGGAGGGTGAGAAGACACTTTATGGGACAACATGTCTCATGAGGTCTAATCCCCAATATGTAAAGTAGATGATTTTAAAGCAATGTGTGGCTATGCAGTTCAAATAACATTGATGAGGAACACCGTCGGTTTCAATTCAGAGAAAGCAAGAATCCAAAGTAAAGGAACATGATTTGGTATAAAAGGAAACCTCCTTAGTTATGTTAGAAAAAAATATATCAGAAGTAGCCATGACTGCCTGCACAGACTAGACAGAGGTATTAAATGTACACTTCCTTGCCCTTTGGCACTGGTGCTGAGAATTAACTTCAGGGTCATATTACTTCAGAACAAATCTTGGGAGAATCATTTTAGAATAAATGCAATTTCCATTGGCACCTGTAGATGGCGCTGTTGTGTTATCAAAGGGCATTACTTTTTAAATATATATTTAGAAAACAAATTAAAGCTCATTTTACTTTTTTTCTGTATGGGGGAGACCCCCACAGCCCCCATTTTAACCATTCCCTTCTCTCCTATTCTTTAGCTCTATTTATTTACTAAACCATTAACACAATTTATAGTGCAGCTATGTTATTTTCACTACCAATAATTTTATTATTTCAATGGTAATACTGCGAGATATAAATGTATTGAGCCAAAAAACAAGATCTCGCCTTTGGCACCATTGGCTCAGCACCTTCTACCCCCGGTCTCAGATGTCATGGAGGCAGTAACACGCACAAGAAGTAAACAGGGCTCAAAGTACCACGCCTGTTTACTTGATTACCATTCCTTTGCCTTCCCACAGACCCTCAGAAGAATAGAGGACGGTGTTGAGGGTCTACCGATACTAGAATGAGTCATCCCTCCTATTTCATCAAGATCAAACGTTTCAGGATGCCACCCACCCCCACTGTCATATCATGCTACCTAAGAGATAGGAAACATAAGCATCTTACAAATAAGAAACAACCTTTTACCTGTTAAAGTGGGAATGTTGGCTATTGAGGATATTCATAAAAAAGATGGTGGAGACTCCTGGAACGTGAATGTAAAGTTAATTCTGTTTGTCTTAGCCCCTTCGCTGCTAGGCCTTCCCCAATGTGCTAAGACTTTTTGTTTTTTTTGGGTACCTCACGCTTAGGCCCCTGTAACTTTTTGACCACAGAAGGTATCCACGCCACATTTGCGTCCTTTTCTACCAACGTCATGTGGATTATATAGGTACCCAGGGTTTGTGGATTTCCCTAGAGGGGACTCAGAAATTAGCCAAAATACAGCTAAATTCTGTATTTTGGGGGTAAAATGGGAAAAAAGTGCTGTAAATTAAAGCATCGAGGGGCATATTACCAACAACTAGCGATAATTATCGCTATGTTGGCTTAGCGGCAATATTTTTCTTGCCGAGCTGCGGCGATTTTTATCGCTTAGGAACCTTGCTATTATCAAGGTTTATCTCCTAAGCGATAAAAATCGGCCGAAATGCATGAATATCGCTGAAAAGTCAGCGATATTCATGCATTACCGAGCTAATGCTCTTAGCCATGTTATCCAGCTCCCATTGGATAACATGGCTAAGAACTGCTCAGGGGCAGGTGTTAGCTTTTGGAGATAATCGCGCTTAGCGCGAATATCTCCAAAAGTTGGTAATAGGATATAGCGATGTTAGCGACTGTTTCCAGTCGCTAACATCTTGGCACACCCACTGTGCATGTCATTAGTGATAAATTTCACTGACATGCAAAGCGGGGCCTAAGATGGTCACTATCTCCTACTAGCTGTCGCTAACTGGTGTTAGCGACAGCTAGGTAATAGGAAGATAATTTTATCTCCGCTTTCTTGGCTTTTAAAGCCAAAAAAGCGGAGATAAACTCCCTTGATAATATGCCCCCTTGTTTTTTACCTGCAAATGGTATCAATGAAGGTTTTGTGGGGCTGAAATCACCATTTTTCCAGGTTTTAGGGACTGACAGACTTTTGTCGGAAAACCAACATTTTTTACACAGTTTTTGCATTTTACTGGGAAATAGCATATTTTTGCTATTTTTTGTGCTTTCAACCTTCTTCCAGTTATGGTAGAAATGGGTATGAAAGCAACAATGGATCCTGGAAAACTATACATTATAGAAAATGAGAAACCATCCTGAATTCAGAAAGGGGTAATTTGTGTAGATCCTTTAAGGTTTCTTTATGGAAACTAACAGTTGAATATAGGAAAAATTGAAAATTAATTAAAAAAAACAGCCATTTGTGCAACGTTTTCGCCTGTAACTTCTTCTAATTATGACAACTAGTTGAAAGCAATATACCGTTACATCCACTGGACCTTTCTGGTTGTGGGGATATATAGGACTTGTAGGTTCACCAAGAACCCGACTAACCCACAGCCAATAACTTAGCAGCATCTTGCAATAATTTGTATTATGTACCGGGTATATAGCAATTTATTTGGGAAATATATACATGGAAAAATCGGTATGAAAGACACCTATGTATTTTTGAAATTTGAACAAAATATAAAGTTTAGAAACAGTAGATATTTGCACATTTCCAAAATTGTGAGTACCCACACTAGAATAGAATTATAGGACATTTTTCAAAGTGACTTCTTTTTTACACATTATCTTTCATTTGGAAGGCAGAAATGCATGGAAAGTCAATAGGTAATAACAGTTGCTCTACAATTCTGTAAAAATGGCACCTCACCTGTGTGGGTAGGCCTAGTGCCCGTGACAGGAAACGGCTCAAAATGCAACTGGACACACTTTATTTTTACAGTGAAATTGTAGAGTGCCTAGCCGTAGATTTTGAACCCTAGCTCTGCAGGCACCTAGGGAAATCTAGTAAACCTATATATTTTTAAAATCTAGACACTCAGGGAAATCCAGGATGGGGTGACTTGACTGGCTCTCTCCTGGCTCTCTTCTGGTTCTATTACCCAGAATCCCTTGCAAACCTCATAATCTGTCCAAAAAAACAAATTCTCCTCACATTTCTGTGGTGGAAACCTCTGGAATCTGCGTGGATCCACAAAATTGAACCCACCCTGCATACCCCAAAGTCTTCAGAGAAAAAAGGTACCTCCCTTGTTTGGTTAGGCCTAGAGCCCGGACGGACAATGGCCCAAAACGTAACGTGGACACACCACATTTTCATAGTGAAAACTGACCCTTTTTTTGCAAAGTGCCTAGCTGTAGATTTTGAACCCTAGCTCTGACACACCCCGATTGGGCTACGGTATAGGCAGATACATAATACGGTACAACAGGAATAGTATTGATACATGAGCTTAGGCAACATAGACACAGGACTACTTGTCATTAGTCTGGCCTCTGCCCAGTTTAAAGCGACCCCAGAATTACCACCATTGAAGCCCTTGTTATAAAGTTTGTAACCTCTTAATAGAATGTAATGGTATTTAGTAATATTGACACGTTCCGTTGTGACACGTAAAAAAAGTCATGCGGTACACTGGGAACCAAACTTCCCAGCATACCCAGTGGCCTCGTCACACAGCCAGTACGTGGCCCGTACAATGAGCATATCTAGCCCTGTCTCTCTTAACGTAGACTGGGGCCAGTTTTTTTTAATATGTTAGCACCTGAGTACAACAGCCAGTGTATTAAAACCCTGGATCTTATACTTGTAACCACGGATCGGTTTATGACATTACTGCTTTCCGATTCTAGTACCGAACATACACATGCATGATATAGAATACAGGGGACTACACTTCCCTGTGACGCAGTCAGTACGCGACCCCGGAAGTAGGCTTATCCATCCCAGCCTCTTCCGCGCTTGTGTGATTCGTCTTAATCATCTCGCTCCGGTCACTTATAGCGAAGAGCCGGTCGGACCCACACCAAATAGGATACACTATGGGGCAGGACCCTTGGAGGCGTAACTATGAGCATGGTTGCAGAATGCAGGTACGAGTGTAATTCTCTCCTGAACGGAGGACATATACTACTAATATTAACCTGATGCTTTGTTTTGTTTTGTTTCTCACCTTTATTTTTGTTTCATGCACAAATATGACTATATGGTGGCCTTTTTACAACTATTATGCAATAGGGTGTGACTACAGGGCTACCCCAGCATATTGTGAGGTCCCACGTGAAGTACAACCTCTCCCACAATGGAGTAAGGTTTGAAAGTTGATTGTTCTGGGTGTATGAGTTTCACGGCGAATGATAGCAGTGGTTGCCGCTTTGAGTGGATGACACGATGTCTCACAGTGATTTACACGCACTAGTATGCAGTTACTGGCAGGATGCGACAAATTGTCGCCACTACACATTTTTAACCACATAGTGGAGTGTGGTAAAGTTGAACATATTTGTTTTACAGACACCGAATAAGTGTGTTGGATGTTGTGTTCGTGGCAGCGGCACAACTCACAGCGTGAAATAACAATTGGTAAAAGAACGCTACCCTAGGTCTGGTTTTGTTCTTTTCTATCTTTCCACAGATGGAGTGATCAAAAATAAATAATAGGAAAAGGGGCAACTATTTGCCCTTATTATAAATAGTATAGGGAAATTCCCTCACTATTGTTAATTCCAGGGGGTACTACGTCATCGCCCTGAAGAAAGTCCAGCACCCTCTAGGGGCTCAAGCAGACTGAAAGATGTTGGCCCTAGGGTCCTAGGACCATAATATACCAAAGGAAAACTGGGATCTGCCTATGGATTTTTTATCTTTATTCTCCCTGGCCAAAGACTTCTCCAAGAGCTCCCTGAAATATGCTTGAGCCCACCCTGACTTTTAGGCGTCAGGGTGACCCAAAGATGAAGCATGACACCACTAAGGTGTGTGAGGGTATAATTAGCAAAAGGACTTGCTTCCTTTCCCACTTCCTAGAGGCATACTATTCGTAGCTTCACATAGGGATTTCCCATCACTGTTTGATCAGGATTCATCCAAAACAATAATTGTGGAATACGATTAAGGTATATGGGGAGTACTTTTTGTGATTAAGTCTCCTTTAATTTAACCAGTACGAAAAGGTTGCATTCTGATAAAACAAGCTGCTTAACATTCCTTCAAGACTAAGCCTGAAGGCTGCTCTCCACAGCTACCACTAGGATAGTGTTCTAATGTTGTCTCTGACCTCTTAAATCACCATAATGGTAGTTTGGACTGGTACAGGGTGCCCACTTTAATTAGTGGATAGCTTATACCATGCCAACTTCTCACACTGTACTTATCAACATCTGTTTTAAAGAGCGATAATGCTTGCCCATTAATACTCATATGTGAGAGCCCACCTGCACTTTAGAGGCAATCTCTGCCATCTTCCTGTGCTTCCAATCACACAAGGCAAACATCCCAAATTTTGATTGCATTTATATAGTGCTTACTACTCATGTCAGGGGTAATAAGAGCTAAATAAATGTTAAAAAGGGAAGAAAGAGCTTTTTTGTTTTTTAAATGCAATGACCATCCAGCGATCAAGACTTTTCTGTCAACAGCAAGGGGGAGGGGTGGAATTTGTGGTCTTGGTTCAAAAAGTGGCAGGTACTGATGAAAAACAGAAGAACATGCAACATTATATTGGCAAAATAGGGGTGGGGTGGATGGATAGCAAAGAGGGTAGCAGTCCCTGTTCCTGGCGCCCTGTCGTTTTTTATTTGTGCAGTTTTATATCAGGCAAACATGAACCAAATGCATCAGAGTGCTTTACATGAGTACCAGATCATATTACACAAAATATTGCTTTTTTAGACACAGAGAGATTAAGTGATTTGTCTAAGATCACAAGATGTTGAGCTGACGCTGGGATTTAGATCCAAAGTTGGCAGCTCAGGACATTAGGCTGCATCTCTTGACTTAGTATTGGCTGCTGTACCCACATATGTGGGCAAAATTCCCAATGTTCCCGTAATCTGAAATAGAACTAGAGTTGTGGGATTTTCTCTGATTCCTAGTCTTTAGCTTTACACTATTGTTAAAGGATTTAACAACACAGACAGATTCATGAGATTATGTGTAAGCTGTTCCATGAAGGTCTCAAGTTTGCATGGGGGGCCATAATTCTCAATGTCGCACCATGCAGGTCAGCAGTCTGCCCACACGTCGCCCTTATCAAAAACGTGGATATTGAAAATATTTTCCTATCTAATTACCATCTCCTGCTACTCATCATATTATGCCTCTGCTGGAGGACTACAGATGATGCTTCAAAAACGCCCCACTGGCTCAGAGCCAGCAGGTGAAAAATAAAACGATATACTATCATCGTTTTATTTTTTGTTTCCCGTGTCTGAGCCAGCGTGTGCAGGGAGGAGTGGTGCCGGGCCATGGGAGGGGGAGAAGGACTGGTTTGTGCACTAAAAAGTGTGCAGGTGTGCTTGGCCTGCACCTCCGGCTGACCAAACACACATGCTCACTTAGGTTTCTCCTACTGAGCTGTATTGAACATCCGGGTTGGAGATACAGCACAGACTCCCTGTCCCGAGCAGAGCGTCAAACCAGCCCACTCAGGCCAATCCCACACTGCTCTCAGAACATGAGAGCAGTGCAGGGATTGCACAGATAGTCTCTGCTGCTCTCCCAGTGTCTGCTGGGACCCAGAAGCAGCAGAACACCAAGGCGTGAGGAGCGATGCTGCCGGCAGCTTCAAGTAAGTGGTTTTTTCATTTATCAACCTCCCCCCACCTCCTCCACCCGCCCCACCACTCCTTCATTGTGTCGGCCGCCACTGCAGAGATGCCCTAAAAATTGGTCAAGTCCTTGAAAGTAATGTACATGGATTGTAACAGTGTTGAAATTGATACCTAAAACCGCTGGGATTAAGGACAAGGTGATGTCTAACAGAGTAATGGTCCTCGTGTTTTTTACTCATAAACAATTCAGTACTCTTTGCAACCCTACAGGGTGCTCTCATCTTGCACGCATTGCACCAGCACATGGTGTAGACAGTACTAAGGATGCGTCTACTGCATAACATTCCCAAACGAAGATGACACTGTAGTGTTGGATTCTTATCCATTGAGATGTGATGGCTGATCAGGCAACCAGAGGTAGCTGCATATTGACCTGCAGTGATTAACCAGCCTGTTGTGTTCTCGATTTTGGCAGTCTTTTAGAGTTTGTATAGATGGGGAAAGTTCTACTCTGCCACCTAAGTGGTGGTTTCTAGGATCATTTTGACGTTTGGTAACTACTGGTAGACCCCTGGTAGAGCCTATTTATTCACAGCAATCCTTCTGGTACATATCACCTCTGCGAGACCCATCGGGGCACACCTGGGCTTGTAGAACAAAAAGTCATGCCTCAGGCGGTTGTCTCTGAAAAATGAACGGTGAACGGGCAAAGAAAGACTTCACACTGGGCATTCATCTTGTCTGAAAGTGCACCCGCTGCACCGGAGGATTCCCTCTGGGGAATGAGATCTCAACAGGCAGGAAACTATCTCCCAATATGGAGGACAGCCCACTGTCGCGTGGTATACGATTTGCCATCTTGTTAGATCATATACCAATCAGATGTGTGTCTGTTTTGTCTACTAAAAGAGAACAGGCAGTCAGAATCCCTCGAGGTACTTGTGCTGCTGAAAATGTGTCTGGGAAAGATATGGCTTGGTAGTTCGGACTGGACAGGGTCAGAGTTGATTTGCATATAGCCAGTGTCTAACCCAGGGTGGTGCGGAGTGCAAAAAAACGATGGATTTAGGCCCAGATCCTTGTACTGGGGTGAATGTATGACATTGTTCTACATTCTGTCCATCAACTGTGTTTTTTGCAATTTTCAGCCGAGTGTGCTGGGTATACTCAGACGTGAGTCCCAGGCTCTCCACACCACTGGAGTCAAGCTATCCAGGCTGATGAAGGCTGATAGCCAGAAACCGGTCCTTGGATGCTTGATTCCGGTCTGGGAAAGACATGGCTTGGTAGTTCGGACTGGACTGTTCCCATGAGGCACAGGGTCAGAGCTGATTTGCATAGAGCCAGTGTCTAACCCAGGGTGGTGTGGAGTGCAAAAAAACGATGGATTTAGGCCCGGATCCTTGTACTGGGGTGAATGTATGACATTGTTCTACATTCTGTCCATCAACTGTTTTTTTTGCAACTTTCACCCCGAGTGTGCTGGGTATACTCAGACGTGAGTCCCAGGCTCTCCACACCACTGGAGTCAAGCTATCCAGGCTGATGAAGGCTGATAGCCAGAAACCGGTCCTTGGATGCTTGATTCCGGTCTGGGAAAGACATGGCTTGGTAGTTCGGACTGGACTGTTCCCATGAGGCACAGGGTCAGAGCTGATTTGCATATAGCCAGTGTCTAACCCAGGGTGGTGTGGAGTGCAAAAAAACGAATGATTTAGGCCCAGATCCTTGTATTGGGGTGAATGTATGACATTGTTCTACATTCTGTCCATCAACTGTGTTTTTTGCGAAAATGTGTCTGGCACGTGCCTTGTCTTGTCTATGTTATCATGCATAGGAAGTAATGGACTCTCCTCATTGATGGTGCATATTTACAAGCACCACTTAAAAGGCAGAAAACTGAGGCAACCAGAAAGAGAGAGTTTGACAACCCCATGGACTAACGAGTTAGAGGAAGTCATACTGTATAAGGGATTGAGCTAGAAGTAAAGTCAAACCATATCTGCCATCATGAAAACATCCCACAACAGAAACTACAGCGAGCAGCAGGTAGCATAGGCTTTGTGTGGTTTGCTTGTCAGCAATATTGATTGAGAAGAGATGGATGTGTTAATGAAGAAGCACTTTAATCTACCCATAAATGTGAGAAAGAATGTACATCTTCATGTCCCAAGTGGCCGATTCAACTGCCTTCCAGTAAGCTATGACTAAATATATTTCACATTCCTACAATAACAATTCTATCCAATACCACTAAATCAAGGAGATATTCCATTACTCAGCAGACATGGCAGACAGGCACAACAGAAAGAAAAAGCAACAAATCTGGGTAAAAGAGAAGTCGTTTAATCCGATGCACTTCAACATCAGGAACAGTGATTGACAATGGCACCAAATTTGAAGGATTCCCACATCAGGCAATATGCTTCAACAGCAGGAGGACAGTTCAGGTATCAACTTCAACACATAAACCATCAGAGATTTTGCGAAATGAAGGTCTAATTCATCGATGGCCAGTGAGGATATAAGGAGGAAGAGAGGAGAAGGTTTAAGGTGTAAATCCAGAATTGCATATGAAAATCAACAAAAAAGGCAACAGCATGCAAAAGAATAATAATTAAATGTCGATAAGCCAAGCAAATACCACTTGCCAAACCATTTTTCACCTTCTCTAGTCTCCTGTCTTAAGAAATGGGAAGTTACTATTTGTTGTGTACAGAGGGACAGCTGTGATGTAGTCAGAAAGAAAGCAATGGGTGGAAATTGTGGCTTGGAGTATTTGCCCCCTTCTATTTCATTTAATTTTGATTTTCTCTGCACGGCCTACAACAAATTCTTATGCACATTCAAAGTCTATCACGCACCAAGGCATCCTATTTGTTTAATGGGGTTGAAATAAGGCTTTGGAAGCCATTGTGCCACTGGCATAATTAGGGCCAAGCCTTGGTACATTGATTACTGCTTCACCCATGAAGCAGTGGATCCTTCATGCGATGGTAGGTGTCAGATGGCCTGTTGAGGCTTCCAATAAGACACTGGAACTATAGAGAATGATAAAGAGTGAGGACAGCCTTTCACATCTCCATCTCATACAATATATAATGTGAGGCAGTCTGGGAAGTAACAGCGGGAAACAGAACTGCACCAAGTTTTTGTATTCCTATAAATTACACCCTTCGAGATTCTTTTAATCAAACTCAAGCTCAACACCCTAGCCAGCCTGGCGAAGAGTTCTTTCAGAGTGAGGTTGGTACCGAAGGCCTGCAGGCCAGAACGAAGAGTCATATTGACACTGAAGGTTGAGAAATATCCTGGCACTAGAGGTAGGCTCCCTCCAAGAGTCTGCAGGTGAAGGAGTCCTACAGGCTCATGTCCAGAGATAGCTGAGAGGGAGACATTAATGGTAAGGTAGGGTATTCTCTTGTCATAAAGTGAAGCTAACCTGTGCCCAACTTGGAAGGAAAGGAGCCAAAGTGATGCAAACTCCATTCCAAGAACAAATTAAACATAACAAACGCGCTTCAGTGGTACGCCTTCCTCAGTGTAGGTGGCCGCCACGTTTTGCCTCATTAAATACATCGTCATAAACACCACGCAAGTACAGTGGGACACATAGTTTCCATGCCCAGCGAAGTTAGCAGAGGTATGTTCCTGGGGGAGGTGCTGCCTATACAGATGATGGGGGTGAATGTTTTGCCATTGTGCAACATTCCGTCCATCATCTTGTGTGTTTTGCCCATACAGGCATGCTTGCAGAATTCCGCTGCATCAACGAGGTGAGGTATTTAATGTTGTTCCGCCATTTAAACAGTCTGGGTATGCAGGCCTTGAATGAGAGGTGCTCACAGAGGGGGCTCACGTTCAATTTATGTAATGATGATGTAACACACCACTCAAGTAAGGAGGTTCATATAGTTTCTATGCCTGACCTTTGTTATGATGCTCTGCCTGACTTCCAATTACTGTGTATGACAATGTATCTAATGAGGCAAAAACGTGGCGGCCGCCAACACTGAGGAAGGCATACCACTGAAACTGGTTTGTTTTGTTATCTGTGCTAATAAATCTGAAGAAGGATTACCCCTGAGAGGGCCTGTGACTTATTTCTGGAGCGGGATATATATATATATATATATATATATTCACTGAAAAAACCATAGGTTATAGACCATATATAGTTAGGAATTCGCATTTACAAAACCTTATTTTACTCACACAAAACCATTGAAATTCCATATATAGTTAGTTGCACTAACTATATATCGCGCACCCGCAATCCACTGCTGATGATGTCACATATTACATCATTCATGACATGGTCAGTGACATCACTGATGACATCACTGATGACATCTCAAATGACATCACTGATGACATCTCAAATGACATCACTGATGACATCACTGATGACATCTCATTTGACATTACTGATCACATCACTGATGATATCATTCATGTGATAATACGATGAACCTCTTCAGACTCTAATATAACTTTAGATACAATCAGTGTAAACAGACACTCACAGACTGTCACTCATCCATGGAGTTACTCACACACCTAGTCAGTCATGCAAAGAATCAATCACACCTCCATTTCCTCAACTATACAGTTATACAAACTTTACTTATTCAAACATATACTAACACATATTTACTCTCTTATACAATCCCTGATACAAGTTCACAATGATCCATACAGCCACTCACACATTCACTGGCTCTTATGCACAGTTATTTATATATGTCAACTCTCACATGTAATGTGTTTTACATATGTACTTACTTTGACATGTAGCCCTGAGATATCCATTCACTCACCAATACACTCATGCACACAGTCAACCGCCCATACAGCTGTTTCCACATGCACTTTTGAAACCATACATCTAGTGTATCAACTGCTCACACATCTATGCACAGAGTCATACACCTCCCAGCCACCCACACACACACTCAGTCTCCCATACAAATACTTGGGCAACCAATCAATAACCCATATAGTTACTCATATAGCTACTTATCAACACATGCAACAGTTTACAGAACAACAGACATAATGATGCACAAATTAAGACAGTTTAGTCACTAACCCATGCACTCAGTGAGACACATTTAATCACTCACTCATACAGTCAGTCATGCACCTACTAAATCCTTCATCCAGACACTTATACATCCACTCATTCTTCAATATGTAAGACATATTTTAACTTTACAGAAACATACAGTCACTGGATGTTGTCATCAGTGATGTCATTTGAGATGTCATCAGTGATGTCATCAGTGATGTCACTGACCATGTCATGAATGATGTAATATGTGACATCATCAGCAGTGGATTGCGGGTGCGCGATATATAGTTAGTGCAACTAACTATATATGGAATTTCAATGGTTTTGTGTGAGTAAAATAAGGTTTTGTAAATGCGAATTCCTAACTATATATGGTCTATAACCTATGGTTTTTTCAGTGAATTTTCAAGGTTTTGTAAATGCTAATTCCTAACTATATATGGTCTATAACCTATGGTTTTTTCAGTGAATTTTCAAGGTTTTGTAAATGCTAATTCCTAACTATATATGGTCTATAGCCTATGGTTTTTTCAGTGAATATATATATATATACATACATATATAAACATATATCATCTGTATATCTATATAAATACACACATAAATGCATGCATACATATACTTATATGCATACAGATGCATGTTATTTACATGAAAGTTGAAAAAACACTAATAAAAGCAAAGCTAAAAAGCCACCTCATTACAAACAGAATGGCTTTAACTTAAATGAGGGCGAGATCTATTGCATTTTCAATGCTTGTTTACTTTGGTTCCATCAAGAAGGCATTCAGATGTGTCACACATTTGCCATAAATTCTGAATGTTAGCACTCTAGTTGCTCATTAGATCACTGTAGTAAAGCTACTGCTCACCAGGGACGTCTGCTGCTGGTATTCAAAGTGCATGTTTCAGTCTGCATGTCAGAATTTTTTTAATGAAATAGAAGAGGATTTGAGAAGTCACTCAAAATGACCCCTAATTTTTCTTTCTGAAGCACTAATCATACTTTCTATGGCAAAATTAACCCCCTCATGTTGTTCCTTTTTAAATTGAGTGTTTTCAGACTTACCACTTCATTCCAATCAAGATGGCTTCTGGTGTGCCATACTTTTGTCATAAGTAAGACTGTTAGCGCTCTAGTTGTTCTTTAGAACAGTCTGGGACATTCTGTCATTGGGCTATACTTGGGGTACATCTGGGTGATATTTGGGCTACATTTAGGCTCTTTTGTCTCTGGTGGCCATCTTGGAAGACTGTATGTCAGAATTTTTTAATGAAATTGAAGAGGGTTTGAGAAGTCACTCAAAATGTGCCCTAATTTTTCTTTCTGCAGCACTAATCATAATTCATATGGCAAAATACACCCCCTCATTTTGTTCCTTTTTAAATTAAATGTTTTAAGAGTTACCACTTTATTCCAATCAAGATGGCTTCAGGTGTGCCATACCTTTGTAATAAGTAGGACTGTTAGCGCTCTAGTTGTTCTTTAGAACACTCTGGGACATTCTGTCATTGGGCTATACTTGGGCTACATCTGGGTGATATTTGGGCTACATTTAGGCTCTTTTGTCTCTGGTGGCCATTTTGGGAGACTGCATGTCAGAATTTTTTAATGAAATAGAAGAGGATTTGAAAAGTCACTCAAAATGTGCCCTAATTTTTCTTTCTGCAGCACTAATAATACCTTCTATTGCATAATATACCCCCTCATTTTGTTCCTTTTTAAATTAAATGTTTTAAGAGTTACCACTTTATTCCCATCACGATGGCTCCAGGTGTGCTATACCTTTGTAATAAGTAGGACTGTTAGCGCTCTAGTTGTTCTTTAGAACACTCTGGGACATTCTGTCATTGGGCTATACTTGGGCTACATCTGGGTGATATTTGGGCTACATTTGGGCTCTTTTGTCTCTGGTGGCCATTTTGGGAGACTGCATGTCAGAATGTTTTAATGAAATAGAAAAGGATTTGAGAAGTCACTCAAAATGTGCCCTAATTTTTCATTCTGCAGCACTAATCATACTTTCTATGGCAAAATATACCCCCTCATGTTGTTTCTTTTTAAATTAAATGTTTTAAGAGTTACCACTTTATTCCAATCAAGATGGCTTCAGGTGTGCCATACCTTTGTAATAAGTAGGACTGTTAGCGCTCTAGTTGTTCTTTAGAACACTCTGGGACATTCTGTCATTGGGCTATACTTGGGCTTCATCTGGGTGATATTTGGGCTACATTTGGGCTCTTTTGTCTCTGGTGGCCATTTTGGGAGACTGCATGTCAGAATGTTTTAATGAAATAGAAAAGGATTTGAGAAGTCACTCAAAATGTGCCCTAATTTTTCATTCTGCAGCACTAATCATACTTTCTATGGCAAAATATACCCCCTCATGTTGTTTCTTTTTAAATTAAATGTTTTAAGAGTTACCACTTTATTCCAATCAAGATGGCTTCAGGTGTGCCATACCTTTGTAATAAGTAGGACTGTTAGCGCTCTAGTTGTTCTTTAGAACACTCTAGGAGGCTGCAGTAGAACTCAAAGGAATCAACTGACAGTCTCTGTCCTTGTTGGATGTACATGTTTTACTGAGAATGTCAGACTTAATTTTCACATGACTGAGAAAGATAATGTGAATTTTCCAGAAAATATGCTTTCAGTTTAGCTTATAGATCCCCTTCCAAACCACTGTGGGAAAATCATGAGATATTAGTTTTCTTTCAAACAATATTCATGATATCACAGCAGAAGGTTTTTTCACATGGTAAAATCACCTTAGAACCCACCACAATTCCTAAAACGAGTATGGTACCATCAACAAATGATTTATAATGTAACTAAAGTCCTAAAACCCTCTATTAACTACAATGCTTTTTAATGAGGTGCTATCATGTATATTGGTCCCAAGATAGCTGCCAACACTTCTTGGATGAAGTGCTGACAGCCAATCAGATCAGATGTGTGGTTAGGCTCCGCCCAGATATATATCTTTTTTGGAACCTAAATTACTAAAAATCCACTGGAGCACATATATTGAGACCTAGCAAAGGCACATCGGGCTAACAGTCCCTACAATTTTGCCAATTTTTGTGCAAATCCATTCAGCCGTTCGAGCTAAAAGTGAGGCCAACCGCCCTATGGAAATTAACATGGGAAAAACGCGTTTTGGGACCCCCTTTTTTCTCGGCCCCCCCTTGATGAAACCCCCCCAAATTGTCAGGGGCTGCTCAGAAACAAAATGTTCCATTTTCCTGAAAATTTCAGCCAATTCCGTCCACAAACACCAAAGTTATTAGACATAGAATTTTCAAAAATCCCATAGAGAAAAAATCCTAACTATATATACCTACTGGCGACCGCCAGCAGGTAATATATATATATATATATATATATATATATATATATATATATATATATATATATATATATATATATTCACTTAAAAAAACATAGGTTTCAGGCCTTGTATAGTTAGAAATTAGCATTTAAAAAGCCATTGAAATTGCTCCTATATAGTTAGTTGTACTAACTATATTTTGCGCGCCCGCAATCCACTGCTGATGATATCACATATTACATCATTCATGACATGGTCAGTGACATCACTGATGACATCTCAAATGACATCACTGATGACATCACTGATGACATCTCATTTGACATCACTGATGACATCACTGATGACATGATCCAGTGACTGCGTGTTTCTGTAAAGTTTAAATATGTTTTACATATTGAAGACTGAGTGGATGTATAAGTGTCTGGATGAAGAATTTAGTAGGTGCGTGACTGACTGTATGAGTGAGTGATTAAATGTGTCTTACTAAATGCATGGGTTAGTGACTAAACTGTCTGAATGTGTGCATCAGTATGTCTGTTGTTGTGTAAGCTGCTGCATGTGTTGATCAGTAGCTATATGAGTGGCTATATGGGTTATTGATTGGTTGCCCAAGTATTTGAATGGGAGACTGGGTGTGTGTGTGGGTGGCTGGGAGGTGTGTGACTCTGTGCATAGATGTGTGAGCAGTTGATTCACTAGGTGTATGAGTTCAAGAGTGCATGTGGAACAGCTATATTGGCGGTTGACTGTGTGCATGGGTGTGTTGGTGAGTGAAAGTATTTCTCAGTGCTACATGTGCAAGTAAGTACATATGTAAAACACAGTGCATGTGAGAGTTGGCATATATAAATGACTATACATGAGAGCCAGTGAATGTGCGAGTGGCTATATGGATCATTGTGTACTTGTATCAGTGATTGTATAAGAGAGTAAGTATGTGTTAGTTTTTGTTTGAATAAGTAGGGTGTTGTGTGTGTAACTGTATAGTTGAGGAAATGGAAGTGTGATTGATTCTTTGCATGACTGACTAGGTGTGTGATTAACTCCATGGATGAGTGGCAGTGTGTGAGTGTCTGTATAGGTGTATGAGTGCATATGATAGTGTTGTATTGATGTATGAGTGATTCTATGAGTGAATGAGTGAATGTGTGTGTAGCCCTAGGAATCAGTGAGTGCGTATGTAGTAACTGGTATTGGTGTGTCAATGGTTTCAAGAATGGTAGTCTGTATTTAACACTGGGTGTATCAAAGGTTATATTAGAGTGTGAGGAGGTGCATCGTATTATCACATGAATGATATCATCAGTGATGTGATCAGTGATGTCAAATGAGATGTCATCAGTGATGTCATCAGTGATGTCATTTGAGATGTCATCAGTGATGTCATCAGTGATGTCACTGACCATGTCATGAATGATGTAATATGTGACATCATCAGCAGTGGATTGCGGGTGCGCGAAAATTAGTTAGTACAACTAACTATATAGGAGCAATTTCAATGGTTTTTAAATGCTAATTCCTAACTATACAAGGCCTGAAACCTATGGTTTTTTAAGTGAATTTGTAAGGTTTTTAAAATGCTAATTCCTAACTATATAAGGCCTGAAACCTATGGTTGTTTAGGTGAAATTGCAAGGTTTTTTAAATGCTAATTCCTAACTATATCAGGCGTGAAACCTATAACTTTTTTCAATAAATTTCAAAAGTTTTGTAAATGCTGATTCTATTAGCGGATAACGTTTATATATGTTATTATCCTTCTGGGACCACCTGAGCAGCCATCTTGTTTCTCAGGAGAAGTGAGGCACAAGAGAGCACAAAACAAGAGTGGAAAATGCGAAAAGGGGGCAGGGTTGAGACACCCTGACCCCCTAGCCCTTCTCAGGGGGGTCCCAGAAATGTTTTCTTTTTAAATCGCGGGGTACGCGTACCCTATGCGTACAGTGCGCGTAATCTTTTTGCCCTTGGGGGTCCTTTTGGGACCCCCTGAGAAGGGCTAGAGGGTTGGGTGGTCTCTACCCTGCCCCCTTTCGTGTTTTCCACTCTTGTTTTGGGCTCTCTCGTACCGTACACGTACGGTGCACGTACGGTGAGCGCATATAGATATATAATTTGATCAAATTCAATTTTCTTAACAACTACTGGAGGGATTTTCACCAAATATAGAAAAGGCACTACTGCATACCTATCCCTACCATTTTGCCAAGTTTGGTGTAATTCCGTTCAGCCGTTCGGGCTGTAGCCGTGTCTAAAGGTCCCATAGAAAATGCCATTTGAAAAATTTCAAATTCAATTTTCTCAAGAACTAAAGGAGGGATTTTCACCAAACATAGCAAAGGCACATCTGCATACCAGGCCCTACCATTTTGCCAAGGTTGGTGTTATTCCATTCAGTCGTTCGGGCTGTAACCGTGTCTAAAGGTCCCTATGGAAATTAACATGGGGAAAACACTTTTTGGGACCCCCCTTTCGACCCCCGCTTGACAAATCCCCCCGAAACTTTGAGGGAAGGAGCGGAGCTGGCCAAAATTCTGGAAAATACACACAGATTCTTCAATCGGCGCCAAAGTTATTCCCAATAGAATGTTGAGCGCATATAGATATGTAATTTGCTCAAATTCATTTTCTCAACAACTACTGGAGGGATTTTCACCAAACATAGAATAGGCACTACTGCATACCTGTCCCTACCATTTTGCCAAGTTTGGTGTAATTCCGTTCAGCCGTTCGGGCTGTAGCCGTGTCTAAAGGTCCCATAGAAAATGTCATTTGAAAAATTTCAAATTCAATTTTCTCAAGAACTACTGGAGGGATTTTCACCAAACATACAAAAGGCACTGCTGCATACCAGTCCCTACCATTTTGCCAAATCTGGTATAATTCAGTTCAGCCGTTCGAGCTGTAGCCTTGTCAGAATGTCCCTATGGGAATTAACATGGGGAAAACACGTTTTGGGACCCCTGCTTGACAAATCCCCCCGGAACTTTCAGGGAAGGAGCGGAGCGCAGCGAGGCAAATTTAAGGAAAATTACAGGCAGATACCTCAATCGGCGCCAAAGTTATTCTTAATAGAATGTTCGGAATTTCCTATGGTAACTTGGTCCTAACTATATATACCTACTGGCGACCGCCAGTAGGTAATAAGGTAATATATGTAATGAATTATCTGAAAGCAACGAGCTGCAGAAAAAGTCAAGTGCCGATTTTAATTCACTGCGCAGGCGCAAATGAAATGACACACAGGCATTGTGAATCAAGCCATTAAGGAACTGTTTATAAAACACGGTCATTTCTGAAAAGCAACGTTTATTTCCCGTGAGCAAGGCTTGATACTGGAGCTGAAACGCGTTGGGACAGACAATAACTGCAGGCAGTTTTGAATATTGCACAAATAAAGCGCTTTGATTACCAAGAATCATGGCATCAATGTCTTTTTCTGGTGCAGAGAAAGGTTTGGTTGGATTGAAGGCAGGAGTTCCGTGCCTGCCACATTGAAGCCGCCCTGATTGAGCAAGAGGCCTCTTTTACGGAGCAACTTGGAGATGGTTTATGAATACTAAGAGGCCCAGCTCCCTCGTGTGTTTTCCTGGATTAAGACGGGACTTCCCAAACAAACACCAGTGAAATGCGAGGAAGGGGTGTGAGCTGGAAATGCCTTTTCAGCTCACGGATTCCGGTGGACACAAGACGCTGTGTTTAAAATTGATAACAAAGACTGCCTGCAATCTGGTGAATATGACTTTTATTTTTTGCGCACTGAAGGGGCATGTAATGAATTATCTGAAAGCAACGAGCTGCAGAAAAAGTCAAGTGCCGATTTTAATTCACTGCGCAGGCGCAAATGAAATGACACACAGGCATTGTGAATCAAGCCATTAAGGAACTGTTTATAAAACACAGTCATTTCTGAAAAGCAACGTTTATTTCCCGTGAGCAAGGCTTGATACTGGAGCTGAAACGCGTTGGGACACACAATAACTGCAGGCAGTTTTGAATATTGCACAAATAAAGCGCTTTGATTACCAAGAATCATGGCATCAATGTCTTTTTCTGGTGCAGAGAAAGGTTTGGTTGGATATATATATATATATATATATATATATATATATATATATATATATATATATATATATATATATATATATATATAGATATATAAAATCAAATCTTTGCTAGTCCTCTTCATCCAGTGAGAATTCACGGCACCACAACAAAAGTACATTTTCAAAAGTTATTTATTGGCACACCAAAGTGCAAAAAACAGGTTGTAAGGATGGTCTATTTTATATATATATATATATATATATATATTTATGTATATATGTATATATGTATTTGTTGTAAACAAAGAGGCAGGCTGTACACAAGTGTCGCTTGGGTTAGGTGCTTTATTAGGAGCAGACGTAGAAAACCCAATCAGCAAGACCGGGACCAAACGGGCATCTAACTGCCGTTGGACCGAACGCTCAACTCGTGAACGATTTATCGTGCGTGAAGCGTGACGGAGCCCTGACTATAAATCTTCAGCCCGTCAACACAGACAACAGCGCCCCTAATGCATCACAGTTAAAAGGGAAATACCATTAAAGCAGAAACGCACTATCAGCGGGCCCCACTGTTGGAAAAACCAATTTAAAAGGGAAACGTACTTGAGCTGTATTCCAACTGAAGAAATGCAGTACCACTAACATTAACACTAGCGTCATTTGAGGAAAACGGCTATAATTGGAATTAAACTTAGACTACAGTGATACACACACTTTAAAATAATTTCTTTACACAGTGTGTCACACAATTATAACTACAGACAGTATGGCAACAGTGACACACACACTATAAATTGGTGTATCACGAATATTATAGATCTACAACAGTGATACACTCACTTGTGAAAAGACTTTCATCCTGATTTATATTTTGTCTTAATATTGTTGCTTAAACTGACTATATTGCTGTAAGGATTAGTCTAAAGTGTTCATAATGAATGTAAATAATACCATCCAAGCCCCTGTCCCTTTCCTAAGTGTCCCGGGTGAACCATCCATGGAATGGGATGATTGGTGTGAGGCATTTGAGAATTACATTGTAGCGTTGGATGGCACAAAGTTTTCTGCTATCAGGAAGAAGGTTTTGCTACTGGGTGCTTTAGGGAAGGAGGGACAGAGAATCTTCAAGTATTTACCAAGTCCGCCTTTAGACATTGATGATGTTTATAAAGACGCTTTGTTTAGATTGTATACAAGATTTGCTAAGCAGGAAAATGTAGTAATGCGCAGCCTTAAATTTTACACTGCTCCTCAAAGGGAAAATGAAACAATTGATGAGTTTGTCTCTAGGTTGAGAGAACTTTCAGTGAAATGTCAGTTTGGAAACATACAGGATGAAATGATCCGTGATCAGTTAATTGTGCAATGTCTTAGCAAGAAAACACAAGAAAAATTGTGGGTAGCTAAAAAACCCACTCTGACAGAGGCTATTACTATTGCTAAAGTTGCTGAAGAGAGTGATAGATGTATGAAAGAACTGAAGAGAATACAACATGGGCATACAAATAGTCAGGAAATTGCAACTTTGCAAGGGGATGTTTCAGAAGGCATTGGTTTAATACAAGGGAGGCAAGCAAATAAAGGGGGGAAAGCCACAACCTCGTTTAATAAAAGTGGAACAACAAACAAGTTCAGACAGACCACACGTTCTTGCAACAGATGTGGTAGCCCTTTTCACCTAGCCGATTCCAAGAATTGTACAGCTTTGTCTAAAGATTGTTTGAAATGTGGGAAAAAAAGGGCATTTTGCACGTATGTGTAGAACCAATAGTTCAAGAAAGATTGCTATGGTTGAGAGTGAAACCACAGATGAGGAGGCGGAGGTAATGATGATTACAGGTGCTTGGCGCCAACAGATAACAGAAGGTGTTATTCTGTCTCGACCTAAAGCAGATTTTGAAGTGAATGGGGGTATAGTGAACCTAGTGGTGGATACCGGATCGCTTTATACTATTATCCCAAGGAAATTGTATGATTCTTCATGCACCAAATCGAATCTAATCAAATCTGACATCACTCTGAGAGGCTATCAAGGGGTGAGCATTGGTGTTCTTGGGTTCTTTGAGGCCAGTATTAAGTTTAAGGGGAGGACTACTCAAGGTAAAGTTTATGTATCCCCACATGGTCCTGCAATACTGGGATGGTTACATCAGTACGAATTAAACATTAGAGTGAATCCGAGGGCAGATCCGCCAGTAATGAGTGTAGATGGTGAAAACGAATGCTATAGCGTCCAAGGGGATTTAGAAACTATTCTCAAAAGGCATGAGAACATCTTTAGTGAGAAATTGGGAGAGGCTATTGGTTACCAACATATTATAAAAATCAAGAAGAGCGTTGCACCTGTAAAACACACCGCGAGGAAAATACCTTTATCCGCTAGGGATGAGGTCAGAAAGATAATTAAACAGTTATTGGATGATAACATAATTGAACCTGTAGAGGCTACACAGTGGTTGAGTCCAGTAGTGATCACTCAGAAACCGGACAAATCTTTGCGTTTCTGTGTGGACATGCGAAGTCTTAATAAGGCTGTGATAATGGATAACTTTCCGCTTCCCAATATAAACGAAATTGTCTTAAGTTTGGGTGGAGGAAAGATCTTCTCTAAATTGGACCTTCGCAGCGCATACCACCAGGTAAAACTTCATCCGGACTCCAAGCAATTCACATCGTTCATCACTCCGGAAGGGACTTACCAATTCAAGAGACTTCCTTTTGGCCTGTGTTCAGCAGCGAGTGCATTTCAGAGAATCATCACTGATGTTCTCAAAGACATTGAAAGAGTAGTATTTTTCCAGGACGATATCCTGATTCATGGTTTGAACATTGATGATCATAATGTAATTTTGGATAAAGTCCTAACCACTCTTTCAAGGGTTGGTTTAACGTTGCGAAGGCAGAAATGTGTATTTGCTGTTGAGGAAGTAGATTATTTGGGATACCATGTGTCTGACCGTGGGATACAACCAAAACAAGATCTTGTCAGTGCAATATGTAATGTGTCTGAACCTGATGATAAAGATAAATTGAGATCTTTTATGGGCATGGTGGAGTACTATGCAAAATTCGTAAAAATTTTTGCAGAAAAAGTAGAACCTTTGAGAATTATCTTGAGAAAAGGGAAGGGCTTTACTTGGGGAATTGAACAGAAAAATGCATTCTTGTTGATCAAACAGAATATTTTGGATGCTAATATACTTTCTAGTTTTGTACAGTCACTACACACCATTCTCACTGTAGATGCAAGCTCTGTTGGGATCGGAGCGGTTCTGACACAAAAGGGTCATGGTAAACAAAACACGGTTGCGTTTGCTTCGCGTTCTCTGACTGAGACCGAAAGAAATTACTCGGTCATAGAGCGTGAAGCATTAGCGGCTGCATGGGCAACCCGCTATTTCCGAGTGTATTTATGGGGAATCTCATTTACACTTAGAACTGACCACAAGCCCCTGTTGAAGGTTCTAGCCCCGGGGGGAATTACAAATTGCTCAGGGAGGTTGGCAAGGCTTGCAGTTAGTGTCCAAGAGTTTACATGCAATGTGGAGTACTTACCTGGTTGGTGCAACAGTGTTGCGGACTGTTTATCAAGGTTGCCAGACACTAAGATAGAGCCTAAAGAGATGGTGACCGAGAGTGTGGTCGCATTTTTAGATGACTTGGAAAGTGATTTACCCAGTTCTATATCTAAGCGGGAGTGGATGGAAGAAATGAAAAAGGATCTTGTCATGGAAAGTTTAATTAAGATGTGTAGGGAAGGTGTATCCAGGCAAAGTACGGTCTCACCTACTCTTAGGCCTTATGTTCAGTTACAAGATGAAATTTCTTTACAGGGCGAGTTCATTCTAGTGCGGGGTGAAAAATATATACCACCTGCATCTCTTAGACCCCGTATCATTGCCTTGGCGCATGAGGGCCATCTAGGCCAAACCCTCACTGGCAAACGCATTAAAGCTGACTTTTGGTGGCCGGGAATAGATGCACAGATAAAGAGTTGGGTTGAACAATGTCAGCCTTGCAAAGAATCTGAGAAGAGGTTACAGGTTCGTACAAGTAAGGATACTATGGGACAGATTGTTTCTGAGGATGGTGCGTGGCAGAAGGTTTGCGTTGACTTCATAGGTCCTTTTCATGACTTATTGGATTCTGAGAAATTTGCTTTGGTATTAGTGGATTCGGCCTCTAGGTGGGTAGAGGTTGCCTTTATGAAAAGTATCACTGCTGAATCCACTGTCAAGGTTCTTGATGAGATCTTTAGACGTGAAGGGATCCCTTCTATGGTTTTGACAGATAATGGCACACAGCTTACTTCTGCTGTTATGGAGGATTATTTTGTTTTTTTGGGTTTAAAGCATTTGCGTACTTCGCTTTACAGCCCACAAGGAAATGGACTATGCGAGAGGGTAAACAGGCTTGTTAAGGGCACTATGCAGCTTGCTTTAGCCTCAGGTTGTTCAGTACAGAAAGAAATAAAAGAAATGCTGTGGGCATACCGCACAACGATACAAAGCAACATGTCCATGACGCCTTTTGAACTCATGAGGGGGAGATCAGCGGGTACGAAACTGATTCCTACTTGGCTACATGAGAAAGTGGTGAAGGTGGGTTGCAACATCCCAAAAAATCACAGTACTTCAACTAATATAGCTGAAGGGGACTTGGTTAAAGTGAAACCAGGCGGAAATCAGAGAATGTTTAACAAATTTAGAGGGCCTTACCAAGTTAAATCGGTTGTTGGTAACTACATAAAGTTACAGAATGGACAAACTTGGAATCTCCGCAGGGTAGCACTTTACCAAAAGAAAGACAAGCCAACAATTTCAGTGCCGGCCACTAAAAAGGTTGTTGGAGAAAAGATTTGCAGACCACTTCGTAAAAGGGTTGCACCTGCTTATTTAAAAGACTTTGTGTAATATAGCTTGTTTAAGGAAGGGTGTGGGGTTACATGGTCCATTGTGATCTCGAGGGAAAACTGAGGGTTGAATGTAGTATCGTAATTTTTGTGCTTCATTTGACCTTTGCAGTATGTTGATGTAAGTTCTTGCCTAATTTGATTTTGTTACTTTCTGTTTGTTTATTGTTTAAGGAAAAGAGATGTGTTATATTCACCCTATGCCTTTATCTGCCTCAGCTTGTGTCTCGCGCTGAGCTAATGCTATGTTATTCTGTTCACGAGTTGAGCGTTCGGTCCAACGGCAGTTAGATGCCCGTTTGGTCCCGGTCTTGCTGGTTGGGTTTTCTACGTCTGCTCCTAATAAAGCACCTAACTCAAGCGACACTTGTGTACAGAATAACATAGCACGAGCTCAGCGCGAGTCACAAGCTGAGGCAGATAAAGGCATAGGGTGAATATAACAGTATTGCTAGGTATTGTTATGATTTTAACAATGATACCAGTATTTATTGTTTTAATATGAATAGTGCAATGAAATCACAATGTGGAAATTGTCGTTATAAAGCAGTTTATGTGTACTGTGTATGTACTTATACAGATATCAACTCAATTGCAACAGCTAATACTTAGAAACAGACGAAATTTGAGTCTGTCTTCTATTGCTATGCAGTGATGACTAATGGTCATGTGACCTATGATAGAAAGTGCTGTAATTGGTGTTTCACTATTTTAAATACTTTGCAATCACAAACGCTTGTATCTGGTGAGCAAGGCGACAGGTTCGCCGAAACGCCTCGGATCGCGGCACCTTTTGACACTATGCTAAAGAAAAAAGAAAAAAACTCTGCTGCATCTACCACTGAACTCGGTGTCCGTTTTTCTCCTGGGGAGTGCTGACTTGTGCGGTGCGCTGCGGGAGTGCTGGCGCATATATATATATATATATATATATATACACTTACACAAATTGGACTGTGCCACTAAAAATATTCAGACGGTGACAAATTCTCCACAGGAATAATAAAGCAAAGAGATGGATTTCACTCATTATGTGAAAAACATATATCTTATATTATTTGTTTTATTTTAAACAATTCATCCTATCATTACATACTCTCTAAATGCCTATATAAGTGCATATCTGCCTCCCTCTGTTACAAACCTTTTATCTCTGTACCAGCTGACAAAACCTCCTCTATGCATGAAACTATGTATGAAACTCTTTACGAAACTAAATACAACCTAAAGAAATACCTCCACTCAGCACTACTATTTGCCCCTGTTGGTTGAATGAATGAATGAACAAATGAATATATAGAGCGCAACTGCTCTTTCATAAGAGGCGTCCTGGCGCTTACATAAGTTGAGTAGGAACATATTTACAACTCCCCAAACAGAGCTGTCTTCACCTGTGCCTTAAACACACTTTTGCTAGAGATGGAGTGGACAAAGGGTGGAATGACATTCCAGAAACTGGGGGCCAGAAGTGAGAAGTCTCTTCCCCCAGATCTGATGTCAATAATGATCAAATAGATGCTCCTAGAGAGTTCCAGCATAAGGTAATGGAAGAATATTTCCTATGCCCACTTAACTGAAATAATATTCAAGTTGCCATTTCTCAGTGTCAATCAGTGTGATTTTTCTTGTTGGCAGGTCTATTTGTAGGTGTACTCACATCTCACACTTGGAGGGTTATTCCCCCTGAATAGGACACGTTACAAAGCAAACATTTACAACGCATGCTTTTACAACATGGTTTTTACATTGCAACATCCATTACAACGCATGATTTTACAACGCATGCCATCACAACGCATTTTTAGCAACTACATTTACAAAGCATTCTACTACAATGCATACCACGGATGTATGATGGTACAACGCGATCAAAATGATCGCGGTACATCACAACGCATCTTTTACAATGCAAGTCATTACCATGACTTGCGCTGTGGGGACTTAGGAACAGTAAGATTTACTATTCCAACTCCAGCCTACGTACAGTAGGGAAGGTGTTGGAATAGTAAATCTACTATTCCTTAGTCTAGAGCGCCCTCCAGCGCAAGTCGTGATAACGACTTTCGTTGTAAAAGACGTGTAGTGATGGCACTGCGGTGTTTTGACGGCGTTGTCCCGTCTGCTCACCCATACCACTTTTAGGGCAACAGTAGGGTAAGTGTTGTGTAGTGTAGGGGGGAAATTACTATTCCCACTCCAGTGAGTTCAACCGTAGTGTAAGTGTTGGATAGTGTAGGGGTGAAACATACTATTCCCACTCCAGTGAGTGCAACAGGAGGGTAAATGTTGGATAGTGTAGGGGTAATAATTACTATTCCTATGTACTCCAAAACACATACCCACCCGAAAACGTAAAAAATCCCCATTACTTCCCTTATAATGCGCTGTAATGGTATGCGTTGTAGTGACATGCATTGTAATGGTTGCGTTGTAATGGCATGCTATGTAATGCTGTTGCGTTGTAAAAGGCACGTTGTAAAGGTAGTGCGTTGTAATGACTGTGTTGTAATGGATGTTTCCCTTTCCCCTTCCTACAATGGTCAGTTATCTTCTGATTCCTTTCAAAGCAGAATTCTAGTACAATGCACTGCTCAGCAGAAATAGAAACCATTATTTCCACACTTGTTACATTTCGCAAAGGTTAGCATGCATTGAAAAAAACGTAAATTTGTATACTGCTATGAATGAGATTGGATATTATAGTGACCAGACAGTACTGATCAAACTGTCATTTCAAAAGTAATGAAGATGGTAGCAGGTACTGGTACTGAACATATAGGCACCTGTGTCTGCTGGAAGTACTGAGAAAGCAGGACTGACAATAACTGAAGGTGCTGATACCGGAAATACTCACTAAAGGTACCAACAAGTGGAAATACTAGTAATACTGAACACTGGAGGTATTGGCACTGGGCATACTGGTAATACTGATAATTGGAAGTACTGGTACTTTAAATACCTATAATACTGATCACTGGAGGTACTGATACTGGAAATACTGGTAATACTGATTATTGGAGGTACTGGTACTGGAAATACAGGTAATACTGATCACTGGAGGAATTAACACTGGGAATATTGGTAATACTGATTATTGGAGGTACTGGTACTGGAAATACAGGTAATACTGATCACTGGAGGAATTAACACTGGGAATATTGGTAATACTGATTATTGGAGGTGCTGGTACTGGAAATACAGGTAATACTGATCACTGGAGGAATTAACACTGGGAATATTGGTAATACTGATTATTGGAGGTACTGGTACTGGAAATACAGGTAATACTGATCACTGGAGGAATTAACACTGGGAATATTGGTAATACTGATTATTGGAGGTACTGGTACTGGAAATACAGGTAATACTGATTATTGGAGGAATTAACACTGGGAATATTGGTAATACTGATTATTGGAGGTGCTGGTACTGGAAATACAGGTAATGCTGATTATTGGAGGTACTGGTGTGTCGGGCATAGACCTCATTGGCACCAACAGTGGCAGCAGATACTGGAACTTGGAACATTAGCATTAACATTATCTTTGTGAATATATTTTCTTTGCCTTTTAGTGCTTCTAGCTCTAGAGGTTGAGGATTTTGGAATTACTATGAATCCATAACTATAGAATAAAAGGGCATACTACTAGGGTGTGACCTACCGCTGTATCGCTGCTAGTTTATTATCTGTAAATGAATACTGTACCTTATCTTGGCCGCACACATTCCGTTCCACACTGAGATGTGCAGCACTTCAGGTTTCCTTCGCACCCGCTGTCGCTATCACATGTCTGACGAGCAGCACGGAGGCAAAATATTTCAAACAATGGACATTTACCAGGTTTAGCTGAAATACAGAAGCATCAGAGACAGTGCATTCACAGTGGAGTAACAAAGTGTCATAAGCCCTAATGCGAGACAGGAACAAGACCCTCTTCTCCTGGTTTACTAGTGACATATAGCCAGATTTGATGTGTAGGAGACATCTCTACACCATAGGCTATGGTACCACTGTACCTGCTGCACTTGATAGCTACACCCCTGCCCTCCTTTGCACTTCATAAGTCAATACTTCTCAAATCAGATGACTGTATAGGCTGCCCATGAATGCACGAGTGATTACACTTTCTCCTACACCACAAGCCTTTTGTCACTTCATATTTTCAACAAGAAAAACAGAAATGAGGAAGGTAAACTGGTTATAGTTAAAAAAAGCTTACATTTATAGGTAGCTCTGTGCACCTGAGCACATTGAAGTGAGTATTATATTAGAGAATACTAGTTTGCCATCACTCTCTGAATGAAGCTCATTGTGATTGTATTGCAATTAGATTTGTATAGTGATTACTACCCATGATGAGGCGTTGACACACTTTTTATAGGCAGCACACTGCTCCGGAAGCCAAGGTTTGGGGTTAGGGCAGCGTCATTGGATACTGCACTCAGCAAACCATTCTATGCATTCACTACAGTTTCTTTGTGGTGGATTAAATTAATAGGAGTTAATTGTGATCATTAGTTGGGGTGGGATTTAACAGATGCCCGTGGGATTAATAGGTGAGCCTGGGGAGGTTTAGGCATTGTTAGGTTGCAGGGGTATGAATTTAAAAAAAGGAGAGGTTCTGACCTTATAAAGGAGTTGTGGGCACTTTGCAGAAATACATTGATAGGCATTAAGACAAACATGCATGTAATAGAGTAGGCTGTGCTCAAAGAGAAGAGGCATGAAGGGGATGGACGGGAAGGAGAGAGCCATTTGAAAGAAAAAAAGGGTGGAGACAATCAGAAAGTTTTAAGTAAAGATCAGTTTTTCATGCAAGGTTTTAGCAATATATAGGTTTTTTTTTAGATAGCATGCAATTTAAGGCAGTAAGACTGTAGAAAGAAACATTTGCATGTGAATATAGTGCTATCTATATTAGGCGTATTGGAGGGATTAGAATGAGGCAAACAGCCTGTCCACTGCCAGGCTCCTTCTAGGCCGTCATTGCAGCAAGAACAGCTGATGAGCTCAAGGGCTGAAAGTGAAATTTAACAGCTGCATCATAGTTTTGGAAATATATAATGTTTTAGGCTGTGTAAAGGAAACAGTAACCTCAAGATCATAGGAATTTAAGAAAATATATGCGTAATGAATGCAAACATTAAGCTAGCATCCTCGTCAACTTGTATGTAATTGAGAAGGTTACAGTGAGAGGCTCTACCCTTAGGTGGCCTCTTTGCATGTCTCTTTGAGGCGGGCTTGTACAAGAATTCTGATAAGATTCACTAGGTTTCGGAGGACACAAATCTCAATTTGTGAAGACACTGGGCAGTATTGAGGCAAGTGATTTCACTCAAAATAGACAGTCTTCTAAACATACAAGACAGCTTCTAGAATTACAGGACAAACACGTTTCTAAAGACACAAAGAACACAGGGTTCTGAGGCAAAGACCACATAGAGTTCAAAACTCATTAGAGGGAGACATAAACAGGCATCCACAGAGTCAGACATACCACAGGTGCTGGAAATTACCGTCTTTTGTGTGGTAATCTACCAGATTTATGCATTCACTACCTATTTTTGCAGAAATCATTTTGTTGGCATTAGCACTCTGCACATTTTACTCCTGCTCCCTATTCAAAGTATGGTAGGATTGGTATACACCTCATTGGTACCTTTAATTTGCTTATATGTCCATAGTCGATGTTATCACATGTACACAGGACCTGTAAAGTAAAGTAGCACTGTAAAATATGTCTCAGGCCTGCCATTGCAGCCTCTGTGTGAAGTTCTAAAACTGCTATTTCCATCTGGCAAAAGAAACAATTTTTCACGTTTAAGCCTTCCTTTTTAACCCCGTCCATGCTGATGACAGCCGGGAGCCGTCATGGCACACAATGCTCGTGTGCTGATGATGGCTCCCAGCCGTCATGACCGCACAGGCGCAGAATCGTGGCTGCGCCCAAGGGGTTAATACTCATAAAACACCCCTAAGGTAGGCCCTAAAGGCTCACAGGTCAAGGTGCATGGTATTTAAAAAGTGAGACATGTGTAATTAAGTTTTACATGTCCTAGCAGTGAATAGAGCCCAAAGTCATTTTTCACTTTAGCAAGGCTAGCCTCCCACAGGCTAACACTAGTTTACCTTAATACTTTTAATAAGTGAAAAATTCTGTATGGGAGTATCTAGAAAAATACTTATTATACTCATTCTAATTGTAATCTAAAATTCTCTTTAATGGTAAACTCTGATTTTAACTTACTGTTTTCGAATATGCCATTTTTAGAAAGTTGGAATTTTCCTCCCTCAACCAAATGTGCCTTTCTAACTGTGTCCAGGGTCACATTACCAAGAAAGGTCTCCGGTGGTGTGATGTGTAGTCCTCCCAAGAAGTGGATAAAAGGGCGCTGGGTGTAGGGAAGTGTACTGAGCAGTATGACCTAGGCGTCTGTACCCTGCCCCTCTGTGAGCTTCAAAGGTTGCCCTGAGGGTTGTTCCCATCCCTTTCCTTCCTACTCTGACCCTGGCATATGCAGCTCACACTTGGGGTTTCCTGCCCTCTGTTTCCCCATACAGACAGGAACCAAGACCAGGGAAAAGGTAAAAACTGATCAGATCCAGTTACAGGCTTAGACAAAGTGGTGACCTCCACCCACAGGTTGCCAATACGTATACAAGTGGTACCCTCAGAACCTGAAATTTGAATACTCCTTGTCCTGAAAAGATTCTAAAAGAGGACTGCCAGACTGTCTGCAGAAGGACATGCTTGCCCTGAATCCATGACCTCACAAGTGACTCCAAGGGTCAATTGGTTGACGTAAAGGCCATTGAAGTACTTAAGCATGCCATTCGACTTAGCTTTGCTTGCACCGTCTTTCAATAACTCACTTGGCTCCTCTGTGGAAAAATAGAGAAATTGGTGGCTTTCCAAGAAAATATCTTGGTGTTTGTAAAACTATTGAAGACATAATCAGATTTTAGGAAGTGTATTGGCGACCCAACAGGATAGAGGTCTGACTCTGCAATAGGGACATGTGCATATTTGTTTTAGAAGTTGTATTTTTGGGACATTAAATTACATCGAATGGTCTGTCACACAAGACAAATCTACTTCAGGCCATTGTTCAAATCAAGACAGAAAAGATTTGTCTCCAATCATCTGCATGAGCATGTCTGCAATGTGCGGACCAGGATTTCTTTCCCTCTCAATTGCCTGGTTGGCCTGGTGCATATCCATGCAAATCTACATTGCACCTCCACTGTCATTTTTTGGCACTACCACTACGGGTGACACCCATGGCATGGTACCGGTAGAGTGCTTGATGGTGTTGTGTTTCAACAGGTATTCTAGTTCTTTTTTAGCAGGTTCTTGTAGGTGAAATGCACATCTGCAGTACCGCTGTGCAACAGCCTGGATGTCTTCGTTAATGTGAAGTTGCACCTTCATTGTTTTGAGCCTTCCTAGGGAATTGACTCACAATTTCAGATTGCGTATTTATTTTTTAATTGATAGATATTAGTCCCATGTCAGCAACAGTTTCAAAACTAATTAGACATGCGCTGGTCAAAATACCTTGAAGAATGTGGATTGGGGCTTGCACAGACGTCTTTTTATGCTGCAAAGTCACTGTGAATGATCCTTGACTCAGCAACAGTTTGGGTGCAGGTCAGGTGTACACCTTTGTGTTTGACACTTTGAATTGCAGTACGGGTGACAAATTGTTAAATTGTTTGATTGGCATGCTGGTAATTTATTCACCACTGTCAACTACAAAGTTTATGTGGCAACCAGTGACTTTCAGTGTGATCTTGGGGCAATGTCCATATGAATTATTTTGTTTTGTTGATTCACTTGTTTTTGTTATGCATTTGTCTTCTTTGCAATCAGCAAGGCCTACGTGTGCATGTTTGTTTCTTTTTATATATAATGCTTGCACATTCCCCCTCTTCAGCGTTACTCGATGGTGACATCGAGGAACTCTTGCAGGTTGAACTTGATGACAATCGACTTTGTTTAGTTTACACCTATAGCAGTTGAGGTTGCTTTTTGTCTTTGTGAGTGTAGTAAGAATGCTTCTGGAACCTTCTGGTACCCACTTTCTTGTCTCGCCGTAACGCAATTGTTTTCTCATTTGATCTGCAAACCAACATAAAGTGGTTCTTTCTGCAATCTTTTCACTTCAATCCGATGGCTGGACATTTACTTCCCATCGTAAACACAGTTTTTCTCTCTTCGAGGATGTCAACTTACGTGCATTCACTTTATACTTGTGTTTGCTCTTCATGATTAATGCCAAGCCACCATTTCCTGCTCCAGCTTCCATTTTGGAAGCTTGTCTTTCTGCTCTTTTCTCAGTTCTTGTAGCCAGTCGTACTTTTTTCTAAGTTAAGAGTCACTCTCAATATGCGTCTTCTGAACCAATCTGAAAGACAGCTATCAATGAATCTGAGATGCATAGATTCTTTATCAGTAAACTTACTAAACTTACAGTGTTTGAAAAGCACATCAAGTCTCTCAACAAACTCATCCATAGTTTCACCAACGTGTTGTCTCGCTTAATTGAAAATGTACATTTCACAGTCCACATTGTCATTGGATTGAACTTGGCTCCTAGTGCTTATTTGATCTCATGGTACGATATTGTCCCAATCTGTGAGATTATCTTTATCACTTCTTTAACTCCATCACCAGTAACATTCTTTGAGTAGGTAATGATTTATTTAATCATTTACTTCTTCCAGAGCATCAATGAAGTCATAGAAAGTCTCAAACCATGTGGTCCATCTGGCCCCAAAACCCCGCTAACTGGTGGTATTGAACAGTGGTATTGAATGGTGTGGGGGCTTAAAATGTGGCAGGACCATTTTCCATATGTCTTGTGGCAGCAACTAGAAGGTTTTGTTATCTTGAAGGCTTTTTTAGTTGTACTGAAAGCCACTGGCTGCTGACTTACCCTGCCCTCGGCACCTTCCCTGGCGGCCAACAACCTTGCAAGCACAACCCCAGTATTTGCTCTTGAGTCACCTCGCCCGAATTTGAGGTCATGAGTCCGGTGAATATATTTTACTACATATACTTGGATGCCAAAGCCTTTTAGCATATTCGGTTTTCACAGCCTTTTATGTTGTTACCTCATTGTCATTGCCTTTAGCGTCCTACCTGGTTGTCGCTGCCTTTAGAGTTCTCTTTGTATGAACGATGGCTCAGCTCATCTGCTAGGCCTTCAACTTCACCAAGAGGACTTGTAAGGGCTGGAGTGGAGCTTGCACTCCTCAAGCCAACTGCAGAATATTTTGCACTGGCTTGGGGCTTATGTGGCATGCACAGTTGGTTGTATCTTTGCAAACTCAATCTTGTTTCTTCGGGCATGTATTCCACCTTTGTCGCCAGTTGTTGTGTCCTCCACAGCCCGGGAGCATGCACAAGAAAACGCCACACACGGAGCTCATAAACAGCATCTTTATTCATCAATTAATCAACCAAAGACATTTATAGAGCGCGCTACCTACCCGTAGGGTCTCGAGGCGCTGGGGGGGGGGTGCCGCTACTGCTCGAACAGCCAGGTCTTGAGCTTCTTCCTGAAGGAGAGGTGGTCTTGGGTCAGGCGCAGGTCGGCCGGGAGGGAGTTCCAGGTCTTGGCGGCCAGGTAGGAGAAGGATCTTCCTCCTGTGGTGGCTCTGCGGATGCGTGGGACGGCGGCGAGGGCGTGGCTGGCGGATCGGAGGTGGCGTTTGGGAGCGTAGAAGTTGATTCGGTTGTTGAGGTAGTTCGGGCCTTGGCCGTGGAGAGCTTTGTGTGCGTGGGTAAGGAGGCGGAAGGTGATTCTCTTGTTGACCGGGAGCCAGTGCAGGTCTCTTAGGTGTCCGGAGATGTGGCTGTGTCGTGGGATGTCGAGGATGAGTCTGGCTGAGGCGTTCTGGATGCGCTGGAGCCTCTTCTGGATCTTGGCGGTGGTTCCGGCGTAGAGTGCGTTGCCGTAGTCCAGTCGGCTAGTGACGAGGGCCTGGGTGACGGTCTTCCTGGTCTCTGTGGGGATCCACCGGAAGATCTTCCGCAGCATGCGCAGGATGTTGAAGCATGACGAGGAGACAGCGTTGACTTGCCTGGTCATGGAGAGGGAGGAGTCCAAGATGAAACCCAGGTTGCGTGCGTGGTCCGTCGGTTTGGGTGCGGTGCCCAGGGCGGGGGGCCACCAGGAGTCGTCCCAGGCGGAGGGCGAGGAGCCCAGGATGAGGACCTCCGTCTTATCTGTGTTCAGCTTCAGGCGGCTCATCGTCATCCACTCGGCTACCTCTCTCATCCCTTCGTGCAGGTTGGCTCTGGCGGCGGCGGGTCGTTGGTCAGGGAGAGGATCAGCTGGGTGTCGTCGGCGTAGGAGATTATGTTGAGGTTGTGTTGGTGTGCGATGGCCGCGAGGGGGCTCATGTAGACGTTGAAGAGAGTCGGGCTCAGTGAGGATCCTTGAGGGACGCCGCAGATGACTTTGGTGGCCTCTGACTTGTTCGGTGGTAGGCGGACTCTTTGTGTTCTTCCGTCGAGATTTTCATCAGCATACAACTTTCAAACTGAAACTTTTCATTATCTCATAACCATTAAGAAACACCATTAACACCTCCCAAATGATTAAGGAATTCTCTCATTGAGTCCTCCAGGGACACGGGGTCCAAATGCCCACAGCTCTAATACACTACAGAGACCAGACGAGGGTTCCGTGAGATGTAACCATGGTTACCCTTGAATGCATTACACAAGGCATTATCATCTTATCTATTTTTAGTTGGACTTATATATGTAACTACCACTGTAACAATAAACCCATCAATCTAGTCTAAATTTCTTGTATTAGCTCAGAGACATGCAAGAGGGATCAGCATAATGCACAAAAGGATGCATTAAGAAGCACAACACTTGGCACTTTATTGATACTTCATACATTAGGAGGCCACTATCCAGGGCAGAGACTCTCTATGCATTAAACACTTTCACTCTCACTAGAACATTCCTGTTTCTAACCCCCTGCACATGACTAATATGGCAATAACACAAATGCAGCATTTTGCAGGGGGTTTAGTTGGGGGGTTTGGTCAAGTGCATTTCTTTTGCTCATGCCTCTTGATTGATTTGATGATTTTATTAACTGTTACTTTTATCTACCACATTTACATGTGTATTATTGTAATGGTGATTTATTAACCCAACAATAATTGTTTTATTTAACCAAATGATCCCATCAACAAAATCAACAGGAAAACAAAGGGGAAGCATCCTCTAAACCTTTACATTGACAGACTGCCCGTCCACAGAAGCCACAGAGGGCTGATCCAAAGCCCACCCTCTCTCAACTTCTTTTTCATTTACTGAAATCATCATCTCTCACATCAAGATGATGTTAGGGTACTGCACTATTGGAAAAAGGCTTTAAAAACAGCCCCCTAACATCATCTTGATGCACGAGAAAATCAAAACTCTATCTCCTAAGTGAACATAGAAAGTACCATAGGGAGAATGAAGACAGAAGCTGCACCACTTGTGTGTGCCACACACATAGACACAAGCCATCACAAACACACAAAGGAGATTTCACAAATATTTCTCTTTGCAGCACAGTATCTTCAGCCACATACCTTTGAAAGATGGCTCACACTTGCGTCCTGTCTTCGTGAGGCAGCACTTTAGTCCTCTCGCGCACTCACTGTCTGAGCTGCAAAAATCCTTTCTGTTTTTAATGCTAGCCTCTTTGAAATGAACAATTGGGCACTTGCCAGGCCGTTCTAAATAGAAAAAGAATGGAAACAGAAGCTTAGAAAGTCCAGCATTAAAACTTTTTTTTTAGTCTTGTTATGTTCATTCATTTCATTTCTGCTATTTTCTCTTTTTAACCCCTTGCCCGCGGCCGGAATTCCGCTCCTGTGCGGCACATTCCGACTGCGGGCGTGGTCATGACGGCTGGTAGCCGTCATCAGCACACGAGCACTGTGTGCCATGACGGCTCCCAGCCGTCATCAGCATGGAAAGGGTTAAAGGATGGGGATAAATTATCCTTGGGTGCTTTGAGCAGTGAAGTCCATATTACCAAATGGAACAGACAGATCTGAGTTTGTTCTGCACTTTGTTCTTTCTAGGCTACGCTTCATGAACCTTGAGTTCATGTTCCTCATTCCAGTGAGGAGTTCCTTTGCTCAGTGGCAGTCATTGTCCAAGATGAAGGCTGAAAGGAAGGCTATTTTCTTTATATTCTTTCTACATTATAGATCTTACTTTGCTCCTCATTCCTATAATGCCATCCCACTGATTCCAACCACACTTGAATACCAAGTTTACAGAATATCTGATCAGGTCCTAAGTGTTAGAGGTGAAAGAAGGCAAGTAGATGAAGACTAAGACTTTGAGTAAGGACGAATGGATGATTACTGATGAACATTCACTAACAAGTATCAGCATCTATTGTATCGCAAGCTAACATTACTTGGCTGGTTCAAAGTTACTATTCCTTGGAGGGCTGACAGCTAAGGGGACCAAGAATGGATTGATTAAGACAGGAGCACAACTCAAACATACATTGGTGGTTAAAAAGATCAGACGCCTACGGCTGTAGTGTAACTACATAACATACCCAAGGGCTGGACTTTCCTTGCAAAGAAGCCACAAATGTAAAGTGCACTGACCTAAAGTAACATCGAAGTCCTTGAGGAGACATCAAATATTTTCAAGGTGGGTAGCTGCCAGGACGTCAGAACTACTGTCTACAAGGAACAATGGTACCATGGGGTCTTCTTTATATGTCTTAATTACTCGTGATCTATCGTAGCACAGCATAAAATAAAGTAGATAAGCGAGCCTGCAGCCTATTCTTATTCCTCTGGTTTACCGTCCCCTTGTTCTTAGTACTGTTGACCCTGGAAGTGGTCATCAATGGCATCCAGTTGGGTTAAGGACCTGTGGAACCAGAGGTCTCTTCAAAGTCCTGGCTTCACACTCTACAGTAACTGTGGAAAATACCACCTGACCTGTGAAAGGGTAAACAAAGACATGAACTACATGCATTATTTCTGATTCACTTCTCTGCAGACATGTGGTTCTTCAGCTAAATCAAAAGAGTTCAGTGTTTACTGCCAGGCTACCTGCAATCTTCCCACAAGCGGCATGATCTAGGCCCACGCAACCTCTGTGGCGTAGACTGGCACATCCCTCTACAGGCACACAATCTACTCCGGAAATTTGGACATCTTTGAGGCTGCCACTTTGAATTCAATTTATGAGGAATTCACCATGGAGGACTCATTTCGTATTGTGCCACCCTTTGACGTGAGGAGGGGTTGCATCTGCAGTCTACTAAGACACACTATTTCCATTTAGGCAATGCATTAGATGAGGCATGATTGATCTATTTCTAAGATGGGAGGAAGAGGAAGAACTTTGATATCACGAAGCAACATTGGTTAAATGACTAAGGATTGGGATGAAAGCATGGAATAAATGCAAATGTTTAATGGGTGTCCCTTAGAAGATGGTAAGAGTGATCAAATGAGTGAGTGTATCCTTTGAATTTGGTAATACAGGGCCATCCTGTATTGTCAGATTTTGCATCTCTCCTGGCCTATTATTTCACAGGCCAGAAGAAGGCGTTGTTGTTCTAGGGACACACTGATGGGGATAAGTTGCCCACCAGAAGCTGGGCAGATAACTCTTCAAATAAAAGCCATGGTCTGGGATAGCAGAAATGATTTCACTGCAACAGAAATGGGTACTCACCCTTGTGATCAGATAAAATACAAAGCAGAAGCCTGGGAGCTACCGTAGCACTTTGGATAATTCTACTAGAGGAAGAGACTGTACTACATTTTGCTCCTTTTGTAGATTTGTGCATTGAACTTATGCTTTTGTAAAGAAGCCAGACAAGTCCTGGGGGGAACTAAGACCTTCATGCGATGACAGGGAGATATTTGTCACTGTACCTCCTTTAGGGCTTAAAGCCAGAGATCTGCACAACTCTAAAATGCAGCCTGTGCTTCTGGATCACACTGACCTGCATTTCCATCTTTCTTCTGAAGTTGATCACTAAAGTACTAGGAAGAACGTTATTTTTACATAATTTGTGTGACAAGTTTGTTCCCGCTATTAGGAGCACAGAAAGTATAGGGCATCCATCCTGGGTACTTTATGACCACACTGCTACCTGTACTGTGATGTATGGGCGGATCACTGACATAATAACGAATACAAAAATATAGACTTACCAAAATATCGATGCCAAAATATAGAATGCAAAAATATCGAATTCCTTTTCACAAACAGGTAAGTACAAAAATATTGAATCAAAAATATTGTTTTAAAAAATATAGTTAGTCAAAATATCGAACTTTTTTAAATGTCTTAAAAGTAATTTAAAATTATTGAAATAATACATATAATTAACTAAAAGATACTTAAAAATACTTAAATACCTTTAAAATTATTAAATAAATAATTTATTACCATTCCAGTGAGTGCAACAGTAGGGAAAACGTTGGATAGCGTAGGGGTAAAAATTACTATTCCCACTCCAGTGAGTGCAACAGTAGGGAAAGCGTTGGATAGCGTAGGGGTAAAAATTACTATTCCCACTCCAGAGAGTGCAACAGTAGGGAAAATGTTGGATAGCGTAGGGGTACAAATTACTAAATCAATATTATATTACTTACATTCAATTCGATATTTTTCACCACTATATTCTGTACATTCAATATTTTGTCCATTCTATATTTTGACTTCGATATTTTGGTAATTCGATATTTTGAATTCGATATTTTGTCTGTTTACCGTATGGACAGATTCAATTCACATAACAGGTAATTATGCTTCCTGACAGTGCTTAATCTAGTCCTAGTAACTATTGTGTGTGTGCGAGAAAGTAGGTTCTACAAAGAGAGTTAGACTGAACGTTCTCAATAACCAAATCTGTCAAGCACAGTCAAGTGTATCTGTTTCTCAGAACCTTCATTTCTACTACACATTTCCTACCACCATCACACCACATGCTCAACAAAAAGTTGCACACTATGATCTGAACTACAAAGAGATGCCTACCAAGGCTAGATGGAAACCTAATGATGAGGTATGCCACACTAGGTGGTCGAGGCTCACTCCAGTGGAGTATTCATCTCTCACCTAGTTCTGTTGGAGCATTTTGGGAATATCCTTCTACCTTCACTCGAGCAGCGGTACTGAACTGCATGGAAGCATGTAATACTCTAGCCCTTCCTGCCACCACCAGGGGTCTTTAATGTGCGTTCGGTGCATATTTTAGCACATTTAACCAATGCCTCTTGACTTTGTTTACTGTTTTGACAGGAAGGACGTGACCAAAATTTGCTGTTGGGATATAGGAGCGTATAACTTTGTGGATTCTTGCACAAATACTTTTTTCTTGCCTCTGTTTGGATGGACCTATCTATTGTTCATTAATATGTTGATATTTGCCAAGCTGGAGATGAGTTTAAATTTGCAGAAAATATTGCAAAAGCTGAGTGTTATCCCTGTAGCCAATAGGCCATGGATGTTCATGCCTAATGCGACAGAGAGTTCGGAACAGAAATTCAAACTCCCCCGCATAAACAATTCCCAAGAGATTGTACACCAACTTGGGAGGTCCCGGCTGTGAACCTTGTTCGAGAGCTTAAAGTAAATTGTGGTGTTTTATACAGCACAAACTAGACCCAAAGGTATCAGAGCAATTTACCTGAGCACCAGTTACGTTACAGCTGGACACATTCATTTATTTTTTGTTAGGCACGGGGAGAATACGTGATTTGTCCAGAATCACAGAATGTTGAGCGTCCCTGCCGAGATTCGAACCCGGCTCCCCAGCCCTGAGGTCCACTGCCCAAACAGTTAGGCCACATCCTCAGGCTGTAAAGGTGCAAAGCTCCATTGTGGTACAGGTTGCTTTTTCTGCGTAGAGGAGAAGCAACTTTCAAACATGGCGATCATCAACTTCAGAAATTTTCCATGGGGAGTGGAAAAGCATCCAGCATGAAGCAAGAGCTTATTTAATCTAAGTGATTATTCTTTGCGTTTAGAGAGGGATAAGAAAATTCCAGCAAGGCTGAATACCAGAGGACGATCTGGCAAATCCAAACACGCTCAAGTAGACCTCACTCAATGACAGTGGCACAGAGAAAGGGGACTCCCAGTAAAACACAGACATTAGCAGGCACAAGATTGAAAACAACAAGGAATGGTAAAGCTCAAGTGGAAGAAAAAGAGGGTTACAGCAATGTTTTCACTGAATTAAAAGCTTTTACTCATTTGAGTGCAGCCTTGAGTTCATCCTACGAGTTAAGATGCTTCAGAGCTTCAAGTGGATCCCCACCACAACTAGAAGGATGGTCACCCAGTCCCTCGTCAGCAGTAGACTGGACTACGGCAATGCACTCTACGCAGGAGCCCAAGCCAAACTCCTGAAACGGCTCCAATGCATCCAGAATGCCTCCACATGCCTGATCCTCGACATCTCGCACCACAGCCACATCACACCTCACCTGAGAGACCTGCACTGGCTCCCCATCAACAAGAGGATAACCGTCAAGCTTCTCACCCACGCACACAAGGCACTCCATGACACCGGACCAGCGTACCTCAAAAGCCGACTCAGCCTCAACACCCCGTCCTGCCAGCTCCGCTCTGCAGACCACGCCCTCGCCACTGTCTCCCACATCCGAACAGTTACCGCCGGCAGCAAAACATTCTCCTACCTCGCCGCCAAGACGTGGAACACCCTACCCATCCGCCTACGGCAGACCAAAGACCTCCTAACCTTCAGGAGACTCCTCAAGACCTGGCTCTTCGAACAGTGGCAGCTTTTCCCCCTAGCTCCTTGAGACCCTCAAGGGTATGTAATGCGCTTTATAAATGCTATGATTGATTGATTGATTGCTACCTTTTTAATAGTCTCTGAGATGTTTCTATGAGACAAAGAGATCAAATTGAGAGCTTTTTATATGCATTTTCCTCTCTAGCCTGCGTAATTCTCATTTAAATGCTTTCAGCTTATTGGAAACTGAGATGCCTGAATGTGTCTGAATCTGCTATCTTTTCATGGCGTATGCATGGAAAGAATGAAGTTGCAAATAAAATAACAGTTGAAACACCACATGTTTTAGATAAGTGTGCACCACAACTTAGCAAACGCGCTGGTGGAACTGAATGCTAACACTGATGTATGCCCTGTGAGTACCCTGATTTTAAATAAGGCTGATAGGCTGACCCATGAGACTCAGTGAAAGCCTGAAAAATCTGCGTTCAATTCATAGTTCATTTTTTTGCATGTATCAAAAAGAGAAATAGAAACAACGAAAAATAGAAAGCACAGTGCCTCATATCCATTATAGTGAGAGACTTTCCTTTGTAACACCCAATGCTGCAAGTTCTAGTGAGAAAGAGGGAGAGAGAGAAAAACAGAATGAGGGTGGGAAGACTAAGAGTAAGGAAGATAGAAAAAGGAAGCGAAGAAGAGCAAAAGAGAGGGAGAGAAAGACAAGGGAAGAGAGTGTGACAGAGAAAGAAACAGAGAGAGAGAGCTATTGACCGAAGGTCAATTCTTCTAGTGCTCCAGGCAGTGGTAGAGATCACAAAGAGTCCATCTTTAGAGGGATCTCTGGGTTGAGGCACCCATAGGAGTCATCATGCCCTGATGCTAAGATATGCCAGGGTTTTGCTCAAAGTGCTCTCTGAACGTAGACATCAGATCATGTCAATGCTTCTAGAATGAGATCACCTGGAGCAAACTTGATAGTCAAAGCCTGGAAAGAACATTTCAAGCTAGGCCGAGCATCTTCCTGTATCACTAGTATACAGCCTCGGTCTGGTCTTCTTCACTGAAGCTCAAATCAATTCAAAGACTAAACCAGACTACTCACAATTTATTACAGTGGAAATGGATGAAAAGCGCAAAATTCCTGAGAGGTTTCACCCTGCAAGTCAGGACTTTTCGATGTTGCTCTATTGGTTCGACCCTACCTGGAGAAACTTACGTATTACAGTGATAGAAGACTCATCGCACAAACTAGAACTGGCACTCTCCCTTTGAAAACTATGAAAACAAAAGAAAGCAATTTACCACAGCAGAGTGTCTTTGCAGTGAAACTGAACACATCATTAGTTTTCTGGTAAGATGTCCCCCTAAATGCTAATTTCAGACGGAGTACCCTCGGATTCATTCTAGAAAAGAACTACTTGAATAGGAGCATGAATGCATTTTCTTTCTTCTAAGTGATATCTTTGAGGATGTAACTAGAAGCACAAGAAGATATTTTGCTGAAAGTTGGAACCTAAGAGAAAAGAACGTGAGAAAAAAACATAGGTACTCAATATGATCCTCTCAATGTCACTCCCGGGAACGTCAGTTCAACTGATAAACTACTTTATATGATATGTTGTATGTTTTGCTAATATACCATTGTGTATAAGGTGATTTTGGGCAGTCTTTTTATCTACTGCTTTAGATTTTTGTGATACGGCTATCCCAAGCGCATAAAGTAATCTTTGTATCGCGAAAGCACCAATAAAATACATTCAAACTCAATGCATCTAGAGCACACTGGATGCCCCATTTTGTTCACATATGTGTTGGTGGTGCTATTGTGAGATGGCATCAAACCCAGGTCTGAAATTCTAAAATGGTGCCTCCTAAAAATGTAATCTCATGAATACTTTAATCTGAACTCACATATATCCATATTGCAGTATTCAGAAAGGTACGAAGACAAAATGCTGAATTCATATGTACCTTTAGCGGGCGTCTTGCAAAACTTGTCCTTATTGTCCAAGCAGCACTTCTGAACCAGAGGGCAGTCTTCATCCTTCTGACAGAACGAATCCTTGAATTGGTCTTGAAGATTGCCCTTACGCTCGCGTGGACACACTCCAGACCTCCCTGTCAGAACACAACAGCAATAAGAGACATGCATCAGTACATTGACAATTCAGGTGTGGTTTTATATGGAGACAGAACTTGGGCAGCAGACACTGGATTCTTCACCTTGGAAGACAGCATCAGGAGGTGGGAGACAAGGAATGAGTTCAAGTTTTTATTTTTATGATAACGGAACTCTGTCGAGATCCACATAACAGTTTAGCAATAAAGTAAAAAAAGAAAAGAAACAATTTTCAATACATATTTAAATAGAAATGTCAATACAGTGTTAAAAAACATTTAAAGAAGGAAAACAATTTAAAGCAAAACATTTCGTTAGGAGGATTAAACATAGCTACAATGAAATCATAAGCAGTAAAAATACCCAGCTGAAAACACAGAGGTTTTACCCATTTTCGTCTGTGTACCATAAGGGCTGGGCAAACAAAAACTACATGGTATAAATCCTGGGGATAGAGTTTACAGAGGTCACAGATATCTGTACCACCATGCCATTTAGACAATAAACAATTCAATGGGAGTAAATCATATCTTAACAGTAAGATAAATCGCCTAACTGCATGAGGAAGATTCCAACCTAAATATGGTTGAAATTTTTTAATTTCACAAGAGTTACCGAGGGTGAACATTCCTCTCTTAGACTTTCGGATCGTACTATCAGCTCTAAAACTCAACTCCCAAGATGAGGTTTTTAAAGATAATTTTAATTGGGGAGTTGATAGTGTAAAAAGACTTTGTTCATCAATCTGTAATAGAGAAATTGCCTGTCTGAAGTTTTTTACTATAGAGGAGTAAACATTATAGGAACCCAGCAGTTCTTTTTTTATTTGAAACCTCAGGGTGCCAGGTTTTCCTTCAGCAATATAAAAAACCCATCTCACAACACTCGCCACTGCCTGGGACCGTGCACTACGTAGACCAAACTCTTGTCGCAACGATGACGTAGAGCTTGCAGTATTTACAGAGGCTAGATTACGAAGAATTCTTCCCTCAATAGAATCCAGGAATTTCCAGCATGCCATGTCCACTATTTCTAGTCCGAAGATTAGAGATGCGGGGATTTTTGCCCGATAGACTTCGAGCAATATAGAAAAATGCCTCCGACCTGTCGCTTTGTATAAGGAGATAAGACTCCTCCCTTGAGCGAGAATGAGAAAGCTGTTCCTTTCAATTGGAGGTGGCATTGCCTCACAATAACTTGCACTCTCAACTCTCTAACAAAGACAATGCCCTCACACATAGCTCTCAACCAAAAGTCTACAGAGGGTTTCTGTAGGAAGCTGGCCCTGTATATGCTACACCAAAATGAGTTATCAGGGGATTGTAAAGCGCACTACTCACAGTGAGGGTCTGAAGGCACTGGGGGGGAGGGTGGTCAATGGATCTACTTAGCTTTAGAGCCAGGTCTTAAGGGTCTTCCTTAAGGTGTTCAGGGAGGGGGCGCGTCTAATGTCTGCCAGCAGCTTGTTCCAGATCTTGGCTGCAATGTGAGAGAAGGATCTTCTGCCTGCTCTGGCTCTGAGGATGCACGGGGTTTCAGGCAGTGCAAGGTTGGTAGATCGGAGGTTTCTCTTGCGTACGTGGAAGTTGATTCTGTCGTTGAGGTATTTAGATCTGTTGTTGTGAAGGCATTTGTAGGCATGAGTGAGTATTTTGAAAGTGACTCTTTTCCCTACGAGGAGCCAGTGGAGTCTTTGTAGGTGTTGGCTGATGTGTTTGTGCCGGGGGATGTCTTAATGTCTTAAACGAGTCTGGCGGTGGTGTTCTGCATTGTCTGGAGTTTGTCGAGTAGGGACTTGTTGATGCCGGTGTTTCCATAGTCCAGTCCACTGGTGAGGAGTGCGTGGGTGACTGTCTTCCTTGATTCTGGGGGGGATCCATTTGAAGGTCTTGCAGAGGATACGGAGTGTGTTGAAACAGCTGGAGGTGACTGCGTGACCTATCGGGTCATGGTGAGTGATGAGTCGAGTTCGATGCCGAGGTTTTTGGCGTGGTCTGAGAGGGTGGGTGGGCTTCCGAGGGCGGTCGGCCACCAGGTGTTGGCCCATGCCGAGGGGTGCTTCAGAGAACAAGGACTTCAATCTTCTCTTCATTGAGCTTCAGGCAGCTGTTGGTCATCCAGACTGCGACGTCTTGCATGGGAGCTGCAGAGTGGCCTTGGTACAGGAGGGTATGGATGTCATCAGTGCGGGTGAGTAGGGCAGTCTCGGTGCTGTGGTTGCTTTGGTATATGGACTGGGCCTCCAGGGTTCCTGGCACTGGTCACGGACTATCGCAGACCGCAGATTGAGGGTCAGAGGTCTTGCACACTGCTAGAATAGAAGAATAAAACAATGATATGGGCACACTGCAAGGAGAAAGAATAAAAACAATACCGGCACAACCAGATGGCAAGCGCAGCAACGAGCACCAGCGAGGTGCGCGAGGGTTGGCGTGGTTTCGAACGCTGCCTGGGTGGGATCAGAGGCAGAACATGGCACAGCAGAGCTGCTGGGGGGAGTAGATCTCAGACCGAGAACCAGAGGTCTTGCTCACGTTCCCCTGCAGCGGCCGCCATTAAGTAGGGGAGGGAGGGGCTTGCAGCTGGGAGGTGGGGGTGGTCAGGCAGGCAGGGGTTTCAGCGGGAACGGGGGACACGAACAGCAAACAGCACAACAAACGATAGGTGGGCACAGAAGCGGGTTACACAAAATGGGCAAATATGTCAGCACAACAATAAGAGGAAACTGCTAGGAGAAAAGCATAAAAACAACAATATGGGCACACTGCTAGGAGAAAAGAATAAGACAATGATATGGGCACACTGCGAGAACAGAAAAAAACAATAACGGCAAGACCAGCAACAGGTACCACTGAGGTGCATAAGGCACGTTGTGGTCTTGAACCCTGTCTGGGTGGGATCAGAGGCAGAGCACGGCACAGTGGAGCTGCTGGGGAGGAGCAAAGCTCAGCCCGAGTGTGGACAGAGTCCACTGTAACCCCAAAGGTAGGCAGAGGTAAAAGTAGTTAGCACCTTACTCTTTATTAGTGGTAGTGTGGGCAAGAAGTAAGGCTTTATCAGAAGGTAGTTCACACACTCAAAGACTGAACTCAGACCAATTTGTTTGTATAAAATACATTATTTTGTTATTTTAGTTCTAGAATCAAGCCAAGCCTGATACAGGTAAGTGAAAAAATACTTTGCAAAATCTTATTCAGGGATTTAAAATTGAATGCAGGTCCAAATGCAGTTGAACTGCTACTAAATCCTCCATCCAAATATTTATTTATATATATCCACTCATTCATCAATGCAAATTGCTATATATATAATGCATATTTAAATAAAGAAGCAAACCAAATTCACTGGATGATGTCATCAGTGATGTCATTTGAGATGTCATCAGTGATGTCACTGACCATGTCATGAATGATCTAATATGTGACATCATCAGCAGTGCATTGCGGGTGCACAAAATATAGTTAGTCCAACTAACTATATAGGAGCAATTTCAATGGTTTTGTATGAGTGAAATGTCCAGCAAACTATAACACCCCTAAAACTTTTTTTGAGTGAATTTCAAAGTTTTTTTAAAGCTAATTCCTAACTATATAAGGCCTGAAACCTATGGTTTTTTTCAGTGCATTTCAAAGGTTTTTTTAATGCTAATTCCTAACTATATAAGGCCTGAAACCTATGGTTTTTTAAGTTAATTTGCAAGGTTTTTTAAATGCTGATTCCTAACTATATAAGGGCTGAAACCTATGGTTTTTTAAGTGAATTTGCAAGGCTTTTTAAATGCTAATTCCTAACTATATAAGGCCTGAAACTTATGGTTTTTTAAGTGAATTTTCAAGGTTTTTTAAATGCTAATTCCTAACTATCTGGCGTGAAACCTATATTTTTTTTTAAAAACTTCAAAGGTTTTGTAAATGCAAATTCTATTAGCGAATAACGTTTTTATATGTTAATATCCTTCTGGTACCACCTGAGCAGCCATCTCATTTCTCAGTAGAACTGAGGCACAAGAGAGCTCAAAACAAGAGTGGAAAACGAAAAAAGGGGGCAGGGTAGAGACTCCGTGACCCCCTAGCCCTTCTCAGGTTGTCCCAGAAGGACCCCAAGGGCAAAATTATTATTTTTTTTGTTTTTTTTATAAAATCACAGGGTACGCGCACGGTACTCGCACGGTACACGTACGTACGCGCGCCTGTACGCGTACCGTGCGCGTACGCCGCGATTTTTTGATTTTTTTAGGTCTTTTTTGTCCTTAGGGGTCCTTCCGGGACCCCCTGAGAAGGGCTAGGGGGTTGGGGGGGTCTCTACCCCGACCCCTTTTCGTGTTTTCCACTCTTGTTTTGGGTTATCTTGTGCCTCAGTTCTCCTGATAAACAAGATGGCGGCCAACTCTTCCTGGTTTGGACAGTTTGGAATGTTGACAGTCGACTGCCAGCCAATCAGGATCGCGCTCACGCACGTAAGGGTACGCGCACGTACGTGTACGGTATGCGTACGGTACGCGTACGGTGCGCGGACCCGTAAGCTCATATAGTTATATATGTGTTTTTGAACCTAATTTTCATAAAAACCACTGGAGCAATTTTCACCAAACATAGCAAAGGCACATCTGCGTACCAGTCCCTATAATTTTGCAAAGTTTGGCGTTATTCGGTTCAGCGGTTCGGGCTGTAGACTTGTCAGACCGTCCTATGGAAATTAATGTGGGGAAAACACGTTTTGGGACCCCCCTTTTTTCTCAGCCCCCACTTCACGAATCCCCCTGAAACTTTCAGGGAAGGAGTGGAACGGAGCGAGACCATTTTAAGGAAAATTACAGGCAGATTCCTCTACCGGCACCTAAGTTATTCCCAATAGAATGTTGCGGATTTCCTATGGTAGCCAATCCTAACTATATATACCTTCTGGCTATCGCCAGTAGGTAATATATATATATATATATATATATATATATATATATATATATATATATATATATATATATATATATATATATACATATATATATATATATATATATATATGTAACAATGCAGCTCCTCCTCGAATCTCTTGGCGTCTCAGGCACAGCCTCGCACACCAGCAAACAAGGGAGACGGACCACAACGAATCAGCATAAGTGAGTTTATTAGTTCACAGAGATCAGCTACGCATTTCTGGCAAGTTATGCCCTTGATCACGCTGCAACATGAACAATAGACGGAATGCTTTTTTTATGCAGTGTTAAGGAAACACCCCCTCACAATGACGTCATGCATCATGTGATAAATGAACAGTGAAAGAATACTACCACTGAAAGCTAATGCAATATAAACAGCACATATACCTGGATAAATCCATAAAATTGCGCAAGTTGATTTCAAAGGTATTGATGGTATATGTGTATACAACTACATCATAAAGGTCAAAAGAAATTAACTGTATAAATACAGAAACAGCAACATAAAATACCATAGACATATACAATGTGCCGATTGATACAGCCTTATTGTAGTGAGCCTGTAATAATTCATAGGCTATAGAATATGTGCAAATCTAGCTTAAAAACAATGGTAGATAATAAAGTGCTAAGTGAGAGTAAAATGTGTGCAAAAAGTGTGAGAGAAAAAGTGCAATAAAATTCATCAAAGAAGAGATAAAAACATCATGATATAACAAACTTCTCAGATCCCTGAGATCAGTAGATTGCATATCATCCATGAGTATAAATCATCTCTTAACAATAAATAGTATAAGAATATCAAAAATGCGTTAAAAACCCAATAAATACACCTAAATCGTAATAGAATAATATATGTACATATACAATAAAATATAAACATATATACATAAGAATCAAAAATGTGATACATAATCATGACTTAATCCCATCAATAAATAAGCAGTCGATATATATATATATTACTTATAGTTCAAATATATACACTCCTTATATTTATGCTTAAAATGTATATAGGTCATTACATATATAGCATAAGTATTTGACTAAATGCTTACAGACCTTTATTTAGTATGATCACTTATATCACAACATATAAATATGATTGTACAGAAAGTATGTGTAAAAGTTAAATATGCAATATATTACTTTAAAAAGTCATTTATACATAAATCAATATAATTAAATATAAAAAAATAATACTAATTAATTAACAAAAAAGATAAAGCAAGCAAAAGATTATATGTGTATAATATATATTTATATATATAAAGTTGATACTTAGAGGAATGAAAATAAATTATTAACTATTTTTTGTTAAATAGTATATACATACATATATGTATAACCATGTCATTAAATCCATATATAAGTAGATCAATACATCAATAACATATATGATGATTAGTGTATGATTATGAATTTACTTTCCTATAATACGATCATAATGTGTAAATCATATATATACGTGCTCGGCAGAAAGATATAAAAAATAATATTATATAAAATTTAATCAAAACTTTAATTTACAGCCAAAGCGAAAATCCTGAGTTGAAAAATATTTACCCATGCATGTACTTATGGGACTTTATCCAGAACAATTTTATATTGCCTGATTTTTTCTATATCATTTTAAAATATCTAGGTATGCATACCTTTTTGGTGTGGTCATGCATCTACATATTAACATATGTTCCTCCCACTGCAGAGGGGAAAAAATGTAACTCATTTCCCTTTGATACTTCGATTATTCAAGATGCATACTTTCCACCGCGTTACACACAATATCGGCCCCCATCACACGATCTCCCGGTGGGGAGACGATATCACACGGTGGCACGAAAACCAGCTGAGAAACACAGTAAATAGTGGCTTTCCATGTCCTTTTCCAAGGCTTTGAACTGCTGACGTCCATTGAGGGGTGTGAAAACACCCCATGACATTGGCACCAGCCTCAGCCCCCTCCTAACTCACGGTGAGGTTCTTCTGCAAGTTGGCAGTCATGAAGATGGCAGATAAATTATCTCCAGGTGGGAGGCTCAGACTATGAGCACTGGGAGGAAAATAAGGGGATAGTATGTGGCGTAACGCTCTGAGCTGCCAAGTTTTGAGCTGGGGAGCCAGGTTTCAGTGTCAGTGTTGGCCCAACAACCTGTGATTCTGGACAAATCACTCAGGGGCAGATTTATGATGCCCTTGTGCCGCAATTGCGTCACTTTATTTGACGCAACTGCGGCGCAAACAATGCGCCCTATTTACAACGTGACGCATCTAGGAGATGCATCACGTTGCAAACCCCTGCGCCATAAGGAGGCGTTCCTGCGCAGGGGGGGGCGTTCCTGCACAGGAACGCCTCCTGAAAGTGGCTGAGTGAAATCTATGAGATTTCACTCAGTCACTTTCAGGCCAATGCTCAGGGCCGTTTCTAGGTGTTGTGCCGCCCTAGGCGAGAATTAAAAAATGCCGCCCCCTCCCTTTTTCTACCATCACTCTCTCACCATTGCCTTTGTAACGTTTGGTCTTTGAGTGTCCTCCATATATTGCAGTATTATACCGCTATGTTTACTGTGTACGCTTTTGTAACCTGCACACATGTCACTTTTTCCTCCTGTAATGCACCGTTTGCTACCTATTGTATTTTGTTGGCTCACGATTGTCACTTTTGCGGCCTCATTCAATGTAACGTTTGCTTTTGTAATTTGTTCACTTGTAATGTTCTCATGTATCAGTTCTGTTCCTATTGTGAAGCGCTCTGACACCTTCGGGTAAAGTCCGCCCTATATAAAAACGCATTAATAAGGTAAGGGGTCCTCTGCTCTTAAGTTCTGCACTGTGCACACTCTCTTCGTGCTTCCTTGACCCTCCCTCCCGTGTTCTACTACTCCTCCAGGCTCCTCCAGGCTCTAGCCTCGCTCACATGCAGGGACTTGGAGATCATAGATTCATTCCATCATCACCTCACGTCCTCAGTCACAGGCCTCACAGGCCGGAGGCCTGGACATGGGGCCGCCACCAACGTCATCTTATCTACTCTCAGATGTTTTTAGCCTGCCTGGCCTGCTGCAGCAAACAGACCCGCCCCGCCCATGCCACCACCATCAAACCGTCCTCACTCGGACACAGGGCGTCACCTCATCACCCCTAAGCATGGGCGAATTTTGCGGATCTCGCGTTCGCGAATTTTGCGGATTTGCGAACTCGCAATCCGCAAAATCCGCGAATTCTTGCGAATTTGCGGATTTTTTTTTTTTGTGTTCGCAAGGATTTCTGCCAGTTCGCGAGGGTTTCGTACCAGTTCGCAATTGCGAACTTACATTTCGTCGCGCAACGGTCGCGAATTATGTTGTTTCTACGTCTGGTTCATCATCACAGGTTCCCAGCACCCTCTGTTTCACCACTGCAACCCTCTGTTACATCAATGCCACCCTCTGGTTCATCATTACTGTAGATTATGGGGGGGAAAAGCAAGCACACCATCCCTGCTTCAACTCAGATGAATTAATTTGGGGTTAGTTTATTAATGTGTCACTGTTTTAAAATTCCAGTCTGGCACCTGCTTCCTTATCTGTAATTTTGCTTTCTGTTGCAGTGCATTTTTTTTCCCCAGGACCTTCTTTGTGGCCTACTTGTAGCTATTGTATGAGCCTGCTGTGAGGGTCAGAGCAGGGTCATACAATTGTTGCAACTAGCAACTGAATTCTGGAGGGGCCCCAGTCAGGAAGCACTACCGGGAATTGTTACTAATGATGAGTTTGAACTCTTGCCCCTGCCGAGTGCTTTCACTTTTGAAAAACTCGTTTTTCTGCTATTTCGCGGGGTGCGCGGGGTGCGAACACGCGCAAGATCGGATTCGGAAGCCGCAAATTCATGCGAATATGCAATTTGTTTTTTTTGCGGCGTGTTAGTTGGCAAGGTTTTGTGCGTTTTTGCGAGCCGCTCGTAGCGCAAGACGCGAAGTTACCCTCGCGGTCGTTCAAGGGCGCAGCCATCTTGTTTGCCTGACGTATTTCCGTTTCCGGGCGCGAAGTGTAATCTCGCAAAGTCCGCGGCTTGCCAGTACAGTCTCGCGCGTGTTCGCAAGGAAAATCTCGCGCGAACTTACCCGCGCGGTCGTGAACGGGCGCGGCCATCTTGTTTCTCATTCATTGCTATGGTTCTGGGCATGGTCTTTGTATCCTCTGTCAATCTCTGCCATCCTTTGCTTGTTTGAAGTTTTTTTTTATCTATTTTACTTATTATCTATCCCTCTATTTTTCTAGCCCTATATTTTTGTGTTTACTGCTACTTTTGGTTAATTTTAAACTACTTTTGTAAACTCTTTTCTTTTCTTCTCTTCCCTATTCTATTTTCTTTATTCCTTTCCGCCCAGACCATGGTGAAGGGAGCCGGGAAGCATCCCGAGAAGGGGAAGGGTCCCGCACCCCGTGTCCGGCTCCCGTGCGGGCGTTTGAGGGGGGAGCTAGTGATGCCACGGGAGATCTTTACCCCGGAGGAGGTGGCCCAACTCATTTTTTATGTTCAGCGCCGCCTCCCCAGGACCATCATGGGAGGCGGCAAGATCAGTGCCGGGTACGGGGCCCGGGAGCGCCGGAAGCGGTGGGAGAAGGTGTGCCAGGCCATTTACCACCACTCTCGGGTCTGGCGCACCTACAACCAGGCCACCCACCGCTGGACGGATGTCCTGACCCGTGAGCGAGATCTGCTCGACCTCCTTGGCCTTGAGATCCCCGGGCTTGGTGAGTAGTAGTAGCTATGTCTTTACTACTATGTTTTCTCCTGCTGTGTTATTATATTGCAAATTTTTGTTTTTTACCAAGAGCAATAATGCTGCTCATTACATTGTAGGTACATTTTATTTCAAAATCTTCTGTGCATTTCAGGTACACTGCTCTCCTTCTCAGTAGTGTTGCTACTATGCTTATTTGTTTTAGATTTTGTGTTCATTTCATTGGCCTGTGAAATTATGTATGAGTGTAGTTGAAAGAACTGCGCAATGCTACACACTAAGGTTCAGATTTTTAATTAATTTAATTAATAGTTTGAGTATTTTAATGACTGGTGAATGTAGTAGGAAACTTTAGTGTTGTCGCTGATCTTCAATCACGATGGACTTTGGCTGTCACTTTGCGTGCTGCGGACTGCTGCCTGCCAATCCTAGGCAAACCTTTTTAGTACTTTGTTTAGTGAGTTACATAGGGTAGTTTCCAATTCGACGGTCCGCAAATCAAGCAATACTAAAGTAATGACGTAGTCGCCCACATGAGATTGGTCAATAATATATCCCGTGGAGTCGTTCCCTATTTGCTATTTCGCAAAAATATTTTGTTACTTTGTTAGTTCTTTTTTAAATGTTTGATTTGGTTGAGAAATAAATATCATCCATGTTTTCTGTTTTTCTTTCTTTCATGTTGTACATCAGCTTCCCCCAGGGGCAAGAGGAGGACACAGGAGGAGGAGGAGGGTGCTGTTGTCGATGCAGGCCAGGACCGGGCAGTCGAGGGCTCCTTTGCTGGCCCCAGTAAGTTTTAATTTTAATATAGAGTACTTATTTTTTCCTAGCGTTCCTCATTCGATTTTTTCTAAATCGTCTTTGATCTTCTTGTAGACAGGATCTAAATTCTTATCCCTATGACTCCGTGTGGTATTACTAGATTATTCTTATTAGTCTGTCTGTGTAGCTAACTAAGATTGCACATTTGGCATTTCCATTGGACTCCCATTCTAGTCAGCAATAGCTCTATGCACTGAGTGTAGTCCTCTGGGATTGTCCATAATGTCTTTTCAAGTATTCTAAATGTTTATGCTTTGACCATTGCCAACAATAAAAAGGTGAATGACCACCACCAAGAAATAATAAGATACTACTTTACTTTTGGTTTGGATAGGACAATCCATTCTACTACTGTTGCAGGGACAAATCTGCACAAACAGAACTATGGACACTAAATAATGCATCGCTTAGCTTATCAATTATAATAGGTGCTGTAACTGTTAGACTTTCCACATACCTCAGTGATAACAGACTTTGTAGTTGAACCCCCAATCTCCTTACTGACTAGATAGTGTGGCAGAGTCATTTAGCTCCCAAAGTCACCGATGGCAGAGGCACGGACTCATGCTTGCAAAAATTCGAAAACCTTTAGCTCATCCACTCTAGTCTGGAGGACCAAAAACCACAGAGTCTATTTAAGTTTAAAAGCTTTATTAAAAGTAAACACATTTATTAAATTCAAGTTTGTCATAAAAGTGAACGTGTAACTGAAAATGGAAAAGTGCTTAGTGCTGACGATTAATTGGACACATTTCTTGTGGTCGAGCCGAGCTCTCACCTGGTTTGAACTTGATCCTGCTCGTGTTCTTAGAAGTCAAGGTTCTGTCTGTTAGGAGAAAAAGTGGTGCGTGTTAAAAAGTAAAAAGCAAACATTCATCAGTTGTGCCAAAAAGTGCAGCAAGACAACAGCCTTCCCTGGAAAAAGGGACATTTTTACTCTAGAGTACACAGTCAAAAATTATTAAATTGTACACTTTTTTCACATTTCTTTCTTCCTCCTAGACCAAATATTATATAGTAGTGAGTGGTGTATTCTAACATTATTAAATGTACTTTGTAGGTGGAACATCTGGAGACGGGGCCAGCGCGGAGGTGGTGGCATTGGACGAGGAGGACAACTCTGGGGAGGAGGCGGTGCAAGTGCCGGAAAAGGACATGCCTGTGAGGGTTCACACGGTGGTGGCGGGCAGAGGTAAGCTATACATTCCTTAGTCATTGAGATTGAAGACTGCAGAGTGTGCTTTCTGCACGGGTGTATTATAAAAAAAGCAGGTAGTAGCCTCCTCTAAATGTACTTCGACTTAGCTGTGAAGTTTTTGGCGAGAAGAATCCCAATCAGATCTGAGGTGAACTTGATGGATGGGATGAACGAAAAGCGAAAGAAGGGTGTAAGTAAGTGTGGAAGCACGAGAAATGTATTGATGACTGGCAAAGAAGAATGATATGTGTTTGCTTGGTCCCCGAGGTGGCTGGGAAGGTAAGAAAATGGTATGGTGCATGGCTGGGTGAATGATGAAGCAAGGATGGGTGGAAGGAGAACAGCCTGGGTGGGTGAGACAGAAACTGTATGTGTGCAATATACTTTGAATGGATGGATGCCTGGATCATTCATGGTACTATCTGACTCTTAGATAGCATATGTGAATCTAGAGAGAGTAGACGGTCACTGGATGAACTAAGTGTTACTTTGAAGAGCATGTAACACCGCACCCGCACGTCCGTTCCAGTGTAGGAAAGGCAAGGAAAAGAAGTTGTAACGTTGTCCAAAGACTACCATGAATAGTAGCAGTAGTTTGTATTGCAACTGCAAGCACAGCATATATCCAGTTATTACGGTGGGCACTCCCTACCTCCCTTAATAACTTTAGTTTAGTAGTAGTACGTCATTCATGTGTGGGGGTATCACTGTTCACTCAATAATAAGCAAAGCACCTAAAGTCATCCCATATGTCATCAAATACATCCCATGTGAAGTGATAGATAATCAGATAATTTAGCTTCTTCATTTTCCTTTTCTAATACTCATTTGCACTGTAGGGTGAAAGCTAAATTAATTAAGCAGTAGCCCTTTTAACAGAGTATTCTCAGTGCCACCCGTAATAGAAAAGTAAGAGCTTCACCACCTGCATGAACTGGACCGGTACAGTAACGCAAGTCTGTCTCACTCACCATGGTGTGCGGCTGTTTTTCTCGGGTGCAAGTTCACTGCGCTGGCATTATGCCGGCTTGCATAAGATAACGTACCAATTTTCCTAAACAAGAGAGAAGAAGAAGAATAAGAGTGGTGTACTGTCATAGTCGACTGTAATAGAAGTCCATAGTGCTCGTAGAATTTGTTCCTTAAACTCCCACTAATGTTAGAGCAAGGATGAAGAAGTCGGAGGTTACATAGATACTGTCCTCAATAGTTATGCACTGTGCTTTCAATTTGCTACTTGTACTGTGACAACTTTCTGCTCAATCATTTTGTGTTAATCTTAAGGAGCATTGGTTACAGACTATGTCTTTCTTTTTTCATGTAGTTGCTCCTTCCAAATCCAAGACACCATCAAGGAGGAAGGAGCTGGCTCGAATGGCCCGGCAACGGAGGCTGGATGCCACTGTTGCTGAATATCGGCGGCTGGTGGCCCTGGAGGAGGAGGAGACGCAGTCTGGAACAACAACAACGTCCACTGGGACAGCTGCCTCCTCCTCCGTGCGGGCTGCCAGCCAGCGCAGTGCTCCAGCGGTACGGAGCCGGGCTACCAAAGCCAAACGCCACCGCCCAGCAGCAAAGAAAGCAGCTGCCCCTCACAGGATTTGCAAGGCACACCGGCGCCGCTTATCCCTCAGACTGTCCTACCTGGAGCAGGAGGTCCATAATTATAAGAACGTGGTGGAGGGCCTCCGCTTCGAACTTGCCACCCTCCGCAAGGAGCATGATGCCCTGGCTGCTAATTCCAACAGCACCCTGCCATAGTGTCCCTTGCCCCTTTTTTAGAGACTTTTGGGGGGTGGGAATTGGGAGTTGTGATTTTTGGGGACTTTTGAAGGACAATCGTTGGGGTTAGGGAGGGTCTTGCGGGAGATTCTTTTGTTAGGGCTATAAAAATATACTTTTTGAAACTTTATCTGACCATACCTGTTTTTTACTGCTTTTGAGTCTGGTGGGTGGGGGTTTAACATAACAGTAAGTTTGTTTTCCTGAATAGTCCTAGGACTTTAGTAGTACTACCGTCAATCAAATCTCTCGTCTCTCCTAATACTCCATTATACTACCTCCAACCAAACGCCTATCTTACCTGTAATTTCTGTTTGCAAGTAGGGCTAGGCCCAGGGCTGGCTCCACGGGAAACAGCAAATAAGGTTGGCAATCCTGGGCGGATAAAATTTCCTCATAGCGGTGGTACTAGTGGTGTGACACAGTGGCAGTTGCTTGCCTATGAAAAAAAGAAAATGAAATCTGGTTTGTCCTCCTGAGCAATACAAAGGTACAATACAGAATATAGCAGGTGACAGAAGTACACTAGAACAGTGCCACGTTGTAGCCTAACAAATGTTAAAGTATAACTAATTCGGTTGAAGTTCTTTGACATTAGCCATGGGTCTTTGTCAAGCAGAGTAAGAATATATCCTCGGATTTCTTCACCAGCCTGTTGCTATCACCTTATCCTCCCCAGCAAGTGTGTGGATTTATTGCTGTAATTTAGTCACACATCAATCAAAACCACACAGCCCGGGGGGAGAGGGTTAGGGTTTGAAAAATGGATGGGTACGGGGGTTTTTGGGAAAGGTTTTGGGAGACAAGAAAAAGTAGCACAGCATGGACGAACAATTGTGAACATAAACAAATCTTTGGGTACAAACCTATCCATCAATCTTTGAAAGTGCATACACTACTGTAACTGCATGCATGTCAGTTAAAAGTAAGTAGTACTTTCGACAACTGTGGAAGAAAGAATGCGACAGTACAGGGCGTGGGTGGAAATATTGATAACTATATTCAACATAAGGTCTCTGTAGCCAGATACCTGAGAGCCTTGCTGGTCACTATAAATCCATTCACAACAACACTCAATGGGGTTGGTCTGGAAGGTGTCAGGTTTACTCCCCGTGATCCAGTCGATGCAAATATGGTTCCACCTCCAAATGTCACCAACACCCAGAAGTGTAAACACAGGGTGTTCGAGGCATTAGGCGGGGGAGAAAAATAACAAACTAAAATAAAAAATGTGGGATGGGTAAAGGTAGGGTCAGCAGGGAAAGGATACCTGTAACAGAAGACAAGACAGGCATCAGTGAAGTGCTGTCCTAACATACAAGGGTACTCTCATATAGTCTCACTAAATAGTCTGCAAGTCTCCCGCCTACTCATGGGAAATGTAGTTTCATAGTACGGTAGGCGCTTAGGGGCTGCGTAACCTGACAGAAGGTATAGTAGATAGAAAAGGAGAAATTGCTTTTTTTCTAGGTGTCCCCTCACTCACCAGGGTTGCCCCTTGGTGACATGCTTCATCATTGGGGCCATCCCAGTCCTCTACGGCCTGGGGCGTGCTGCGACTTGCGAATTACGTAGGAGCACTTACAAATGACTATGTGTGGTGCAGATGTGATAGTGGAGTGGACTAAGTGATGTGTTAAGGGATCAATGTAGAAGCAGAGAGAGAGCCAAGAAATGCAGTCACAGTCAGAGAAAAAGGCAAGGGATACTGTATCTATGTGGTTGTAGTGGTCCTGTTGGAAGTGGTAAGTAAGTTGCCCGCAGAAAAAAAATCCTCCTATTAGCGGCACTCCTCCATTGCAGCCGACGCTTCGTCCATCGATGTTGGTCACCAGAAGACACCCTGTCCACTGCCTGCCTGATGCTGAATTGTGGCTCGCTACTGTGAAGCCTGACTCCATCCTTTTTTCCCCATTGCAGAGACTGAAACCCGGCCTGTAATTATTCAACGAAAAACAGGAAGTGATATAATATTACAACACCACTGATAAATAAATATAAGGTATGTAGGCTGTGGAGTGCAAAAAGTCACAATTTGTTTTTCCTAGTAGACAGTACAATGTTTTCGAAAGTGCGTACTCTGAGTCACCTTTTGAAGGATAAATAAGTATGGGCAAATTAATGTATCGGATCTTGCCCCTCAAGCTAGGTGTACTTGAAACTGTGTTTTAGAACAAAATTAGATCTTCCTAGCAGTGCTCCCACCCAGACCCTTACTAAAGCCAGTCGCAAAAATGTAGAAGACCCCCAATCAAATCTCAAAAAACGAGGCCTAGCAGAAAACTGGTGACAAAACTTACTTTGAAAGTAAAAGTAGGCCGAAGTACCCTAATTACCCATTACCCACCGTGGATTGCATTCAAACCACTTGCAAGCAACCAAGCAAAAGTAGCCATAGCCAGCATCGCTCCAAGACTCGAAATCCCCCCCACTCAAACACATGCAATAGAAATACTGCTAACCCTAACGAACCCTAAGTTAAGAATAGTGGCAAAGGCTTTCTTTAACTATGCCAAATCCCCCCTTTCCCACCATGGATTTTCTTTAAATGACTTGCAACCAAAATTACACATTCTCACGAGTGCTCTAAGACCCCAGAACTCAGTTTGAAAAATCTAGAACACCCCGAAACACATGCAATCCTGCTGCTAGGGCTAACCCTAACGAACGCTAAGTTACAAAAAGTGCCAAAACTAAAGGCTTTTCCGCGCGGATTTTGTCCCAACCACTTCTACCCGGTATTAGACCTTCCCAGGAATGCCCCAAGACCCGGCAACCCACCCGCCAAGAAGCGTAACACCCCCAAACAGGCCAAAAGCAAAATCTCATACTTGCAATATTTCTGGGCCTTCGGTCCAAACGCGCTGCGTAGCTAGGCCATAAGTCGGGGTTGGCACGACGGATTTCCTGAAAAGCAAATGCAATCAAGATTAGAGTGTCCCAGCAGTGCTCCCAGACCACGAAACTCACCCGCAAACAGACGGAACCCCCCCTAAGAGCACCTCAAAGGCAAGCAAGTCATCAAAAACACAAAAAAAATTCCGCCTGGGATTTGGTCCAAAACACTTTTATCCGGTATTAGAGCTTCCCAGCAATGGCCCCAGAGCCGTCAACCCAGGAGAAAACGAGTAGAAGACCCCCAAACAGCCAAAGAGCAAAAGTACAAAAATGGGGACTTAGTCACTTTTTCACAAATTTCCCAAATCACTCTGCGCGCGCTCTGCAGCTAGGCCCTAAGTCCCCTCTGCCACCATGGATTTGCTTCAAACCTCTTGCAAAGTAAAGTATATATAGCCAGCAGTGCTCCCAGACCACGAAACTCACCCACAAACACCAGGAAGCCCGCCAAACAGGCCCCCGAAAACGCTACATAGAGCAAAATGTCAGAAATAGCCAAAAAAAAAATCGGCCTGGATTTTGTCCCAACCACTTCTACCCGGTATTAGACCTTCCCAGGAATGCCCCAAGACCCGGCAACCCACCCGCCAAGAAGCGTAACACCCCCAAACAGGCCAAAAGCAAAATCTCATACTTGCAATATTTCTGGGCCTTCGGTCCAAACGCGCTGCGTAGCTAGGCCATAAGTCGGGGTTGGCACGACGGATTTCCTGAAAAGCAAATGCAATCAAGATTAGAGTGTCCCAGCAGTGCTCCCAGACCACGAAACTCACCCACAAACACCAGGAAGCCCCCCAAACAGGCCCCCGAAAACGCTACATAGAGCAAAATGTCAGAAATAGCCCCAAAAAAAAAATCGGCCTGGATTTTGTCCCAACCACTTCTACCCGGTATTAGACCTTCCCAGGAATGCCCCAAGACCCGGCAACCCACCCGCCAAGAAGCATAACACCCCCAAACAGGCCAGAAGCAAAATCTCATACTTGCAATATTTCTGGGCCTTCGGTCCAAACGCGCTGCGTAGCTAGGCCATAAGTCGGGGTTGGCACGACGGATTTCCTGAAAAGCAAATGCAATCAAGATTAGAGTGTCCCAGCAGTGCTCCCAGACCACGAAACTCACCCGCAAACACCAGGAAGCCCCCCAAACAGGCCCCCGAAAACGCTACATAGAGCAAAATGTCAGAAATAGCCAAAAAAAAAATCGGCCTGGATTTTGTCCCAACCACTTCTACCCGGTATTAGACCTTCCCAGGAATGCCCCAAGACCCGGCAACCCACCCGCCAAGAAGCATAACACCCCCAAACAGGCCAAAAGCAAAATCTCATACTTGCAATATTTCTGGGCCTTCGGTCCAAACGCGCTGCGTAGCTAGGCCATAAGTCGGGGTTGGCACGACGGATTTCCTGAAAAGCAAATGCAATCAAGATTAGAGTGTCCCAGCAGTGCTCCCAGACCACGAAACTCACCCGCAAACAGACGGAACCCCCCCTAAGAGCACCTCAAAGGCAAGCAAGTCATCAAAAACACAAAAAAAATTCCGCCTGGGATTTGGTCCAAAACACTTTTATCCGGTATTAGAGCTTCCCAGCAATGGCCCCAGAGCCGTCAACCCAGGAGAAAACGAGTAGAAGACCCCCAAACAGCCAAAGAGCAAAAGTACAAAAATGGGGACTTAGTCACTTTTTCACAAATTTCCCAAATCACTCCGCGCGCGCTCTGCAGCTAGGCCCTAAGTCCCCTCTGCCACCATGGATTTGCTTCAAACCTCTTGCAAAGTAAAGTATATATAGCCAGCAGTGCTCCCAGACCACGAAACTCACCCACAAACACCAGGAAGCCCCCCAAACAGGCCCCCGAAAACGCTACATAGAGCAAAATGTCAGAAATAGCCAAAAAAAAAATCGGCCTGGATTTTGTCCCAACCACTTCTACCCGGTATTAGACCTTCCCAGGAATGCCCCAAGACCCGGCAACCCACCCGCCAAGAAGCGTAACACCCCCAAACAGGCCAAAAGCAAAATCTCATACTTGCAATATTTCTGGGCCTTCGGTCCAAACGCGCTGCGTAGCTAGGCCATAAGTCGGGGTTGGCACGACGGATTTCCTGAAAAGCAAATGCAATCAAGATTAGAGTGTCCCAGCAGTGCTCCCAGACCACGAAACTCACCCACAAACACCAGGAAGCCCCCCAAACAGGCCCCCGAAAACGCTACATAGAGCAAAATGTCAGAAATAGCCCAAAAAAAAAAATCGGCCTGGATTTTGTCCCAACCACTTCTACCCGGTATTAGACCTTCCCAGGAATGCCCCAAGACCCGGCAACCCACCCGCCAAGAAGCATAACACCCCCAAACAGGCCAAAAGCAAAATCTCATACTTGCAATATTTCTGGGCCTTCGGTCCAAACGCGCTGCGTAGCTAGGCCATAAGTCGGGGTTGGCACGACGGATTTCCTGAAAAGCAAATGCAATCAAGATTAGAGTGTCCCAGCAATGCTCTCAGACCACGAAACTCACCCACAAACAGACGGAACCCCCCCTAAGAGCACCTCAAAGGCAAGCAAGTCATCAAAAACACAAAAAATTTTACGCCTCGGATTTGGTCCAAACCACTTTTAGTGCTTCCCAGCAATGGCCCCAGACCCGTCAACTCACCTGCAAAGAGGTAGAACAACACCCCCACAAGTGCTGAGTCTTTCTTCATTGGGCGTAAACCAGCCCTCTGCTTTGATGGAAATAGGAGTCTGGAGGAGGAGGATAGAGGAGCATGTTCTTCTGAACTTGTGAACCTGAGGAATGCAGACTGCGGCACCTTCAAATAAATTAGCAAACAAGTGAAGACAGTTCTGCTGATGGGCTTGTTTTTGTGATTATCTGATTAAAGTTTGAATTATATTAACTGTGCACAACAAAGAAAGACAGACACACAGGAATAAAAGTGAATAAGGATGAAAAAGAAAGTTATTGATTCGTTGTCTCATTTTCAGGGCTCGAAGTCGGTATCACGGTCCAGGAATAAGAATAAGGCTTCGTCATCATACTCTGCGAATTCAGCCAGGGTGAGGTCAGTGCCACCTGACAGAGTAGAAATTCCCTCATCTATGTTGCTGGCCACCTCCTCTTCATCCGGCACGCTCTCTCGTACTCTTATATCTGGTGGTATGAGGTGCTGATTCATCTTGATCATTGTTAACCTCTCCACATTTTTGGGCGAGAGGCGGCTCCGTTTGGGAGTTACAATCCCACCAGCCGCACTGAAAACCCGTTCAGAAGACACACTTGCGAGTGGGCAAGACAAGTAGTTTATAGCCAGGTTGGTGAGCTGTGGCCACAATTCTTTTTTCCCATGCCAATACGCCAATGGGTCAGAATTAACATAGACCTCTGTGGAGTCATTCAGATAGTCCTTCACCATCGACTCAAGGTCCTCCTCCAAGGTTCCTCCACTTTGCGTAGCTCTTGCTGTGCCTCTGACCTTTTGAGAACCAAACCCACGCAGAGCTAGCCAATCCTCTTCAGCCTCCAATGTTTCTGTTGTCTTTCGTGCAGATGATCCGGTTGCCGGTGTCTTTAACGGCTGAGAGGTCACTTGTGCCACAGCCACAGGTGCAGAAGTGGATTGTTTTGACTGGGGATGGCCTGCTGATGTACTGCCATTTCCTTCAATTTCCAGCCGTTCTGTTTCAAACTTCTTGGCTGACAAGGCTAGCCAACGTTTGTACTTTGTAACATCTTCATCACCAAAAGGAAAGAATGCTCTGCCTGCCAGCGCCTTTTTGTAGCGTGGATCCAGAATAGTAGCACAAATGTAATGCTGTTCTGAGTGGATCTTTTTAAGACGTTCATCACCTTGTAGGAGCTCTAATAATTGCTCAGCCAGAAGCAAAGAGTCTTTCTTTTTGTCATCTTTTCGAAACACAGAACACACCTCCTTCAGTTGGTCCTCCAGCATGTACAACAATGGGATAGCTTTTCCCAAATTAGAGTCCTCCTTGCTGACTGCACGCGTGAAGACCTCAAAAGGACGAAGCATGCGTGTTAGGCTTTCAACTATGTTCCATTGCGGCCCACCCATCCTCAGCTCCTCTATACCCTCTTTCAAGAAATATTGATCGAGTTGCGTATACTGCTCATACAGACGCTCAAGCATGTAGAAGGTTGAGTTCCAACGTGTTACCACCTCCTGGATGAGTGCTTTCACTGGCATTTGACATTGATATAGCATGCTCCTCAGCTGCTTCCGGGCCTTAAAAGAATGCCTGAAATGCTTGCAAATTTTTCGGCAGTTCTCCAATACACTGTACGCTGCACTGCGTTTATTACCCAAGAATTTTTAGACAACCAGGTTTATACAGTGCGCCAAACACGGCACTCTGAAATAGTAACCGTCCCTCATGGCCTTAACTATATTGGAGCCATTGTCCGTGGAAACATAACCAACCTTGCGTTTTAGTGGGGACAGACAGTTAAGGACCTTTGTGTTAAAGACATACAAAATGTTTTCTGCTGTGTGACGTTTCTCCAAACCAAACATGGCTAGTGTTGCATGTTTCCGAGCACCTTTAAAAACAATGTTAGTGTCAACACCTGAGTTTAGCTTTGCTTTAGCCCCTGAAAAAGAGACCCAGTGTGCAGTGATGCACATGTAATCAGCGCCTGCGCCACTGGTCCACATGTCTGTTGTCAGATGTATAGTGTGAACAGCACTCTTCTGCAAAGCTGCCCCAATCACCTTCAGAACATCTTCATGTAGTGCTGGAACCGCAACTCGGGCAAAATAGAACCGGCTAGGAACCTTCCATTTAGGGCAGAGCGCTGTCACTAATTCTAGAAAACCAACCCCTTCTACAAAAGAAAAAGGGAGAAGGTCCAGAGCTAGCATTTTAGCCAGCTTAGTGTTATACAGACGGGTCATTGGGTGGTTGCGTTCATATTGCGCTTCTGTAAACAACATCTTTTTAATGTTGCCCTGGACCAATGATTTACGGGATGATGATGATCTCTTCGACCCAGTTACGCTCGCTGATGAACTTTTCCGCATTGATGTCTCACTCTCTCCCACACTCTTAGTGTGGCTCCCATGGGGTGTGCTGCTGACATGGGAACTGGGTGTAAGTGAAGTGTTTGAATCGTCTTCTTCTACCTCCTCGTCATCAGCAGATGACAAATCAACGTTTTCATTACGTGCAATTCCGGCTTTCTTGACCGCCTCTAGGTGCGGAAACCATTCGACAGCGTGCCTTCTCTCAAGATGACCTCTCTGGCCTCCGGTACCATAGTTAGAACCAAGCTTACCACGACTAAATCGAAGCTTACAAAGGCTACAAATGGCTACGTTTTCCTTTTTTGGGCAAACACTAAAGAAGTCCCAAACTGGAGACTTGAAATGTCTTCGGGGGCCGGAGGAGGCGGCGATACTGGTGGTGGTGGTCCTGCTGCTAATGACAGATGAAGTGGAGGATGTGGATTGCCGAACTTCAGTACGTTTTGCACTTTCACCACCACGAATTGAGGTCGAGGACGAGGTGGGTACCTTCTTGCGAAGAAATATGGAAGCGGTAGGTTTTGGTGTACTACTTAACTCCAAATCTAATGATTCCATTTCCATTGCCTCCTCGCCGACATCATCATCACGCTCAGCAGCTTCTCGGGATAGGGTCAAAATGTCTCTTTGCTGCATGCCCGGTGGGGCTGCAGTGACCTTTGTGATGACTGGCTCGTCGTCATCGTGAGAGGCTTCATCACCAGCAGTATCTGTCACTTCTTGTTGAGCCTCATCACACTCCATAGGTTTGAGTTTTTGGACGACCTTCCTTTTACGCTTAGGTACCGGTGTCAGATCATGGTGTGCCTCTGCCTCACTGTCAGACCGCAGTTGTGGTTCCCAAGACAGATCACTTGCACCAGAACGAGGTGGGCTTGAAGAAGATGTAGACACCCCCCTTGATCTTTTCCTTGCTAGGGATGTGGAAGACAATGAATGATCATCAGGAGGAGTGGCTTCCAATGATACCTCAGCTTCAATGTCGATTTCCAAATGTGCCCCTACTTCGGGAGGAACAACTATTGTGGGCACTTGTGAACCTCCATGCACCTTTGCTTGCGCATCTCCTTTTGCTGCCTCTCCTTCCACATGTACTTGGGCGTGTACTTGCACATGGTGTTGTTGTTGCGGCTGTGGTTGTTCAACACTTGTCAGATGAGTTACAACAACCTGTGTTGATTCAGGGACATTGCTGCTACTTTCTTGCGATGAGCCAACATCACTGGTCGATGGTGATTGGAGAAGTACACTGACTGCCTCTGAAGCACTCAAGGGCTTTGACTTAAGTTGGCGTGGTGGTGGAGGCACTGAACCCAATGGAGCAGGGGTGCTGCTCTCAGGTTGGTCCCCAGCAGATCCTGCTGCTGCAGGCGTACTTTTTTTTTTGCTCCCAAAAAAAGTGGCGGGTGGCACACCAGCCTCCTTGGTAACTTGCTTCTTCTGCTCCTTACTAGCAACTTTCTTGCTAGAGGAGCTACGGAGAACTTTCTTTGGGGGCGGGGCCATCTTCTTCAGAGCAGGTCAGACAGCAGGCCGCAGTTGCACGAATTGTAGAGTTGTCTGAGGCCAGACGTGACGTCGCGTGACGTTATGCTGCACACACACACCGCTGCAGGACTTCTTCCTGGCACTGGTGGTTCTCTTGAGTCTTGTGCACCTAAAAAAAATGGAAGACAGAGGAACATCAGTTCAGTTATAGAGCACAAAAAAATCGAAAAACACTGCAAAATCAGCACAATCCCAATCCATCCATGCCCTCCATAATGTTTAAATTCAAGACAACCCACAGAAAGACTAGGCCCATGCAAGACTCACTACCCCTGGGCATAAATAAAGGTTGAAAAGTAGGCAAAATGGTTGGAGGCCTAACAACAAAGCCTGCATTCAAAATGGCCACTTGCCTGCCAGCACATGGCCAGTGCCTGTAGCTGCACTCAAAATGGCCACCAGCCACATGGCATGTCCCTCCCCATGAACACACCCAAAAATCGAAAAACACTGCAAAATCAGCACAATCCCATTCAATCCATGGCCTCCATGATGTTTAAATTCAAGACAACCCACAGAAATACTAGGCCCATGCAAGACTCACTACCCCTGGGCATAAATAAAGGTTGAAAAGTAGGCAAAATGGTTGGAGGCCTAACAACAAAGCCTGCATTCAAAATGGCCACTTGCCTGCCAGCACATGGCCAGTGCCTGTAGCTGCACTCAAAATGGCCACCAGCCACATGGCATGTCCCTCCCCATGAACACCCCCAAAAATCGAAAAACACTGCAAAATCAGCACAATCCCATTCCATCCATGGCCTCCATGATGTTTAAATTCAAGACAGCCCACAGAAAGACTAGGCCCATGCTAGACTCAAATACCCCTGGTGAAAAGGCCACAAGTACAGGCCCAAAAATCGAAAAACACTGCAAAATCAGCACAATCCTATTCCATCCATGGCCTCCATGATGTTTAAATTCAAGACAGCCCACAGAAAGACTAGGCCCATGCTAGACTCAAATACCCCTGGTGAAAAGGCCACAAGTACAGGCCCAAAAATCGAAAAACACTGCAAAATCAGCACAATCCCATTCAATCCATGGCCTCCATGATGTTTAAATTCAAGACAACCCACAGAAATACTAGGCCCATGCAAGACTCACTACCCCTGGGCATAAATAAAGGTTGAAAAGTAGGCAAAATGGTTGGAGGCCTAACAACAAAGCCTGCATTCAAAATGGCCACTTGCCTGCCAGCACATGGCCAGTGCCTGTAGCTGCACTCAAAATGGCCACCAGCCACATGGCATGTCCCTCCCCATGAACACCCCCAAAAATCGAAAAACACTGCAAAATCAGCACAATCCCATTCAATCCATGGCCTCCATGATGTTTAAATTCAAGACAACCCACAGAAAGACTAGGCCCATGCTAGACTCAAATACCCCTGGTGAAAAGGCCACAAGTAGCTGCCCAAAAATCGAAAAACACTGCAAAATCAGCACAATCCTATTCCATCCATGGCCTCCATGATGTTTAAATTCAAGACAGCCCACAGAAAGACTAGGCCCATGCTAGACTCAAATACCCCTGGTGAAAAGGCCACAAGTACAGGCCCAAAAATCGAAAAACACTGCAAAATCAGCACAATCCTATTCCATCCATGGCCTCCATGATGTTTAAATTCAAGACAGCCCACAGAAAGACTAGGCCCATGCTAGACTCAAATACCCCTGGTGAAAAGGCCACAAGTACAGGCCCAAAAATCGAAAAACACTGCAAAATCAGCACAATCCTATTCCATCCATGGCCTCCATGATGTTTAAATTCAAGACAGCCCACAGAAAGACTAGGCCCATGCTAGACTCAAATACCCCTGGTGAAAAGGCCACAAGTACAGGCCCAAAAATCGAAAAACACTGCAAAATCAGCACAATCCCATTCAATCCATGGCCTCCATGATGTTTAAATTCAAGACAACCCACAGAAATACTAGGCCCATGCAAGACTCACTACCCCTGGGCATAAATAAAGGTTGAAAAGTAGGCAAAATGGTTGGAGGCCTAACAACAAAGCCTGCATTCAAAATGGCCACTTGCCTGCCAGCACATGGCCAGTGCCTGTAGCTGCACTCAAAATGGCCACCAGCCACATGGCATGTCCCTCCCCATGAACACCCCCAAAAATCGAAAAACACTGCAAAATCAGCACAATCCCATTCAATCCATGGCCTCCATGATGTTTAAATTCAAGACAACCCACAGAAAGACTAGGCCCATGCTAGACTCAAATACCCCTGGTGAAAAGGCCACAAGTACAGGCCCAAAAATCGAAAAACACTGCAAAATCAGCACAATCCTATTCCATCCATGGCCTCCATGATTTTTAAATTCAAGACAGCCCACAGAAAGACTAGGCCCATGCTAGACTCAAATACCCCTGGTGAAAAGGCCACAAGTACAGGCCCAAAAATCGAAAAACACTGCAAAATCAGCACAATCCCATTCAATCCATGGCCTCCATGATGTTTAAATTCAAGACAACCCACAGAAATACTAGGCCCATGCAAGACTCACTACCCCTGGGCATAAATAAAGGTTGAAAAGTAGGCAAAATGGTTGGAGGCCTAACAACAAAGCCTGCATTCAAAATGGCCACTTGCCTGCCAGCACATGGCCAGTGCCTGTAGCTGCACTCAAAATGGCCACCAGCCACATGGCATGTCCCTCCCCATGAACACCCCCAAAAATCGAAAAACACTGCAAAATCAGCACAATCCCATTCCATCCATGGCCTCCATGATGTTTAAATTCAAGACAGCCCACAGAAAGACTAGGCCCATGCTAGACTCAAATACCCCTGGTGAAAAGGCCACAAGTACAGGCCCAAAAATCGAAAAACACTGCAAAATCAGCACAATCCCATTCCATCCATGGCCTCCATGATGTTTAAATTCAAGACAGCCCACAGAAAGACTAGGCCCATGCACCACTCACTACCCCTGGTCAAGGCCCCAACAACAGGTCAAAAATCGAAAAACACAAAATTTTACAAAAAAAAAAAATCGAAAAACACAGAAAAATCAGCACAATCCCAATTCATCTATGGCCTCCATGATGTTTAAGTTCAAGACAACCCACAGAAAGAATCAGTCCACCCACCACTGAGTACCCCTGGGCAAAAGGCCCCAAAACAGCCCAAAAATCGAAAATCCCAAAATTTTAGTTGCAGCAACTGTAATGCCCCAAACAAACTTACTTGTAAAATTTCTAATCCAACAGTGATCCAAACAAAGTCAAAAAGGCCTCAAATCCAAAGATCCAGCAGCATCCACAAAAAGTAATCCTTCCAGGTCCACATCCAAATGAAAAGTGACCAGGAGATGGACAAAGCACTGGGAGGAGCCTGCTGAACAGGAACAGGAAGTTGAAGACTATGGGGCACTTCCTTCCTCCCACCCCCCTGCCCCCTCCCCAAAATGGACTCCTCGCTAAAAAAGTGCAGGCAAATGTCAAACTAAGGAGTTATTCACATAAAAATCATCATTTCTAGAAGGTTTATGCTGCTTGCTGGTGGATTTCTTGTGCAGAATTGCAAATTTATATTTTCGCTCGCCGCATCTCAAATCTCGCAATTGCGAAGTACCGCGAGACGTGATCTCGCCGTACTCGCGTTGACAAACTATCGCTGGCAAGCCGCGATGACGTAATCGCGCTCGCCAATTCCCGCGGGATCACACAGCAAGATCCAAAATGGCGCAGCACTCGCAAACTATCGAAAAAAACAACTCGGCAAACGATGATAAACGCCGCGCGCCGCAAAAATTGTATCACCAACGCCGCGCGCCGCCAAAAAAATCCGCTCTGTGCGAATTTGCGGATTTTGCGGGAAATCCGCAAATCTCGCGGATTGCGGATTTCCCGAAAATCCGCAAAATCCGCGAGCGGAACGGATTTTCCGCCCACGCTTAATCACCCCTCACAGTGCTGCCTGCTACCCAGCTCCTGCTCACTCAGTGACAGTGTTTTTTGCGCCACTCTCCAGCGACCATGAGGACGGGCTGGGTCCGCAGTCGGAGTGGAGTAGATAACAGATAATGATTCACCCGCCAGCCTCCGCCTCATTTACAACAAATGTAGGCCAGAGTGATGAACGTCTTAAAATCCTTTGTCATCAACACTAATGTTGATGCCAATTTATGGAAAGTTACCAAAGAATCAGAAACAGCTCTCCAGCGCTCTGTGCACCGTACACAATTCAAGAAAAGCTGCAGCTGCTAAAAGTGAAAACGACATTATTTTACACATTATTCTGTTGGGAAGTCGTAAAATGGAAGCTGCTCCTCGTTTCCGCATTAATTAAATGTATCCGTCTGTAATGCAAATGGTGCTCATGTAAAGCGCTCTGATACCTTCGGATCAAGTTCTCTCTATATTAAATTGTGGGATATATTTGTTTTTATCTATAATGTGCATACGAAGAGTAAGGTGCAACAGCCACTTTCTCGTACTTGCCAAAGGCATCTAAAAGATCAGAATTCAAAAGGATTCCCTCCCTCCAGATAATATCGACTTGTAATTTTGCTAGTGCTTTGTGCACCATATGTGCAGTTTCTATGCTTTGTAAATAGCATGCATTACCGGTATGACACACCAACATCAGAAGAATGGTGTGGGGACCCACACTTACACTAATGTGTCTCGCACCCCGCTCTACACACATGCCATTAATCTGGGTGCTGCGGCGCTCGGCAGCCTCTGCTAAACGCGAAACAAGCAATTGCAAACAGACAGTCAGCAGGTGCGCTTCACTTGCACAGTGCACTCCAGACTCCACTGCATGATTACAACAAAATGCCGCCCTCATCATTTTGCCGCCCTAGGCGGCCGCCTAGTCCTGCCTAATGGCAGAAACGGCCCTGCCAATGCTGCGTTAAAACCCTGCGCCTGCTTGAAGCAGGCGTAGGTCTTGATGCAGCATTGTGTAGATGGGGCACCCCCCGAGCCTTGCTGGAGCTGCGTCGTGCTTGCGGCGCAATTCCAGCAATGCGCCACATTTCCGGCACAGATGCGTCACGCATCTGTGCCGTTTTTGCACCATGATGCGCCGCATTATAAATGCGGCGCACCATGGGTGGCGGAGCTGTGGCGCACTGTGGCGCACGTTAACTGGCGCATCCTTGGGGATGCGCCAGTTAACATAAATCTGCCCCTCAATCCTCCTGTGCTTAAAACCGAAAAAATGTATGTCCTTGTTTAATGTAACTGGTACTCAGATAAAGCGCTCTTATACCGTCGAGTCGACTTCGCGCTGCATAAAACTGCAAAGCTGACCCTTCAATTAAGAGAGGCTTTCCGAGTTATGCCGTCACCCCAGTACAGATACCACCTTGTCTCACAGAGACTCTCCTCCCGCTTACAGTCACTGCCCGTCAGACTCCGACAGTCTCCTCGGCCTCCCCTCACCCACCTGGAAGTCTCAAAAGGTAATGGGCTCTGACACGTCAGCAATGAGGCTTTGAGGCAGTACTCACCTCCCCGTGCCGCGTGGAGCACGCAGAGGGCGAGGGCCGCTGCCAGCAGCAAGAAGGATGCGCCGCACCCTGGCTTCATGGTGACGCTGTGACCCGTTTGACTGCAGGCCTCACCGAGTCTGGGCTTTTATACCCTGAAGCTGAGCTCGCGCTGCGTGCGAACCAGCGGAAAGACGCAGCTGAATAACAATTCATCGGACGTTCACCTGTCAGGCACGGGGACATTTCCTATTTCGCGATGTAGCATTCAACTCTGACAACGAATCGCACATTTTTAATTATCTTTTTGTTGGCCTTTCCACTTCCCGCATGCCTCAAGAAGCTGAAAATGACCACACTGTGCAATGGCCGCCTTGTCCTCTAAAAGTAGAAATATTCTTTTTCCAGAATGCAGGATTTTTCTGGGAAACCTCAGGATGCTGGTACCCGAGGCCCTGCTGGGGTAGGTAGACCTGAACTAGAAGCCAAGACCGGAGCTACAGTAGGTCTGCAGGAGGCAGTTGCCTTGAGCGCCCTGCTATGGCCCCAGATGGCACATAATTGCTGATGCCAGGGGAGAAGGAGCAGACAAAGCAGCAACAACACATCTTTCTTTACTGGGATGCAAATGCCTTTTTCCTAAAGCTGCTAAATGCCCACCCAAACCCACCTAACCACACTCACGCGCACACCAAGGACAGCAATAGTTAAGTTGCAAGTTTTATTAAACACATTATGACAAGACTTAAATGCAAAACTTTAAAATAAAAAAATCACAATTCTTTAACTTGTCTGTTATTAAAGTATGATAATTGGCGACACATTTTTTAAGCTCTTTCAAAATAAATGTCGAACCTGGTCTGACATGATGAGCATAGATTATATCTGAAACTATTTTAATTACAAAGTCAAAACCCCCTAGACCATGGCTTTCTGGTTTTGTCTCCAAATAAAAGTAGTAAGGAGTTGAGCCAGGCTTCAAGGTTATTTTAAGTAAGCACGGTCACTTGAAGTGCCTATCCTGTAATGGAGGCGCTTCATCTACCCATACAATACCAAAGCATGAACAATGGTGGATTTTAGCAAACCTAGACCCCAAGGAGGGGTGCCTGGTATCACCCCACACAACACAATTTATTAGAGTTGACTTTACCTGTAGTGCTCAATTTAGTAAGGATTTACCTTTGACATGAAATCGAATTATATAGCAATATTACTTTATATCCCGATGCCGGGGGCTAAAACCAGTTGTTAAAGGCTCTGAGCCCCAGTTATAGGCCTGAGCCGCAGACGAGGAACTGTAGCGAGGGAGAGGGCCTTTAACAAATGGTATAGCCCGAGGCTGGCAGGCTATAAGGCTATTAGAAAAATCCACCCACTGAGGGTAGAATGTTCTCGCTGAATAATAAAGAAACAGAAAGACACACATTGGAATGTTGGAGCAGAAGGCTTACGCCAACCATCATCATCCCGAGCCACTCCATTGTATTCAATGGAGATCCTGATAATCTAATGTTAGGGTAGGGAATATAGTCCCAAAATCTCACACAACTCGCATTGGGGTGTCCTAGTGTGTGGGGATGATGTTACAAAAGCATTACAATTGACCACAATATCCGTAAAAAAGTTGGGTGCATGTTCATTATTCTACAGAGCGCGACCATAGTCTCCTCTGACTTGGAATCATAGCAACTGCCTGGTGGCATGTGCATGTTAAAGGCCACTACAGAAGAGATTGTAGATCTATCTTTTTTCAAAGCAATCATAGATTTTAAATCACAGACAACATGCTACCAATGCCAACTAACATTTTTATCTAGTAGTTTAGCTGTGCCCCGCTTCACAAGGCCGAGCCTAAAGAAAATTGCATTGTTATAATACACTATTTAATCAGCAATCCCTTGGTCCTGTGTTAACCAGGTTTACCAAAAATTAACATTACGTTGAGGACAGTAGGATGATCTAAATGGGTCTACTTACTAGTTTATTCAAATCTGTCATGTTCCAGGAGGTAAGGTTGATTTAGAATCAGGCGTATGACTCACATCTCTGTGATTGTGGTGACAGCATTTATATAAATCAGAAAAAATGCTTAATTTAGACAAGGTTTAGTAGACAAGGTTTAGTTAGAATGACTAGGCCTCACACAGCATTGATATTAATTAGGTAAATGGAGAGCCTCTGTTACTTGCTGGCAATCTGTCATTGTCTTAGAGATGGAATAGATTTTTATGACCCCTCTCCAGGCAGCTGTTCTCCAACAAGTAGCATCGGATAGGTTGGGTGTTGAAGTGTGCTTGGAGAAGTACAGATGGAATTCATTCAGAGAAGCCAAATGAGGAATGATGAACATCTGTAACACTCTTACATAGGTTGTCAACGCAAACTCAAAACATAGCACATAGTGCATCAGAAGAGAATGTAACTGGAGCACGAGTCCATGTTAAAGCATCATATTTCATGATCTCTACAAGATTAAGCATGAGCGGGAAATCCGTTACGTTCGCGGATTTTTGGGAAATCCGCAATCCGCGAATTTTGCGGATTTCCCGCAAAATCCGCAAAAAAAATCAGCGAGCGTAACGGGTTCAAAAGTTGAACCCCCACTCATGCAACTATTTTACAATGGCGCCAGCAAGCTGCCAGCGCCATTGTAAAATAGTTACAAAGTTAGCTTGCACAGGATCCACTAGATAAAACGAAGCAGGTGCTGCTTTATTTTATCTAAGTGCTTCCTGTGCAAGCTAACTTTGTAACTATTTTACAACAGCGCTGGCAGCTTGCTGGCGCCATTGTAAAATAGTTACAGGCACAGCCTTACACAGGTCACTCAAGGGACCCCTGCGCCCTTCAGGGCGATTGCATAGTAAGTAACACACACATGGTCACTCGAACTAGTTGATGCTTAAATTCAGTGACTCATTCATTAGCCCAAAAACAATCATGAGCGTCTTCGAGGCTGGACAGGTGTGCCTCTTCCCAAATCTACAGTGGAAAATCAGCTGTGATGCTGGGTAGAGGGCGGCCTTTGCATGGTCGCTCGAACTAGTTGATGCTCAAAATCAGTGACTCATTCATTAGCCCAAAAACAATCATGAGCGTCTTCGAGGCGGGACAGGTGTGCCTCTTCCCAAATCTACTGTGGAAAATCAGCTGTGATGCTGGGTAGAGGCCTTTGCATCCTTGACTTTCATGAGCGCAATCCCCGTGCTGTTCCTGTGACCAGGAGCTTGTTTCTCTTCATATAATTGTGTTCGCACGGGTTGCTGCAAGTTCGCACGCGTTTTGTACAATTTCGCAATTTGCGAAATTGTACAAAACCCTCGCGAACTTGCAGAAACCCGTGCGAACATAAAAAAAAATCCGCAAATTCGCGAGAATTCACAGATTTTGCGGATTGCGAGTTCGCAAATCCGCAAAATTCGCGAACGCGAGATTCGCAAAATTCGCCCATACTTATACAAGATCTATATCAGTTGACTAAATTAATCATAAGTTAGGGGTCATCTGGAGAACTTCGAGCACTTTAGATAGAGTTGTAGAAGCTCAGTATTTAACTGTGAAAATAAAAAGATCAATGACAATAGTGAAATAAACAATTCGCTCTCAGCACATTTGTTTGCAAGATTTATTGGGAACCCAATCAGAATGCAATCACAATGCAATATACGTGCAGCACGGAGACCTCCGCAAAGCTTACTGAGTGCCCAATTGGCATGACAGTGCAGAGACATTTTATAGGCAGAGAACTCTACCGGATGGGCATCATAGCATACGTAACCTAAATCAGAATATGTCCTGCTGGACCAATCAATGAAGGGTGATTGTGGCATGATACCCTTTTAAGGCTCGAAGTATGTCTATACCCTAGTGTTGCTGCCCACGTGTCATCTACAAGAGCAGATTTGGGTTTTCCCCTAAAGGTGAAATCTGTGTCTCTGGTATACGTGGACTTGGCAGTTACGTACGTGACCGGCCAGGCCTGCAGGTCATGTCGACATGATTTACTGAAAATGTGCGGTTTTACAATAGCTAGCTGAAAGCTGGAAGCTGGCATGTTTATTCTCGGAAAAGCCTTGCGTTGCTTGCACGTTGCAGCTGACTGAGACTGACTGACACTCAAAATGGAGCGTGCGACCATTTTGTGGATTTCTGCTGGTGTCTTTCTTTAGTAGCTCAAAGAAGGCTATAGGCCTGAAAACATATGTATTTGGTATCATATAAATGTCCGCTTCCTCAGAGTCATGAAGGAACAAACCAACTCATCTGGAGATACATTTGCGAATATGTGCTTAGTAGTATGTACTGTTAGAAGATAAACAACCTCCATCGTATCCACGACGGCACCAGGCAGTTTAAACGTTCACTTCTTGGCCCAGATCCTTTTGTGGCCGGGCAAGCAGAGACTCCAGAAAGACCTTCCAGGCCTGAATAAAAGATTTAACTGAAGGATAAAGTTATGTGACTACAGGATTAGGTGGTGATTTGTGCATCTGGGCCAGGTCTTCAGCCAGGCTGGGCAATTTGACCTTCCAAGAGCTCTTTTCTTGTAATTCTACTCCTATTAGATCAAGTAGGCTCAAACACATTTTACGTCATTTTTTACGCTGACTGAACAGAATTTTTGGTCATACTGGTCGTGTCATCGTTAGGAATTGCCCCCTAAGGTACACTTGCTGTTATGATTGCTTGGACTCATTATCAGATGATGACAATCAAGATGTCCTGTGGGCATCGGGTGCCTTCAAGGACTGTAGCTGCTCCCAAATTCTAGGACCTTCACTTGGGTTCATTAAGCCCTCATGAATCGGAGTCCTGTTCCCATCCAATGGATCTGAAGCATTTGATGTTACAGATCTTTTCACCCGAGACCGTTTGAAGTACTTATGGATAGTCAGTTTTCCTTTTTAAAGTGTTCTTTGGAGCATAAACAGGAGTATTGTGTGTGAGATCAGGGGATGGGGAGGGCAATCTCTGCTCTTTCAGTGCAGAAATAAACAACAACGCTGTGTCTCAGAGGCCTACTTTTAGAAAGAGACATGTCCATGGTGAATTAGAAAAACATGTGTCAAAAATCAGAAATAGATGAATACAAAAATAAAAAAAGAACAACTAAGTGAATAGTAAATAAATAAATAAGATAAATATGAATAATAGTTAAAATATAACATTTCCTAAGTGGATTTTGCATACCCAGAGATAAGGACATTGAGAGCTAGAAATACAGCAGGGATGTGTCAGTCAGTCAAATTTGCTTTTTTCGAGGTTCACTCATAAAAGCATAACAATTCCATTATGATACAGTAAAATAGAGACTGGTTAAAATTTGATGTACAAGCAAGTAACTTAAAAACATAGTATAATTGCATCATAAAAATTACACATAAAATGCAGATACTCATTTAATACATTATTTTACCAGATCAGTGATCATTTAGAAAGAAGACAGACTTAGTGATCTAGGAGCTTCTGTCTAACAATCCATGCCCATCCTAAATATTTAGCAGTAGCTATTGATATAGGAAGTAAAGTGCTTGTGCGTATGATTCGTAAAGCTTCAGTACTACTAGTAGTACCGAAAGACTTACACAGTGGAGTTAACCAGATGCATCTTGGTATTACATAGCCTGAGCAAGCAAATGGAAAATGGCCAGTTCTTTCCTTATGTACTCCACATGCCGGACAATTGCTGGTAGACGGATTGCCCCACCTACCAGTCAAAGATCTAAGGGGTAGGGCACCTGCTCTAAGTTGGAAGAGGAGCTTCTTATCCCTTGGTATAGTTATAGCATCCCAATAAAGCTCTAAGCTGGGGTTGGGATTTGCTTCTAAAAATCCTCCAGCCATAGTCGAGGAGCTGGTACCACTCCAGTTTCGATAGGCCACCTTTTTTGATGGAAATAGTGCTGTCTCTGGGTGTTCCCACAGCATTTGGAGACCTAGACCACCCAGCGTTTCTCTGATTACATTTAACCAACTAACTTTATGGAAAACGTCAGACTTGATAATGTCTAGGAATCCTACCGGGAAACATCACTTACAACGCAACTTTTACAACGACATACCATTACAACGGAACTTTTACAACGCAAAAACTTTTACAACGCATGTATTTACAACGCATTTTTTTACAACGCAGGTACCTTTACAACGCATACCATTACAACGTAAGTATTGGTAAGTATATAATTATATTTTAAATGTTATATGTTTGGGGTAAAGGGGTATTTTTAGGGTTCAGGGTCAGTTTTGGGTTTTTGAGTAAAGGGGTATTTTTGGGGTTCAGGGTCAGTTTTTAGTTTTTGGGTAAAGGGGTATTTTTGGGGTTCAGGGTCAGTTTTTAGTTTTTGGGTAAAGGGGTATTTTTGGGGTTCAGGGTCAGTTTTTAGTTTTTGGGTAAAGGGGTATTTTTAGGGTTCAGGGTCAGTTTTTATTTTTTGGGTAAAGGGGTATTTTTGGTGTTCAGGGTCAGTTTTTAGTTTTTGGGTAAAGGGGTATTTTTGGGGTTCAGGGTCAGTTTTTAGTTTTTGGGTAAAGGGGTATTTTTGGGGTTCAGGGTCAGTTTCTAGTTTTTGGGTAAAGGGGTATTTTTAGGGTTAAGGGTCAGTTTTTAGTTTTTTGGGTAAAGGGGTATTTTTGGGGTTCAGGGTCAGTTTTTAGTTTTTGGGTAAAGGGGTATTTTTGGGGTTCAGGGTCAGTTTTTAATTTTTGGGTAAAGGGGTTTTTTTGGGGTTCCGGGTCAGTTTTTAGTTTTTGGGTAAAGGGGTATTTTTAGGGTTCAGGGTCAGTTTTTAGTTTTTGGGTAAAGGGGTATTTTTGGGGTTCAGGGTCAGTTTTTAGTTTTTGGGTAAAGGGGTATTTTTGGGGTTCAGGGTCAGTTTTTAGTTTTTGGGTAAAGGGGTATTTTCGGGTTTCAGGGTTAGTTTTGGGTTTTTGGGGTACAGGGGTACAGGGTAAAAATAAATTAAAATTAAATTTAAATTAAATTAATTAAATGAAATTAAATTAAATTAAATTAAATTACATTAAATTATATTTTTTTCAATTAATTTACGATTATAAAATTAATATATATTTACCAATACTTACGTTGTAATGGTATGCGTTGTAAAGGTACCTGCGTTGTAAATGCATGCGTTGTAAATACATGCGTTGTAAAAGTTTTTGCGTTGTAAAAGTTCCGTTGTAATGGTAGGTCGTTGTAAATGTATGCGTTGTAATGACACCAATCCATCCTACCGCAGAGTGCGAAAGTTCTGGAGTGGTCCAGAGCCTACGCCAATGCAAGATTGGACGGAGCCTAGCTAAATCTACAATAGCCTTCCTGCCAAGATCGTACTTAAGTGGCAGCAAGGGAGTACTTGTGGCAAGACCAGTAATAGATCGGAAAAATTTGTTTTCTGAAATTTGAAGTGGCTGTAATTTCTCAAAACCCCACAGTTCAGCGCCGTACAGCGCTGAGCTGAGGACATTAGCCTCATAGACCTGAAGTGCTGACTTTATTGGTTTAGTTAAAGATTTTCTATGTTCTATTCCAAGCGCTCCTGCTGTTTGCCTATGCCTTAGTACCGCAGTGTCTATGTGTTGGGCCCATCTAAGATCCTTTGCCACATGAATCCCTAGGTATGCAAAGGCATTAACCACCTCTAGATGGCGACCATTCATGGTAAGTTTAATTTTAAAACTACGATGAGGATTAAAAATCATGAGCTTAGTTTTGGTAACATTAACTTCTAAACCATAATCCCCACAACATTTTTCAAAAATTGATAAGGCATGTTGCAGACCACTCGGGGTCTTTGATAAAATCAGAGTATCATCTGCAAACATTAAAATAGGTGTCTTAATGCCAGCCAAAGAGGGAGCATCCACATTTGCAGAGAGCATACGGGCAACAACACCATTAATGTACAGCGTAAAAAGCGTGGGAGCCATCGCACACCCTTGGCGGACACCACGCTGCACTGGGAAGTCTGAGGTAAACATACCCTGCCATCCCCACTGTATCTTAGCAAAGTTTGCTACATGGAGCCTCATCAGCATTGTTAGCAGTTCTACGGGTAGGCCCAGGTTCTTCAGAACTAGCCACAACTGAGACCTAGGGACTAGATCAAAGGCAGCCCGCAGATCGACAAATGCCGCGTCAAGGCTGCCCTTGCCCAGTAACACAGTCTTCTATTGCAGTAGAGTGAAGCGGAAGACCTGATCTACCGTGCTGGTAAACTTTCAAAACACTGCCTGGAAGGGCGACAGAGCGTTATTCTCCTCGGCCCAATCAAGTATCCTGTTGACTACCATCCTCCCAACCACCTTTTGGATAGTATCGATAAGGCTAATGGGCCTGTAATTTCCTGGCTGTGATTTGTCTCCTTTCCCAAATACAGGGATTATCACAGCGCCCTGCCATGATATCGGGATAGCAGCACCCTGAGCCACTGCATTGGCGAGGAGAACAATATACTTGCCCCAGCGCTCTTTATCATGAATAAAGACGTCCGCCAGTTCCCCGTCTAAACCCGGTGCTCTACCGCTAGCCACTGTGCTAAGAGCCATTGTGACTTCATTAATGCTGAAAGAATTTCCTTTATAAAAGACAGGCCTGAAGCCATCCATCATATTATCAAGCTGATTTTGGGCGTACTGAGGTTTAAAATAATTCACCCAGTCCTCCTGTGATACATTGTTATTTGGAGGGTCAGATACACACCCTCTACCCCACTTGACGATATTCCAGAATTGCCTAGAATCTTTTCCATCACTGGCTTCCTTTAGATCTTGCCAATGGAGCTCGTCCCACAGTTTCTTGGCTTTTGTTATGCACTTCCTATACTCCTTTCTGGTGATGCGAATGGTCTCCAATTGTCTCCCCTTGATAGCTGAGCCTAGGGTAAATCTGGCCTTCCTACATTCAGCATTGTACCACTTAACCGGCTTGGAGGTTACACCAATATTCTTCTTAGCTGGATTTAGAAAATGATCCCTAATGCTTGAAAAGAGGCTGACATGGATTTTGGTTACATCATCTGAACCTAAATCAGATATATTTATTTTCTCAATGGCCAATATGGCTTTATCAGCCTTCTCAGCAATACTATCCAAAATCTGTTGGTTGGCCATGACATGCACCCATTTTAGCCTGCGCATATCATTTGTCGGGACAATTACAGGTGTGCATACCACGTCCAAGTTCGATTCTACTTGTTCAGAATTCCACCAATTATGCACTACACACAGCAGATTATGGTCACTTTCAATTCGCCATTTGACCTCCATGTCCCCAACCAGATTCCACAATTTCATGCTACAGAGGACATAATCAATTCTACTGCCATGATGCCCATTGTCAAAAGTATTTACCCCTATCTTATCGCTCTCAGTCCTCCCGTTTAACACCTTGGCTGCTAAGGGGTTTTCCCGCTGGGTGCTGCAGTACCAGATTTTCCATTGTTCATGACAAGGTCAACTCGTCATAAGCACAGGGCAGGTAAAACCCATGACGAGTTGACCTTGTCATTAGCATGGAAGTGGTTAATGCCCTTAGTCCCCTTTCATAGTAGATCGCATTTATACATATATCATCCTCAGACCAGCGAATAACAGGTTTCAAATCCAATTTGGGAACACCCCATTGCCTATCCGCCTCGTCTCCAGGAAAATCATCATAGGTAACCAAAGGCTTAAAAGGTTGATTCAAAGCTGCTAAAACTTCTGACCTCCCTCCCTTGTTACCCCTAACATAAACATTGCAAATATCAAGCCATCCCAAGGGACCCAAGTCAGCTCTAATGAGTTGGATGTCTTTACTTTTGGTGGCTACCTCTTTGATATGGAGTGATAAACTCTGCCGGACTCTTATGACCAAGCCACCCATTGGTCGCCCCTTGGGTCCTTTAGTTGCCGGGACAAAGTAATTTAAATAACCATGGGCAAAATGAGGTTCGCACAGCCAAGTCTCCTGGAAAATACACACATCGAATTTGTTAATGAATGTTAACCAATCCGGAGACTGCTGTCTAGAGAGCAAACCAGCAATGTTCCATGAGATTAGCTTACCCACACCAACCCTATTGCTGGCAATTGTGGTTGAGGAAGTGGCAATGGCAGGGATACTACATGGCACCCTCTCTACCTCACAACTAGATCCTGGATATAAACAAGTTGGAGGATTCTCCATACTTTCCTCACTTATCTTCGTATTAGAATTTGGAGGGTAGTCAACACCCATAGTTTCACTACCAGTAGTCAGTATTACCCCTGTCACTCTCTCCCAGAAAATGGCCGCCATATTACCACTAATGCCTTGGTTCAGGTCTGATGTGCGTCAATCGTTATTATCCAACCCGGAGCCATTTCACCCACCCATGCTACTCGGTCTGTAAAGAGAACACTCCTGAGGTGGAGAATACGACTTCATTAGCTGAATCATTGAGTGTGCCGGTGCGCTAGTTCTAAACTCCAATGCAAAAAGATTTTCCGCAAGAGACGCTGACTTCAGAGTTAACTCAATAGAATCATATTTATCGTGTGGGGGGCTTAACCTTGATGTCTCCAGGAAATCCTCCCTAATCACGGAACGGCAGCCTCTAATGTGGCACAGCCAGTGAATTGCTTTATTAATTAGGGAATCTGCGTGCTCTCTGTTGCCACTTATACCTCTAGTTAATTTAGGGACATTAGTCAAGTATATTTTATTTGGGCAATAGACATTATTGGCGTAAGTATCCCCCCTCTTTCTGGAGTTGGTATCTTGTTAGGAAGAATGTTTGATCCCTCCTCTGGGACGTTACCAATCATATTTGTTAAGTTTATAATTAGTGACTTTAATGATTCTATTTCGTCTTGTAAAAGGGTAACTAGATTAGTTAAAGTACGATCTTCTTCAGATGCTTTTTTCCCCTGTTAATATTAATATTAGAATCCGTAGCCAAACTGGCTGCAGATAGTGTCATAGGGATCGTACATGACCCTTCAGCCCCTTCTGCCTGCATCATTTGTGTGATTGGGGGCTCGTCATGTATAACAGCCAAAACTGCAAGTCTATTACCACAAGGTATCAAGGGGGCAGGGGCTGATGAGCATTTCTCAGTAGGAGCGATAGGGGGCATATTGTGGCCCTCATCAGCATGACTCTCACCAGTTGGAGCTGACCAGCTGCTACTTTCATTGTTACTTCCATCCATAACTCTTCTTTTTGCCCGAAACTTGGCAGGGATTATAGGGGAATCAATAGCATCAGTTACAGGTCTTGATAGAGCTCTACTCTTCTCTCTGTAATCCTTACCATTAGTGTATCCTTGATCGGCCACAAGAATCTCCCTACAATCTTCCACAAGATTACTAATACGATCAATTGCACAATTTGCAGCGGCATACCTTGTCACTTTTTGCGATTTTCTTCCCTTTCTATGTTTTGGGGTGTTACCATCCCCACCCCCCTTCTATGGATTTCTGTTTCCCCCTACCACTAATATGTATAGCCTATTCAGCGATCACAATAGTACTAACAGTGATTTTAAGATAGCTATATACAATGTAAGAATAGACTTAGTCCAGACCTTGTATGAAACGTCCTCAGTCCTCTTTTTATATTGCGAATCCTGCGGGTTACATCAGGCCACCAGCATGTTTGGGGTATCAGATGTTATGGAGTTGGCCCTGCCCTGCCTCGTCCAGCACCGGACGGCCACAGACGGCCCGCCCTTTGTCCGGGCTTAGTCCGGCTAGTCCCGCGCGCGTCCTGCGATGCGGGAGGAGCGCCGATGTTTTAACACCTTGGATGCTTGAGTCTTTTTTCTCCTGTGCTGAGAGTTATTGATTCCCATGGTTCATGAAGAGCTCAGCTCGTCATGAGCACAGCTCCACTGTGCCTTGAGCATGGAAGGGGTTAAGCGCCGTCGTGGTGCGGAGATGGGCGGAGGTGGGCGGGGTGATGGTGCGAGGTTGCCTGGGGGCTGTAGTCTCCCGCTCGATGGCCGTGAGATCTTCCTGGGTGGCAGCGGGGGCGACCAGCGACCACCTACGGGCACAGGTGGGCTCTAACGCTGAACAGCGAAAATGTGGCAGGTTCTGGCCCCAAAACTGTTAATGTCGTCCAGAGCAAGTAAGGCAAGTGACTCTTGAAGGCTCCCGCTCCACCGAAGGAGCGGCGATGTTTTAAGCGCCTTCCTGGCGCGGAGATGGGCGGAGGTGGGTGGGGTGATGGTGCAAGGTCGCCTGGGGGCTGTAGTCCCCCCGCTCGGCGGCCGCAAGATATTCCTGGGTGGCAGCGGGGGGCCCAGCGGGCACCTACGGGCACAGGTGGGCTCTAGCGCTGAACAGCGCAAATGCGGCAGGTTCTGGCCCCAAAACTGTTAATGTCGTCCAGAGCAAGTAAGGCAAGCGACTCTTGGAGGCTCCCAGCAGGGATTTGCTTTAAGTGAGTGTCAAAATGGTATGCAGACATACAATTAAGTTTTTATTATCGACCTACACTAATATCGAGTTTTAAATATCGTAGGGACAGAATATCGAGGTCAAGAATATAGTTGACCAGACTATCGACCTTAAGGTAAGTAATATCGTTTTTTTATATTGAGGTACGTAATATCGAAGTAAGTAATTTCGTTAGCCAAAATATTGTTGTTAATAAGATCAATATTTATATTAGTGTTATGTATTTTAGTATGTATTTTATATGTATGTGTTTAACATTTTTGTAATGGTTTTCTAATTATTTTTAAATATATCTATTAAATGTTTAGAAATGAGTACATTTTGTGTTTTAGTATCAGAGCGGGTTGTGGGTGTATAGAGGCATAGGGTGGGAAGTAATTTAAATATAATTTATTAATTACTATTTTTTATTTATTGCTATTGATGATTAATTTATTGTTAATTATTAATTGGTAATTCATGTTTATTAATTAATCAATGTATAATTAAATTAATTATGATTCATGTATTATTACTTTGTGTTTATTGTTATTATTAATTAATGTATTGTTAATTATTATTACTCAATTTTTATTAATTGATTAATTGATTGATAATTAAACTAAATGTCTTATTTTTTATGTGTGGTGGGCTGTGGGTTTATAGAGGAATAGGGTGGGAAGTAATCTATACTACTATTATAAAGAGAGAACACAAACCTTTGAGCCAGGTAAACTCGAAAAGTACACCACCAATCAAAACACCCAAGACATCGTTGAAAACCTCAGGTCAAGCAGAAGGACATAGGCTATTAAAAATAAAAAATATACGTTGTTTAAAAAATTTCGAAATAAAAATAAAGTAGCCCCTTGCAAGTAGCGCCAGCCGCGACATCTGCCTGATGATATCATTTGCGTTTGCGCTCCCTGGCAACACTTCCGGAAATGCCGCTGAAGATCGTGACCTGCTGGGAGGACTGCAGCGGCCCTGCTTGCTGCTGTGCGAAGTGGCGGCCTGTGCGGGCGAAGCGCCTGGAGAGTAGCAGGCCTGTGCGGGCGGGGCGCCTGGAGAGTGGCGGCCTGTGCGGGCGAAGCGCCTGGAGCGGGACCGGCGGCTGAGGTAAGGATCTCCGGGACACGGGCGGGAGGGGGCCGGGGTGGGAGGGGGCTGGAGGGGCCTGGGGCGGGAGGGGCTGGGGGCAGAAGTGCACGCAAGCCTCAAATGCTGCCCCAGCCCCTTTCTGCCCCAGGCATTGCTGGGGCGGGCTGCTAGTGTATTATAATTAGGTACTTTTTAATTTTTATTAATTGGTATTGATTATTAATTTTTTGTTAATGGATTATTAATTGGTAATTATTTGTATTAATTGATTAATTGATAATTGAATTAATTGTGTTATTTTTCATGTGTAGCGGATTGTGGGTTTATTGGGGAATAGGGTGGAACGTCATTTATTATAATTAAGTAAACTTAAATTTATATTAATTGGTATTGGTTATTAATTTATTGTTATTTAATTATTAATATGTAATTCGTTTTTATTAATTTATTAATTGATATTTTATTAATTGTGTTATTTGTTTATGTGTAGCGGGTTGTTCGTTAATAGGGGAATAGGATGGGAAGCAATTTAATGTTATTCAAGTAAATATTTAATGTTATTGGTATTTATTATACATTTTTTTGTTATTTAATTATTATGTTATTAACTATTTAATTAATAATGCCTACACTATCCTACATTTTCCACACTGTCACACTCACTGGAGTTGGAAAGGTAATTTTAACCCTAACGCTATCCAACACTTTACTTACTATTGCAATCACTGGAGTGGGAATTGTAATTTTTACTCCTACCCTATCCAACATTTTCCCTATTGTTGCACTGTTTGGAGATGGAAGTTTAATTTTATTCCCTTAGTTATCTAATATATTTTGTATTATTTTAGTTAATGTTAATTAATTAAAAAAATAATTGTAATTTTTTTAATTTGCTATATATATTTATTTAATTTTTATTCATATTATTGTTTTATGTGTAGAGATGTATTCGTAATTTATAAAATAGTTTTGAACAATTTATATTTCAATAAAATAATTATTAAAAAATATTATTAAGTATATTTATTATATCAAATCAAAAGAGACTTTATTTCGGTTTGATTCAACCATAAAAGCACACATTACGTACAGTACATATATACACGTCATAAAAAATATTTACAAAACGGCTTCCTTTGTCAACATTAATTACATGAACTGGAATTCATTAAATGTTAATAATCATTGATCCAGACAGATTCTCAGTTTAACCCCTTCGCTGCTGGCCCGTTTCCGCCGCTGTGCGGTAAACAAACGAACAGGGGCGGGCCATGACGAACCCCAGCCGTCATCAGCACACGAGCACCGTAGTGCATGCCGGCTGGGGTTCGTCATCAGCATACAAGGGGTTAAGAGACAGTTTTAAAAATTCAATAGTTTGAAGGACACTATCACTGTGCAACAGTTGCAAATATAAAAAGGCTGGACGAATCTGATTAAAATTAAGTTTTTTTAAAAGAGCAATCAGATAACGTTTTCGAGGATAGTCATAAAATTTACATAAAAACATAAAATGCAACATATCCTGTGGAGACTTTCCATCGCAGCCACAGGATACAGGCAATTTGCTAAAAGCATCTTTTTTTGGTCTTATAAGCAGGTGATGAAACAAATTCAATCTGAATCTTGTTAAAAGGAACTTTTCATGGGTACTAAATGTGCCGAGTAAATAAGGCTCCATTGTCAGACAGGTTTTAACCATAATGTATTTCCTTACAGTTATTTTCTGAGACTCTGCACCCTCCCTCAAGGCCTTCCGCCGTTGAAGGAAAGACTGCTTAATGGCTTCCACATTCCCTTTTACAATTTTAGTCGGATGTTCAAATAAATCAGGGCGACCCAGCTCACTGAAGCTTGTTTTTAAATACCTTAGCCATGGAGTGCCTAATGCCTTCTCATGTGAGATAAGATCATTTACAATTAAGTGTGTCAGTGGGATATCTTGGCTCAGCCATAGTTTCAACCAGCATGTCAATGGGCGCAGGGAGAGAGTATCGCTCAAATACTCTACTCCTAGCTCCTCATGTACCGCAAAGTTGGAAGTGGCGGCTGGGACACACAGAAGGCGTTTGAGGAATGTATTTTCAGCAATCTGTAATTGTTCACATGCCAGATAGCCCCAGAGTTCACTGCCATATGCTGCAGTTGCAACTGATTTTGCATCATATAATTTTGTCATTGCAAGGGTTGGTTTTTTGCCTAGTTTTGAAGCAAAATTAAAAATAGAGGCATTAACCCTAACCACATCCCCTCTTTTCTTTGCAAGTTGAGGGCCCCAAGACAATTTGGAGTCAAAAAGAACTCCTAGGTAAGAAAATGTATCAGAGAATGGAATTACTACATTATCTAATTTGAATGTATAATGTCTTTTAGGGCGACTACCGACTTGCATGATGAAGGATTTGGAGTTATTAACCAGCAGATCTCTTTCTTCCATAAACTGTTTAAAAACATTAAGTAGCGATTGAAGGCCCCTTTCAGTTCTTGATATTAGAACCGCATCATCTGCGTATAAGAGGACGGGGATACTCCTTCTCCCCACCCGAGGACAGTCAGCTTTTACATCCTGTAGGACGCTATCTAGCTCGTTTATATAAAAATTAAAAAGGAAAGGGGCTAATATACAGCCTTGACGCACTCCCTTTCCAGTTCTAAAATTCTCCGTTACACGCAGTTCTTGCGAGTACCTAACATTTGCGCTTGTGTTGCTGTGTAAATCAACAAGAAAATCTACAATCCCACTATCTACACCCTTCTCCCTCATGGACCTCCACAGCCTTCCCCTGTTCACACAGTTAAAGGCTGAAGAGAGGTCCATGAAGGCCAAGTGGACAGTGCCTTTTTGGGCAATGCTGTATTTGCTCAATATGGAGTATAAATTTATACACTGAGTTATGGTAGACCGACCACTACAGAATCCCTATTGTGAGATAGACATAATATTGTTGTCCATTATCCAATCCGACAGTCTCTGCAGTACGATTCTACCCACTATTTTGGCCATAGAATTTCTTAGGGAGATGGGCCTATAGCAAAGTGGACTATCCCTGTCCCCCTTTTTAAAGATCGGGACTATGGTGGAGGTCCCCCATGAGAATGGGCACCCTATCATAGCGGCTGCATTGATAACAGCCTCTACAATTGGTGCCCAAAAATTGGGGTCAGATTTAAAAAGGTCAGGGGGTAGTCCATCTGGACCTGGCGCTTTACCAGCTGTCAGCCCCTCTATCCCCACCATTACCTCTCCTCTACTTACTCTGAATGGGGCTACCCCATTATAGGAGTCTGTATTCTCAGTATTATCTGACTTGCCCCCATACAGTTGCTTGAAGTGTGCTACCCACTCCCCCTCGGTTATAACGCATTCAAGTCCCTCACCTGGGTCTTGCACCAGAAAGGGTTTTTTGATTACAGCCCAAAACCGGGCACTATTTTTCAGAGTTTGAGGATCCAAGATCTCATCCCATGCCTCATTCCTTAGAGATTCTTTGCGATTAGCAGTGGCTAATTTATAATCTCTGCGACAGCATTTGACCAAATCTTTATTTCGTTTTTTTTTTGCCAAAGCAGATCTTAGGTTACGTGCTGCTATAGAGCATTCTTGGTTGAACCAACGCGGACCATTATTCATAGACTTCTTTACTCGGTCTGTCATTAGAATGGATACTTTGTCTGTTAAATTTTGAAAGGCAGACAAGATATGTAAAGGATCTGAATCAACCTGAGTGCAACTACTTATCTCTTCGCTAGAGGTGTCTTTGATCTTTTTATATATCAGATCCGGTGAACACATGGGCCATTTTAGTCGGCGTCTTCCATCCGTTGCCCTTACACTCCCCACGGTCTGACTGCAACTTGTATTAGCCACCCAAGGACCTCTAAGATGGATAGTTAGCGGGTTGTGATCACTAAATTCATTATTTTCAATTGCAAAGCAGTCCACAAAAATCTGCATAGGGGAGGTAAGTAATATATAGTCTACAAATGTCCCTTTCCCATGGCCTTTAAAAGTTGGGATATCATAGCGTTTCCTGGGGTCACACAGTGCCATTGCTAGAGTGAGGTCATGATCATTTAAAAAATCATTAAAGAGCTCCCCCTCCATTGTATGTTCTAAGTGGAGGCCCTCAAGTCTATCACAGTGAATTTTCTGAAGATTTTTCATCAGAGGGTCCCCACAGGGATGTACATTGAAATCACCCATAATCATTAAATTATGTGAGCAATCCTTCATTGTTGAGCTAACATACTCATTTAACATTTTTAGGTTATTCGTTTCTGTGCATGTGTTAGTCGCATTATAAAAGTTAATCATACCAGCCATACAGTTATCTTTAGCTAAAACCAAGCCTAAAATGCCATAATTACTAGAGGCCCTTCTTTGTACACTGCATGACATAGCTACAGAGATAAACGTAACAAGCCCCCCTTTTGGTCTGCCCCTGCCTACCGCAGTTGCAGGTACATAGAAAGCCTTGTATCCTTCAATAAAAAGGTCACACTTTACTGACTAAGTCTCTTGTAAACATATGATTTGAAAACATTTAATATACTTAATCCAGGTTTCATCTTGTAATTTACTGGCCAGCCCAGCAACATTCCAGCTAATAACATTATTTTTTTGGGTAGTAGACTGATTTGCCTCTATAGGCTGGTCCGCTGGAACATGTACAATACTTTGATCCTCCTGCTCCATTAGTCAGTCGCATGCATCCAGGCCGGAGAATACTTCAAATCTGTTCTGTGTGGCCACATTACTCCCTCTCGAACCATGATTAATGTTATAATGATATTGGGCCGGTATCTGCCATCCATTACCCCCTTGGCTAGCAGTATTACATGTATATGGTCCTGCCGATGGGGGATCACGAGTTTGGGTCATTTGCCTGAAACCTCGAGGTTCTCTTGGTGTACTTGGCCCAGGCGCATAAAAGTATCCTAATGGGCACACACAAACACTGTTTGGACTATACACTAGTGCCGATGCACGCAATAGCACTGTGGCAACATGTTGTGGATGTTTAAAATTAATTACCACACAATCCCCTGATGATGTTTTGCGAGAAGGGCCAACCCGATTGACCCTTTCTGTTGAAATGATTTGGTCATAAAAGTGTGTTGGAAACCCACGATTTTTGTTGAGCCAGGCTACTGTTCTATTTTTCAGTGAGTCCTGAGACTCCCCACGTGGCAGAGCAGGGTGTTCTTCAAAACATGGAACATTTGTTAATACTAACACATAGGGTACACAGTCTGGCGGGAGATTAACATTTCTAAGTTTTTTCCTATAAGTTGACACAGAACTGTTAGACAGTGTTTTTGGCGCTTGATTACTCACTTGGTTTACTAGAGGTGGATTTTCAGCAATCCTACTTTGTAACAAACCTGGGACACTTTGCTTCTGTGCACTCTCCGCCCCAACGGCCTTCCCCTTAGTAGCTTTATTGGAGGTATTGCTAGTGTTAATATTTGGGACGGTTGCTTTTATAGCGTTAACAGGAGCCAGATGGGCCTCCACCAGTGCTCCCAGCCTTTCTACCTCTGAAGCTACTACTTCTAATCTTGTTAGCAGTGGCATCATTAACTCTGTTATTTTCTCCTCCATTTTAGCTAATAGTGTGCTGATTAAGGTCTCAAGGTGGTTAGAGTTTAAACCTAACCCTCCCTCACTATTTCCATCCCCGTCGCTAACACTTATAACTGGAATACCAGCATTTTTAGCGTTGGGACGGCAAGTATCAGCTCTTTTTTTTGTATTCTTCACTCCACGTTTCGCCGGATTCTTCCTGCACTTCCTTATAGGTCTTGGTATTGAACGGGCCGAATCGGACTCTTCGCTGGAGGAATTTTGCGGACCTGAGTGGACCTCAGCTTGTACTTGAGATTGAGCTTGAACCACAGGCCTATATGCCCCTTCATAGCTAGAGTTTGGATTCCCTTCTGTGTTTCCCTCTGACCCTACTACAACCTGGGTGGGCATTATTTCAGATGGTGCAGGAAGATTACTACTGCGTCCTAATGAAGCCCTACGCTCATTGTTAATTTGATTAACTTTTTTAACCAGAAAATTATCCATAGTATTCAACCCAATGACCGACGTGTCCTTGTTAAGTCTGGGCATTATGATGTAAGTTTTAGTTACAATTTCACACAGAAAACCGGTGAGTATGCCGTACAGCCACTATTAAAAACATAAACCTTTAAGACAAATATTAAACTTAGTGTTAAAGTCTCACATGAATAATGAAGGTCTTTCAGCCTTGCAAAGTTAGTCCTGGGTCTATGGCCCGGCCCGTCCTCCACTGGCCTCTGAGGGCCACAGAGGGCCCGCCCTTTGCCCGGGCTTCGCCCGGCGCCGTCCGCGCGCGTCCCGCGGGCCGGAACCTTTTGCCGGTAATATCCGGTTTGTTGGGGGCGTGGCCGGGTAGCGCTGGTGCCTCTCGCGCTCACCCCGGTGCTCTCCTCACTGCTCCCTCCCTATATATTTATTATATATTATATGTATATGTTTAATAATTTTTTGACATTATATATTAGTTATAATTTTTTAATATTTAAAAATATTTTTAACTAAGTTTATTTTAATTATATGTATTCTTTATTTTACATTATTTTTGTTCTTCAAAAAAACAATATTTTTAACAACGATATTTTTGACATCGATATTATTTTTTTGATATTTTTGTACTTACCATAATGTAGATAAGCTGTTGATATTCTTGACTTTGATATTTTTGCATTGATATTTCTGTAAGTCGATATTCTGACTCTTGAGATTCTGTCAGTGATTCTGTCCAAACAACATTCTTTTGCATACTTGCTTAAAATAAACAGGAAGGCTAGCATTTTGCAAAATCAAATAATTATAGCATCTATCTTGCTATCTTGCGTTCTCACATTTTTCCTGAAAACAGTACTCCACATATGTGGGTAGTATATCAAACCAGACCAGGAGAGAGCCAAAAATGCAACCCCGTCAAGTGATAACTTTATGAAGCAAAAATCGAAACCTCTATGAAGCAAAACCAACATGGCATTGGGGATAAATGCAGTATTAAGGTCCAAGGATATCCGACATAACAGGAACCCTACTATCCACAGAAAATTGTAAAAACCAGAAACTGGGGAGAATCCATTGAGGTGAGTTATGCATGAATCATGCCATATTTTGTTTCCCAGAATGTCCTTCAAATTGAAGGTAAAAGTATAATTTTCTCAACGTTGTTTGGCAAATTTATTAGAATTTTGGTGGGGCACACATGAAACAATTAACAGTTTATTTTCCTATAGTGCAATCTGCACCATACATCATTAGACAGTCAATAGTGTAATAGGTTACGATCCAACTTGACAGACAAACATCCCAGGGAACCAAAACAGTGTGAAAAAAACAGACGATAAAATATATTTATCACTTTTCTAGCTTTCGGGAAGAAGCAGAGGGAGAGCTAGGCTGAACTACACAATATATTCAGCTCTACCCTGAGCCTCGCTAATGAGTGCCCATGTTTTTGATGTTAGTACGGAACAAAGCCCTATTGTTTCTAAATCTGCTTTCCCGATTGTTCTCTACTGAAGTTGGTTTTCCGATAGCCTATACCATGGGTACTCGCAAACATTTGTCCAGGGGCCACAACGTACGGTCTGTGGTGTGACCGAGCCCCACACTGATGCCAGCAGGGTGACGGTAGGGAGCCCGGGTGGGTCAGGGATTGTGTAAGGAGGTCTAAAACAATTAAATAAACAGGGCAAGCATTTATTTGCAGGTTAATTCAGGTTCAGGTTTCAGGTTCAGGTTTTAAAGTCTTTATTTCGATTAAAAAAAAATCATAAAAGACAAATAATAACAGACATTAAATGACGATAAATACATATTCATTGACCTTAAAATAAGCATTAAACAGTGTAAAGACAGTCCTGAAACAAGTTTTCCATGTACGGAGAAAGGTTTACAAAGAAGGGACAATGCGATTAGAAAATATAGATTAAATCAACGGCAATCAATATCAGGAGCAGATAAACAAACTTACAAAAGGAATGCTCGAACCATCAGTACATTAAAACAATCCAAGGTTGGACTATTGTTTTGCCCTGAGTATCCAGGCCCAGCCCAAGTATTTGGCCATACACACTGTAATAATTTCTAATGTATTAGTTTTTAATACATGAATGGCCTCTTCAGATTTTCTAATAGGCAGGCGCTGAAACAGTGGTTTTAACCATTTGGCCCTTGGTGCCTGATATCTAGGACAAGCAAACAGAAAGTGACCCACAGTTTCCTTGTGGCCTGGGCACCATTTGCAATGATCCGTGGTGCTTGATGGCCAATTTTTCGTAAAGGTGTTCAGTGGCAATGTTCCCACCCGGAACTGGTGATAACGTTTCCTGTCTATGGATTTGGAAACTGTATCCCAATATTGTTCGCGGGAAGGGTCCAACTTAAAGGAAAGGAACCTACCCGTGAGATTAGTAGAGCTGGAGGCATTGATTCTATTCCGACGGAACGTAGCCCAATACAATTCTTTAAGTGCCAATTTAGTTGGAAAGATACTGGTGGCAGGGGATATCCAGAGCTGCTCTAAACCCATATCCATCAGGATGGATTTTACCATTTGGAACCAGGGGATTTTCCCCGAACCCCTGATTGACATAATTTCTGCTACCCCGTTTGCAAATAAGGTAAGGTCAGGGGAGGTCCATAGGCGCCTCCAGAAGGCGACCAGTCTAAATCTGGCTAACTCATTAATTGGGAGACATCCCAGATCCAGGCAAAGGGGAATGGAAGGGGACGACTGAGGCAGACCTACCAAATTTCGGAGGAATTTACACTGTATTTTAAACAGACCCGTAAGATCCATATGGCCCCACAGATCTGCACCATATAAAATCGCTGGATTGATTTTTGCATCATAGATTTTGAGTGCTGGGGTAACCCGCTTGGTGATAGATTTTCTTTGCTCACTAAGGAGGCAGCCAGTGAGTCGGGCAAGTTTTAGATGTTGAGCACCAACTTGGGCTTTCCATTTCAAGCGACTGTCTAACGTGACCCCCAGATAGATCATATTCTCTACTTGGTCCAAATTGACACCACCCATAATTAATTAATTAATACTTGCCTGTTTATTTCATATTTTTTTCTGCATATTAGTGTTCAGCAACTAAACAGCAGCTGGCGCTGCTGTACAGGGGGGGGGCGGGGGGGGGGGGGCTGCATGTAAAAGTCACGCGGCCCCTGGACCGTAGTTTGAGTATCACTGGCTCATATCTACCATAGTTTGGATCACCACATTAATGGAGGAAACTTCCATGTGTAGGTTAATGTAAGCCTTATGGCTAGCAGAATATGGGTGAGAAGTGTATCTGATGACATAGGGGGAGGATCATCTGAATTGTCCACTGTGTCACCCGAGCAACCGGATCACAAAGTCCATTTTTATTTTGCCTGTGACATCCTTGATGTGAGATAAAATTCTACAGGAGCACCTCCTATGGACACCTGTGAATCGTACATCAATTTCCTTATATTGGTAACATATTGAAAGCTGCCCTCCAAAAACAGAATTGACTTGGATGTGCTTTGTAAATAACAATACACACAAAGAGACATACATACATACATACATAGGTACATATATTGCAGCATCTTTTGGAGTAGTCAGTACGCTTCTTCTGTTTGGTTTTTGCTGGAATTGAGACTTTGGGCACTGTGACTGTCAATCAATGTCACATTGCTTCTGAGCTTCCCCTTTAATTAGTTTCCTCATAAAATTAGGTTAAAGTGAGTACACCAAATTGTCTTGCCTAACTTTCCAGTAAGGAAGTATTACGACATCACAGGGAATTCCCCAATGATGTGGAGACTGAATCACACACGTATACTCCAGTGGATATTGGCACAACCGGTTTTGTAGGACACCATTGTGAACCGGTTGGCGGCACTTTAAAATCATGCACTAACATATGTCAGAGCAATGGATATGGAGATGCAGAAAACCCTACTTTTAAACATTAGCTATGTCACCAGAAAGTGTACCCTGCAAAGTCACAGGTTTGTATTGTAATTAATATGCAAATAAGTGTGTCCCTCCAGGGAATAAATGTCAAATGCTGTTTGTCACTGATTGGATAACGTAGCATTTTCATGGGAACGGGCTTAATGGTGAATATGTGTCTATTTCTACATTTTTACAAAGGCGAATCATAGACACTTAAAAATTAATTCTAGTAATTTATCAATAATTTAGCTCAGTGATTGAGCTACATTTTTTATATCCCAGGAAGGAAATTAACTTTAAAAAAATACAGTTTCTGCTTCCTGTGAGCCTAGTAAAGTTCAACCACTCTTGGAACAACACATTGGAAGCACACATTCCAAATATATGCGAAGAGTTGTGCTACCTGAAAAGAAAACAGTAACTGCAGAAGGCAGGAAGAGTGTTTGCGGGCAAAACACTAGAAAATTTGTCTGGGACACACCATTTTGGAGGGTACAGGAATTGTCCAAGAAATATCCTCTTCTCAAACTAGTATCCAGCTGATATTTTGCATTGTGGTTTAATGTAAGTTATGTCCTTACAAGAAAAACACATACCTTGCATAAAAGAGTCATAAGAGATACTGGCAAACCACTTTTCATATTAGAAATGTAATTTTGTGAAATTTTCACAAAAGCTTGCAAAATGTTATAGAAAAAATTATGACATTTTTTACAATCCATGCTAGGAATGGACTTGAAGATGCCCTGAGAAGATACATAAAACAGAAGTTGTGTAATCCTGATTTGTTTCTCAGAAATATGTTTCTGACCAAAGCAGACGGGGCAGGTGTTCTCAGGTCAGCAAGACAATATTTTTCCTCATTTGTACAGGGCTAGATCAGTGAAGTGGTTCAGAGCTCCTTAGAGGGAACCCTAACTTTTGTCCATTTTGGTCAGAGGCATCTGCAAAGGTGCACAGATGCATGTGACAGGAAGTTCTGAAAGACTAGACAGTGTTGATGTTTAGTGGGAAATCTGTGGATATTGGGTATAGGGACATCTACATTGCTTGCTAGTGCACGATATGATAAATAGCACCCTTTCACAAGCTCTTCAGGCATTCTGGAACTTGGCGAAAAACATTTGAGGTTAAAAGAATACTGGCCAATCTAATTGGGAAGATGCCGAGAGGGACTCTTGCTCTTCACTTGCAACGAGAAGCTGGAATTGCTCTGAAAGTGTTGTCTGGCTGGCCGATTGTTGTCTACCTCTAGAGCACAAAAGGCTGATAAAGGGCTCCACCCTCTATGGGAGAACCATTTGCTCAGTTGGGAGTTGACTGGACCTTTAGGACCCCTGTCTGCAAGGAGAACTAAACCCTAGAACCTTCTGTGAACCTGAGAGATAGATAAAGATTCACCCAGAGTGACTTTCCCAGCATAAAGAAATACTGGAATTTAGGGTCGTATGTAGAGCTTGGCATTAACAAAAATAGCAGATATCACATCTGCTGCATTACAGGTGTATTATAGTCATTGAGACTCTAAATAAAGTAGATAAGACATACTACTTTTTCATGGAATCCTTTGTTAACCAAACTTTATACGAGTCTCTCAGTCACAAATGGAGAGCTGGAACAAGGGCCAAAATCTCTCCAAGATAGGTAATAGCACATCTTTTTATGTAGGTGGTTTTTGCATTGTGTGTTCAGAGGCCATTTTATTAGAAGTGGCTGCGTTTTTGTGCTCTGATATTTCTGTGTGTCTCTGTCTGGTTGTGGATTGACTGGATTTGAAAGCAGTAGGATCTGGGGAATGTCTTGACCCAGTTGAGGAGGTGAGACAGCAACAGGCTAATCTGCATCTGGAGTGTAGGGGAGGAGAAGCCCCTAGAGGTAAAGAGGCCTGGGCTGCTGCTATAAAAAAAACTGTCCCATCTCCTGCTGAGTGATTGAGAATCAAGACCCCCACTAATCACAGGATGAGAGGTGTCACTGGCAGGGAGGCACCGAGGACTGGTTTGAGCAGGAGTCAGTGCCCAGTGAAGCACAAAAACCTCAAAGCCATTGAGGGGTGTAACTAAGCGAACTGAAGCCCCTGAACTTTGGAGAATGGCTTGATCAAGTGTGAACAAGACTGGAGCTACAACGTGGTCAAGAGGACCTTTGCCAAGGAAGAAACAACTGAAGAGACTGATGGATAGGACAGCTCTTGCTGTATGATCTGGGGCTGGCCTTCAGTTTGCTGTGACAACCAAGGAAAGGCAAAAAGACTTTGCTGGGTGTCGTGCCCCCCTGCTTGAAGGACTTTGTGGTGTACTGTGTCCTGAAATAACTATCCCCAAGGCCCTGAGGTGAGCTGGCTCCCTGTTCAGAAACACAGGAACGTAAAAGTTTCCAGGCTAGTCTCAGCGGGGCTGTGTGAGTGAGCCTGTTGCAGTCTGAGACCCACTTAAAGTCTACCTCTGATTGTAGGCGCCTGGCGTCCAAATGAGTCTCAGTGGCACTGTGTGTGAGTGCTTTGTGCAGCCTGAGATATTCAAGAGGATTGTCCAGTGATAGTTTGCACTGGAATCCAAGTGACTCTCAAAGCAGTTCTGTGCGGGTGCATTGGGCACTGTGAGACCTTCGTGAGGATTTGCCGTATTCTAGTGGGCACCGGAAGCCAAGTTAGTCTCAATGCCGTTGTGTGCGAGTGCGTAGCACCGCAAGACTTTAGTGAGGATTGTCGTTGTCATCGTGTGCACCGGAATCCAAGTGAGTCTAAACGCTGTTGAGTGCGGGTGCGTTGTGCACTGTGAGGCCTTCATGAGAATTTGCTGTGTTATCGTGTGCACCAGTGTAAAGTGAATCTCAGCTATGCTGTGCGGGTGATATCCGTGCAGCCGGAGACTCGTGTGTGGAGTGCCCAGTGATAGTGCACCCAGAGTGAAACAAGATTCAGCGATGCTGTGTGCGTGTGCTTTGTGGCAGCCTGAGATCTTCGTAATTGAAGCAGTCCAGAAGGGCAGTCCCGGTGGAGCTGAGTTGCCGGCCAGAGCCGCTTTGCCATTTCACAAAGCTGCATTGGAGGCCCAGCCATGACTGAGGAGAAGAGAGTGAGTTTGCGCCTCCCAGGTAACGTGTGTCCGCTCCTAGGGCGGGGCGCAGGCTCGGAGGGAGAAGCTCTCAGCCTCTCTCTCTTGTTGGCAGCACGAGCCTCTGCTTCGGCTCGCGTGCCTGCCCTTATCGCCAAAGGAGTGGTGGTGCAGGAGCCGGAGTGTACAACTGCACTTTGGGATTATATCGTACTGTGTGAGGGGCAACTATGAGAGGCGGAGAGACCGCCTAAGGCCTGGTGATAGGGGCCTGAGTGTATTATGCATTAATCCTTTTCTGAAGAACGGAGTACCTGACTGTCGTATTACACATTGCATCATTTCTGTCTAATGAAGTACCTGATTAGAGTATTATGCATTGCATTATCCATGCATACCAAACTACCTGATTAGTGTATGACTCATGGAATTTTTATCTGCATAACAAACTAGGTGATTGCCATATGACGCATCATATTGTTTCTGAATAACGATCTACCTGATTAGCGTATTGCACATTGCATTGCTCCTGCATAACAAATTACCTGATTAGTGTATATGCATTGTCTTATTTTTGCAGAATGACATATCTGGCGGTGGTATCACGCATTGCATTACTGATCTTGTAAAGTGCCTGATTGTTATGTTATGCATGACAGTATTATTATATAGCAAAAGTATCTGATTCCACCATTACGGCTGAATTAAATGATTTTACGAGTACAGGAGAATGTTTAGACGTGCTCATTGATATCACCAGCACTTACAAGGGCTGGCTGGCCTAATAACCGGCCAGGAGAAATATTACACAACCTCATATGTTGGTTTTATATTGCGTGGTCTTATCGTATACCTTTTCACATAAAGTTTATACTTGTTTTTACAAAACTTGTGTGGAGTCTACTTGTGGTGTCATCATTGGGTTTGTTGCAGAGATTCTGCTTATGCACAGAACTATGCGCAGGAAACCAGGACCTCAGTGAATTGTAGTGGAAAAGAAACTCACCTCAGAACCCAGAACCCCTATCCAACTAGCATCAGTGTCTCATAAGCTCTCCGTTCTAGAGCGAAGGTACCAATGATTAGACAACCCAGAACATGCGACTTAGGGTACTCTAAAGAATTGGGGGAATCAAGAACATTCTTTCATTTTTATTCTCATACCAGTCCACAACGTGAGTAATTAGAGACACGAAAACGTTTCAAATGTTTATTTTAACAATGTGCTCTAAGATGCACTGTTTTTCCTAACATAAGCAGGCATAGAAATAAAAATAATATGATCAGCATTGTTACAATTCCATAAAACACAAAGAGAGAAATCATAATATAATGATAGTGGAAACAGGTCCTATAGTGCCTTGTATGCATCCCTCCCCTGCTAGGAACTAGGTTTAATATTAATAGAAGGTCTCTTAGGCTTGAATGGGAAACCCCATACCTCCAAGATCAGCAGAGGTGTATCACATCTCGGGATCAGCAAAGCTCTCTGTCTCTGGAAAGGATATTCTTCCAAGTGCCCAACTAATCCATGCAGTGCAATATTAAAGGCACTAGAATTTCAGTTAGCTGCAACTGTGTTCATGTTGTGTCTAGAGCGTGGGCTGATCAACCTGAATAACAGCATACATTGTTATGGTAAACTCGAAGGCTTCTGCATGCACTGTACAGACGAAGGTCGCGAAGTAAGTCTAGAGATGTTAAAAATAAGCTGTGTAGAAATCATGCAGTCTAACTTACAACAACAGTTACATGTAGTGTTGTGTGCAAAAGCTGCAAAGTGGCAAAATAGCGTTTAAACTTCTAATAAGCTTATGCTAACATGGAAATGTGTGCAAGTAGGGCCATGTCCTCACTACACCCTCCCCTGATTGGAACACAAACAAGAAGGGAGGCAATTCAGGAACGCGGAGTTCAAGTTCGAGTGAGACAGAATCAAGTTCAAAATTTGCCAAACTGGATAATTGGAAGCAATACGTTTGGAACATTTAAAAAAAGTAAAAATCAAAAAGGGGCAGTATAATGCCCATCATGGAAATGGAAAAAAACATGTTGGGGTACGCAGTGAAGCTGGAAAAATGCCAAATCAATCCACCAGGGCATAGGCACTGTAGGTTGCAACTGCCTCCAATAGGAAGACATTGTTCTCATCAGAAAATAATTCAGCCATCCAATTTAACAGCGTGAAGGAACATACATGTTCTTCGATAACCGGATCCTCTAGCACCATCAAAGGAAAACTTGGGTATTCTTCCAGATAACTGCGTGCCAGAAAGTCATGGGCTGCAGCCCATATGTTTCAATTTCCATGGACTCCATGCGCCGCTCCACAGGCCATAATTCTGATACCAGACAGTCTAACTCATGAGCAACTATGGGACTCATCAGTAGATCATAATCCGGGTTAGGAGACACAATGTTACAGAGAAACAAATCCAGAGCCCATTCAGAACAGCAATACAGGCATTGGAAAACAGGTTGCACACATGTAAAGTAGGAAAACCGGAAGAACAAACCATATGCTACACTCAAGGTGGCCAGGGGTATCGATCCATAGTATTCAAGCATACGGTTGCGAAGGTAGGCAGCCGGGGCAGGTTGTTTTGTGCCACAGAATCTGCAGCCATTTTTGAGCATGCAAATCAATAGGAGGACACCGGCAGCTAAGGCGGGAATTATTGGTAAACTGCTGAAGATGCTGGAAAAAATAGAATGAAAAAACCCTGGTATCACACCCAATATAGTCTGGAATGAAGTCACAAGGCCAGAGCTAACTACTTTAAAAAAATGCGCCAAGACTTGTCAATGCCTTGTCAACACAAGGCATTGAAAATTGTGTGAATCAAAGCGCCGAAATGTAGTGGGAGATCAGTATTTAAAAGCGCATGCACCTCGGTGTGGGTGTTTGCTACGTGAAAAACAAATGTTACACGGGATGAAGTAAGGGTAACTTCTTTTTGTGACAATAGAGCCCTTATACGACTCATCTTGTTGAACTCTGCTTTCAAGGTCTGAATGGAAGGCCAGATGGATATATCGAGTTCCCCATGCGGGGCAGGAAAAGCACATTTTTACAGCAGACTACACATTGGGAGACGGTCACAATGTACGGAATCCCTTCCAGCATACCGTAGCAATCTTCATTATTTAAAAGTAAATAGCCACCATTAGCTAGCAACGTGAATGTTGGTGTTATGCTGAGACTAGATTACCTTTTAAAATGCATGCTAAATTTGGAGCTTGCGTGTTACACGAGCCGTGCAATTGCATGTTCTTGCATACCAGTGAGTGATCAGGAGTAGAAGTGCACTCTTCTCCCTTTATATAAACTTCTTTACCCTTCCTCAGGCACCTATAGGTAAATGACAAAGACCACACTTCATGGAGATAGGCTTCCCCAAGGTTTGTATCTGCCTATAGCATAGTGCTTCATACATGAATTGAACTTTAACAAGGGGAAGGGCAGTGCTATTAACCTATGAATGAACCATACAGCTGAATTAGATCCGGCAACAGAAAAAGGTAAAGGTTCCAAATTTTCAATATGCAAAAGTCAATATGTAGCATCCTTCATAGACATAAACTGTTGTTTGGCAATCAAATTAAATGGGAAAATAGGGAAGAGGTATTCATGTAGTCCCAAGGCACCTTCCCTTGTTTTAAAGTTTGTAAAGTCCATGCAAACTGCATAATGGAACGTAATTGATTTTGACCATGCTCCAAAAGAGACACTTCATCCTGTAAAATATCAACAGCAGGTGAAAGAATGTTATCTAATATGTAAATTTGAGAAGAATGAGTATTAATGCTATTAGCAACAACTGCAAGCACTTTTTCTAAATTATCTTGATCAATAGCTCTCAATCTAGAAGCAGCTTCAATTTTAGACAGTTCCCAAACTTCGTTGTAAACAGCATATATCCATCTTTTTGACCTGCCTCCTACAGGGCCTTTAACAAAGTAATTCAAATCAACATTGTCAGTCAATTTGGACAAATGAAGTTTAACTGACGCTAAAGTGGAATGTTTAAGCCAGTTCTGACATAATGTTCCTACTGAATAGGTAGTAACAGAATGGTCTCTTTCAAAACGGGGATCCACCCCAACCTGTGTATAGTCAGAGGCCAGACCCAGAAAACGATGTTGACATGAGTCCAAACTTTTCTGCCATAATAACCAACCTTCAGGATCTAAGCTGGAAATAACAAAATTTAGCATGAGGTACTGCAATTCATCAATGGACCTATCGATGTGATTGTACCATGTAAGGTATTCCCCCAAATCAGAAATTGAAGGGGCATTTCATTTTTTAGATGTAGCTAATCCAAAGCAAGTAGTTTGCAAATCCTTAGTGCCATGCACTTCCCAGATTTTAGAACCCCAAACAGATTTAAGATCTTTAGTATCTTTCCACAGCTCATAGCCCCCTATAGCTAACTGATCAATAAAGGACTTTGAATACAGTAATTTAGTGTGGGTAAGTCTAACTTTGGAAGAGGACTTAGCAGCCATCCTAAAATAAAGAGCGACAGGATTGGACTGATTAAAATTAGTAAAATAAGTAAACTTTTTCAAAAGAGTTTTCAAGCTGCCTTCAATGGGAGCTGGACAATTTTCTCAGTGTGTGTAATTAACCACAGTTCTAAATGTGTTTGCTTTATGCAGAAAATGATTGCTGTAATGTTGGTAGCAGAATAAGTCTGCAGAATTAGCCGAGTCTAAGAACAAATCTTCAGCATCAAAAGCAGCATAATATTTCAAATCAGAAAACAAAGCCTCTACGGCTTGGACATTCAAATCATTAGAGCGTATGTTTTGTTTTACAACATCCCCCATTGAAACACAAAGTACATTGGGGACATTTATAAGCTCTGTAGGATGTGAATCTGAAATTTAACAGCATCCCACACAATCCCACTTATTACAGGTCAAGCTGTGATGTTGACAAAAGTCTGGTCCCTTTTAATTCTATGCGACGAGGAGTGGGGTGCCAAAGTTCCATCAATTAACCTAGATGTAGATCTCTCTTTAACATAATGTCCATTTACTAGATGAAAAAATACAACCACAAATCCAACAGACATGAAAAATCTTTTGACAAAAGCATCAGCCAAATGTAGGTCCAATGGGGTATTAAAAAATGGCTTTTGAACTAAACATCAAAAATAGAAACTTTCGATGGTGACTTTGATGTTGTAGAGTCAGTGTCAAATTAAAAGTGTGACTGGTTAACAGCACTTATTTGCACACCAGGCAACGACCCCCCAGGGGTAAGAATATTCAGTATCATCATGGGGATCACCAGCCGGTAGATTCAATAAAGGATTAGTACTGTATTCATCTCGATGGCAATGTCAGGCCGGTTGGTACTCGCCGGAGCCAAAACAGAATTTCCCAGCATTGCTAGACAAGAGACCATTGAAGTCATACTAAGAAGAATCAGCCACTCGCTGTAATTTGACATTGTCAATTGAGATGTACCTGTTATCTTTGCGACCAGGAAGTGGAGGTAAAATTACTGTTCTGATGCTCTGCACTACAAGCACAGGGACTGGTGCACTACATGAGGGGCTGAACTTCTTCTTGTTCTCCGCCTTCTCATGGACCAGGTCACCGACTCGGGGTAGCCAGCCTACTACCGTAATCTGAAGAGTAGCTTGAGATGTGGAGGGCAAATGTTCTGTAATACAGTAAAATGATCATCTACGTCAAAGGGTGCCACTGACGCCGTCATATCTAGACCCTCGAAGTCCGAAACAAACATTTTGATGCCAAAGAGCATTTCGTATGGGGTCGGCCCACCCAGAGACCTTCTAGGAAGATTAAGTGCACGTTGAACGCTATACAAATGGGCCAACCAGTTCCTGCCAGTGCCTAAAACCCTAGCTGTCAAGGATTGCTTTAAGTTATGGTTCATCTGCTCCACAACACTATTGCCCTTAGGCCGGTATGGCGACGAAAATTTGACCTGCACCCCCAAAGACCTCATGGCTTCTTTGCACGCCTTAGAGGCAAACGCCGGGCCGGGGTCAGAATGAAGGGTGCCACATGCAAAAATTCCCAAAAAAGACACGCAAATACCTGATGACAGCTCGAGCATCAAAGCTACATTGTGGCAAGACCCATACAAAGCGTGTGCACAAATCCACTGCAACTAAGATGAGCTTATACACAGCATCAGAGGAGAAAGGACTGCAGTGATTTAAATAAACACACCCAAAAGGTTTATTAGATATATACAACTGTGTTTGTGGTGGTGGACGTGCAGCAGTTGAAGGTTTAATCTGCTGGCAAATGTCACAAGTAAGGACATACTCGCGAATCTGTTTATACAATATGCACCGCCAGTAAAGTTGCTGTAAGATAGAGACAGTCGCTGAAACGCTGGCATGAGCCAAGGCCAAGCCCTCATGAGCGGCTGTTATCAAGGAAAGCCTGCGGTCTGCGTTGGGAATCAACCTGTCACCAACGTCATTAATTCTCGCATAGGGAACTTTATCAGGGCTTAAATGATAAGAGTATTTAGAAGGGAAACCCCTAAGGTAATTACTTCCCTTCTCTGTTGCAGCAATGGCTGCCAAGATGTCATCATCAATCTTACTTTTGGAACGTGTAACTGCTGCTACTACATATGTTGCTACTGCTGTCTTTGCTACTTCATCAGCAAGACAGTTACCAACAGCGTGTACTCCTACGCGCTGGTGACCAAGAGTATGAGTTACATTTACGAGAGGCAGACACTCTTTTAGTTCTGCAACTCTCACCCAAAGCAGTTTGTGTTTATTTGCGCTTCCTTTGAAATCACAATAGTCATTTTGAGTCCCAAAAAATAAATTGTCATTGAAAGACTGAACACAGTAGTAAGAGTCACTTACAATGAGAGTAGTCACACGGTGATCAGCATACTCTAGTGCAAGCACCAGAGCACATAGCTCTGCTAACTGGGCGGTACAGTCCCCTAATTACTGCATGTGCACGACATCAGACTTGAATTCTCCATTTACCATGGTACCAACCACTATTGTGCAGGCTGCTGAATAAGCATGATTTGATCCTGTCGCGCCGAACCATCAGTATAAATAATACAGTGGTAGTCCTCAAGCGGGAGCAAGGACAGAGGAACAGAAGGAAAACATTCATACTGTAAGAACTCCTGTGTCTGTAATGAGGGATCAAAAATAAACGTGACATCCGGAGACGTCAGTGAAGTGGCCCACTGTATCAAACGTGGATGCAAAGCTTTAGCATTAGGCACACTGGCTTTTGTCACTGCCTCAAGTGCAGGATACGGTGTCACAACCAACATGCGTTTCCCCTGTGACAGTGCTCTTTCCTTTAGAATCGCCATCTGCACTGTTGTCAATACTTTCTCGACAGCAGAAAATCACATTTCAGACAATGTGTACAAGTGTGACTTGTAAGCTATGGCATTCGTGTCTCCCTCATTAAACGTCAAGTATGTGAAACCCACTGCGCCCAGCACAATTCGTATTAACAGGTTTGTGTGGTTGTCATGCATCAGGAAGAACTTAGATTCAAGAAGATCAGCCTACAAGGATTGCAGTATAGCCGAGTGCTCAGGTAGCCAGCAAGATTTGGTAAAAGTAGGTTGCATCAAAGTATTTAGCGGCTCCATACCCTGGGCCTAATCGGGAATGTATGTACGCCCAAAATTTTAAAAAACCAGCAAAGATTGTAACTTTTTCAGAGTTGACGGAGCGCGTAAACAAGCGCATTTCTCCAGAAAGTGAGGGGCTAAACCTCGACCGTCATTGTTGAGCTCATAACCCGAAAACAACACTGTCTACTCTGCAATGTGTAATTTTGCAAAGTTAAATTTGTAACCTTAGTCCACGAACATAACAATGATGTGCTCAACGCGACACAGATGCGGCCACAATTCTTAGTCCCTGAGATAAATATCATCAACGTACGAATACGCATCAGGGTGGAGTCTCTGTAACAGAGAGACTACACGAGTGGCAAAAATGCTTTGGATGTTTTTGAAGCCTATGGCTAATCTTTCGAATTGTCTCTATTTGCCACCCGAGGTAAAGGCTGTCCATTGACTACTAATCAAGGCTCTGGGTCACATGACTGAGTGTAGTTGACAGTTGGGTTTTGTGTATTCCTCCTTGACAGTCACACATAATAGGGAGCTTAGGTGTGTCTGGGTGAGCCATCACATGCAGGATGGGAAGGTGGAGCTGGACCCATCCCTGCTTACACTTGAATAGGTTGTGTCCTGTCTCCACACAAAGGGCTGCATACCCCCTGTGGTTAGTCTGGAGCCAGGGCCAGGAAGACAAGGAACTGGTGCACTTAAAAGGCATACCTCCCGAAGCTTTGTCCACTTTGAAAGACCAACTGGGTATATATACTGGACCCAAGGCACCACCACTTCAGTACATTTCTGGCCCAGTGGATACTCTGCCAGGATGAAGGAGTGATGCGCTACTACATGGACTGCCACTCTGCTGGACTACTGCTCTGAAGGAACTGCTGCCCTCTGTGCTGACTTGTTGACTGTGTCCTCTTGCCTGGGTGAGATGGACAGGAACTGCATCTCTTGAACCTAGACCCCAGGGTGACTCCAAGGGCTAGTTGCCTGGCCTCCTGATCTGAAGCTATAGGCACATAACAGGCTTCCAACACCATTGTACCTGTACCTGGCCATTTGTAAGCTCAAGTGGTGCTATCCCAGACCCGGACCCTTGGAAAGTGGGCGTAGGGTGCTCTTCCTGCCTCTGTGGATCCAGCAGAACCAAGGCATCTCCTATGCTGCGCAGTCCAAACCTGAGCTGATCCAATGCATCGCTGCTGCGAGGATTGGACCCATCACAAAGACCCAAATCACATTGCAGCCCTTCGGAACCAACTCATCACCCGACTACGTGATGCATTCAAGGTTCAGGCCCTCGCATCTCATCAACGGCAGCCTTGACAACAACGTTGGAAACCGTAGTGCCCATTTTTCTCATGCCTCTATTTTTTACTTTGCGTCCCCTTGACTTCTGTGACTCCGCCCGCTCCACCTTCAGGATTCCCGCTGCTGCATCCCCTGCGGCCTCGCTCCCTACAAGCCCATTCACCACCCCACTCCCGCCTCCCAGGTGCTCCTCCCTTCAACATCCCCTCATGTGCAGCCCCTGCAGCGGCCGCGCGATGGCGCGCCTAAGGCAAGCCTGTCTTCGCCCGTCCATGCCTGGACTGTGCACAGCGCCAGGACCCCTGGCCCCCGCTAACGCCACGACGCCTGCCTCCGCTATGACTCCAGCACTCTCCACTAACTCAACGTCGGACGATCACGCACCTGCTGCCTGGCCACCCCAAAGCACACCCAAGGACCCTTCTCCTGTCAGAACTGCAGCTTCAACAGCATCTGGCCCGCCAAGCCACCACCGAAGAACCCAATTTCCTGAGATGCATCCTGCTCAACACCTGCTCCGCCCGCACACACGCCATCGAACTCTGGGACCTACTCGACACCAACGCCCTAGACGTTGCCTTGCTGACGGAGACCAGGTTGACCCCCTCCTCGACACCCAACATCGCCATAGCCATCCCGGAAGGCTACAAGGTCACCCACAAGGACCGCACCAATAGAGCAGGAGGAGAAATTGCCATCGTCCACAGAAACACTCTCAAAATCTAGACAGGCGCCGACGACACCCTCAGCACCGCCGAACACCTGCACTTCCAGATCCACACCGACCCTAACACCACCCTCAGAGGCACCCTCATCTACAGATCGCCCCTGGCGCAGTTCTGCGACTCCATCGTCCAACTTTATCAGCTCACACGCCCTTGTCACCATGCACTACATCCTCCTCGGGGACCTGAACTTCCACTTCGAGAACAACAATGACCCCAACACCTCCACCCTGATCGACAACCTCGGAAACCTCATACTCAGGCAACTCCTCACAACTCCCACCCCTCCGCGGCCACACGTTCGACCCCATCTTCTCAGCAAGCACCCACATCTTCTTCAACCACACCACCGAACTCCACTGGACAGACCACCGCTGCATCCACTTCACCTTCCAGAAACTCACCACACACCACCGCACCCAGCAGATGCATCGCCGAAGATGGAGTAAGGTCACCGAGGACAGCTAACCACCGCCCTTGCCCACAACAAACCCGCAAACCCGACCGACCTCGACGCCGTAGCCCGCAGCCTAAGAATATGGATCGACAACTGCGCCAACACCCTTGCCCCGCTAAAGAAAACCCCCAACACCCACATCAGCAAGAGAGCCAGCTGGTTCACCGAAGACCTCCAGGCCTCCAAGCGAACCTGCTGAAAGCTAGAAAAAAACTGGACCCGCGAAAGAACACCGGACAGGTACACAGCCCACACGAACGCCACACGCCGACACCACCACCTCATTAGATCCGTCAAAAAGACCGCCTTCAAAGACAGCCTAGGCAACAATGCACACAACAGCAAAGAGCTCTTCAGCATTGTGAAGGAACTCTCCAACCCCAGCTCCAACACCAACGACATTCCACCGTCACATGACCTGTGCGACTCACTTGCCACCTTCTTCTATCGCAAGATCACAGACATCCGAAACAGCTTCGACGTCATCACAACCCTGGCAACTGCTGACACCCCTGCTCCCATGACAGCCACCCGCACCAACCTCCTGATCGCCTGGACCAACATCAACGACGATGACACCATCAAGATCATGAACACCGTCCACTCCCGATCCCTGGAAGACCCCTGCCCACACCGCATCTTCAACAAAACCAGCAGCACCATTGCACCCCGCCTCCAGAAAACCATCAGCATCTCCTTTGAGACAGCGACCTTCCCGGAGAGGTGGAAGTATGCAGAGATCAACGCCTTACTCAAGAAACCCAAAGCAGATCCCAAGGACCTCAAGAACTTCCAACCCATCTCCCTGCGCCCGTTCCCGGCGAAGGTCATGGAAAAGGCCGTCAACAAACAACTGACCAACTTCCTCGAAGAGAATAACATCTTGGATCCATCCCAGTCCAGGTTCCACAGCAACCACAGCACAGAAACTGCCCTCATCGCCTGCACCGACGACATCAGGACCCTGCTCAACAAAGGAGAAACCGCAGCCCTCATCCTCCTGGACCTATCAGCTGCCTTTGACATGGTCTGCCACTGCACACTAAGAGCACGACGCCAGAATCCAAGAAAAGGCACTGGACTGGACCACCTCCTTCCTTTCCGGCAGAAGTCAGAGTGTCCGCCTCTCCCCTTCCGGTCCGAAGCCAGCTAAATCATCTGCGGAGCACCCCAAGGCTCATCCCTCAGCCCCACACTGTTCAATGTTTACATGGCTCTGCTCACCCACGTCGCCCGTCGGGACGACCTCAACATCATCTCCTACGCTGATGAAACCCAGCTTATCCTCTCCCACACCAACACCCCCACACCGCCAAAACCAACCTCCACGAAGGAATGAAGGCAGTTGCCGACTGGATAAGAAACAGCCGACTGAAGCTAAATTCGGACAAGACGGAGGTCCTCATTCTCGGTCCCACCCCCTCCGCCTAGGATGAGTCCTGGTGTCTGACTGCACTAGGAGCACCTCCTACACCCACCGACCACGCACGCAAACTAGGGGTCATCCTCGACTCTACCCACTCCATGACGAAATAGGTCAACGCTGTCTCCTCCTACTGCTTCGACACCCTCCGCATGCTTCGCAGGATCTTCAAGTGGATCCCCACCGAAAGTAGAAGGACAGTCACCCAGGCCCTCGTCAGCAGCAAACTGGACTACGGCAATGTACTCTATGCAGGAGCCTCGGCCAAACTCATCCAGAAGAACGCCTCCGCACGTCTAATCCTTGACACCCCCCAACCGCAGCCACATCACACCCCACCTGAGAGACCTGCACTGGCTCCCTATCAACAAGAAGATAACATTCAAGCTCCTCACCCACGCACACAAGTCACTCTATGACACCAGACCAGCATAACTCAACAGCCGACTCAGCCTCTAAACGCCCACCCACCAGCTCCGCTCTGCAGACCACGCCCTTGCCACTGTCCCCCGCATCCGAAGAGCGACCGGCAGCGGCAGATCTTTCTCCCACCTCACCGCCAATACGTGTAACACCCTCCCCATCTGCCTACCGCAGACTAAAGACCTCCTACCCTTCAGGAAACTCCTCAAGACCTGGTTCTTCGAACAGTAGCAGCACTCCTGCCCCCCTAGCGCCTTGAGACCATCACGGGTATGTAGTGCGCGTTACAAATGCTATGATTGATTGATTGATTGATCCTTGCAATGCTTGGCACACCCACATTTAGGGTACTTTGTTAAACGCGCCGCGCCTAACTGGGCTCAGGTATCCTGCCCGTGCTCCATCATGGTTGGCTTGATCTTGGAACTTTGTCAGGGTCTTGCGTGAGCAGATATCCCCGGGTGTTGCTTTGTGCTTTTTGGTGCTATCCTTACTCAAATCTTCGAAACTGAATATTTCCAGTTTTACTGATTGTATTTTTGCTGTTTTGGCTTTGTTTTATTTATTAAAGAAGTTTCTAATTTTCTAACTTGGGGTGGGAACCTTTTTTTGTCTGTTGTCTTCACTTTATTACTGTATGAAGTGTTGTGCAAATACTTTACACATTGCATCTAAGTAAAGCCTGAATGCTCTGTGCCAAGCTACCAGAGGGTTGTCCACCCTGACTAGAATTTTGTTTGCTGTCTGATAAGGGTTCACACCCTAGTCAACCAACAACTCCTTTGCTCAGAAGGGAGTTGAGCAGAAGATTTCGGATTCGAAAGAGGAAGAGCAAGAATGAAAGTGAAAGATAAATCAAGACAGAATCAAAGAGAACGAGATAGAAACAGTTAGAGAAGAAATGATGAAATGGAAAAGAGGAGCGTGCTTTTATGGGGGCAGAAGTAACCTTTTCCACAACCATCAGCCTGGATGATATAATTAAAAAGACAGCTGCGTAAAAAAAGATTACAATGATTTATCAATTACCATGATAAAACCTCATGTTGCAAGCTACCTGGTCACTACAGTGGCCTGATACCTTCTGAAAAGGAGATATGGTGTTTTCTTTAGTGCTTCCAGATTTCAGACATACAGGAATCTAAGAAAGCAATGTTTCTGCCTAGGAAAGAGTGTAATTCTGGATGAAGCCAGGAAAAGCAGCTGAGTCTTATTTCCACTTTCACACGTGTTTCCTTTGTCTTTTCCAAAGGCTCTTTCTCTGAAGAACTGCCCCTCTCACACTTACCACAAATATAACAGAACTGGCCAGTGCCTTGCCCAGGCTCAGAAAAAGGAGCCACAGCACCGAAGTGAGGAAAGGGAGAGGTTCCCCTTTGCAGCAGTTAACGTTGGGTGAATTCATTTCATTTGTATCCAGATGCAGAGCCCCATTTGAGGTCAGTGGCTTGAGCATTGGGAATTCTACAGAAATGAAAAGGGCAGGGTATTTCTGATCTCAGAATTATCATATCAATAACCAGACAAATTCAATATACACAGAGCAATCCCACAAGGTTCATATTTGTCTTCCTATGTCAACCTGCGTCTCATCGCTGTTTATTGATCTCTGATGACAATTAGAAAGTGGTTGAGGTGGGCGAACGTCACTTCCACCTATGTTCATCAATCCTTTAGAAGTTAAAACGTTTGCACACAAGCTATTGTGTTTAGGTTTGGTTGCTAAATGTGGCCTGATAGGAACATGCGGCAAAACAGTTGAGCCAATCAAATTGGATTTGATGGTAAAATACCGATTCAGTAAGGCCTTTGGGACTCTGAAGAGTCCCACCTACATCTTGGTGGCTCACATTCAGTAAATTTACCGATTTTTTTATTTTACAGAATCGTTAAAATTACTGAATCGGTGATTTTACCGATTCGGTAAAATAACGCCCCCTACATAGCGATCACCTATTTACCGATCAGTAATGGCCAAAAATACCGATTTTCGGCCGTTACCGACCGACCTACATCTGGCCCCAAGTCTTATTCTGAAATGAGAGTCTTTGCATTTTGTAAAGTGAAACCCCTTTCTAGGTGTTGTTGTGTTTTATGTCTCCTGCTTAGCTGTGTTTGAGCCACCGTGTGGTAGTGGTCTGTATCAACTGAAAGGCAAAGCAAGACATGCATGCACAACACAACATCTTAGTCATATTCATGAAGTCATGCAAAGACACTTTGCATGGCTTGGAATATCTTCAAATATATGGAGTAATGCAACATAGCACAAATTGTTGTGTTGCGTTACTCTGCACAAGAGAGGCATTCCATGGGTGTTGCAGTGGGTGTTCCCATGAATTTTGACTCATTCCCATATTTACCAAACCTGGTAAACCTGGGAGTGCGCCAAATGGATACTCCTCCCCAGTTGAGGCGTAACAAGGAGAAATATCTTTATTTCTCTGTTTGTTCCTCTTTCCATGTGAGCGGTATTCTACAGCACACATAGAACGAGGTAAACGCTTCTATGGATTGGTTTTGTGCATGAAGGTGCTCCTTCCTGCACAAAAGCAATCCCGTCTACAACACAGGCACACATGCATCATGGCATAAGGGTGCCTGCGTTGGCTCTAGGATGCTGAAACGATGCCAGCACAGAGGGAAAGGAGAGGAATTTGCTGTATTGGAGAAATATGGCGCATTCCTGCCCTTTCCCTGTGACACGTGGCAGCACAGCAAGGTAACTTGCTGTGCTGCCCTGTGCCACTATTCCCATAAATATGCCCCTAAACTCCTCCATCCACATTGCCAAAGTCCCGCAAAATCTGTGTCTGCACCAAGTTTTTGATTGGATGGAAAAGAATCATTTCACCACCCCACGATTTTACTCACTACCATTTCTCCAGAAATCTTTGTTTCCGTTGTGACACGTATCAAAATTCATGCGGTACATTGGGAACCACACTTCCCAGCATACCCAGTGGTCATGTCACACAGCCAGTACGTACCCGTACAATGAGCATATCTAGCCCTGTCTCTCTAAACGTAGACTGGGACCAGTTTTTTCAATATGTTAGCACCTGAGTACAACAGCCAGTGTATTCAAACCCTGGATCTTATTCTTGTAACCAAGGATCGATTTATGACATTACTGCGTTCCGATTCTGGAACGAAACATACACATTCATGATATAGAATACAGGGGACTCGACTTCTCATTATACTCGGGGGTCGTGTGACGCAGTCAGTACGCAACCCCTGAAGTAGGCGTATACATCCCAGCCTTTTCCATGCTGGTGTGATCCGTCTTAATCTGCTTGCTCCGGTCACTTATAGCGAAGAGCCGGTCGTACCCACACCAAATAGGATAAACTATGGGGCTGGACCCTTGGAGGCGTATCTATGAGCATGGTTGCAGAATGCAGGTACGAGTGTAATTCTCTCCTGAACGGAGGACATATACTACTAATATTAATCTGATGCTTTGTTTTGTCTCTCACCTTTATTTTCGTTTCATGCACAAATATGACTATATGGTGGCCTTTTTACAACTATAATGCAATAGGGTGTTACTACATGGCTACACCATCATAACGTGAGGTCCCACATGAAGTACAACCTCTCCCACAATGGGGTAAGGTTTGAAAGTTGATTGCTCTGGGTGTATGAGTTTCACGGTGAATAATAGCAGTGGTTGCCGCTTTGAGTGGATGACACAGATGTCTCTCAGTGATTTGCACGCACTAGTATGCAGTTACTGGCAAGATGCGACAAATTGTCACCACTACACATTTTTAACCACATAGTGGAGTGTGGTAAAGTTGAACATATTTGTTTTACACACACCTAATAGGTATGTTGGATGTTGTATTTGTCACCTTCTGGCCATTGTGACACACGGGGCAGCGGCACAACTCACACAGTGAAATAACAATTGTTAAAAGAATGCTACCCTAGGTCTGGTTTCGTTGTTTTCTATCTTTCCACAGATGGAGTGATCAAAAATAAATGCCTTTGCTAATAGGAAAAGGAGCAGCTATTTGCCCTTATTATAAATAGTATAGGGAAATTCCCTCACTATTGTTGATTCCAGGGGGTACTACGTCAACGCCCTGAAGAACGTCCAGCACCCTCTATGGGCTTAAGCAGACTGAAACATGTTGGCCCTAGGGTCCTAGGACCATAATATACCAAAGGAAAACTGGGATCTGCCTGTGGATTTTTAATATTTATTCCCCCTGGCCAAATATTTCTCTAAGAGCTCCCTGAAATATGGTTGAGCCCACCCTGACTTTTAGGCGTCAGGGTGACCCAAAGATGAAGCATGACACTACTAAGGTATGGAGGGTATATAAAACAAAAGGACTTGCCTCCTTTCCCACTTCCTAGTGGCATACTATTCGTAGCTTCACATAGGGATTTCCCATCACTGTTTGATCAGGATTCATCCAAAAACATTAATTGTGGAATACGATTAAGGTATCAGGGGAGTACTTTTTGTGATTAAGTCTCCTTTAATTTAACTAATACAAAAAGGTTGCATTCTGATAAAACAAGCTGCTTAACATTCCTTCAAGATTAAGCCTGAAGTATGCTCTCCACAGCTACCCCTTGGATAGCTTTCTAATGTTATCTCTGACCTTTTAAATCACCATAAGGGTTGTTTGGACTGGTACAGGGTGCCCACTTTAATTAGTGGATAGCTTATACCAGGCCAACTTCTCACAACACCTTACTTATCAACATCTGTTTCAAAGAGCGATAATGTTTGCCCATTAATACTCATATGTGAGAGCCCACCTGCACTTTAGAGGCAATCTCTGCCATCTTCCTGTGCGTCCAATCGCACAAGGCAAACATCCCAAATTGTAATTGCATTTATATAGTGCTTACTACTCATGTCAGGGGTAATAAGCGCTAAATAAATGTTAAAAAGGGAAGAAAGAGCTTTTTTGTTTCTTAAATGCAATGACCATCCAGTGATCCAGACTTTTCTGTCACCAGCAAGGGGAAGGGGAGGGGTGGAATTTGTGGCCTTGGTTCTAAAAGTGGCAGGTACTGATGAAAAACATAAGAGCATGCCAAATTATGTTGGCAAAAGGGGGGTGGGGTGGATGGATAACAAAGAGGGTAGCAGTCCCTGTTCCTGGCTCCCTGGCATTTTTTATTTGTGCAGTTTTATATCAGGCAAACATGAACCAAAGGCATCAGAATGCTTTACATGAGTACCAGATCATATTACACAAAATATTGCTTTTTTAGGCACAGAGAGATTAATTGATTAGTCCAAGATCACAAGATGTTGAGCTGACGCTGGGATTCAGATCCAAAGTTGGCAGCTCAGAACATTAGGCTACATCTCTTCACTTAGTATTGGCTGCTGTACCCACATATGTGGACAAAATTCCCAATGTTCCCGTTGTCTGAAATAAAAGTAGAGTTGTGGGATTTTCTCCGAATCCTAGTCTTTAGCTTTACACTATTGTTAAAGGATCTAACAACACAGGCAGATTCATGAGATTATGTGTAAACTGTTCCATGAAGGTCTCAATTTTGCAAGGGGGGGGATAATTCTCAATGTCAGCCGCTCGTGGCAGGAGGAGTAGGAGATCTTTGTTTTGGGCACTACAGACCCCAGGAGCCATCGGGAGACGCTGCAGCCTGCACACCTGTGCTGACCTGTCCACGCCGCTGCCGCTACTTCACTCCTCGCGGCCCCTGCTTCGCAGGAGCCGCTCGTGGCAGGAGGAGTAGGAGATCTTTGTTTTGGGCACTACAGACCCCAGGAGCCATCGGGAGACGCTGCAGCCTGCACACCTGTGCTAACCCGCCCACGCCGCTGCCGCTACTTCACTCCTCGAGGGACGCGCGCGGGCGTGTGCCGGGCTAAGCCCGGGACAAGGGCGGGCCCGTCCTCGCCCGTCACAGCCCGGAAGAGCCAGGGCAGGGCCACCCCCCTGACGTCTGCTGCCTGTTACCTCCTGGAGTAAACCATTGCAGCTCTGACCCACTAACTGAGGTACCCATAACCCTTTATTGGCATGGGGAAGCAGAAATCTATGGAGGGCCAAGGGGGGGGCTTAGGAATTAACTCTGTAGGGGGCACAAGGAAATAGAAGAAGGCTAAGAAAAGTAGCAAGAAAACGCCACTTAGCGACTGCGTTATGGACAGGATTGATGAACTTCTAGATGACTGTGAAGCAATCTTAGTGGAGGACCCTGCTTCGGGGGCTGAAGCTACACTTGCACAAACTAGTAAAGCTAACAAAAATGGCAAGTGCAAGCAGGCTACAAACCCCAAAATACCTGAAATGTTCTCCAAATCACTTAACTTAAAGCCATCCAGCGATATCATCGACCCCCCCCCCTCTGGACCCCTTACTCTTGACCTTGTTGGCTCCACGAATAATCAAATGCCTTTCCCAATTTTATCCCAGTCAACCCGTGCCCCCTTGAACCCTCTGTTGTAGTGTGCACTAATCGATATTCAGCCCTGAGTATCGACCCAGAGGCATTGGATAATCAGCCTAGTGCTCCTGAACCACAGGTACTGACTCAACTTCAGATGGAGGGGATTATGGTGCCGGGCGCAAATGGTCCGATGCTAATAGCTTTAATAAATAGCCTAACTATCCAGGTGAGAGATCTGAAAGATATAGTATTGGAACTATCAGCAACTGTCAAGAAATTGCCGTCCCCCCAGTTGCCAATCAATCTCCCTGCCAAATTGCACCCTTCAAAAGTGGCAAATCCAGAAATTTAACCAGCTAGATCGGCAGGTCATCCCCAGCCTCGCACCATATGCCCCACTTTACCCCTTCCAGCTACGGGCCCTGCCATACCACCACCTCTGAGTCAAAACAGAAGGCCTACAAGCACCGCTGCAGAAACCACTCACAGCAAAAACGCCCATTCTCCAGCCTTGCATCGTTCCAATTCCACCTTAAGACCTGTCCAAAAACTTCTAGTGCCACGGGGCCTTTCTGGTAAGCACATTGTATACATGTATCTGGGTCAGGAACAGGAAGACTCTCTTATTAATAAGGTTACCCACTGGATTAGACATGTCAGGGGATGCCGATCATTGATAAGAGAGGACATCCTAAAAGCTAGGAGGATTTCAGCCCATAATCACCATGTAGATGCAGTTGAACTTACACTGGCTTCTCATTTTTTGGCTGAGAGTCTCTTGGCTTTGGAATTCAGGACTTGTGCTCCCAGTACTTCAAATATCCAATTTAGAGCATCCACAACTATTTTGGGTACAAATGTAGTGGCATCTCCCCCAGCACCTAATTCTCCAAGGGGATCCGACCTAAGTGAAATTGATTGACTAACAAATACCCCCAACTGTACCCGTGGGCACACTTTACTTAAGCCGTTGATTAGGAATGATTCCGGAACGGGTAGTCTCTTCACTGCACACGTTCAGGCCCTTGCACATAAACCTGAGCCTTCCCACACTGCATATAGATCTACCAATCCGGGGAATCTAGGCATTTCATCCATCACACGCACAGCAATATGTAGTACAACTGAAATTACCCCAATGCAGACCACCTGGGGGCCCACCAAGAGTGATACAGGAGCCATCATTCCAACCTTTAACATCTTGTCTTGGAACATTGCTGGGCTACAAAAGAATCTAGCTCTGCCTGAATGGAACAGTTTTGTCGGTACATACGACATCTGTCTCTTTCAGGAGACTTGGAGCCTGGTAGCCCACCATAAAGTAGGTTTGGCTACTTACCACATTCCAGCAGTTCCATCAATTTCTAAATAGGGGCGGCCATCTGGTGGTCTGCTGATTTGGATCAACATCTCACTCGATTGCTCAGTCCAGCAGATAGACTGCAATTGCCCTGACCTCCTCAGGATAACTTTGAAGGACAATAAGACCTCAAAGATACTTGAGATCTTTGATATTTATGTTCGCGGTAGAAGGGGTGGCGCGCAATCTCTCATCATTGCGTGCCTGGAAGCTGAACTCTCCTGCTGCCTTGTGGGATCCTACACCCTGGTAGTGGGAGACTTCAATTGTACTTTTGAACCGTTAGCCTCGGATGACATCTTGGGCACAGATGAGGAAGATGCTAAATTGGGAATCCCCCTATTGAATCTACCGCATGTGAAAAAGTGGTCCCAAGTAGCGATACAGATGAACTTCTTATGCTTGGAATATGGGCTAAGGGCAACCAATGGAAGGTCAAAGTCGGATTTGTCGGGAACCCATACATTCAATAGGCCTGGGCATTCCTCCAGGATTGACTACATCTTACTTGATTGTACCTCCTGGAGGAACTTACTGGATATGGAGGTTCTCCCAACTGTTGACAGCGATCATAATCCCATAAACCTTTCGCTTAAATTGCAATGGTCGACTAAGCATGTTAATTCCGCAAAAACCAACCCAACACAGACTAGAGAAATAATTCCATCTAATTCTGGGAGGCACCTTAAATGGAGTAAAGTTGCCCTTGACAAATTAAAACTATCGGGCATTAGATCTACTTTATCCAGAGTCTTGCTAGGGTTACAAACTATCTCAAACGATAGTGATGCCACGCAGAAGATACCTATAATCTACGAGGAAACCATAAAAACCCTGGGCTCTTTTTTTAACACAAATAGCAATAAAATACAGCCTAGGAGTAATTCTAGTGGCACATGGTTTACGGCATCTTGTAGGCAGAAAAAAACGGCACTGATAAAGGCCGTTAAAACTAAGTCTAGAACTGGCATAACGTTAGCAAGAAGGGAGTATAAGGAGGCAGTCCTAAAGGCAAAAAAAGATTTTGAGGAGCAGCACTGGCAGACCCTTTCGGCTGCTAGCCTGGGAAGGGATGCCAACTTATTCTGGGATTTACTGAGGAAAAAAATGTGCCCTGACTCTGAGCTTATCACTAATAATATCACTTGCAAAGTGTGGTTTGACCATTTGAAGAGTCTTTACACTGACGATGGAGAAGCTATTTTAGATGGCCCGCCAGTCGATCCTCGACTAAGCCTAGGGCATGGGTACTCACAAACGTTCTCTCGGGGGCCAAAGTTACAGTGTGGTATGTGTCCGAGGGCCGCACCGGTGGGGGCGGGGTCGGCGGGGCGGGGCGGGCGGGAGCAACAAAAAAACTGTGACCATGAGTTTGAACACAAGTCCCTGCAGCGGACGCCTTCATCCACTGAGCTACAAGACCCGGCATACACACCTCTCTCTCTCCCCCTCCTCTATCTCTCTCTCTCTCTCTCTGCCTCCCTCCCTCCATCCCTCTATCTCCCTCTCTCCCTCTCTCCCTCCCCGGTCTCCCTCTGTCTCACTCACTCTGACTGTATCACTCACTCTCCCTCTCTCCTTCCCCCTATTCCCTCTCCCTCCCTCACTCCCCTTCCCTCACCTTCACTCCCTCCCCTCTCTCCCTCCCTCACTCCCCTTCCCTCCCTCCCCTTCCTCACTCCCCTTCCTCACTCCCCTTCCTCACTCCCCTTCCTCACCCCCTCCCCTCACTACCTTCCCTCACTACCTTCCCTCACTCCTTTCCCTCCCTCACTCCCCTTCCCTCACTCCTTTTCCTCCCTCACTCCCCTTCCCTCACTCCCTTCCCTCCCTCACTCCCCTTACCTCACTCCCTTCCCTCCCTCACTCCCTCCCCTTCCCTCACTTCCTCCCCTTCCCTCACTCCCTCCCCTTACCTCACTCCCTCCACTTCCCTCCCTCCACTTCCCTCTCTCCACTTCCCTCCCTCCACTTCCCTCACTCCTTTTCCTCACTCCCTTCCCTCCCCCACTCCCCTTCCCTCACTCCTTTCCCTCCCCCACTCCCCTTCCCTCACTCCCTTCCCTCCCCCACTCCCCTTCCCTCACTCCCTTCCCTCACTCCCTTTCCTCCCTCACTCCCTTCCCTCACTCCCTTTCCCCCCCCACTCCCCTTCCCTCACTCCCTTCCCTCACTCCCCTTTCCTCACTCCCTTCCCTTACCTCACTCCCTTCCCTCACTCCCTTCCCTCACTCCCCTTCCCTCCCTCACTCCCCTTTCCTCACTCCCTTCCCTCGCTCACTCCCCTTTCCTCACTCCCTTCCCTCACTCCTTTCCTTACCTCACTCCCTTCCCTCACTCCCCTTCCCTCACTCCCTTTCCCTCACTCCATCTCCCTCACTCCATCTCCCTCACTCCATCTCCCTTGATCGCCCTCCTCCCTTTCTCTGTCTCCATTTCTCGGTCTCCCTTTCCCTCCTTCTCCCTCTGTCTCTGTCTTCCCTCCCTTTCCCTCCCTCCCTCTGTCTCTGTCCTTCTAACTCCCTCTGTCATCCTCTGTCATCTCACCCTGCCTGTGTGTCACGGGCTCAGACAGCTTCCCCAGCGCGCACAGACACAGCCCCCACCCGAGCACTTCACAGCACTTCACAGGTCATACTAACTCTGCCTTGTCCATGTTCACTCTGGCACTGAGATACCCCTTCTGGGGTGATTCAAGTGCCCTACAGCTTAAATGAACATAACATAGCCACCTCTTGTACTTTGGTGACATTGAATGCGTGGTTTGAGCATATCACCTTGAAGGCCCACCACCATCAGTGATTGTTTTGTTTTTCTGATCAAAGCAGCATTTCTAAAGCAATAACACACTGGGTTTGGTGTTTCCTCGTTAATGTCCTTTATTGCTGGACTGCCCAACTCTCTGTGGTTAGGATACCCTTCCCTCACTCCATCTCCCTCGGTCGCCCTCCTCCCTTTCTGTCTCCATTTCTAGGTCTCCCTTTCCCTCCCTCTCCCTCTGTCTCTGTCACGGGCTGAGACAGCTTCCCCAGCGCGCACAGACACACAGCCCCCACCGGAGCACTTCACAGCACTTCACAGAACATTTGCATTTGAATTCTCCTCCTCTTAGCGCCCCTGCAGCTCCATTCTGGCCTCCCTCGATTGAATCGACGGGCCCCCACAGAGCAGCAGAGTGTTTGCAGACATTCTGAAAACACGGCTAGGATGTCTCATGGTCCGCGGGCCGCCACGGAAGGCTTGCCGGGCCGCCACCAGCCTGCGGGCCGTACTATGAGTACTCGTGGCCTAGGGGATTCCAACCCATTTCCGTTTACAGAAAAGGAGGTAGAAACAGCCATTTGCCGAATAGTCCCAGCAAAAGCTGCTGGGCCTGACGGCCTACCAGGATATCTCCTTCGAGCTGATCCCACAACCTGGGCCAAATTTCTAGTACTACTTCTGAATTCAATTGATAGGGGTTGTCCGATTCCGGACTCCTGGAAAGGGGCGGAAGTGGTGCCAATCTTTAAGAAGGATGCTAGGGATAATCCCGCAAATTATCGCCCTAGAAGCCTCTTAGACTCCACGCAAAAGGTGGTAGGACGTGTTTTGCTGGAAAGAATCCTAGCCTGGGCAGATGAAAATCAAGTCCTTTTGGACTACCAGGCTGGTTTTAGAGCAGGCATGGGGACTATCGAGCAGGCATTCAGGTTGCTCCTCCTTTATTGGAAGGTGGTGAGAATTGGCAAAGGCAGTCTTTATCTTGCTTTTATCGATCTTAAGACTGCCTTTGACCTGGTCCCACGTGAGTGCCTGTGGCAGGTCCTGGTAGAGCAGGGGGTCCCAATGTATATTGTAAGTATACTAATCTGCCTACACAGGGGCAATTTTGCCCAAGTGAGATGGGGGCCACAGGGGGAAAAAAGATCTCGAATACCGGTGAACAGGGGAGTTCGCCAGGGATGTGTGCTAGCTCCCACCCTATTCTCTCTGTACGTGAATGGGGTGGTTGATTTTTTGCAGCAAACACCATCTGATGCCCCATCCCTGGCGGGCGGGAAGATTCCAACACTCCTGTTTGCCGACAATACCCTGCTCCTCTCCAAAACCTCCAGCGGATTGCAGACCCTCCTTGACCATTTCCAACGCTTCTGCACAATGAGAGGGCTTTCTATTAATACCACAAAAACGAAGTTCCTCACCCTCAATCCATCTAAAACTTTTAGAAACCCCCAGTGTTAAATACCGTCCAGTTAGAAAGGGTAACCACCTTTGACTATTTGGGCATTCGTATTTCCGATTCAATGAGTTGGTCTTCACACACCCAGAAAATGCTCCTGGCCCATAAAAGGGTGGTAGGGTCATTACTAAAAGAACATCGCTCTTCGGTGAGCAGACCAATCGCCCCCGCCCTCACAATCTACAAGGCCAAGGCAGTAAGTTCAGCCCACTATGGTGCTGAACTGTGGGGTTTTTCTAACATAGACCAAATCACTCAATCGGAGAACAAATTCCTAAAGGGTCTAATGATGCTCCCCCAGAGGGCTCCCACTAAGCCCCTTCTATATGATTTAGGCTGCCATTCAATTAGGGATACGGCACGACTCCGCCCACTCTTGCTCTGGGTACGCCTGTGGCGGACCCAAGAGTTATCAAAGTATGCAATGGGTCTGGGCGAGATCATGGGCATGGATGGGTGGCAGAAAATCCCCTGGCTCATTAATGTAAAGAAACTTCTCTGTGATTTGGGCCTTAGTGAGGATTGGAAGAACAGATCTGCCCCTCCTAAGGCCGAGGTCAAGAGGCTGTACTGGCAGTGGGTTACTAAAAATGAAGGTCTAAACACAAGATTAGTCAGGTTCTCAGAAGAGTTTTTGCAGCACAAGACTTCCCCCTGCTATGAGCCTTACCTAGATTTCGTCCAGCAGCCACACGACAGAGCTCTATATTTTAAGTTTAGGGTAGGCACCTTGCGATTAAGAGAAATGACTGCGCAGTGGTCGCCTCCATACCAAACCTCAGCTTCTTGCCCATGTTGTGATGCCTTGTCTGAGACAATTGCCCACTTCATGTTCTTCTGCCCAGCCTACAAGGCCCCCAGGAGGTGCTGGCTGAAGCCAGTCTGCATCCACCTGGGTACCGGCAGCCACTTAGCCGCTTTGCGCATCTTAAAATCAGATTCCCGGGATCTCTATGCGTGTGGCCTTGCCAAATACCTCAAGTGGGCATGGGGCATTAGAGCAAGGATTTTAAAGCCTAAACCATGAACTTTGAAAATGGACTCTGTTTTATATTGTTCCACTCCCCTTCGTCATTACACTGGTGCACACCAAGTTTTTATAATATCCAAAAAATTCTAACTTCATTGACTATTCTTTGTGCACAAATTCTTTTTAAACATTTTATATAATGTATTTTATGATCTTTTTAAGAAGTGTATTGTATGCCTTTTTCATGCATTTTTTATCCAAATTTGCCCAGCTTTAATGGTATTTATTTATCGAAATAAAGCTTTTGGCCATGAACATGAACAATGCCACACCATGCACGACAGCATTCTGCCCATGTGTCGCCCTTATCAAAAACGTATGTATTTTTACTATCAGACAGGACTGGACATTGAAAATCTTTTCCTCCCTAATTACCATCTCCTGCTATGCATCATATTACGCCTCTGCTGGAGGACTACAGATGATGCTTCAAAAACGCCCCACAGGCTCAGAGCAAACAGGTGAAAAATTAAACGATATACTATCATCGTTTTATTTTTTGTTTTCCGTGTCTGAGCCAGCGTGTGCAGGGAGGAGTGGTGTCGGGCCATGGGAGGGGGAGGAGGACTGGTTTGTACACTAATAAGTGAGCAGGTGTGGTTGGCCAGCACCTCCGGCTGACTAAACACACATGCTCACTTAGGTTTCTCCAACTGGGCTGTATTGAACATCCGGGTTGGAGAAACAGCACAGACTCCCTGTCCTGAGCAAGGTGTCATACCAGCCCACTCAGGCCAATCCCACACTGCTCTCATAACATGAGAGCAGTGCAGGGATTGCACAGATAGTCTCTGCTGCTCTCCCAGTTCTGCTGAGACCTGGAAGCAGCAGAACACCAAGGCGTGAGGAGCGATGCTGCCGGCAGCTTCAAGTAAATGTTTTTTTTTAATTATCAACCTCCCCGCTCCTCCTCCACCTGCCTCACCACTCCTTCATTGTGTCGGCCGCCACTGCAGAGATGCACTGAAAATTGGTCAGGTACTTGAAAGTAATGTACATGGATTCTAACAGTGTTGAAATATACATAAAACCGCTGGGATTAAGGACAAGGTGATGTCTAACGTAATGGTTCTCGTATTTTTTACTCATAAACAATTCAGTACTCTTTGGAACCCTACAGGGTGCTCTCATCTTGCATGCATGGTGGGGGATAATGCTGTACAGAAAATTCCATTGTACCAGCACATGGTGAGACAGTACTAAGGATGCGTCTACTGCATAACAATCCCAAACGAAGATGGCACTGTAGTGTTGGATTCTTGTCCATTGAGATGTGATGGCTGATCAGGCAACCAGAGGTAGCTGCATATTGACCTGCAGTGATTAACCAATCGCCTGAGCCTCTGACTGAAATATGTCTGTTGTTTTCTCGATTTTTTTAGTCTATTGGAGTTTGTATAGATGGTGAAGGTTCTACTCTGCCACCTAAGTGGTGGTTTCTAAGATCATTTAGACGTTTGGTAACTACTGGTAGACCCCTGGTAGTGCCTATTTATTTACAGCAATCCTTCTGGTACATAATACCTCCGCAAGACCCAGCGTGGCATACCTGGGCTTGAAAAACAAAAAGTCATGCCTCAGGCGGTTGTCTCTAAAAAATGAACGGGGAACGGGCAAAGAAAGACATCGCACTGGGCATTCATCTTGTCTGAAAGTGCACCCGCTGCAACTGAGGATCCCCTTTGAGAAATGAGATCCCAACAGGCAGGAGGCTATCTCCCAATAGGGTGGAGCGTCCACTGTCGCGTGCGCAGTAGCAAAGGCCTCCGCCATCTTGTTAGATCATATACCAATTAGATTTGTGTCTGTTTTGTCTAGTAAAAGAGAACAGGCAGTCAGAATCCCTCGAGGTACTTGTGCTGCTGAAAATGTGTCTGGCACGTGCCTGATCTTGTCTATGTTATCATGCATAGGAAGTAATGGACTATCCTCATTGAGGGGGCATATTTACAAGCACCACTTAAAAGGCAGCAAAACTGAGGCAAACAGAATGAGAGACTTTGACAACCCCATGGACTAACGGGGGAGAGGAAGGCACACTGTATAAGGGATTGAGCTAGAAGTAAAGTCAAGCCATATCTGCCATCATGTAAACAACCCACAACAGAAACTACAGCGAGCAGCAGGTAGCATAGGCTTTGTGTGGTTCGCTTGTCAGCAATATTGATTGAGAAGAGATGGATGTGTTATTGAAGAAGCACTTTAATCTACCCATAAATGTGAGAAATTATGTACATCTTCATGTACCAAGTACCAGATTCAACTGTCTTCCAGTTAGCTATGGCTAAATATATTCCACATTCCTACAATAACAATTCTAACCAATCCCACTAAATCAAGGAGATATTCCATTACTCAGCAGACATGGCATACAGACACAACAGAAAGAAAAAGCAACAAATCTGGGTAAAGGAGAAGTTGTTCAATCCGATGCACTTCAACATCAGGAACAGTGATTGACAATGGCACCAAATTTGAGGATTCCCACATCAGGCTATATGCTTCAACAGCAGGAGGACAGTTCAGGCATCAACTTCAACACATAAACCATGGGAGATTTTGCGAAAGGAAGGTCTAATCCATCTATGGCCAGTGAGGCTATAAGGAGGAAGAGAGGAGAAGGTTTAAGGTGTAATTCCAGAATTGCATGTGAAAAACAACAGAAAGGCAACAGCATGCAAAAGAACAATAATTAAATGTCAATAAGCCAAGCAAATACCACTTGCCAAACAATTTTTCACCTTCTCTAGTCTCCTGTCTTAAGAAATGGGAAAGTTACTATTTGTTGTGTACAGAGGGACAGCTATGATGTAGTCAGAAAAAAAGCAATGGGTGGAAATTGTGGCTTGGAGTATGTGCCACCTTCGATTTCATTTAATTTTGATTTTCTCTGCACGGCCTACAAAAAATTCCCTTTGCACATTCAAAGTATATCAAGCACCAAGGCAGCCTATTTGTTTAATGGGGTTGAAATAAGGCTTTGGAAGCCATTGAATCACTGGCCAAGTAAGGGCCAAGCCTTGGTACATTGATTACTGCTTCACCCCCAATCAAACAGCTTGGATGGCATATAATATAAATTAAATAAGGTTTTAAGATGTTGAGCTCTAAGATTGGAGGAGCTGAGGAATCTTTTGTCCAGTGAAAGGGCCCTATCCAGATCAATCTCTGGGTCCCCCAATTTCAACGCCCAAGCAGCCTCAGTCTTGACCATGTCGTCTGGAGAGCTTTCCATAAAAATGTTATACAGTCCATTTATTCTGCGCCCCCCACCCTTCAGATAATCCAGAAGTGCACTCCTTTTCCCCAAAATTATTCGGGGTCTTACTGCTCTAATTGTGTTTACCACCTGAAGATATTTATATTCTTGCCCTTCCCATAATGAATATCGCATCCTTAGGTCCTGCAGTGATCCACATACATCTTTCATTATTATTTGCCCCAGTGTTACAATGCACTGCTGCTCCCAATGCCTCCAAGATCCATCCATACACAAATTTGGGAAAAGTCCAGAATTCCACAGAGGAGTATGGTGATTATACCTAGAAATTCCCATTATATCTTTGAGCAGTTTATACCGGGTTTTCTTATAATACCTTCTTTCGTTTTCCGCAAGAGTACCCCGAAAGCTTCATTGCCCAATGCCAGCTGGAATATAGATGGAATGTCATCTTGGCCCCTTCCCTGTCCCGCCCCCCCGATCAAACAGTATTGCCATTTCTATAAGGAGACAGGACCAGTGATAATTCCTGATATTTGGCATATCCAAACCTCCCCTTTCCTGAGGTAAAGACATAAATTTATTTGATCTTCTGATCTTGCCGTATTGACATATAAATTTCATAAAAATTGCTTCAATTTCCTTTATTAGTTTATCCTCTATTTTAAAAGGGATAGACCTAAACTTGTACAAAATCTTGGGAAACATAGTCATTTTAATGGCATTAGCCCTACCTATTATCGTTAGATGTAAAGTATCCATCCTTTTTAAATCTTGTTCCATTGATTTCAGAAGTGGTGTAAAATTATCTCTAATTATATTTCCTGGTTGTGAATTAAGTGTTATACCAAGATACACCACCGAATTGACATATCTAGCATCCCGTTTAATTATATTTTTAGAGCACAGAATTTGGGTTTTAGCCTCATTTAATCTGTATCCTGAGCATTCCCCGAACGAGTTTGTCAAAGTCACTATTTCCCTCATAGTAGATTCGGGATCATTTGTGATAATGGCAAGGTCATCCGCATATGCGAGCAGTTTTGTTTGGAATCCTTTTATAACTCCAGGTTTTATCAATGTATTAGACATTATTTGAATTATTAAAGGGTCGATGTACAACGCAAATAAAATGGGAGAGCAGGGGCAACCCTGTCTGGTCCCCCTCGTTATACTAAATTTTTCTGAGCTCCCCCCCATCAATTGGATCCTAGCTGAAGGAGTAGAATACATTCCCTGTATGGCTTGTCGGAACCTTGGTCCGAACCCTCTCTCCTCCAGCACTTTCTACAAGAAAGATCACCTTACCCGGTCAAATGCCTTTTCCGCATCGAGGAGGACCATCGCGGCCCCCTCCCCACTGGCAGCACAGATATCAAACACAGTGATAGCCCTTCTGATGTGATCCGTCGTACCTCTCCCTGGGATGAACCCATGCTGCCAGGGCGATACAAGAGCTGCGATGACCCTCCCAAACCGGGTAGCCAGGATCTTAGAATATAACTTGTTATCAGCATTGACTAGGGAGATAGGCCGATAGGACCCCGGGTTTTCTTTAGGTTTGCCCTTCTTGTGGAACACCACGAACATAGTGATTGCCCTAGATGTGGTAGAGGACCAGCGGATATTGTGCACATGTTTCATGGGTGTGAGAAATTGGAATTAATCAAATCAGAGATAGCGGCTTTTCTAGAGGGACTTTTAGACGTCAAATTGAATTTATCCCCAACATTACTGATTATTGGGTGTGATGTTAAATTGAATTTAAGCATCGAGAAGGAAGCCTTAGTTTTTATAGCGGCAGCTGTACTCCGGATATTATTATCAGCCGCCTGGAAAGAGAGAGAGGCTCCAACTTTTCAAATGTGGATGTGTAGGCTTCTCGGCATCCATAACATTGAGGGTGCCCTATATGAGCTCAAGGGCTTAAAAACCAAAGAAATGGGGCTACGGCTGTGGGCACCAGTAGCCAGATGGAGAGCGGCAAGGATGGGGGGGTCTCTCAAGTGGGTCTGTAAATGTTATGCCTTAGGATTCTCTTTTCTGTATAGCTTACTTTATTTAGAATGTGATTTGTGGCTACATGAAATGCAAAGAACTGGCTTTGATTTTGACCATTATTTGTTCTTATATGTCAATGGGCATACTGCATTTTCTGGATTGAATTGCTTTTTGTTACGTGATACGTGTACACAAACTCTCAGTAATAAAAAAAATTAAAAAAAAAAAAAAGATTACTGCTTCACCCATGAAGCGGTGGATCCTTCATGCAATGGTAGGTGTCAGAGGGCCTGTTGAGGCTTCCAATAAGACACTGGAACTATAGAGAATGATAAAGAGCGAGGACAGCCTTTCACATCTCCATACCTCCTACAATATAAATGAGGCAGCCTGGGAAGTAACAGCAGGAAACAGAACTGCACCAAGTTTTTGTATTCCTACAAATTACACCCTTTGAGATTCTTTTAATCAAACTCAAGCTCAACACCCTGGCCAACCTGGAGAAGAGTTTTTTCAGAGTGAGGTTGGTATTGAAGGCCTTAGGGCCAGAACGAAGAGTCATATTGACACTGAAGGTTGAGAAATATCCTGGCACGAGAGGTGGGCTCCCTCCAAGAGTCTGCAGGTGAAGGGTGCTTACAATGCCATCCTACAGGCTCATGTCCAGAGATAGCTGAGAGAGAGACATTAATGGTAAGGTAGGGTATTCTCTTGTCATAAAGTGAAGCTAACCTGTGCCCAACTTGGAAGGAAAGGAGCCAAAGTGATGCAAACTCCATTCCAAGAACAAATTAAACATAACAAACGCGCTTCAGTGGTACGCCTTCCTCAGTGTAGGTGGCCGCCACGTTTTGCCTCATTAAATACATCGTCATAAACACCACGCAAGTACAGTGGGACACATAGTTTTCATGCCCTGCGAAGTTAGCAGAGGTAGGTTCCTGGGGGAGGTGCTGCCTATACAGATGATGGGGGTGATTGTTTTGCCAATGTGCAACATTCCGTCTATCATCTTGTGTGTTTTGCCCATACAGGGCATGCATGCAGAATTCCGCTGCATCTACGAGGTGAGGTATTTAATGTTGTTCTGCCATTTAAACAGTCTGGGTATGCAGGCCTTGAATGAGAGGTGCTCACAGAGGGGGCTCATGTTCAATTTATGTGATGATGATGTAGCACACCACTCAAGTAAGGCGGGTCATATAGTTTCTATGCCTGACCTTTGTTATGATGCTCTGCCTGACTTCCAATCACTGTGTATGACAATGTATCTAATGAGGCAAAACGTGGCGGCCGAAGGCACACCGCTGAAACAGGTTTGTTTTGTTATCTGTGCCAATAAATCTGAAGAAGGATTACCCCTGAGAGGGCCTGTGACTTATTTCTGGAGCTGGATATATATATAGGGGGCGGGGACTCAAATTGATTAATAAAGGAGTGTTCTTCTAAACCGGTTCCTGTCCCTCTGTGCCAGTGATCAAGGGCGTCCAGCCCGAAACGCGTATGGCTGAACTGGAGCGCGGAGTGCCTGCCCTGCTCTCTTCCACCCACGTGGCGCTGTGAGTCTGAAGGTGTGTGGCTCCCCACATGGGCAACTGTGGTGTTTTTATATATATATATATATATATATATTGTTATTGTTATTGTTATTTGTATTTGTATAGCGCAACACTCATCCTACAAGGATATCACGGCGCTGCAAAAAATAACAGTAGAACCAAGGCAGAGACCTGGGAGCAAATTAATTATTCTGAAGTGGGGAATAGTGCAGTTTTTAGTTTCTTCTTGAAGGTGGGGTAGGAGTCTGTGAGTCTGAGGTTAATCGGTAGTTCATTCCAGCTTTTCGCAGCAATATGTGAAAAGGCATTTCCGCCCATTCTGGAAAGCTTAATCCGAGTAGTGGCAGCTTTGGCAGAGGCTTGTGAACGTAAGTTCCGCGCTGGGACATAGAACTTAATTTTATTTCGAAGAATGTAAGGGCCTGTATTGTGAAGCGTTTTATAGGCAATACATAGCATCTTGAACGTAGCTCTTTGTCTCATGGGCAGCCAGTGTAAAGCTCTCAGACAACTTGTGGCAGAATCGTACTTTTTTTTGTTGCAAACAGCTTTTGCTGCGGCATTCTGGACCAGTTGTAATTTCCTAAATAAGTAGTCCGACATACCTACAAATAGTGAGTTGCCATAGTCCAGCCTGCTAACTAGTAACGACTGGACTAGGATCTGTCGACATTCAAGTGGGATCCAGGGGAAAACCCTTTTCAATCTTTTTAATATGGCAAATCCTTTTCCACATATTGAAGAGACATGGCTTTTCATTGATAGAGTGGTGTCCATCTGAATTCCTAGATTTCTAGCAGACGATGTGGGGATTGGTGGAGAACCTAAAGAAGTTGGCCACCAGGTGTTGTCCCAGAGCTGTTTGGCCCCGCCAAAGAGTAGAATTTCTGATTTGTCAGCGTTCAGTTTTAAATAATGGCCGTGCATCCAGTTGGATAGTTCTGACAAACAGTTATGTAATCTACTTTTGGCGTTGTTATCTCCATTTAGGGTAACCATCAGCTGAGTATCGTCAGCGTAGGAGCAGATATTAATGCCCCATTTCTTGCCAATCGATGCCAAAGAGGAGACATATACATTGAACAATATTGGGCTCAATGTAGCTCCTTGGGGAACTCCATATTTAATCTTACGAGGGGAGGAGGTAAAGTTGCCTAAACAAATAGACTGGGATCTATTGGATAGAAAGGACTCCAGCCAGTTTAGGGCTTTACCTTGTATTCCTTTTGTGGCAAGTATGTGGATAAGCAGTTTATGGGACACGGTATCAAATGCCGCTGATAAATCGAGGAGTATCAGGGCGACCGTTTTGCCTTTATCGACCTGCATGCGAATGTCGTCCATTACAGCTAGTAGCGTTGTTTCTGTGCTGTTATTAGATCTAAAACCTGTTTGGGAAACATCGAGAAGTTTGTTGATCTCTAGATAACTTGACAGTTGTTTTGTTACCAGTCTTTCTAAAACCTTCGATAAAAAGGGGAGCTGTGAGATGGGGCGGTAGTTTGCTGAGTCGTTTATATCCGCACCCGCCTTTTTTAGTAAAGGAATTACTGCCGATTTTTTCCAAATTTCTGGGAAGACAGCTTGCTCCAGAGACTGGTTAAGCACTTTTGTGACTGCGGGGCCAATTATGGGAGTCAGTTGGGAAAAAATAAAGTGTGGGCAAACATCCCATGGTGAGCCAGATTTAATTTCAGACATGGCTTTAGTGACCTCGTCTTCAGAAAATGGGCCAAAGGTAGAGCAGTTGGTTTGCAGAGTAGGGTCAATCCGATATTCCACAGGGGCCTGTCCGTTGTTTATGAAAGAGATATATATTTTATCAATTTTATCACAAAAAAAATCACTGATTTTTGTGCAGTTCTCTTGTGATGGTGTCAGGTTGGATGTAAGACAGGGAGGATTACACAGTTCTTTTACAATTTTAAAGAGCTCCTTAGACGAATTTTTATTCTGTAGAATTTTTTGAGAAAGATAGTCTTTCTTTGCTTTGCGTATGGCCGTGTGATAAATTTTCAACTGAGTTTTATATATGGCTCTATCATCGGCGTTTTTACTTATTCGCCATTTATGCTCCAGTGAGGTGCATTTTCTTCTTTCAATTTTTAGGTCTGGGCCATACCATTTCTCGGAGGTTTTTGATTTTAATCGATTTGTTACGAGAGTTCGTGAACAGTGGTCAAGTGCTCTCTCTATGTTTTCTCGTAAGAGACAAATTTCTTCTTCGCATGTCTTTTCAGAGCTAGAAAAAAAGGAAAAATCTTCCTTAAATTTTTCCAAAGAGAATTTACTCCAACATTTAGTGGGGTTGGCCGACTGGGCTAGCGATCTATTTGTTTTTAAAGGTAGGTTTAAGGTAAAATCTATCCTGTAGTGGTCTGTCCATGTCAAAGGGGTTATATCCGTAATGTTGGTCCTTGATATGTTTGTAAATATGAGATCTAACGAGTGCCCCGCTCTGTGAGTGGGGCGAGCTATTTTCTGAGATAATTGTAGGATTTCCATGTCTGTGGTAAGTTGTTTAGTTAGAAAATTATCAGCTAAATCGAAATGAACATTGAAGTCCCCAATGACTACAATGTTTTTATGGTTGAGGCAGAATGGAAGGATTTGTTCGAGGAGTTGAGTGCTAAAGTCAGTTGTGCTGTTTGGGGGATTGTAGATGATTGCACATCCAAAAATAACCTGGGTATTGATGGAGATGGAGATGGTTAACACATCGTGTTTACCTAGTTGAGTGACTCTTTCTTGATGACATGAAAAGCTATCTTTAAATATCATGGCCACTCCGCCTCCTCTCTTAATTTGTCGATTTAGATTAATGATTTTGTACCCAGTAGGAAGGGCTGCGGTAATATCCGGGGTATTATTCTCACCGAGCCAAGTCTCCGAAATGAAGGCAAAATCCGGTCGACTATCATGTAACATGTCCCATATCTCAGTAGAATGTTTAGGGAGGGACCTAGCATTGACATAGATGCATGTGTAGTCCTGTGTAGGTGTGACTTCCAATGAGGGTGGCTCCGAGAGGTTACAATTCCATCTACAAAAGCGGCAGCTAAAGGGGCCCATAGTGTAGGAGGGTCCAGCTTTGGCACAAAGGGGGGATGTTAAAGAAGTATTAAACCTAAGCAGCTCATCACGCGAGTATACCAATGAAGGAATGGCAGGACTACCTGTAGTTGTTGAAACAGGGGTTGTGGCCCCAGGTCCCGGCCTGTCGCGGACGGGCGCAGACGGGCTCGCCTTTGGCGAGCCTTCGGTCGCATTCGTCGCGCCCGCTGCGCACGTCCGCTGCGCTTCCTGTAAGGACACATCTTTTATGTAAGAAGTAGATGGAGGGGTGTGTCTCTAGGCAGGGGGCGTGGCCTTCAATCGGCCAATGGCGTTCTCGTTTTCGCTTCAGAGCGAAGGCAATGCTCGTTTCATTAAAATGCTGAAAGATCACAAATATAGTACAATTTTTAAAAAAATGAACAGAGGATCCTACTCCCGGCTGTGCCTCAGGAGGGACTGCAATTTTAGAGCGCAGCGCTCGAGTTCAGCGCGTGTTTTCTAGTGCAGAGGGGCGTGTCTCTAGGCAGGGGGCGTGGCCTTCAATCGGCCAATGGCGTTCTCGTTTTCGCTTCAGAGCGAAGGCAATGCTCGTTTCATTAAAATGCTGAAAGATCACAAATATAGTACAATTTAAAAAAAAATGAACAGAGGATCCTACTCCCGGCTGTGCCTCAGGAGGGACTGCAATTTTAGAGCGCAGCGCTCGAGTTCAGCGCGCGTTTTCTAGTGCAGAGGGGCGTGTCTCTAGGCAGGGGGCGTGGCCTTCAATCGGCCAATGGCGTTCTCGTTTTCGCTTCAGAGCGAAGGCAATGCTCGTTTCATTAAAATGCTGAAAGATCACAAATATAGTACAATTTTTAAAAAAATGAACAGAGGATCCTACTCCCGGCTGTGCCTCAGGAGGGACTGCAATTTTAGAGCGCAGCGCTCGAGTTCAGCGCGCGTTTTCTAGTGCAGAGGGGCGTGTCTCTAGGCAGGGGGCGTGGCCTTCAATCGGCCAATGGCGTTCTCGTTTTCGCTTCAGAGCGAAGGCAATGCTCGTTTCATTAAAACGCTGAAAGATCACAAATATAGTACAATTTTTAAAAAAATGAACAGAGGATCCTACTCCCGGCTGTGCCTCAGGAGGGACTGCAATTTAGAGCGCAGCGCTCGAGTTCAGCGCGCGTTTTCTAGTGCAGAGTGGCGTGTCTCTAGGCAGGGGGCGTGGCCTTCAATCGGCCAATGGCGTTCTCGTTTTCACTTCAGAGCGAAGGCAATGCTCGTTTCATTAAAATGCTGAAAGATCACAAATATAGTACAATTTTTAAAAAAATGAACAGAGGATCCTACTCCCGGCTGTGCCTCAGGAGGGACTGCAATTTAGAGCCATATATATATATATATATATTCAAACAAAGAGTTTAGCCCTCAGTGGAAGAAGCCACAAGAATGGTAAAATTTGGATCCATTTCTTTAAGGAGCAGCTGCAACAGGAGACGCAGAGAGAACAGTCACCATCTGTTCGTGCACAGCCAGACCGGTTTCGGGAGTCTATCCATTCTTCAATGGCTCCTTCTTGGCAATGATGATGCAGTATGCACTCGTGATATTAAAGCCTGCCTTCAAGGGCGTGGTCAGATGAAATGGCCTTCTGGGTCTTGTAGTGCATACACCATTTACCTCGTGTGAGTTCATCATTGTGGCAGTTAATAAAAGTTCGATTAAAACCCATGTGGGCTAGTCACCCCCTCTTTTGTTGGTCACTACCGCATCGATGACAAAATATTTCAGGTCTGACAAGTTCTTATTATGTACATCCTGAAAATGCCGAGCTACCGGGTAGCATTGGTCTGCGTGTAGGATCGCTCGTAAATGCTGCAAAATGCGCTGGTGCACAGGTAGCTTCGTGCTGCCAAAGTATTGTAAATTGCAGCTACAGGAAAGGACATAGACTGCTAATTCAGTGCGGCAAGTATAGTGGTCACGTAGAGGAATGGGGTTAGACTCAAATGGAGTCTCGTAAAATCTAGTATTCACTCCAAACTTGCACGCTCGACACGAGCTGCAGCGAAAAAACCCATTTCGAGGGGATAACCAGTTGTTGGTCTTGATTGTCTCAAGGCTGTTCTTTACCAGATCATTTCTCATCGCATATGCACGTCTAAATGTGACGGTTGGTGTTTTGGGCATAATGTCTCTGAGAACTTGGTCTGTCAAAATGATAGGCCACTGTTGTTTAATGATCTTGGTGACTTCTTTAGCTTGACGACTGTAACAAGTGATTAGTCTAAGGCTACTGCTATCGTCTGTCTGTGTGGCATTGCTGTCCATCCCCCTATTGGGGTTGAGCAGATCATTTCTACATATTCGGTTAGCTTTCCTCATTGCTGTTTCTAGCAAAGCTGGTTTATTTCCACGGCTGATTAATCTTTTCTTTGCCTCCTGCTGACATTTATCTCTTAAATCTGGGCAACTACATGTCCTGTGGATACGCAGGAACTCCCCATAGGGGATGCTCCTGATGGTGTGCTGAGGATGAAAACTGGCCGCGTGGAGGATTGAGGATTGAGGATTTTATATATATATATATATTTATATATATATAAAATCAAGTCTTTGCTAGTCCGCTTCCTCCAGTGAGAATTCACGGCACCACAACAAAGGTACATTTTCAAAAGTTATTTATTGGCACACCAAAGTGCAAAAACAGGTTAAAAGGATGGTCTATATATATATGAAATATTTGCTGCTGAGGCCTGAGTTTCCTTCTTCGCCAGGTGTTTGTCTGGAAGTGGTGGGAATCGTTTCGAATATATTTATGTATATATATATATATATATATATATATATATATATATATATATATATATATATATATATATATATATATATATATATATATATATATATATATATATACACTTACACAAATTGGACGGTGACACTAAAATTATTCAGACGGTGACAAATTCTCCACAGGAATAATAAAGCAAAGAGATGGATTTCACTCATTATGTGAAAAACATATATCTTATATTATTTGTTTAATTTTAAACAATTCATCCTATCATTACATACTCTCTAAATGCCTATATAAGTGCATATCTGCCTCCCTCTGTTACAAACCTTTTATCTCTGTACCAGCTGACAAAACCTCCTCTATGCATGAAACTATGTATGAAACTCTGTACGAAACTAAATACAACCTAAATAAATACCTCCACTCAGCACTACTATTTGCCCCTGTTGGTTGAATGAATGAATGAACAAATGAAATTGAATTTATAGAGCACAACTGCTCTTTCATAAGAGGTGTCCTGGCGCTTACATAAATTGAGTAGGAACATATTTACAACTCCCCAAACAGAGCTGTCTTCACCTGTGCCTTAAACACACTTTTGCTAGAGATGGAGTGGACAAAGAGTGGATGGACATTCCAGAAACTGGGGGCCAGAAGTGAGAAGTCTCTTCCCCCAGATCTGATGTGAATAATGATCAAATAGATGCTCCTAGAGAGTTCCAGCATAAGGTAATGGAAGAATATTTCCTATGTCCACTTAACTGAAATAATATTCAAGTTGCCATTTCTCAGTGTCAATCAGTGTGATTTTTCTTGTTGGCAGGTCTATTTGTAGGTGTACTCACATCTCACATGTGGAAGGTTATTCCACCTGAATAGGACACGTTACAAAGCAAACATTTACAACAATGCTTTTACAACATGGCTTTTACATTGCAACATCCAGTAGAACGCATGATTTTACAACACATGCCCTCACACAACGCATTTTTAGCAACTACATTTACAAAGCATTCTACTACAATGCATACCACGGATGTATGATGGTACAACGCGATCAAAATGATCGCGGTACATCACAACGCATCTTTTACAATGCAAGTCGTTACCACGATTGCGCTGTAGGGTGCTGGACTTCGGAACAGTAAGATTTACTATTCCAACTCCAGCCTACGTACAGTAGGGAAGGTGTTGGAATAGTAAATCTACTATTCCTTAGTCTAGAGCGCCCTCCAGCGCAAGTTGTGATAACGACTTGCGTTGTAAAAGACGCGTTGTAATGGCACCGCAGTGTTTTGACTGCGTTGTGCCGTCTGCTCACCCATACCACTTTTAGGGCAACAGTAGGGTAAGTGTTGTATAGTGTAGGGGGAAAATTACTATTCCCACTCCAGTGAGTTCAACCGTAGTGTAAGTGTTGGATAGTGTAGGGGTGAAACATACTATTCCCACTCCAGTGAGTACAACCGTAGTGTAAGTGTTGGATAGTGTAGGGGTGAAACATACTAGTCCCACTCCAGTGAATGCAACAGTAGGGTATGTGTTGGATAGTGTAGGGGTAATAATTACTATTCCCATGTACTCCAAAACCAATACCCACCCGAAAACTTAAAAAATCCCCATTACTTCCCTTATAATGCGTTGTAATGGTATGCGTTGTAGTGGCATGCATTGTAATGGTTGCGTTGTAATGGTATGCTATTTAATGCTGTTGCGTTGTAAAAGGCACGTTGTAAAGGTAGTGCGTTGTAATGACTGCGTTGTAATGGATGTCTCCCTTTCCTCCTCCCACAATGGTCAGTTATCTTCTGATTCCTTTCAAAGCAGAATTCTAGTACAATGCACTGCTCAGCAGAATAAGAAACCATTATTTCTGCACTTGTTACATTTCGTAAAGGTTAGCATGCATTGAAAAAAACGTAAATTTGGATACTGCTATGAATGAGATTGGATAATATAGTGACCAGACAGTACTGATCAAACTGTCATTTCAAAAGTAATGAAGATGGTAGCAGGTACTGGTACTGAACATATAGGCACCTGTGTCTGCTGGAAGTACTGAGAAAGCAGGACTGACCATAACTGAAGGTGCTGATACTGGAAATACTCACTAAAGGTACCAGCAACTGGAAATACAAGCAATACTGAACACTGGAGGTACTGGCACTGGGCATACTGGTAATACTGATAATTGGAAGTACTGGTACTTTAAATACCTATAATACTGTTCACTGGAGGTACTGACACTGGAAATACTGGTAATACTGATTATTGGAGGTACTGGTACTGAAAATACAGGTAATACTGATTATTGGAGGAATTAACACTGGGAATATTGGTAATACTGATTATTGGAGGTACTGGAAATACAGGTAATACTGATTATTGGAGGAATTAACACTGGGAATATTGGTAATACTGATTATTGGAGGTGCTGGTACTGGAAATACAGGTAATGCTGATTATTGGAGGTACTGGTGTGTCGGGCATAGACCTCATTGGCACCAACAGTGACAGCAGATACTGGAACTTGGAACATTAGCATTACCATTATCTTTTGTGAATATATATTTGCTTTTAAGTGCTTCTTGCTCTAGAGGTTGAGGATTTTGGAATTACTATGAATCCATAACTGTAGAATAAAAGGCCATACTACTAGGATGTGACCTCCCGCTGTATCGCTGCTAGTTTATTATCTGTAAATGAATACTGTACCTTATCTTGGCCGCAGACATTCCGTTCCACATTTAGATGAGCAGCACTTCAGGTTTCCTTCGCACCCGCTGTCGCTATCACAAGTCTGACGAGCAGCACGGAAACATCTTATTGCATTCAATGGACATGAACCAGGTTTAGCTGAAATACAGACGCATCAGAGACAGTGTATTCACAGTGGAGTAACAAATATGCTCTACTGCAAGACAGAACTAGCCCCTCCTCTCCTGGTTTACTAGTGACATATAGCCACATTTGATGTGTAGGAGACATCTCTACACCATAGGCTGAGGTGCCACTCTACCTGCTGCACTTGATAGCTGCACCCCTGTCCTCCTTGGCACTTCATAAGTCCATACTTCTCAAATCAGATGATCGCATAGGCTGCCTATGAGCGGCCCATGGCAGCACGTGTGATTACACTTTCTCCTACACCACAAGTCTTTTGTCACTTCATATTTTCAACAAGAAAAACAGAAATGATGAAGGTAAACTGGTTGTAGTTAAAAAAAAGCTTACATTTATAGGTAGCTCTGTTCACCTGAGCACTTACTAGTTTGCCATCACTTTCTGAATGAAGCTCATTGTGATTGAATTGCAATTAGATTTGTATAGTGATTACTACCCATGGTATGGTGTTGCCCAATGCTGGCGCCATTTTGGAAGGGGGTGGAGCTCGAGCTTACGCAGGCCTTGGGATGGGAGGTTCTACACGATCCATTGCGTATTCTGTTAGGGGTCTTTGACGGCCTGGATGGCTCCAGGATGGACAAACGTCTCTTAGGGACAGCGGTGGCCAAAAGTGACATAACAGCGCTTTGGTCGTAAGCCAAGGCCCCTACGGTGCAGAGATGGCAAAGGGGAGTGGACTGGTGTGGGATCTAGGAAGAGGCCCTATTCGAGGCTCGGGGATGTCTTGATTTATTTACCATAGCGTGGGGTAAATGGTTTAATATGCTGCCACCATGATGATCTGTTTTCCTTTTATTCTATGCCGCACTGTAACCACCATACAAACTGCTGTGTTATACTCTGACGGACCGCCCTCTTTATGCCACCAATGTACCCTGGCATGTTCCCTTTAATGCTTAATGAACTGCAACCAATGAATTTCTCTGTTTTTATAAAATTAATAAAGTTGAATATCAAAAATAAAATAATTAATAGGAGTTACTTGCAAACATTAGTTGGGGTTTATTTATTTATTTATTTTATTTTAGCTGTTTTATAGCGCGCTCAGATACTACCAGAGTGTCCTGGCGCGTGTTGGGTGTAACAGATGCCCATGGGATTAATAGATGAGCCTGGGGAGGTTCAGGCATTGTTATGTTGCAGGGATATGCAGGGATATGACTTTCAGAGGAAGAGAGGTTCTGACCTTGTAAATGAGTTGTGGGAAGTTTTCAGAAATACATTGATAGGCATTAAGACAAACATGCATGTAATAGAGTAGGTTGTTCTCAGAGAGAGGAGGCATGCAGTGGATGGTCAGGAAGGAGAGAGCCATTTGAAAGAAAAAAAGGGTGGAGATAATCAGAACGTTTTAAGTAAAGATCAGTTTTTCATGCAAGGTTTTAGCAATATAAAGGGAGTAAGACTGTGGAAAGAAGCATTTGTATGTGAATACAGTGCTATCTATATTAGGCATTTTAGAGGGATTAGAATGAGGCAAACATCCTGTCTACTGCCAGGCTACTTCTAGGCCGCCATTGCAGCAAGAACAGCTGAAATATGTAGTGCTTTAGGCTGTGGAAAGGACACAGTAACCTCAAGATCATAGGAAATATATGCGTAATGAATGCAAACATTAAAAATGCCTGTGCTGATGTATTCAGATGTTCATCCATAAGTTTGCCTCCCAGTATTAAATATGAAAGCAAAGTGGGATTCATTTGGTTGTGTCCGGTTTACCATTGTACAAGATGTAGGGTGAGGATAAGTTCACCAGACAGTAAAGAGTATCGCTCACATTTCTGTGGCTGGAGGGTGGAGATCGAGAAACTGATGTTTGGAGGATGGCAACTGGGCTACATTTAGAAATTCAATAAAGGCTTTGTTAAAAAGAGGATACTGATTAGACTTCCTGAAGGACTGCCCTTTGCTAGATAGTAGGGGTCAGGGGTGGAACTGCAGATTCTATTGTAAAAGGTGAAAAGGCCCCCTTTGTGTGGCCTAGTCATTTTTCTGCCCCCCCCCCCAGATCACACTTTAAATTGCTTTGCTGACAGACAAGTGCAGACAACATACACTGCTTTAAGCCTTTTTTGTGGGTGCTCCAGGATGACGACTATCCAACAGAAAGGGCCCTGACTACAAAAAGGTTGTGTTTTGAGAACAGCCAGGAAAGGACATTTAAAAGGAGGATTACCCCCAAACCGGTTCAGATGCATAAACAGTGGATGCACTTGCATCCACTGTAAAGTTACATACCAATAGAAGCGGCTAGCAGCCTCGTCAACTTGTACGTAATTGAGAAGGCTACATTGAGAGGCTATACCCTTAGATGGCCTCTTTGCATGTCTCTCTGAGGTAGGCTTGTACAATACAAGAATTCTGATAGCAAGATTCACTAGCTTTCGGTGGAGACAAATCGCAATTTGTGAAGACACAGGGCAGTATTGAGGCAAGGGATTTCACTCAAAATGGACAGTCTCCTAAACACACAAGACAGCTTTCTAGAATTACAGGACAAACAAGTTTGTAGATACACAAAGAACACAGGGTTCTGAGGCAAAAGACCACATAGAGTTCAAAACTCAGTGGAGAGAGACCCAACAGAACACACAGCCATCTACAGAGTCAGACGACACACTATTCTACAAACATACAAGACATACCACAGGTGCTGGAAATTACTGTCTTTTGTGTGGTAATCTCCCAGATTTTTGCATTCACTGCCTATTTTTGCTGACTCATTTTGTTGGCATTAGCACTCAGCACACTTTACTTCTGCTCCCTATTCCAAGCATGGTAGGATTGGTATACACCTGATTGGTGCCTTTAATTTACTTATATGTCCATAGTAGAAGTTATCACATGTACACAGGACCTGTAAAGTAAAATATGTCTCAGGCCTGCCATTGCAGCCTCTGTGTGAAGTTCTAAAACTGCCATTTCAATCTGGCAAAATAAACCTTTTTTCATGTCTAAGCCTTCCTTTTTAATACTCATAAAACACCCCACAGGTAGGCCCTAAAGGCTCATAGGACAGAGTGCATGGTATTTAAAAAGGGAGACATGTGTACTTAAGTTTCACATGTCCTAGCAGTGAATAGGGTGTTACAAAAGGGGGGTTTTACCCATGCAGTCGCGGGGACCTGGGCGCTATGTGGTATGTGTAAGGAAGGGTCCCCGCAAGGAGAACGTGTTATGTACAACACACACTAACACTGAGTAACACAACCATTAATCAAGGGAAATAAATCAAATTAGTAACGAGCATTGTCCTTTATTTTACAATACCGGAAATGGCTAATCCATGTGTAATCCTTTGACAGAGACGAGCCTCCGAATAAATTGATTCGGGTACAGTGGTACTCCTTTAAACTACAGCTCCAGCGCGTGACCCGAGTGTCTGATTTAATCACCGCTGAAGTTTATTGTACACGGAAATGGCTATTTCACGTGTAATCCTTTGACAGAGATGAGCCTCCGAATAAATTGATTCGGGTATAGTGGCACTCCTTTAAACTACAGCTCCAGCGCGTGACCCGAGTGTCTGATTTAATCGCCGCTGAAGTTTATCATACACAGAAATGGCTATTTCATGTGTATTTTTCTAGTGCGACGCCATGGAAACTGGTTTCTAATCACTTTAGAGTGACCTATAACGTTTTCATCTTTTACGACACCCTAAGTGCCAAGTTGAACGCCTCTCACCTGTGTATCCAATACAGAATTGCCCCTCGTTTCTCCTCCCCTCTCCTGCACACGTCCTGATGAAGACCCCATATAAGGATTTAACGTAGCATACGGCTAAGGGTCGAAACGTCGACGGCCTTTTCTCTTCAGACCTCCGGCACATGCCCCTGATCATTTGAAACTGTGTATGTGTCCATTGAATGTCCACAATATAACAGTTGTTTAGTGGATGCCAAAAATGTAGGCTTTTTGTATCAGATTTGTTTTGACTCTGAATTGCAAACTGTTATAATTTGTAATTCTTTATGACTGTGTGTACCTTTTTCTGACTTGACACCGCCCTGAGCACATTCTTTCCTCCCCTCCTTTCCTTCCCCCATTGGGGCTATCGATTAGATATGAATTTTTCTATATTGATTGTAATCCGGTATTGTAAAATAAAGGACAATACTCGTTACTAATTTGATTTATTTCCCTTGATTAATGGTTGTGTTACTCAGTGTTAGTGTGTGTTGTACATAACACGTTCTCCTAGCAGTGAATAGAGCCCAAAGTCTTTTTTCACTTTAGCAAGGCTAGCCTCCCACAGGCTAACACTAGTTTACCTTAATACTTTTAATAAGTGAAAAATTCAGTATGGGAGTATCTAGAAAAATACTTTTTGTACTCATTCTAATTGTAATCTAAAATTCTCTTTCATTGTAAACTCTGATTTTAACTTACTGTTTTCGAATATGCCACTTTTAGAAAGTTGGAATTTTCCTGCCTCAACCAAATGTGCCTTTCTCTCAGTGTCCAGTCCAGGGTCACATTACCAGGAAAGGTCTCCAGTGGGGTGATGTGTATTCCTCCCAAGCAATGGATAAAAGGGCGCTGGGTGTAGGGAAGTGTGCTGAGCAGTTTGACCTACATGTCTGTACCCTGCCCCTCCTGAGCTTCAAAGGTTGCAGGAGGGTTGTTCCCATTCCTTTCCTGCCTACCCTGACCCTGGCATATGCAGCTCACACTTGGGTTTTCCTGCCATCTGTTTCCCTATACAGACAGGAACAAAGACCAGGGAAAAGGTAAAAACTGATCAGGTCCATTTATAAGGTTAGACAAAGGGGTGACCTCCACCCACAGACTGCCAATACGTATACAAGTGGTACCCCAAGAACCTGAAATTTGAATACTCCTTGATCTGAAAAGATTCTAAAAACGGACTGCCAGACTGTCTGCAGAAGGACATGCTTGCCCTGAACCCAAGACCTCACAAGTGACTCCAAGGGTCAATTGGTTGACGTAAATGGCATTGAAGTACATAAGCATGCCATTCGACTTAGATTTGCTTGCACCGTCTTTCAAGAACACACTGTGTCCCTCTTTGGAAAAATAGATAAATTAGCGGCTTCCAAGAAAATATCTTGGTTTTTGTAAAACTATTGAAGACATCATCAGATCTTAGGAAGTGCATTGGCAACCCAACAGAGGTGCGACTCTGCAATAGGGACAGGTGCATATTTGTTTTAGAAGTTGTATTTTTGGGACATTAAATAACAGCCAATGGTCTGTCACACAAGACAGATCTACTTTTGGCCATTGTTCAAGTCAAGACTGAAAAGATTTGATTCCAATCATCTGCATGAGCATGTCTGCAATGTGCGGACCAGGATTTCTTTCCCTCTCAATTGCCTGGTTGGCCTGGTGCATATCCACACAAATGTACATTGCACCTCCACTGTCATTTTTTGGCACTACCACTATGGGCGACACCCATGGCATGGGACTGGTAGAGCGCTCATTGATGTTGTGTTTCAACAGCTATTCTAGTTCTTTTTCAACCGCTTCTTGTAGGTGAAATGCACATTTGCAGTACCGCTGTGCAACAGCCTGGATGTCTTCGTTAATGTGAAGTTGCACCTTCATTGTTTTGAGCCTTCCTAAGGAATTGACTCACAGTTTCAGATTGCGTATTTATTTTTTAATTGATAGATATTAGTCCCATGTCAGCAGCAGTTTCAAAACTAATTAGACATGCACTTGACAAAATACCTTGAAGAATGTGGATTGGGGCTTGCACCGATCTCTTTTCATGCCACAAAGTCACTGTGAATGATCCTTGACTCAGCAACGGTTTAGGCCCAGGTCAGGTGTACACCTTTGTGTTTGACACTTTGAATTGCAGTTCGGGTGGCAAATTGTTAAATTTTTTGATTGGCATGATGTTAATTTTTGCACCACTGTCAACTACAAAGGTTATGGGGCAATCAGTGACTTTCAGTGTGATCTTAGGGCAATGTCCATATGAATTATTTTGTTTCGTTGATTCACTTGTTTTTGGTATGCGTGTGTCTTCTTTGCAAGCAGCAAGGCCTAGGTGTGCATGTTGTTTCTTTATAGATATAATACTTGCACATTCCCCTTCTTCAGTGTTCCTCGATGATGACATCGATAACCTCTTGCAGGATGAATTTGATGACAATTGACTTTGTTTAGTTTTCAGCTATCGCAGTTGAGGTTGCTTTTTTGTCTCGCCGTGACGCAATTGGTTTCTCATTTGCTCTGCAAACCATTATGAAGTGGTTCTTTTTGCAATCTTTGCACGTCTACCCGATGACTGGACATTTACTTCAAATCGTAAACACAGTTTTTCTTACTTCAAGGATGTCAACTTTTGTGCATTCACTTTGTGCTTGTGTTTGCTCTTTATGATTAATGCCAAGCCACCATTTGCTGCTCCAGCTTCCATTTTGACAGCTTATCTTTCTGCTCTCTCCTCATCTCTTTCAGCCAGTAGTACTTTTTTCTAAGTTAAGAGTCTCTCTCAACATGCGTCTTCTGAACCAGTCTGAAAGACAGCCATCAATGACTCTGAGATGCATGGATTCGTTATCAGTAAACTTACAGTGTTTGATAAGCTCATCAAGTCTCTCAACAAACTCATCCATAGTTTCACCAACTTGCTGTCTCGTTTAATTGATTATGTACATTTCACAGTCCACATTGTCATTGGATTGCACCTGGCTCCTAGTGCTTATTTGATCTCATGGTACGATATTGTCCCAGTCTGTGAGATTATCTTTATCCCTTATTTTACTCCATCACCAGCAACAATCTGAGCTTTTAATGATTTATTTAATCATTTACTTCTTCCAGAGCATCAATGAAGTCATAGAAAGTCTCAAACCATGTGGTCCATCTGGCACCACAACTCTGCTAACTGGTAGTATCGAACAGTGGTATTGAAGTGTGTGGGGGCTTAAAATGTGGCAGGACCATATTAGATGTGTCTTATGGCAGCAACTAGAAGGTTTTATTATCTTGAAGACTTTTTTTGTTGTACTGAATGCCACTGGCTGCAGACTTACCCTGCCCTCGGCACCTTCTCCGGGGGCCAACAATCTTGCAAGCACAACCCCAGTATTTGCTCTTGAGTCACCTCGCCCGATTTTGAGGTCAAGAGGCCGGTGAATACATTTAACTACTTATACTTGGTTGCCAAAGCCTTTTAGCATATTCGGTTTTCACAGCCTTTTATGTTGTTACCTCATTGTCACTGCCTTTAGCGTCATACCTGGTTGTCGCTGCCTTTAGAGTTCTCTTTGTGTGAATAAAGGCTCAGCACATCTGCTAGGCCTTTAACTTCTCCAAGAGGACTTGTAAGGGCTGGAGTGGAGCTTGCACTCCACAAGCCAACTGCAGATTCTTTTGCACTGGCTTGGGGCTCATGTGGCATGCACAGTTTGTTGTATCTTTGCAAACTCTCGGGCACAGCAATCTTGTTTCATCGGGGCATGTATTCCACCTTCGTCGCCAGTTGTCGTGTCCTCCACAACCCTGGAGCATGCACAAGAAAATGCCACACACGGAGCTCATGAACAGCATCTTTATTCATCAGCCTAAAACATTTAAACTGAAACTTCTACAGTGACCAGAATGAGGGATCCGCGAGATGTAACCTTGGTTGCACTTGAATGCAAGGCATTATCATCTTATCTATTTTTAGTTGGACTTATATATGTAACTACCACTTTAACAATAAACCCATCAATCCGGTCTGAATTTCTGGTATTAGCTCAGAGACATGCAAGAGGGATCAGCATAATGCACAAAAGGGTGCATTAAGAAGCACAACACTTGGCACTTTATTGATACTTCATGCATTAGGAGGCCACTTGCCAGGCCAGAGACTCTCTATGCATTAAACACTTTAACTTTCACTTGAATATTCCTGTTGCTAACCCTCTGTACATGACTGATATGGCAGTATTACAAATGCAGCATTTTGCAGGGGGTTTAGTTGGGGGTTCGGTCAAGTGCATTTCTTTTTCTCATGCCTCTTGATTGATTTGATGATTGTATTAACTGTTACTTTTATCTACTACATTTACATGTGTTTTATTGTAATGTTTATTTATTAACCCACCAATATTTGTTTTATTTAACTAAATGATCCCATCAACAAAGTCCAACAGGGAAACAAAAGGGAACCATCCTCTAAACCTGTGCGTTGACAGACGGCCTGTCCAAGCAATAGAGAAGCATGAAAATCACATTTAAGACAGTAGCCGAAGAGGGCTGTTCCAAATCCCACCCTCTCGCTAACTTCTTTTTCATTTACTGAAATCATCAGCTCTCACATCAAGATGATGTTAGGGTGCTGTGCTGTTGGAAAAAGACTTAACAAGCAGCACCCTAACATCATCTTGATGCACGAGAAAAGGAAAACTCTATCTCCTAAGTGAACATAGAAAGTACCATAGGGAGAATGAAGCCAGAAGATGCACTACTTGTGTGTGCCGCACACATAGACACAAGCCATCACAAACACACAAAGGAGAGTTCACAAATATTTTGCTTTGCAGCACAGTATCTTCAGCCACATACCTTTGAAAGACGGCTCACACCTGCGTCCTGTCTTCGTGAGGCAGCACTTTAGTCCTCTCGCGCACTCACTGTCTGAGCTGCAAAAATCCTTTCTGTTTTTAATGCCAGCCTCTTTGAAATTAACAATTGGACACTTGCCAGGCCGTTCTGAATAGAAAAGAACGGAAACAGAAGTTTAGTAAGTCCAGCATTGAAACTTTTTTTTGTCTTGTTATGTTCATTCATTTCAGTTCTGCCATTTTCTCTTTTTAAAGGATAAATTATCCTTGGGTGCTTTGAGCAGTGAAGTCCATATTACCAAATGGAATGGACAGATCAGAGCTTGTTCTGCACTTTGGGCCAGATGTAGGTAGGCTATTACCGGTCAGTAAATAACAAATCAGTATTTACCGATTCAGTATTTACCGAATCATCATTTACCGATTCGGTATTTACCGAATCGGTAAATGAGACGTAGGAAGCACTTTAAAGAGTGCTTTAAGGATTTGTTATTTACCACTAACTATTGGTTGGTGGTAAATAAGGAATTCCTCTGTAAATGCAAATCTGTGCATTTACACCTGTGCCATGTGACAGACATACATGCCCTTAAGGCATGTATGTATGGGAAGACATACATGCCCTTAGGGCATGTATGTATGACACATGTGCACACCAGCACTATTCAGGGGTGCAGATAAGGTAGCAAAGGTCCAGGGATTTTAAGGCTTTGGACAACACTTGAATAAGTAAGATTAATCCACCCAGCTGGATCGGTGACGGACTCCAGCAAGGACGAAGGCTCTGTGGATGACTGCAGGACGATTTATTATGATTGTCCTTCTTGTTGGAATTTATATTCAAGAGTCATTTGCTGTGCTCTGGTCACACCCTTGAGAAAGCCCCGGCGCAAATCGCCAAGAGGGGGCGAAACACGTGTCGGCTGTCCTTGTTCTATGAATAAAAATAAAGAAACCTCGCTGCAAACAAAAATGTTTTTGTCCTCTATATCACGATCTGGAAAGAATGGATATTAATCTTGGAAAACTGATTTAATTTTATGTGGAGATCACACTTACCACTTCTCAAAACTATTCAGGGGTACCACAGGGTGTCAAAGTGACACCCTGCCACTCTTGACTATTTCCCTATTTTACCAAATCGGTATTTGACATTCATTCCTATGGGCCTATGGCAATTACCGAATCGGTAAATACTGATTCCGTAATTACCGAATCTTAACGATTCGGTAATTTTTACTGAATTATTACCTACAAAGGATTTACCGATTCTAAAATACCGAATTGGTAAAATTCAGTATTTTAGAATCGGTAAATCCTATTTACCAACATCTAGCCCTCTGTTCTTTCTTGGCTACGCTTCATTAATCTTGAGTTCATGTTCCTTGTTCCAGTACCTATTTATGCGAGGAGTTCCGTTGCACAGTGGCCGTCATTGTCCAAGATGAAGGCTGAAAGGAAGACTATTTTCTTTATATTCTTTCTACATTAGAGATCTTAAATTGCTCCTCATTCCTATAATTCCATCCCACTGATTCCAACCACACTTGAATACCAAGTTTACAGAATATCTGATCAGGTCCTAAGCGTTAGAGGAGAAACAAGGAGGGAAAGAAGGCGAGAAGATGAAGACTAGGACTTTGAGTAAGGACGAATGGATGATTACTGATGAACATTCACTAACAAGTATCAGCATCTATTGTATCGCAAGCTAACATTACTTGGCTGGTTCAAAGTTACTATTCCTTTGAGGGCTGACAGCTAAGGGGACCAAGAATGGATTGATTTAAGACAGGAGCACAAACCAAACATACATTGGTTGTTAAAAAGATCAGACGCCTAGTGCTGTAGTGTAACTACATAACATACAAGGGCTGGGCTTTCCTTGCAAAGAAGCCACAAATGTAAAGTGCACTGACCTAAAGTAACATCAAAGTCCTTGGGGAGACATCAAATACTTTCGAGGTGGGTAGCTGCCAGGGCGTCAGAACTACTGTCTACAAGGAACCGTGGTACCAGGGCGTCTTCTTTATATGTCTTAATTACTCATGATCTAGCATAAAATAAAGTAGATAAGCGAGCCTGCAGCCTATTCTTATTCCTCTGGTTTACCGTCCCCTTGTTCTTAGTCCTGCTGATCCCGGAAGACGTCATCAATGGCACCCAGTTGGGTTAGGGACCTGTGGACCCAGAGGTCTCTTCAAAGTCCTGGCTTCACAATCTACAGTAACTGTGGAAAATACCACCTGAACTGTGAAAGGGTAAACAAAGGCATGAACTACATGCATTATTTCTGATTCACTTCTCTGCAGACATGTGGTTCTTCAGCTAAATCAAAAGAGTTCAGTGTTTACTGCCAGGCCACCTGCAGTCTCCCCACAAGCGACATGATCTAGGCCCCGCAGCCTCTGTGACGCAGACTGGCACATCCCTCTACAGACACACAATCTACTCAGGAAATTTGGACATCTTTGAGGCTGCCACTTTGAATTCAATTGATGAGGAATTCACCATGGAGGACTCATTTCGTATTGTGCCACTCATGACGTGAGGAGAGGTTGCATCTGTAGTCTACTAAGACACTATATTTCCATTTAGGTAATGCATTAGATGAGGCATGATTGTCCTATTTCTAAGATGAGAGGCAAAGGAGCAACTTTGAGATCATGGAGCAACATTGGTTGAATGACTAAGGATTGGGATGAAAGCATGGAATAAATGGAAGTGTTTAATGGATGTCCCTTAAAAGACGGCAAGAGTGATCAAATGAGTGAGTGTTACCTTTGAATTTGCTAATAAAGGGCCATCTTGTATTATCAGCTTTTGCACCTCTCTTGGCCTATTATTTCACAGGCCAGAAAAAGGCGTTGTTGTTCTAGGGACACACTGATGAGGATAAGCTACCCACCAAAAGCTGGGCAGACAACTCTTCAAATAAAAGCCATGGTCTGGGATAGCAGAAATGATTTTGCTGCAACAGAAATGGCAAAGAAATGGGTACTCACCCTTGTGATCAGATAAAATACAACGCACAAGCCCGGGAGCTACAGTAGCACTTTGGACAATTCTACTAGAGGAAGAGGCTGTACTACATTTTGCTCCATTTGTAGATCAGTGCATTGAACTTATGCTTTTGTAAAGAAGTCAGACAAGTGCTGGGGGGAGCTAAGACCTTCATGTGATGACAGGGAGATATTAGTCACTGTACCTCCTTTAGGGCTTAACCCGTTTACTGCACCGGTGATTTTGCAGAAGTGCGGCACTTCCACAAAACGGGCGGGCCGCGTCGGCCATTGGCCGACGGCAGCACCAGCGAGGTAGTGTTGCGGTCGGCCATTGAAGGGTTTAAAGCCAGAGATCTGCACAACTCCACGAATGTCTGACTTAATATCGACAGACAAAATATCTACATACAAAAATATCGAAATCAAAAATATCGGAGTTATATCTTTATAAAGGTAAGTATAAAATATCAGGAAAAAAATATCATAGTACAAAAATATCGAAATTAAAAATATCGTTTTTTAAAATGTATTAATAATAATGTAAATATAATTTAAAAATACATATAATTTTACAAATATTAAATAAAAACATTAAAACATATTTAAACAATAATAAGTAATACATGTACATTTAAAATAAATTAAAAAGTCTACATATAAATTAATATAAATACTTACTCCACATATTGCAACAGTAGGAAAAGTGTTGGATAGCGTAGGGGTTTAAATTACTATTCCCACTACAGAGGGTGCAACAGTAGGGAAAGCGTTGGATAGCGTAGGAGTTAAAATTACTATTCCCACTCCAGAGGGTGCAACAGTAGGGAAAGCGTTGGATAGCGTAGGGGTTTAAATTACTATTCCCACTCAGAGGGTGCAACAGTAGGGAAAGCGTTGGATAGCGTAGGGGTTAAAATTACTATTCCCACTCCAGAGGGTGCAACAGTAGGGAAAGCGTTGGATAGCGTAGGGGTTTAAATTACTATTCCCAGTCCAAAGGATGCAACAGTAAGGAAAGCGTTGGATAGCATAGGGGTTTAAATTACTACTCCCACTCCAGAGGGTGCAACAGTAGGGAAAGCGTTGGATAGCGTAGGGGTTAAAATTACTATTCCCACTCCAGAGGGTGCAACAGTAGGGAAAGCGTTGGATAGCGTAGGGGTTTAAATTACTATTCCCACTCCAGAGGGTGCAACAGTAGGGAAAGCGTTGGATAGCGTAGGGGTTTAAATTACTATTCCCACTCCAGAGGGTGCAACAGTAGGGAAAGCGTTGGATAGCGTAGGGGTAAAAATTACAATTCCCACTCCAGAGGGTGCAACAGTAGGGAAAGCATTGGATAGCATGGGGGTAATAATTACTTCACACACTACTCCCCCTATAACACACAACACAGTACACATACAAAAAAACACAATTAATATAAATATCAATTAATTAATTAAAAACAATTAATATTATTAAATTGATGTAATTTGAATTGAACTAATTAACACATATTAATTACCAATTAATTAACAATAAATACCAATACAGAAATACAATCTCTTTATTTAATTACATTTAAATGTATGACACCCTATTACCCTATAAACACACAAGCCACTACACATAAAAAAATCATATAATTTAACACTTAATAATTATTAATTACCAATCAATTATTAATTAAAAATAACAAAAAATAAATATATTGGCACATCAACTCTAACTAATTTAATTAAATAATTAATATTCTTTTATTACTAATTAATTATTTAACAAAAAATTACTTTTATTACCACATTAACTCTAATTATTGTAATTAACTAATTATTATTAATTAATTACCAATTAATTATGAATTACCAATAAGAAAAAAATCAATATATTTGCACAATAACTCTAATTAATGTCATTAACTAATTAATATTAATTAATTACCAATTAATTATTAATTAACAATAACAAAAAAATTAATATATTAGCACATTAACGCAAATTAATTTAATTAACTAATTAATATTAAATAATTACCAATTCATTATTATTTAAAAATATTTAAATAAATATATAAATTAATCAATTATTATTAAATTACTTCCCACCCTATTCCCCTATAAACCCACAACCCGCTCTGATACTAAAACGCAAAATGTAAACTAAATTACTAATTTTCAAACATACATTTAATAACATATTTAACAAACATATAAACAACATAATAAAATACATAACACTAAACATAATTTAGATATTAGTAAATTTCGATATTAGTAACATACATAACATAAAAGCGATATTCTGTCTGTCGATATTTTGGACATCGATATTCTTTACCATCGAAATTAAAACTTCGATAATATTGTATATCGATATTTAATTTTCGATATTTTATATCCCTACCCAACTCCACAATGCAGACTGTGCTTCTGGATCACATTTACCTGCATTTCCATCTTTCTTCTGAAGTTGATCACTAAAGTACTTGGAAGAACGTTATTTTTACATCATTTGTGTGACAAGTTTGTTCTCGCTATTAGAACAGAAAGAATGGGGCATCCATCCTGGGTACTTTATGAGAACACTGCTTCCTGTTCTCTCATTTATGGGCAGATTCAATTCACATAACAGATAATTACGCTTCCTGACAGTGCTTAATCTAGTCCTAGTAACTATTGTGTGTGTGCGAGAAAGTAGGTTCTACAAAGAGAGTTAGATTGAACGTTCTCAATAACCAAACCTGTGAAGCACAGTCAAGTGTAACTGTTTCTCAGAACCTTCATTTTTCCTTCCCTACACATTTCCTACCACCATCACAAAAAGTTGCACGCTATGATCTGGACTACAAAGAGATGCCTACCAAGGCTAGATGGAAAACCTAATGATGAAGCATGCCACACTAGGTGGTCGAGGCTCACTCCAGTGGAGCATTCATCTCTCACCTAATTATGTTGGAGCATTTTGGGAATATCCTTCTACCGCCACTTGAGCAGCGGTACTGAACTGCATGGGGGCATTTACAACTCCAACACTCCCTGCCCCCACCAGGGGTCTTTAATGTCCTTTCAGTGGCTGTTGTAGCACATTTAACCAATGCCTCTTGGCTTTGTTTACTGTTTTGACAGGAAGGACGTGACCAAAATTTGCTGTTGGGATAAAGAAGGGTATAACTTTGTTGATTGTTGCACAAATACTTTTCTCTTGCCTCTGCTTGGATGGAGCTATCTCTTGCTCATCAATATGTTGATATTTGCCAAGCTGGAGATGAGTTTAAATTTGGAGAAAATATTTCAAAAGCTGAGTGTTATCTCTGTAGCCAATAGGCAATGGACGTTTGTGTTGAATGCGACAGAGAGTTCGGAACAGAAATTCAAGCTCCCCCGCATAAATATTTCCCAAGAGATTGTACACCAACTAGGGAGGTCTTGGCCTGTGAACCTTGTTCGAGAGCTTAAAGTAAATTGTGGTGTTTTATATAGCACAAACTAGACCCAAAGGTATCAGAGTTCTTTACATGAGCACCAGTTACGTTACAGACGGACAAATTCATTTATGTTTTGTTAAGCACGGGGAGATTAAGTGATTTGCCCAGAATCACAGAATGTTGAAAGTCCCTGCCGAGACTCAAACCCGGTTCCCCAGCCCTGAGGTCCACTGCTCTAGCCGTTAGGCCACATTCTCAGGCTGTAAATGTACAAGGCTCCATTGTGGCACAGATTGCTTTTTCTGCGTAGAGGAGAAGCAACTTTCAAACATGGCGATCATCCAATTCAGAAATTTTCCATGGGGAGTGGAAAAGCATCCAGCATGGAGCAGGAGCTTAATTAATCTAAGTGATTATTCTTTGCGTTTAGAGAAGGATAAGAAAATTCCAGCAAGGCTGAATACCTGAGGATGATCTGGCAAATCCAAACACGCTCAAATAGACCTCATTCAATGACAGTGGCACAGAGAGAGGGGACTCCCAGTAAGACACAGATATTAGCAGGCACATGATTGAAAACAAAAAGGAATGGTGAAGCTCAAGTGGAAGAAATAAAGGGTTACAACAATGTTTTTACTGAATTAAAAGCTTTTACTCATTTGAGTGCAGCCTTGAGTTCATTTTACGAGTTAAGATGCTTCAGAGCTTCAAGTGGATCCCCACCACAACTAGAAGGACGGACACCCAGGCCCTCGTCAGCAGTAGACTGGACTACGGCAATGCACTCTCCGCAGGAGCCCCGGCCAAACTCCTGAAACGGCTCCAATGCATCCAGAACGCCTCCACACGCCTGATCCTCGACATCCCGCAAAGCAGTCACATCACACCCCACCTGAGAGACCTGCACTGGCTCTCCATCAACAAGAGGATAACCTTCAAGCTCCTCACCCACGCACACAAGGCACTCCATGACACTGGACCAGCGTACCTCAACAGCCGACTCAGCCTCTACACCCTATTCTGCCAGCTTTGCTCTGCAGACTGCGCCCTCGCCACTGTCCCCCGCATCCGAAGAGAGGCAGCTGGCAGCAGATCATTCTGCCACCTCGCCGCCAAGACGTGGAACACCCTCCCCATCCGCCTACGGCAGACCGAAGACTTCATAACCTTCAGGAGACTCCTCAAGACCTGGCTCTTCGAACAGTAGCAGCATTTCCCCCCCTAGCGCCTTGAGACCCTAACGGGTATGTAGTGCGCTTTACAAATGCTATGTTTGATTGATACATTTTTAATAGTCTTGAGATGTTTTTATGAGACAAAGAGATCGACATGAGAGCTTTTTATATGCATTTTCCTCTCTAGCCAACGTAATTCTTATTTAAATGCCTTCATCTTGTTGGAAATCAAGATGCCTGAATGTGTCTGAATCTGCTATCTTTTCATGGCGTACCCATGGAAAGAATGAAGTTGCAAATAGCGATAACAGTTGAAACACCACATGTTTTAGATAAGTGTGCACCACTTCTTAGCAAATGCGCTGTTGGAACTGAATGCTAACACTGATGTATGCCCAGTGAGTACCCTGATTTTAAATAAGGCTGATAGGCTGACCCATGAGACTCACTGAAAGCCTAACAATTCTGCATTCAATTCATAGTTCATTTTTTTGCATGTGTCAAAAAGGTTATTTGGAACGCACAGTGCCTCATATCCTTTATATTGAGAGACTTTCTTTTGTAACTACCAATGTTGCTAGTTCTAGAGAGAAAGAGAGAGAGCGAGAAAGACAGAATGAGGATGGGAAGACTAAGAGTAAGGAAGATAGAAAAGGGAAGCGAAGAAGAGCAAAAGAGAGGGAGAGAAAGACAAGGGAAGAGAGTGCGACAGAGAAAGAAACAGATAGAGAGAGCTATTGACCGAAGGCCAATGCTTCTAGTGCTCCAGACAGTGGTAGAGATCACAAAGAGTCCATCTTTAGAGGGATCTCTGGGTTGAGGCACCCATAGGAGTCATCATGCCCTGATGCTAAGATATGCCAGGGTTTTGCTCAAAGTGCTCTCTGAACGTAGACATCAGGTCATGTCAATGCTTCTAGAATGAGATCACCTGGAGCAACCTTGATAGACAAAGCCAGGGAAGAACATTTCAAACTAGGCCGAGCATCTTCCTGTATCACTAGTATAAAGCCTCGGTCTGGTCTTCTTCACTGAAGCTCAAGTCAATTCAAAGACTAAACCAGACTACTCACAATTTATTACAGTGGAAATGAATGAAAAGCGCAAAATTCCTGAAAGGTTTCACCCTGCAATGCAAACAGGACTTTTCGATGTTGCGCTATTGGTTCGACCCTACCAGGAGAAACTTACGTATTACAGTGATAGGAGACTCATCGCACAATCTAGAACTGGCAATTTCTCTTTGAAAACTGTGTAAACAAAAGAAAGCAATCTACCACTGCAGAGTGTCTTTGTAGTGAAACTGAACACATCGTTAGTTTTCTGGTGTCCCCCTATATGCTAATTTCAGACAGAGTACCCTCAGATTCATTCTAGAAAAGAACTACTTGAATAGGAGTATGAAGGCATTTTCTTTCTTCTAAGTGATATTTTTGTGGATGTAACTAGAAGCACAAGAAGATATTTTGCTGAAAGTTGGAACCTAAGAGAAAAGAACATGAGAAAAAAAACATAAGTACTCAATATGATCCTCTCAATGTCACTCCCGGGAACGTCAGTTCAACTGATAAACTACTTTATATGATATGTTGTATGTTTTGCTACTATACCATTGTGTATAAGGTGATTTTGGGCAGTCTTCTTATCTACTGCTTTAGATTTTTGTGATACGGCTATCCCAAGCGCATAAAGTAATCTTTGTATCGCGAAAGCACCAAAAAAATACATTCAAACTCAATGCATCTAGAGCACACTGGATGCTCCATTTTGTTCACATATGTGTTGGTGGTGCTATTGTGAGATGGCATCAAACCTGGTCTGAAATTCTAAAATGAGACCTCCTAAAAATGTAATCTCATGAATACTTTATTCTGAACTTACATATATCCATATTGCAGTATTCAGAAAGGTAAGAAGACAAAATGCTGAATTCATATGTACCTTTAGCGGGCGTCTTGCAAAACTTGTCCTTATTGTCCAAGCAGCACTTCTGAACCAGAGGGCAGTCTTCATCCTTCTTACAGAACGAATCCTTGAATTGGTCTTGAAGATTGCCCTTACGCTCGCGTGGACACACTCCAGACCTCTCTGTCAGAACACAACAGCAATAAGAGACATGCATCAGTACATTGACAATTCAGGTGTGGTTTTATAAGGAGACAGAACTTGGGCAGCAGACACTGGATTCTTCACCTTGGAAGACAGCATCAGGAGGTGGGAGACAAGGAATGAGAAAGCTGTTCCTTTCAATTGGAGGTGGCATTGCCTCACAATAACTTGCACTCTCTACTCTCTAACAAAGACAATGCCCTCACACATAGCTCTCAACCAAAAGTCTGCAGAGGGTTTCTGTAGGAAGCTGGCCCTGTATATGCTGGATGTATGACGTTAGCACGCATACTATTACCACGCATACCTTTACCACGCGGTATTTACAACGAATACCGTTACAACGCATAGCGCTTTGAGGTGCTGGATAGTGGTAAGTATAATTTTATATTCCAACTCCAGTCCCCGTGGACACTAGGGAAGGAGTTGGATATAAAATTATACTTATTCCCTATCCTAGAGCGCCCCCCAGCGCAATGCGTTGTAATGGTATGCGTGGTAATGCCTGCGTTGTAATGGTAGTGCGTGGTAAAAAATGCGTGCTAAACGTTGTATACCGTATATGCTACACCAAAATGAGTTATCAGGGGATTGTAAAGCGCACTACTCACCGTGAGGGTCTGAAGGCACTGGGGGGGAGGGTGGTCAATGGATATACTTAGCCAAAGAGCCAAGTCTTAAGGGTCTTCCTTAAGGTGTTCAGGGAGGGGACGCAATGTCTGCCGGTAGCTTATTCCAGGTCTTGGCTGCAATGTGAAAGAAGGATCTTCAGCCTGCTCTGGCTCTGTGGATGCGCGGAGTTTCAGGCAGTGCGAGGTTGGTAGATCGGAGGTTTCTCTTGCGTACGTGGAAGTTGTTTCTGTCGTTGAGGTATTTAGATCTGTTGTTGTGAAGGCATTTGTAGGCATGAGTGAGTATTTTGAAGGTGACTCTTTTCTCTATGGGGAGCCAGTGGAGTCTTTGTAGGTGTTGGCTGATGTGTTCGTGCCGGGGGATGTCTAAGACGAGTCTGGCGGTGATGTTCTGTATTGTCTGGAGTTTGTGGAGTAGGGACTTGTTGATGCTGGCGTAGAGTGTGTTTACATAGTCCAGTCTACTGGTGATAAGTGTGTGGGTGACTGTCTTCCTTGATTCGGGGGGGGATCCATTTGAAGGTCTTGCAGAGGATGCGGAGTGTGTTGAAACAGCTGGAGGTCACTGTGTGACCTATCGGTTCATAGTGAGTGATGAGTCGAGTACGATGCCGAGGTTTTTGGCGTGTTCTGAGTGAGTGGGTGGGCTTCCGAGGGCGGTCGGCCACCAGGTGTTGGCCCATGCTGAGGGGTGCTTCCAAGAACAAGGACTTCAGTCTTCTCTGCATTGAGCTTCAGGCATCTGTTGGTCATCCAGACTGCGATGTCTTGCATGGGAGCTGCAGAGTGGCCTTGGTCCAGGAGGGTATGGATGTCATCAGTGCGGGTGAGTAGGGCAGTCTCGGTGCTGTGGTTGCTTTGGTATATGGACTGGGCCTCCAGGGTTCCTGGCACTGGTCGCGGGCTATCGCAGTCCGCAGATTGAGGGTCAGAGGTCTTGCACACTGCTAGAATAGAAGAATAAAACAATGATATGGGCACACTCCAAGGAGAAAAGAATAAAAATAATGCCGGCACAACCAGATGGCAAGCACAGCAACGAGCACCAGCGAGGTGCGCGAGGGTTGGCGTGGTTTCGAACGCTGCCTGGGTGGGATCAGAGGCAGAACATGGCACAGCAGAGCTGCTGGGGGGAGTAGATCTCAGACCGAGGGTCAGAGGACTTTCTCGCGTTCCCCTAAAGCGGCCTCCATTAAGTAGGGGAGGGGAGGGGCTTGCAGCTGGGAGGTGGGGTGGTCAGGCAGGCAGGGGTTTCAGCGGGAACGGGGGACACAAATAGCAGACAGCTCAACAAAAAACAGATGGGCACAGGCACAGAAGCGGGTTACACAAAATGGGCAAATATGTCAGCACAACAATAAGAGGAAACTGCTAGGAGAAAAGCATAAAAACAACAATATGGGCACACTGCTAGGAGAAAAGAATCAGACAATGATATGGGCACGCTGCGAGAACAGAAAAAAACAATAACAGCAAGACCAGCAACAGGTACCACTGAGGTGCATGAGGCACGTTGTGGTCTTGAACACTGTCTGGGTGGGATCAGAGGCAGAGCACGGCACAGTGGAGCTGCTGGGGAGGAGCAAATCTCAGCCCGAGTGTGGACAGAGTCCACTGTAACCCCAAAGGTAGGCAGAGGTAAAAGTAGTTAGCACCTTACTCTTTATTAGTGGTAGTGTGGGCCTGAAGTAAGGCTTTATCAGAAGGTAGTTCACACACTCAAAGACTGAACTCAGACCAATTTGTTTGTATAAAATACATTATTTTGTTATTTTAGTTCTAGAATCAAGCCAAGCCTGATGCAGGTCAGTGAAAAAATACTTTGCAAAATCTTATTCAGTGATTTAAAATTGAATGCAGGTTCAAATGCAGTTGATTGAAATACAGGTTAGTCAATATGTCGAAATTACTTTTTAGTTACTTTTCAGATTACTTTGTACTTTATTTTTTAGATTACTTTTGAAGTTACTTTCTCTACTCATTGTGATATGCCTAGATATCACACTGGGACATTTTCTAGAGAAAAGGTAAGTAAAAAAATCAGTTTTTGTACGTTTACAGTTTTTCAGTGTATCATACAAACCAACTCCACACGTAGAACAATTTTCAAAGGACAAACGGTCAATGTATTCCTGCGGAAAGAAATTAAGTTAACGGTTTGCAGGTGAGTACAAGTTTGTAGGAGTTGTTATGCTGGGGTTAGAACCAGGGTTCCCCCAGGGTCGAGGAAGCACTCTCAGAACACCCTCAGCGGCACTAGGTGCAGGTGCAGAATGCTGAGGCCCAATGGGTGATAGGGGGCCTCGGGTTGGTGGCTGCTCACGAGCAAGCCACAAGGTTGTGGGAGCTTTACTCCTCCTGGTTTTAGGCTCAGGGTAAAGGGGGATCTGAGTTAGCACACAAGGTGCACCTGCTGAGGCAAAGGGGCAGCTGGGTGCAGGGTGCTGTTTTCGCATCGGCTGCCCTGTTGTTTTCAATGGGGATTGTTTGTTTTGTTTTCTAGCTGCAGGCTCAGTTCAGGAAGTCTTCCAGGAGGATTCAACAGCTTCGCAGGTAGGTTGGAGGGCTCGGGGATATAGGTGCACCTCAGGTTTTTTTCCCCAGGGCAGCTGGATGCAGGGGTGTCTGTTGAGGTCGGATTTCACCTTACCGGGCCACTCGCGATTAGGGGGTCTTCATGCAGAGGCTGCAGGCGATGTCGGGTGTCCTGGAGTGGTCAACCTACGGTGGACTCGGACTCTGGAGCACTAGGAGACCTTTTTGGGACCATTGGGCCACCCGGATTTGGGCTGTAGGGGTCGGGTGTAGTGGTGGTTCCAGGTGTTGGGTTTCTTTGTCCTCAACAGGCTCAGAGTCTGTCTTGGGAGTTTCTTTTGAACAGAGTTGCTGTTCACAAGAGATCTAGTCTTTGTTGAAGGCAGTCAGTCCTCCCACAGTTTCTGGAGGTCACTGGATGCAGGACAAGGTGACTTTTGGGTCAGGGTCTCTGGAAGCTGCAGATGGGCAGGTAGGGCTGGGGCCAAGCCAGTGCTGCTTTACAGTCTCCTCTGCTGGACATATTTTCTTTTATCCTTCTTCTTCGTAAGTTGCGGGAATCTGTCTTCTTGGTTCAGGGCTACCCCCTAAATACTGTATTTTTGGGGAGGTTTAGGGGTCTCGAGGTCAGTAGCCAATGGGCTACTGACCTTAGGGTGACTACACCCTTGGTGTGTTCACCCCACATGGGGGAGTGGCCACAGTGCCCTTGGCACCCATGGTACCTTTTACAAGAAACTGACAAGTGGTCAGAGAGGTGCTAATTGGGGGTACAAGGTACAGTTTTGGGAAAGAACACATGCCCTGGGAACCTTAATGGCAAGGACCCAGGGCTCATCAAGTCAAAATGCATCAGTAGTCTGGCAAAATATGGGGGGTTACTGCAACAGAAACCCAGCTTCCTACAGTCTCCAGGAATTAGGCTGGTCCAACTTGAACCTTAGATCCGCATGGTCCACCTCCGCACCACCTTCCTCGCTCGAAGAGTCGACCTCCAATAATCCCTCTCCTTCTCATACATGTATGCATAAAAAATGTATGTATTACTTATAGTTCAAATATATACACTCCTTATATTTATGGTTAAAATGTATATAGGTCATTACATATATAGCATAAGTATTTGACTAAATGCTTACAGACCTTTATTTATTATGATCACTTACATCACAACATATAAATATGATTATACAGAAAGTATGTGTAAATGTTAAATATTCTATATATTACTTTAAAAAGTCATTAATACATGAATCAATATAATTAAATATAAACAAATAATACTAATTAATTAACGTAAAAGATAAAGCAAGCAAAATATGATATGTGTATATATATGGATGGAATTTGTGCTGTTAAACATTTCTTGGGTACAAGAGCAATTAGCTTGTGGTCACACACACAAATGCTCCTGAGAATGGTGGACAAGTGTCTAACTAGCAATTTCTTTCTATTCTATGGCCAACTATTTCATCAAACCTGTGGTAATGCCATGGGCACCTGCTTCGCCCCCAGCTATGCTAATTTGCATATGGGCTGGTGGGAGGAGCAGGTGGTCCGGACGCAGTACCAGAAAGAGTGGGAAGAAAATATTATTCACTGGAGTCGTTTTATCGATGATCTATTTTTGGTCTGGAAAGGTACTGAGTTTGAGGCTAACAAATTCATATCAAATCTCCAGAAGAATGATCTCAATCTATCCTTTACCAGTACCATTAGCAAAGATAGTGTCAACTTCTTAGATCTAACAGTGTATGTTGATAATGGTAAAATACAAACCAAACTTTACAGAAAACCTACCAGTGGCAACACTTTGTTGCATGCAAAAAGTTTTCACCCCAAGGCCCTCAAGAGCAGTATACCCTATGGGGAAAGCCTAAGAGTCATGCGGAACTGTAGTACTCCCAGGGAAACTGAAAAAGAACTAGGGATACTCAGTACTAGATTCAAAGAACGGGGCTATCCTGACACCTGGATAGCAGAGGGAGTAAATAAAGCCTCCAAACTGAAGAGAGAGAAAATCCTCTTCAGTGATAAAAAGGAAATTGATGATGGAAACCAATGCAGATTCATAACAGGTTTCTGCAACCAACATGTTGAGGTAAGAAGAATACTCAACAAGCATTGGCACATCATTAAAAATGACCCCGTGCTAGGGAAAGAAGTCCCCAAGAGACCTCAAATCACTTTTAGGAAAGCGAAATCCTTCAAAGACTGTTTAGTAAGCAACACCTTGAAGAAACCCCAACCCAAAAAGACTTGGCTTGATAAAAATGGTTTCGTTAAGTGCACAAAATGCAAGGCGTGTAATCATGGCGTAAACTGTAGTAAGTACAGATTGGGCCTTTCCAACAGAATGGAAAAGATAAAGAACAAATATACATGCAAGACTGATTATGCTATCTACGTCCTCGAGTGCCCGTGCGGGCTTCGATACGTGGGCAGCACAATCAACGAAGCCTATAAAAGGATATTACAACACCTGCGAGCGATAAAAAATGCGGACAGGGCTTATCCTGTAGCCAGGCACTTTGAAATAATGCACAATAAGGACACAAAAGGACTAACATATTGTGTAATTGACTCTATTCCAGCTAGTCAAAGAGGGGGCAATAGACTCAACAAGTTGAGGAGGCTTGAATCACGTTATATAATCAAGCTAAATACTAAGCAGCCTAACGGTCTGAATATTGAAGAAGATTTGCATAGACATTTATGATTTCAGTTAGTCGGTAACGACAAGTAGCACCTGCTGTAAATAATGTTGATATTTATTTTGATCAGGCACAATTTTGTGGACAGTACTTCTTATAATGTGAATTACACTTGGCAGTCAACAACTGTTTGAAAATGATCGTAGTGCCAGTTTGTTTATAAATTTTTAATCTATATGTTTGCTCACTTGAGCACTATTAGAGCCACTTATACGGTGCAATTGGTATATGTGCATGTAAAACTCAAAACTGCGCAATAATGAAAAAGCTTCTTTTTAAATATGCCGATAAGGTTGATTGTTAATAGGGAGTATAATATCCCAATTGTTTGGAACATTATGGTTTATTCTATGATGGGACAACCACTTTAACATGATTCGGCAGGCCCACGTGGGCGGGATTGTTTGGTATTTGATATGTGCAGGAAGCGAGCGCAGTATGTCAATGCTCAGAGTGCATTTTCAGAGTCGCTTGTTAGTTTCGATAAAGTTTTGTTGACATTGAGTTGGATTTTAGTATCACACGCACCGTATAATTTAACAAACATATAGCTATGCTCAAAATAATGAATTGATACACACGATGCAAAACAATTTTTTTTTAAATGTATTTATTTAAGTTGAGGCAAAGGTGTAATACGACATTCACGATCAAAGCAAATTGAAAGTCTGTCTTTCCTGTCGATTGACAGGTAGTCCCGATGACGTTGTATGAATGTTTTTTCTTTAAATAGTGGCTGCGCGCTTTTCAAAACCGTAACCAGTGATCAAGGCTACTGTGTAGTCGAAACGCGTATGGCAGCGGCTAAATAAAGAAATCCTTTGAAAATCTCACACGGCGTGGTCGTTTAATGGAGGTGTAAGCGAGACTCAGTTCAAGGAGTCTCTTGGTGACGACGCAACTCTCGATACGGTGGAAGCAGGGAATGCTTGGGCATTTGGAACATATATATATATATTTATATATATATAAAGTTTATACTTAGAGGAATGAAAATAAATTATTAAATATGTTTTGTTCAATAGTATATACATACATATATGTATCACCTTGTCATTACATTCATATATAAGTAGATCAATACATAAATAACATATATGATGATTAGTGTATGATTATGAATTTACTTTCCTATAATACGATCATAATTTGTTAATCATATATATACGTGCTCTACTATTGAAATATTGGCAGAAAGATGTAAAAAATAATAACATATACAATTTAATCAAAACTTTAATTTACAGCCAAAGTGGAAATCCTGAGTTGAAAAATATTTACCCATGCATGTACTTATGGGACTTTATCCAGAACAATTTTATATTGCCTGATTTTTTCTATATCATTTTAAAATATCTAGGTATAAATACCTCTTTTGTGTGGTCTGCAGAGGTGAAAAATGTAACTACTTACCTTTGATACTTCGATTATTCAAGATGCATACTTTCCACCACGTTACATACAATATCGGCACCCATCACACGGTCTCCCGGTGGGGAGACGATATCACACGGTAGAACGTAAAAACAGCTGAAAAACACAGTAAATGGTGTCTTTCCAGGTCGATTTCCAAGGCTTTGAACTACCGACGTCCATTGAGGGGTGTGAAAAAACCTCATGACTTTGGCACCAGCCTCAGCGAGATTTGTTTATGTTTTGTGGGAAGGGGTTTGGGGCAGGGTGCGGTTTGAAATTCCCTCATAGAAACTTCTCGGCTTGAGGCCCCGCTGCTTTCAAGTCCCCGTCCCCTCCTAACACACGGTGAGATTGTTCTGCAAGTTGGCAGTCATGAAGATGGCAGATAAATTACCTCCAGGTGGGAGGCTCAGACTATGAGTACTGGGAGGAAAAATAAGGGGATAGTGTGTGGCGTAACGGTCTGAGCTGCCGAGTTTGGAGCTGGGGAGGCAGGTTTCAGTGTCGGTGTTGGCCCAACATCCTGTGATTCTGGACAAATCACTAATCCCCCTGTGCTTAAAACCAAAAAAAATGTATGTCCTTGTTTAATGTAACTGGTACTCAGATAAAGCGCTCTTATACCGTCGGGTCGACTTCGCGCTACAGAAAACTGCAAAACTGACCCTTCAAATAAGAGAGGCTTTCAGAGTTATGCCGTCACCCCAATTCAGATACCACCTTGTCTCACAGAGACTCTCCTCTCGCTTACAGTCACTGCCCGTCAGACTCCGACAGTCTCCTCGGCCTCCCCTCACCCACCTGGAAGTCTCAAAAGGTAATGGGCTCTGACACGTCAGCAATGAGGCTTTGAGGCAGTTCTCACCTCCCCGTGCCGCGTGGAGCCCGCAGAGCGCGAGGGCCGCTGCCAGCAGCAAGAAGGATGCGCCGCACCCTGGCTTCATGGTGACGCTGTGATCCGTTTGACTGCAGGCCTCACAGAGTCTGGGCTTTTATACCCTGGAGCTGAGCTCGCGCTGCGTGCGAACCAGCCGAAAGTCGCAGCTGAATAATAATTCATCGGACGTTCACCTGTCAGGCACGGGGACATTTCCTATTTAGCGATGTAACATTCAACTCTAACAACGAATCACACATTTTTAATTATCTTTTTTTTTGCCTTTCCACTTCCCGCATGCCTCAAGAAGCTGAAAAAGACCACACTGTGCAATGGCCGCCTTGTCCTCTAAAGGTAGAAATATTCTTTTTCCAGAATGCAGGATTTGTCTGGGAAACCTCAGGATGCTGGTACCCGAGGCCCTGCTGGGGTAGGTAGACCTGAACTAGAAGCCACGGCCGGAGCTGTAGTAGGTCTGTAGGAAGCAGTTGCCTTGGACGCCACTGCTATGGCCCCAGATGGCACATAATTGCTGATGCCAGGGGAGAAGGAGCAGCAAAGCAGCAACAACACATCTTTCTTTACTGGGATGCAAATGCCTTTTTCCTGAAGCTGCTAAATGCCCACCCGAACCCGCCTAACCACACTCACGCGCACCCCAAGGGACAGCAATAGTTAAGTTGCAAGTTTTATTAAACACATTATGACAAGACTTAAATGCAACACTTTAAAATAAAAAAAATCACAATTCTTTAACTTGTCTGTTATTAAAGTATGATAATTGGCGACACATTTTTAAGCTCTTCCAAATTAAATGTCGAACCTGGTCTGACATGATGAGCATAGATTACATCTGAAACTATTTTAATTACAAAGTCAAAACCCCTAGACCATGGCTGACTGGTGTTGTCTCCAAATAAAAGTAGTAAGGAGTTGAGCCAGGCTTCAAGGTTATTTTAAGTAAGCACGGTCACTTGAAGTGCCTATCCTGTAATGTAGGCGCTTCATCTGCCCATACAATACCAAAGCATGATCAATGGTGGATTTTAGCTAACCTAGACCCAAGGAGGGGTGCCTGGTATCACCCCACACAACACAATTTATTAGAGTTGACTTTACCTGTAGTGCCCAATTGAGTAAGGAATTACCTTTGACATCAGAAATGAAATGATATAGCAATATTACTTTATAGCCCGCTGCCGGGGGCTAAAACCAGTTATTAAAGGCTCTGAGCCCCAGTTATAGGCCTGAGCCGCAGACGAGGAACTGTAGCGAGGGAGAGGGCCTTTAACAAATGGTATAGCCCGAGGCTGGCAGGCTATTAGAAACCCACTGAGGGTAGACTGTTCTCGCTGAATAATAAAGAAACAGAAAGACGCACATTGGAATGTTGGAGCAGAAGGCTTACGCCAACCATCATTATCCCGAGCCACTCCATTGTATTCAATGGAGCTCCCAGCAATCTAATGTTAGAATGGGGAATATAGTCGTAAAGTCTCACACAACTCCCATTGGGGTGTCCTAGTGTGCGGGGATCATGTTACAAAAGAATTACAATTGTCCACAATATTAGCAAATAAGTTTGGTTGCATTTTCATTATTCTACAGAGCACGACCATAGTCTCCTCTGACTTGGAATCATAGCCACTGCCTGCTGGCATGTGCGTGCTAAATGTCAATACAGGAGAAATTGTAGATCTATCTATTATCAAAGCAATCATAGATTTTAAATCACAAACAACATTCTCACAATTCCAATTAACATTTTTATCTATTAGATTAGTTATGCTCCTTCTTCACATGGCCAAGCCTAGAGAAAATTGCATTGTTATAAAATACTATTTAATCAGAAATACCTTGGTTCTGAGTTAACCAGGTTTACCAAAAATGAACATTACGCTGAGGACAGTAGGATGGCCTAAATGGGCCCTATTTATTAGTTCATACAAGGTTGATTTAGAATCAGGCGTATGACACAAATCTCTGTGATTGTTGTGACAGCATTTATATAAATCAGAAAAATGCTTAATTTAGACATGGTTTAGTTAGCATGACTAGTCTTCACAGCATTGACATTAACTAGGTAAATGGAGAGCCCCTGTTACTTGCTGCCAATCCATCATCATCATAGAGATGTGTTGGAGTTGGGGGTCTCTAGTTGGCATAGGTAGGAACCTGTGACAAATAGGGACCCCTGAATCTAGTCAGGGTAAGGGGGTATGTTCCTAAAATAGCCCATGCTCACCCCCTTGGTAGCTTGGCACGAGCAGACAGGCGTATCTCAGAGGCAGTGTGTAAAGCATTTGTGAACACATACAGTAATCAAGTGACAACACTACAGATGGACACCACACAGTTTTGTATATTAAAAATAAGTATTCTTTATATAGTTTTAACACAAGACCAAAAACGACAAAAATCCACAATACTGTACTTAAAATGGTAGAATTAGCTTAGTTCTCTTAAGATGGTAAATGCGACACTCTGAGTTCAATATACAAAAGTGTTGTTAGGACGGTGATGCATTGAAAATCTGGTGCAATGAAATAAAGATGTCATCTTCTTCTTGGTGTGATACGATGCGAGCCGCGACAGGCCCGGCGACACGCTTCCCGGTGATGCGGTGGAATCTGCTGCGACGTCGATCCTCTTCTCCGGGGTTGCGCGGTGCTTCAACAACGATGCAAGCCACGACAGGCCCTGCGACACACTTACCGGTGATGCAGCGGCATCTGCTGCGACTTTGATCCTCTTCTCCGGCGATGCGAGGCGCTCTTGTGTTGTGAAGCGGCAGCGGCAGTTCGGCATCACGCTTCATGCTCTTGAGTCGCGCTTCCAGCTCCTTGCGACACGCAGATCCGCAGAAAGTCCAGCACAACTGCAGGCACTTCCAAAGAACTCTTGGGGAGCTGTTGGGTGAAGTCTGTTGTCCCTGAGACTTCAGCAGGAGGAAAGCTCTTTTCTCAAGCCCTTGGAGATCTTACAAGTTGATGAAAGTACACACAAAGTTCCTCTCTCCTTTCTTTGGCAGTTAGGCAACCACTGCAGGCCAATCCCCCAAGCAGCACTACAGCTTAGGGACAGTCTCTCATCAGTCTCTCTGGTTCCGCTCCTCAGGAAAGGTTTCTTCTTCTTGTCCAAAGTGATGTAAAATTCTGGGGTTTTTGTTCCCTCTTTTATACACAGTTTCGCTTTGTTCTCTGAAGGCAAAGAGGTCTTTGCCTAGTCCAAACCAGTTCTGGTCAGTCCTGTAGCACTCTGTTTACATGACTCCTTCTTTCCTTTCACAGAGACATCAGACACACCACAGGAGGTGGAGCCAGCATTGTGGCGGGAAGGCACAGCCCTATTCAGGTTCCAGGTGCAACTCCTCCCACCCATCTAGATGCAGATCTCTCTATTCAGCACTGGGCGACTCACCCTGTTTCCTGGAATACCCCAGCCCCTGTCACTCAAACTTCAGACAAGGAATACACAACCTAGCAGAGGCAGGCTTGGATAGTTAGACAAGAAAATACCTACTTTCTAAATGTGGTATTTCTGAACACAGAATGTTACAACCAACTTCACTAAAAGATGTATTTTATCATTCTAAGTTCAGGCATACTAAACTCTAATTTCTATACTAAACTCGAATTTCTACTTAGTTCCCTGAGTCAGTTAGGATTATAAGATGTAATAATCTAACTGCCCATTCTGGCCTATGGGGAATAGGTAGCCTTGCAAAAGTGAAAAACGAAAATGGCTGTAATTCATTATTAAGACATGCCACACACATCAGGGCTTGTCCTTCATTATACTTACAATGTACCCTGCCCTTGGGCCTACGATAGGGGTGTCTGACATGAAGAAAAGGGAAGGTTTAGGGACTGGCAAGTGGGTGCACTTGCCCAGTCAACATGGCAGTACCAGACTGCACACAGGCTCTGCAAAGGCAGACCTGAAACACACGTTTACAGGCTGCTTCTGTGGGTGGCACAACCAGTGCTGCAAGCCCACTAGCAGCATTTGGTTTAAAAGCCCTGTACACTGTACTAGGGCCTGACAAGTAAACTAAAAACCAGCCAATCATGGATTCACTAATCCATACATCTATTTTCAATAGGGAGACCATATGGGTTGTCAATGCAAACTCAAAACATAGCACATAGTGCGTCAGTAGAGAATGTAACTTGAGCCCGAGTCCATTTTAAAGCGTCATATTTCATGAACTCTACAATATATATATCAGTTAACTAAATTACTCATAAGTTAGGGGTCATCTGGAGAACTACGAGAACATGAGATGTCATGGAGGAACAAACGTCCTCCTCTGGGTATACATTTGCAAATATGTGCTTAGTTGTATGTACTGTTAGACGATAAACAACCTCCATTGTATCAACAACTACACCAGGCAGTTTAAACTTTCACTTCTAGACCCAGATCCTTTTGTGGCCAGACAAGCAGAGACTCCAGAAAGATCTTCTAGGCATGAATAAAACATTTAAATGAAGGATCAAGTTCAGTGACTAAAGGATTAGGCTGTGATTTGTGTAGTTTCAGTGTACGTGATAAAGAAGGGCTGTATGTTCAATGTAAAAAGAAAAATATTTTTTCTTTTTTATGAAGCCCTCACCCACCAACCTAGTTGGTGGCATGTTTCATCATTGGGCCCACCTGGTGACACTGAGTGTGTCCCTGGTGTGCTACAACGCCTGTTTACAGCGGAGCAGGTATTTTACTGAGTGTACAGTGAGGTGGTGTGAAGGTGACATTTAAAAACTGTACATTGGTCCCATTACCCACAGGGGCTTATTTGGGCCACTGGCAGTAGTAAAAGAAAGGCAGTGGATTTGGGTGGAGAAATGACAAGGAACTCCTACATCCAACAGACGCCCTACATGTTTCAGCCAGGCCTTGGGTATGTACTGGCTTTCCTTAGGACCTTAAAGTGAAAGTGTGGGATCTAAACTTAAGTGTAGTATTAGACCAAAAAATGTGATGCACGCTCTAAGGTGCACTAAGTGTAAGAGGGGGATTTCCTCTCGGAGCAGTCCTATAAGGCAAAGACATGGAAGCAAGAACAAACAAAAACATACAGACATACAAATATTTGCGAAACTTAGCAATTGTGCTGAAAATCACATACAAAGTGACACTGCTGCGGTGACCTGCAAGGATGCGGAAAGAACGGCGGTGTAATGCCAAGTTGAAGGCAATATGTGACATTTACTGAGTTATGCGCTACTGTGTTAACGGTTGTGCATCTCAGCGGGCAACTGTGCTATAATTCTTACATTTGCGATTAGCAGGAAACGCCTCATGAGATCCCGGCAGGGGTTTCAGGCTGTTGGTTAAATCTCAGAAAAGAAAAGGAAAAAACGGGCGTCAGGGTGGCCGTAGTGAAGCACTGGAAGAGAAGGGCTTACCCGGATAGTAGCAGAAAAACAATCTCGGTGGCCCCACTTACTACATGTCAGCTCAGCACCCGTGTGAAAACCTAGTCGGCTGCTGCGGGTCTCCGTTGGTAGTACGGCCATGTCTGTTGCATCCTTAAATATGCCCCATGATTGGCCGGTATGGCAGGTGTGCTTAATTCCTACTGGGTTCTGTGAACAAGAGGGGAGGGGGAGAAGGACATAGACAAAAGACTATCAGGAGCCCTCATGATGAATGAGGCTGTCTAAGATGACGTGGGGAAGATGCGCCCGGTCGTCATGGAAATGGAGTAACCTATTCTGAAGATGGGCCTGGCCATGTTTCAAGGCCGTTCAGCGTATTTCGCCTGCTTGGAGCATTAGTGCTGTAACGAAGCCCTATATAGAGGGAGTGACTGAGAAAAAATGCATAGGGAAATAAAACCATTGGGAGAAGTATTTCTGGAGGCAGAGCGGTTGACATTGTGTTTGTGTCAATCATGCATATCATCAGGTCAGGTTGACTGGAACTAAGGGTGTTATGCCTTCTTGGGACGGGGGAACATGGTGCGGTGTTGGGCGCACAGTGTCTGAAGGGGTCAATGCATCATACGTTCAGAGGGGAATGGAATTTGATGCATCTGTGTCCAGTCAGGGTGACTGGGACTAGGAATCTGATATGCCCTCTTGGGACAGGGAAACAAGGTTCGGTGCTGGGCGTGCAGTGTCTTAAGGAATTAAATGCGTCATACGTTTAGTCGGAAATGGATCTTGATGCCCCTGTGTCCAGTGTATATAGATGGCCAAGTAGAGATGGGGGATCTACCGTGCTTTTCATGATCCCGCCTCGCCACCCCTTGTTTAGGTAGTTACTGGTCAATAGTTAAGGCTGTGCCAAGGGATAGAGTCATTTAAACCATGTAGCTGGGTGGATAGGTGGTAAATCCACCTTTGTTCTTTGTTGAGTAGGAACTTTTCATTGTTAGTGTTGTTATAGTCAAAGTGTTTGATCACTGTCCAGGACATGTCATTTGTAGTGTGTCCCAGTTGTAAGTAGTGATCTGTTAAGCGACTGATGTTTTTCTTACACCGGATTGTGCTGCGGTGCTCTACTAGGCCGCATGGACATTCAATAGATCACGCTTGCAGAGGTGCAGTTGGTGTGTCGTAACTGCTTCCAGGTCGCCCCAGGTTCCAGATCGAATGTCTTGGATGGTCGTGTGAGATGGCACACGCTGTAATTGTTGCATGGGTAGTGTCCTGTGGCATTGGGCAAACCCCAACTGTTTAGTACAGTGTTTTTGGTTGGTTTTTTAGTTAGTCTGGGCCGTGTGGATACTAGTCGATCCTTGAGGTTGCTGGCACGCTTGTAGGCAAAGAGTGGAGGTTCCCAGTTTCTGCTGCCTGAGTTAAGTATCCGCCAGTGCTTGTGGATGTTGTTTGTCACTTTGTTGGAGGCATCAGTGTAGGTAGTGACACATGTTATGGGTTAGGTGAGCTTTTCACGTGTTGTGTCTTCTAAGAGGGCCTCTCGATTTTTATTGCGGGCTCTTTTTTTACATTTTTTGGACAATCTTGCGTGGGTAGCCTCTGTCGTATAGTTTGGAGACTAGTGCCATTGATTGTTTATGGTAATCAATTATTTGGCTGCAATTTCTCCGTATTCGCAAAAATTGGCCAAAGGGAAGGTTCTCCCTGAGGGCTCGAGGGTGGAAGCTATCGAACCGGAGAAGGGAGTTCCTGGCCGTCGGTTTGTAGTGTGAGGTGGTTTTCAGACACCATCCTCTGCTGTTATATTGAGGCCCAGAAATGCCAGGGTCGTGGGGCTTGATGAGCACTTGAATCTTAAGTATGGGTTCCTTTCATTAAGCCACAAGAGGAACCTAGTCAACGATGCTGGGGTGCCTCTACAGGTCATGAAGATATCGTCAATGTAATGACCCCACACTTGAATGTTGGGAGTGTGTGGGTTGCTGGGGGTGGATATGTGTATCGGTTCAAAATGGTGGACATAAAGTCCTGCCACGCTGGGGGCAAAAACGTTCCCCATTGAAGTACCATTGGTTTGGAGGTAGAACCGCCCCTCATATTCAAAATAGTTTTCCTTTAAGGCCAGAGTTGCACAGTTGAGGATAAATTCTCTGGGTGTGTGGTATTCTCAGGGCATGTCCATAAGAACGTCATGCAGGACTGTAAGGTGGCATCCTGCGGCATACTCGTATAGAGACTTTCGATGTCCAACCCCACTAGTAGTTGGGAAATGGGGTCAAAGGTCAGATCATTGATGACGTTGAGGAGATGTTTAGTGTCTTTGATGCATGTGGTTGTCCTCTGCACCAGGGGGTTCAGGAATAAATTGCAGTATCTGGACAGAGGCTCTAGAAAGGAGCCAATTCCTGACACAATTGGGCGCCCTGGTGGGGCTCTTGCTTCCTTGTGAATCTTTGGTACAGTGTAAACGTATGGCACTTTCGCGTTTTTGGTGCACAGGTAATTTGCTTCCTGCTTTGAAATCTGTCTGGCCTCTTCTGCTTGCTCGACTAGGGCTTGGATTGTTGATTCCTGGGTCTTGGTTAGGTCCGTCTTTAGAAGTTTGTAATTCCGTCTGTTACTCAGGAGTCTGCGGCATTCATTGTCGTAGTCTGTTTTATCTTGTAGGACAATGCCTCCACCCTTGTCCACCGGTTTTCTGATCAATGTGGGGTTATTCTGCAGTTTATGGATGACCTCCCTATCTTCTTTGGAGAGGCTGTTAAAGGTTTCAGTTTTTTCCATGTTTTCTATGTCATGGTAGACAGCTTGTTCATATGTAGTGATTTCTGCTGGGGTGCTGGCAGGTGGAGGCATGAAGGTGGATTTTAGTTTCAAGCCTGTTTCATTGGTCTTGATGTCATTTTGGTCATTCCTTCCTCAAAAAAGACTTTGAGCTTGAGTTTCATTACAATAAAACGTGTGAACCCACGACCCCAGCGCGAATTGCGCCGATTTTTTTTTTTTTAATTCTTTCTTTGGCTCTGGGAGTCCTTGTGGGACCCCCTGACACGGCCTAGGGTTTCTAACCCTCCCCCTTCTCTTGTTATATATCTTTATTTCTCTGTTTTCTGGTGACTCGCTTCTACCGAGTCACAAGATGGCTGCCAACACTTCCTAGTTTGGAGTGTTGGCAGCCAATTACAGTGAAGCTCGTGCTCAGGACTTAGGCTCCGGCCAGATATCGAAACTTTTATTTTTTCTAATTCCATTCAGTAGTTTCGGCTGTAGCCTTGGACAAAGTTTCCTATGGGAAATTGATTTGTTGACTCTTATTTTTTTGAATTTCTCAAAAACTACTGACCTCGATAGACTTTTTTTTAGGAGAATTTCGCAAAGATTCGTCAAACGACACCAAAGTTAATAGCAAATCAAAAAATGCTTTTCTTATGGAAACTAGGCTCTATCTATAAATACCTACTGGCAACCGCCAGTAGGTAATATATATAAATATATATATTAACTGAAAAAAACATAGGTTTCAGGGGCGTTTTAGTTAGTTAGACATTTCACTCGTACAAAACCATTGAAATTCCCCTGTTATAGTTAGTTCAGCTAACTATAACTTGTGCACCCTCAATGCACTGCTGATGACGTCACATATTACATCACTCATTACATGGTCAGTGACATCACTAATGACATCACTGATAACATTTCAAATGACATCACTGATGACATCAGCCAGTGACAGTGTGTTTTTCTGAAAATTAAATATGTTTTATATATGTGTATCTCAAGGTCGATGGAAGAATAAATGGGTATATAAGTGTCTAAATGGATGATTTTTTCAATTGATTGTATAACTAAGTGTATCTTATGTGAATAAAGGGGTTTCTGAGTAATGTTTAAATAAATAAATATCTGTATCAGTCTCTCACTTTGTGTATAAGTGGCTGCATGGGTTAGTGAGTTGCTACATGAGTGTCTATATAGGTTATTAGTTGTTTTTTTGAGTATCAGTATGAGTGTCTGAGTGTCTGTATGGTTCAGTGGGGGGTATTACATAGTGTATAGATGCATGAATGAGAGACTCACTATTTGTATGTGTTGAAGACAGCATGTGTGCAGGACTGTATGGGTGGATGAGTGTGTGTATGGGTGTGTTAGTGAATGAATGACTGTCTCAATAGTGTCTTTATGAGTAACTACATATGTTTTAAACTAGTATATGTGAGTACTGGTGTATATAAGTGAGTATGTGTGAGAGTGAGAGATTGGAAGAGTTTCTGTATAAATTAGTATGTGTTTCTATAAGTGATTGCTTAAGAGAGTAGGTATGTGTAAGTTTCTGTAGCAGTAAGTGTAGTGGTGTGTGTATAACTGTATATGCAATTTAAAGGATGTTTGATACTTTGTTTGCATGTGTGACTGTGCGTGAGTAACTCTGAGAATGAGTGTCAGTGTGTAACAGGATGTATAGGTGTATGAGTACGTATGAAAAGTGAGTAAATGTATGAGTGACGGTATAGGACTGTTGGTGAATGAGTGGATGTGTGTGTAGATCTTGGAATTACTAAATAGGTGTGTTGTAAGTGATATTGGTATGTCCATTGTTTTGAAAATGTTAGTTTCTATTTTTGAGTGTGTGTATTAAAGGTTATATTAAGGTTAGAGGAGGGCTGCCACTCGATCTCAAGGATGATGTCATCACTGATATCATTTGAGATATCATCATTGATGACATGAGTGATGTCACTGACCATGTCATGAGTGATGTAATATGTGACATCATCAGCAGTGCATTGCAGGCGAGCAAGTCATAGTTAGCTGAACTAACTATAACGGGGGAATTTCAATTGTTTTGTACCCTATGCATTGGGGTACCCCTGTGATTACCACTCTGTGGGACCCTAGTACATAATAGGTCAGGGGGATTGAAACTACCTCTTAAAATGCACCACAGTGCTCGTTTGCACACTGGTGATGGGGGGGGGGGGGTTGAGCTGACATGTGCAAACATGCCCTGTGGCCGTTTTAATTTGGGGGATAAAGTCCCCGTGAGTCCTGAGTGAGGGCGATAGATAGATAAATAAATAGATAGATAGATAGATAGATAGATAGATAGATAGATAGATAGACTGATAGATAGACTGATAGATAGATAGATAGATAGATAGATAGATAGATAGATAGATAGATAGATAGATAGATAGATAGATAGATAGATAGATAGATAGATAGATAGATAGATAGATAGATAGATAGATAGATAGACAGATAGACAGATAGACAGATAGACAGATAGATAGATAGATAGATAGATAGATAGATAGATAGATAGATAGATAGATAGATAGATAGATAGATAGATAGATAGATAGATAGATAGATGGCGATAGATAGAGTGAGGGCTACAGATAGAGTGAGGGCTACAGATAGAGTGAGTGCGACAGATAGAGTGAGGGCGATAGATAGAGTGAGGGTGATAGATAGAGTGAAGGCGATAGTTAGATAGAGTGAGGGCGATAGATAGAGTGAGGTGGCCTTGTGGTAGACGTGGTGGTGGCTGGGGTGGTGGCCGTGGTGGTGGTGGGTGGATGTGGTGGTGCTGGACATGGTGGTGGTGGAGGTGGTGGTGGTGGATGTAGTGGGGGTGGATGTGGTGGTGGTGGACGTGGTGGTGGAGGTGGTGGATGTGGACGTGGTGGTGGTGGTGGTGGTGGGTGTGGTGGTGGATGTGGTGGTGTTGGTGGTGGACATGGTGGTGGTGGATGTGGTGGATGCGGTGGGGGGGATGGGATGGTGGTGGTGGACGTGGTGGTGGTGGAGGTAGTGGTGGATGTGGTGGTGGGCTTGGTGGTGGACTTGGTGGTGGACATGATGGTGGGCGTGGTGGTGGTGGTACTGGTGGTGGATGTGGTGGTGGTGGAGATGGGTGTGGTGGTGGTGGATGTGGTGGCGGTGGACATGGTGGTGGTGGACGTAGTGGTGGTGGACGTAGTGATGGTAGACGTGGTGGTGGTGGAGGTTGTGGTGGTGGAGGTGGTGGCTGTGGAGGTGGTGGTGGTGGACGTGGTGGTGGACGTGGTGGATGTGGTGGTGGATGTGGTGGTGGATGTGGTGGTGGATGTGGTGGTGGTGGTGGTGGACATGGTGGTGGTGGATGTAGTCGTGTGTGTAGTGTAGTGTATTTTGTAAAGCGCACAGCTGCCCCAACGGGGCGTCCCGACGCTGTATAACGCTGTGGAACCCTTCCTGGCTCTCCCTGTGAGATGCCCCTCCTGGGCACCCCTAAGGTGAAGCCAGGCATCCCAGTGTTGTAGGGGCCATTGTGGAGATTAAGCAAGCTATTGCCCAGAGTTACAGCGTGGGACACATGATTAGAGTAGGCGTCGAGGCGAGAATTATCGAGTCCGCGGACATTGAGCCCAAGACCCTGCCGCGTCGGGACTTGAACCCTGGTCCCGGGCCTGATCTCTGCTTCAGAGTCTGCCGCTCTAACCAGTGAGCCACACTTCTCCACTTCCCTGTGGTGGTGTTGGATGTAGTGGTGGTGGACATGGTGGTGGTGGACGCAGTGGTGGTGGACATGATGTGGTGGTGGACATGGTAGTGGTGGACATGGTATTGGTGGACGTGGTAGTGGTGGACGTGGTAGGGGTGGATGTGTTGGTAGTGGACATGGTGGTGGTGGTCATGGTGGTGGTGGTGGACATGGTGGTGGTGGACATGGTGGTGGTGGACATGGTGGTGGTGGTGGACGTGTTGGTGGTGGTGGACGTGGTAGTGGTGGACGTGGTACTGGTGGATGTGGTGGTGGGCGTTATAGTGGTGTTGGACGTGGTGGTGGGGGTGGACGTGGTGGTGGTGGACATGGTGGTTGTGGACATGGTGGTGATGGATGTGCTGGTGGTGGAGGACGTGGTGCTGGACATGGTGGTGGTGGACGTGGTGGATGTGGTGGTGGAAGTGGTGGTGGACGTGGTGGTGGTGGAGGTGGGTGTGGTGGTGGTGGGCATGGTGGTGGTGGACATGGTGGTGGTGGACGTAGTGGTGGTGGATGTGGTGGTGGTGGATGTGGTGGTGGTGGACATGGTGGTTGTGGACATGGTGGTGATGGTGTGCGCTTACTCACGGTGGTGGACGTGGTGGTTGTGGACATGGTGGTGATGGTGTGCGATTACTCACAGCTTCGATATCCGTGCAGCGGGCACACAGCCGAGGTGATCTGTGCTCAGTGGCGGCTAGTGACATTTGAAAGTAGTGAGGCGTAAAAGTTCAGGACGACTGGGTAAGCGAGTGAGCCCGACCTTCATAAGTTGGGTTCAGGAGGGTTGTTCCCTTCAGAAATTTATGAAAAAAGAGTGAGTAAATGGTGCATACTTGAGAAAGCAAGTTGGTCGATAATCAATTGTGAAAGTGTAAATAGTCGTGCATGTGTCATCAAACACTTACCATATGCTTTTGTAATCTGGGACCGGATCTGTAAGCAGAGAACATGGGCCATCCTGGCATTTCAGTCCTGGTCGATTAGACATAGCTTCTGACCATGTATTGCAAGCAGTTAAATACATTCCATTCTAGTAGGTTTGAGAGGGGGGTAGGAGCCGGATTACACTGCATTTCCATTGTGGGCACTGCCTGTTCATATAGAACATGGGCAGGTAATGACATTTCAGTTCTAGAGTACTTTTAAATGTGCACTGCGGCCGTGGATGCAAAACACTCTCCTATAAATCACCATGAAGCAGTGTAACAAAAACTGCAAAGTTGGGGAAAAAACAGGGCAAATCGATTTGCACAAATGTTGATTCTGGTGCAAACTGAATATAAAGAAAACTGGCTCTGCTTTACAGCACAGAAAAACATTGTTCAAGCGAAAACATCGAGGAAACCGATTCTGAAACACAATTACCACATCCATCTCTAGTAATAAGTTGAATGAATAACAGAGATGTTAGCAAAGAAATCCTAAACCACAATAACTCTTTTAAAAAAAAATATTTTGCACTATGTTCAACTGCTCATTCAAGAAAAACAATATCTCAAACCTAGTCCAATTCTTTACGTTTTTAAAAGTTGAAAATATATTTAATCTGTTCCTAATTATGTAAGTACAGCAAAACTAGAGTTAAATCAGTTTGTGGCATGTTTGTCCGGATGCGAGTATTGTTTGTAATCTATGTGACAAGAATTCAAATATGAAACACACTGCACACATATAACAATAACAAAAGCTGTGCATATGAAGTGGAATGGACGGTTTGTGTATGTCCCAGATCAAAGTTTTTCTAATGTATTTAATAAAAAATTGACACACACGCAGGCAGCCACAACTTTTCCACAACCATGGTTTACGGCCACACTCGTGACACAAAAATCTGCCCTGATAGAACATATTAAGACCACAGACCAATCCAACCGCACATACAGGTCCGCCTGTAATTACCCTCAACCGGTCACCCCGAGAGTTTAAGTACCATGAAACCCCACTGGTGACAGCTATGTGCTATAGGAATGCTAAAACACATAATATGGTGTCATGTCATGGGGTGCTTTAGATCTAAGGATATGGCACTGGGCAACAACAACATACTTGGTGCGCGTATGCCAGTTGCTGAATGCACTTATGCAGAGTTCTGTTGGTTTACCTTGGGAACTGGCTGGAAGGGTCTGGAATTATGTGGGAAGAGGAGGCAGCGATGACATCGATCTAAGCCATGTTATGTAAGGCGGAGGACACTCCCAGCTTTAGGACCAACCCGGCAGAGTAAACTCTGGCGCTTGGGCTTCCAGGAGAAAAGCTACATGAACACAGTTATAGCCTACTTGACACACAAGTCCCTCTCAAATGCATATTTTGAATAAGAGGCATTCTAGTGTTCCGCGCAAAGGATGTGTTACAGTGGCGGCTCGCAGGGGTCGCGCGGGGGGTATTAAAATACATTTAAAAATCCTACCTGAGGACGTCCTGAGCAGGTCCGCGCCGCCCGAGTCCGTTGGTACATACAGCCTCTCTCAGTCAATCCTGGCGCTGCCAGCAGTGCCAGGATTGTCTTAGGGCACAGCTATTCTTCGCCCGCAGCACGCCCATTAGGAGCCCGAAGGGCTCCTAATGGGCATGCACAAACAAGTCAAAACACAAGTGCGCATGAGTGGGCATGGTGCGAAAATTCGCCCTCCGTCCCCACTCATGCGCACTTGTGTTGTGCTGCTGCCTGTTGCCCCCCACTGTCTGACAATCATGTCAGTCAACATGAAGCCAGACCGCCCACTCCCTTCAGACTCTGAAGGGGTGGGTGGTCCGATGTCATGCTGACTGACATGTTTGTCAGTTATCCCTCGGGTCTTTGAACTTAAATAAACTGAATCAGTTTACTTAAGATCAAAGACGCCGAGGGAGCTGCAGGCGGGGGGGGCTATGCCCCCATGCCCCAATGGATGCACTGCGCCTGTCTGTGCGCAAGGAAGGAAATGAGTGAACTGGGGCAATAATTAGGGTTCAGTGGGCCCTCGGGTCAAGTTGCCAGTGCACCTGCTGCACCAAATGGAAGCTAGGCCCCAACACTGGAAGAAAGCTGTAAGGAGCCTGCTTCCGGGCACACAGGTGTGCACTGTGCACCACGAAGATCACAGGTACAAACCGAGGTAAACTAGACTCCTATGCATAGCTGAGAGGCAGTGACTTCGATTGCAAATGTTCCCCTATTTTGAGAAGCGAGATCCCCAGAGACCAGCCCTAGTTGTCCCACAAAGCCCGTGCCAGAGTGACTAAGCACACACCGCTTGCTCGCGGGTCACGGGGCACTGTTCTGTCCTTTAAATGAAGTGTATTAGAAGTTAATAGTTCATTACATTTTAAGAGTCTCTTAATGTTCCGTTCGGTGACCGGCGCATTCCAGCACCTTAATGAGTCGAGAGCCTATCTCAGGGCACACAGAGGGCCGGAGACACAGGCAGAAAGGGATAGAGTGGGAAGAAAAACGATCAGGGGTGGTTAAAAGAAAGGAAGAAAAGAGAAACAGGGAGGAAAAATGGTAAGTGACGTGAAAAAGAAGAAATGGTGCAAAAGAGAAGTTAAAAAGGGGGTACATTAGGGACGAAGGACAGAAGAGGAAAAACAAACGAGCATGGAAAGATAGCAAACAGGGGGTGGGATAAAAAAACAGCGCAATAAAGAGCGAGGGGCGGGAGGAGACACAGAAGTTGAGAAAACGGGGACGGACGCACGTGGAAAACAGAAGAAAAGGTGGGGGTAGGGAGAGAAGGGTGTTTAGAGAGGGACAGAAATCGAAAGAAGGGAGAGGATGGTAGAGGGGAAGGAGAGAGACGCTACGGGAAGAAAGTTGGAAAGCAGAGATACAGAGGGAAGAGAATCGTGGAAAGCAGGGTAGTACGAGTAGCAGAGAGGGAGTAAAATGGAACAAGCTCTCGGCATTGTGTGGCAGAGGCGGGGGAGCGGATTCCTTGTGTTGAGGAGCTTTCCGGAGGAGCGGCTCCTTTAACAAGCTCTCGGCATTGCATGGCGGGAGCGAGGGAGCGGATTCCTTTGAAATCTGATGCTGAGGTTCACAGACTGCCAAATGGTGTGCAATGTGCACACGCCCAGCTCACATGCACTGTAGGCAATCCGCCTTTGGGTGCATTTTTCAGAACCCTTACTTTAATCTCGCCAAGCATCCCTAACGGGATGGCTTAGGCGAGACCTAAAAAGGGATCTTTATGAACCAATGGCTACCTTTTTGCCAAATTTGGTGTAATTCCGTTCAGCAGTTCGGGCTGTAGCCGTGTCTAAAGTTTCCTATGGGAAGTTGCATGGGGAAAACACGTTTTGGGACCCCCCTTTTTTCTCGGCCCCCCCTTGACGAATCACCCCGAAACTTTCAAGATCGGAGCGGGCCACAAGTTTTATAAATTTTGCGAAGATTTGTCAATCTGCGCCAAAATTATTGGGAATAGAATGTTACTATTTTCCTATGGAAACTAGGTCCTAACTATAAATACCTACTGGCGACCGCCAGTAGGTAATATATGTATATATAAATATATGTATATATATAGTTTATACTTAGAGGAATACAAATAAATTATTTTAAAAAATTAAATAGTATATACATACATATATGTATAACTTTTTCCTTACATCCATTTATAAGTAGATCACTATATCAATAACATATATGATGATTAGTGTATGATTATGAATTTACTTTCTTATAATAACACATATCTGTTACAATGTGTAAATTGTATATATACAGGCCTCCACTATTGAACTATTGGGAGAAAGATGTAAAAAATAGTAATATATACAATTTCATAAAATGTTTAATTTACAGACAAAGCGGAAATCCTGAGTTGAAAAATATGAATCCATGCATGCACATATGGGACTTTATCCAAAGCAATTTTATATTGCCTGATTTTTTCCATATCAATTTAAAATATCTAGGTATGAATACCTCTTTTGTGTGGTCATGTATCTACATATTAACATATTTTCCTCCCACTGCAGAGGGGAAAAAATTTAACTCATTTACCTTTGATACTTCGGTTATTCAAGATGCATACTTTCCACCCCGTTACACACAATATCGGCCCCCATCACACGGTCTCCCGGTGGGGAGACGATATCACACGGTGGCACGGAAAAACAGCTGAAAAACACAGTAAATAGTGGCTTTCCAGGTCGTTTTCCAAGGCTTTGAACTACCGACGTCCATTGAGGGGTGTGAAAACAACCCATGACATCTGCACCAGCCTCAGCGAGATTTTTGTATTTTTTGTGGGGAGAGAGTTTGGGGCAAGGTGTGGTTTGAAAGTGCCTCATAGGCACTTCTCGGTGTGAGGCCCCGCCGCTTTCAAGTTACCGTCCCCTCGTAACTCACGTGAGGTTGTTCTGCAAGTTGGCAGTCATGAAAGTGGCAGATAAATTATCTCCAGGTGGGAGGCTCAGACTATGAGTACTGGGAGGTAAAAAATAAGGGGATAGCATGTGGCGTAACGGCCTAAGCTGCCGAGTTTGGAACTGGGGAGCCAGGTTTCAGTGTCGGTGTTGGCTCAACATCCTGTGATTCTGGACAAATCACTTAATCCCCCTGTGCTTAAAACCAAAAAAATGTATGTCCTTGTTTAATGTAACTGGTACTCATGTAAAGCGCTCTTATACCGCCGGGTCGACTTCGCGCTGCATAAAACTGCAAAGCTGACCCTTCAAATAAGAGAGGCTTTCCGAGTTATGCCGTCACCCCAGTATAGACACCACCTTGTCTCACAGAGACTCTCCTCTCGCTTACAGTCACTGCCCGCCAGACTCCGAAAGTCTCCTCGGCCTCCTCTCACCCACCTGGAAGTCTCAAAAGGTAATGGGCTCTGACACGTCAGCGATGAGGTTGAGGCAGTACTCACCTCCCCGTGCCGCGTGGAGCCCGCAGAGCGCGAGGGCCGCTGCCAGCAGCAAGAAGGATGCGCCGCACCCTGGCTTCATGGTGACGCAGTGATCCGTTTGACTGCGGGCCTCGCCGAGTCTGGGCTTTTATACCCTGGAGCTGAGCTCGCGCTGCGTGCGAACCAGCCGAAAGTCGCAGCTGAATAATAATTCATCGGACGTTCACCTGTCAGGCACGGGGACATTTCCTATTTCGCGATGTAACATTCAACTCTGACAATGAATCACTTAATTATCTTTTTGTTGGCCTTTCCACTTCCCGCATGCCTCAAGAAGCTGAAAATGACCACACTGTGCAATGGCCGCCATGTCCTCTAAAAGTAGAAATAATCATTTTCCAGAATGCAGGATTTGTCTGGGAAACCTCAGGATGCTGGTACCCGAGGCCCTGCTGGGGTAGGTAGACCTGAGCTAGAAGCCAAGACCGGAGCTACAGTAGGTCTGCAGGAGGCAGTTGCCTTGGGCGCACTGCTATGGTCTCCAGATGGCACTTAATTGCTGATGCCAGGGGAGAAGGAGCAGCAAAGCAGCAACAATACATCTTTCTTTACTGGGATGCAAATGCCTTTTTCCTGGAGCTGCTAAATACACACGCACGCACGCACACACACACATAGTTAAGTTTCAAGTTTTATTAAACACATTATGACACATGACTTGAATGCAACACTTTAAAACAAAAAAATCAAATTTCTTTAACTTGTCTATTATTAAATTATGATAATTGGTGGCACATTTTTAAGCTCTTCCAAATTAAATGTCGAACCTGGTCTGACATAAGGAGCATGGATTAAATATATCTGAAAATAAATACTTTAATCACAAAATCAAAACCCCCTAGACCATGGCCTTCTGGTTTTGTCTCCAAATAAAAGTAGTAAGGCGCTGAGCCAGGCTTCAAGGTTATTTTAAGTAAGCACGGTCACTTGAAGTGCCTATCCTGTAATGGAGGCGCTTCATCTACCCATACAATACCAAAGCATGATCAATGGTAGATTTTAGAAAACCTGGGCCCCAAGGAGGAGTGCCTGGTATCACCCCACACAACACAATTTATTAGACTTGACTTTACCTGTAGTGCCCAATTGAGTAAGGATTTACCTTTGACATCAGAAATGAAATGATATAGCAATATGACTTTATATCCCGATGCCGGGGGCTAAAACCAGTGGTTAAAGGCCCTGAGCCCCAGTTATAGGCCTTAGTGCCAATATCGGCCCGTACCCGCTTACCTTACACACAACCCCCCCCCCATCCCACAATAACGGACACCACACAAGTTGATGGAGAAAGTTGTTGCAGTTTTATTAGCATATACATTATGCCAACATGTTGGGTTAACTTACGGGCGATCCAGAACAGGCCGCCCCTCGCGACCCGCCCACCTGACCGAGCTATAACCCCCCGCGGTGTTAAACCTTAGGGGCGTTATCAGTTTGGGGGGGGAAGGTCTAACCCCTACCCCCGGCGAACCTCTCGTTCGCCCATTTACTCAAACCCCCCCCCCTCGGGGGGCAGAGCGTTGGCAACCCCCGGTTGCTCAGGTACACAACCGCCCGAAGGACTAACGGGGCGCCGTCAGTCCCCCAGGATCCTTTTACTGTGGATCTCACTGGGGGATATATCGCTCACGCACCCTTCCGGTGCTCCTGTAGAGGGTACCCTTCTGTACCTTCCTGTACTGGATCGCCCTGTAACTCCGCCTGCAACACAAAAACAATTCATTAATAGAAGCCCCCCCCCCCAACCCCGATCTGCCCAAGAGCAGGGTAAGCGGATGGGAGGGAAAAGAACGCCGGGCAGTCAGGGTCCGCGCTGCGGGATTCACCAGAGGTGGGGGGCGAGGGTCTACACGCCGCTGCACAGGAACAAAAGAGGACGCCAGACCCTCACCCCCCGGGCTATATAGCCCTCCCCCCTCTACCCCAGGACAGGAAATGACCTCACGTGTGGGGGGAATCCCAGGTTGACCACTGGCTGACCACCTAGTCAGCCAACGACTAGAACGCTCAGGGTCCGTTCCATCCCATGGCACTAAGGATGGCCGCCCTCGCAGGTAGCCACCTTTGGTGTCCCGGGGCAGCCTGTCATAGTGCCAATATCGGCCCGTACCCGCTTACCTTACACACAACCCCCCCCATCCCACAATAACGGCACCACACAAGTTGATGGAGAAAGTTGTTGCAGTTTTATTAGCATATACATTATGCCAACATGTTCGGTTAACTTACGGGCGATCCAGAACAGGCCGCCCCTCGCGACCCGCCCACCTGACCGAGCTATAACCCCCCGCGGCGTTAAACCTTAGGGGCGTTATCAGTTTGGGGGGGGAAGGTCTAACCCCTACCCCCGGCGAACCTCTTGTTCGCCCATTTACTCAAACCCCCCCCCCCTCGGGGGGCAGAGCGTTGGCAACCCCCGGCTGCTCAGGTACACAACCGCCCAAAGGACTAACGGGGCGCCGTCAGTCCCCCAGGATCCTTTTACTGTGGATCTCCCTGGGGGATATATCGCTCACGCACCCTTCCGGTGCTCCTGTAGAGGGTACCCTTCTGTACCTTCCTGTATTGGATCGCCCTGTAACTCCGCCAAGGCTCCCGGTGCGGCAGCCGCCGTCCGAGAGTCCCCCCATCCCTTATCTGTCCTCTATTTACAACCCGCTGCTCCCATCGCTTCAGATAGGTCCAGCAGGAAAATGGCTATCCCTACTTCTGATAGATGGACGCCATCCTCATCAAAACAACCCGTACATTTGGTGTGCAGCAAACTGTGTCTTATGAAGCCGAATCCCCTCTGCTCTGTGAATTTGCGCATGGCACTGTTCACTCGTCTGCGGGAAGTTTCGATGGCCACCCCTGATCTAGCGCCCTTCCAATGCAGTCTTGGAGTGATCTCGGACCACCATACTTCGCACAGCCCCAACAAATTGCTCAAATTGCTCAGCGTGCCCCTCATTAACTGCAGCAGGGCCCTGCGCTCCAAGGGGACCAATTCCTCGCCTCCCAAATGCACAATTAGTACGTCTGGTGGAGATTCGCCCCCGTCCAATAGTTGCTGAAATACGTGCTGCACGCTACTCCAATGCAAATCGTGCGACACTATCCACCTGATTTTTGTTGTTGCAAAACCATGCTTCCATTTTCCGCTATCGGCCCACCGGGCTACCCTTTGGATTCTTACATTTCCTGCCACCCAGACCGATTTACCTAACAAATAAAAGATGCAGATGTGTAAAACACGTTTATTACATATCCGATTATACACTGCAAACAAAACATTGCATCAATGTCACAAACATATTACCCAAAAATTGCCCGCCAACCAGTCCTGTTTTAACCCTCTCATGAGCGTATGTACCATTTGTAACAGCTGGACTCCCAGCGCCCCACCTGCTTTATATTTGCCACTGGCAGCCCTGCCTGAAAAGCTGTAGTCGCAGCACCTATCCTAAATGAATGAGTACAAAAACCCTTTTCCCTGTCTGTTGCAGCCCGCTAATTCTAAGCAAGTGTTCATGACGCGCCGCAGTTGGTACTTGGTCAGGGGGGTTTCATCTGCATGAATCAGAAGGTAACCTTCCCCCGGCGGGCGCCGCGCAAGATAAGTTTCCACCAGTCGTACGGGGCAATACCTGGCGATTCCCAATTTGTTCAGCACTATTACCTTGCCTGCACCTCCTTGGTCTGTTTTAGATTGCCTCAACCTTATAGACAAGCAGTCCCCAACCAATGTGGCGTCCTGCCTACCCAAAGCGATACCTGATTTGTCATTCTTTGATGCAGCCACAATCTCCCCTATTCTGAAGGCCCCAAAGAATGCTAGCGCAAAGGTAGCGGAAAAAAGTGCTGCCTCAAATGCGGAGCTGGTGGCCCTCTCTGTGTTGTCCAGCATCCCTTTCAAAGTTGCAAAGTCAATCGCTGCCCTGTTATCAGGAGCTCGGGGCTCACTTCTCGACCAACCTTTCAGCGCTGACCGTATTAAAAAGGAATTGGTTGGGTCAGGCTGTCCCCTCAGCCTAGCGCGGTGACTAATGGCCGACAAATGGCCCACCACCCAAGATTGTGACTTGCCCTCATCCTTCGCCCACATGATAAAGTCCTGAGTCCTGGCCTCCAAAGTTGGCAGCACCTGCTCCCAATCCCCGGTGACTGCACAGAACTTCTCCACACCTGCCCGGTAACGCTTGACTGTTCGCGGTGCCAAAGCCAGCTCGCCTAGACCTCTCAATCGCTTCTCAGATTCAGAATGAACCACAGGTGCTCCGGGAATCTTGTCATCTCTTCCTTTGCCCTCGGCCACTCCTCCCGAAACCTGTGCCACTGAAAGCGAGAAAGAGCGTCAGCAGCTGTGTTCTGGACCCCTTGGATGTGCAGCGCTCTAAATTCTACATTACAGACCAGACAAACCCTCATCAACTCCCTGAGTAAGCATAAAACTAGAGGGTAAGACGCAGACTGAGAATTGATGGCCTGTACCACAGCCAGATTATCCGACCACATCAAGACCCTACGCGCGGCTAACTTCGCTGGCCAAAGGTGAAAAGCTACAACAATGGGGAACAGTTCCAGCACCGTGATGTTGGAGGTCACTCTCTTTTTTCGCCAGACGTTCGGCCACTTTTGCGCGCACCAGTCAGTGTCAAGAATAACCCCAAATCCTTCCCTGCCAGAAGCATCTGTGAACATGGCCAGTTCAGGCGACCCTGCCCACGGCGCCCTCCAAACCACAGAGCCGTTGAAATCAGCGAGAAACACTGCCCACATCCTGAAATCCTCCTTCATGCCCTTACTAAGTCTCACCAAATGATAACTCTTACTGCCTTTCGCGCATGCCCTAGCTAGCCTGCGCGCGAAGACCCTTCCCACCAGAATGATTCTGGCGGCAAAGTAAAGTTTCCCCAGCAGCCCTTGCAAGGAACTTAGCGTCACTTTGTCCTGACCTAGAGCCAAAACAATGGACTGCTCCAGGTCCCGAACCTTGTCCGCTGGTAACCTACACTCCCCCTTCACCGTGTCAATCTCAATCCCTAGAAAAGTCAACACCTGCGCAGGCCCCACTGTTTTACCAGGAGCTAATGGAACCCCCAAAGTAGTGGTGAGTTCCTCAAATTTCTGCAATGCCTCGCTGCACTCCATAGACCCTTGAGTCCCTACAAAAAGGAAGTCGTCCAGGTAGTGTGACACCCCTTTTATTCCGTAGCGAGATTGTAACGCCCACTGCAGGAAGCTGCTGAATGCTTCGAAGTATGCGCACGACACTGAGCACCCCATCGGCATGCATCGATCATAGTAGTACATTCCATCCAACTTGAAACCTAGCAGGTGTTGACTGCTGGGGTGCACCGGCAACAACCTAAAGGCTGACTCTATGTCTGCTTTCGCCAGCCACGCCCCCACACCTGCTCTCCTGACTAAATCCAAGGCCACATCCAGTGAGCAGTAAGAGACGGAGCAAGACCCTTCCTCCAACCCATGGTTAACTGATGCTCCTTCAGGATGAGAAAGATTGTGAATCAGCCTGAACGCCCCTGGCTCCTTCTTAGGGACCACCCCCAGTGGCGACACCACAAAGTCTTTTAACGGTGGACTTGCAAAAGGGCCCGCTACTCTCCCCAGCAATCTCTCCTTCTCCACTTTGGATCTCACCACTAGAGGCAAATCCCTAGCGGATCTAAAATTCTCAGCCTCTCTGGGGGCCTCACAACCCACATATGGAATCCTGAAACCCTCGCTAAATCCCGCCAGCAACAGTAGCCTGTCACGCACGAGCGGATATTCCTGCAAGAGGGGCAACAAATTGTTCAAAATCACAGGCGAGGGTCCCTTGCACGCCCCTGCTGAACTGCGTGCACATTCATCCAGAATCAAATCAGGGGAGGGAGGGGGGTTGGAGTGGGAGTGAAGAGGCGGCGCGCTGGAGTTATTGCTTGCTACCTGCCTCCTTTGTAGGCTTGGGAGCGCCCCCTTGCAGAGTGGTGCACGATCCTGCTGCATGAGAGCCTCCACACTTGTTGCATGAATGCCCAAACTTACAAGACTTCCCCCAGGCGCAAAAACCGGCGTTGAAAGATCGACAAATACCCGGGGATGATCTCTTAAAGAAGCCTTTGTTACCCCCTCTATTCCTGTATCCACCCCGAAAGGACTGTCTGTCCTGCTGCTGCTCGCTCCGCTGCGAGGCGTTGTTCGAGTACTTGCCTCCCTGCTTCTTGTCTAAGGCCCCCCCATTACGAAGCAGGTTGGAGCCCATATGGTCTAGCCACAACTGAACCTCTTTCTGGTCCCATCTCATCTCTGGACACAAGGACATCCTCCGCCTAAAATACCCATACTTACCTTATCCAAACATTAAAAAAAACATGCTTTTACCATTCATGCATTTACAACGAATTTCGTTGTAAATGTATGCGTGGTAAAAGCATATAAAATGTAATGCCATGCGTTATAATGGCATTGCGGAGTCATGGTACTTTCGTAATGAAAGTATGCGGAGTGATGGTATGCGGAAAGAAAGTTGCGGAATAATGGGTGTTTACCCTCCCCCGGTAAGTACATTGGTGGCACGGCGGCCCACATCTCCAGCAACATACTTATATTTTTTCACCATTCATTTAAAAAATGCACAGGTCTCTCTCATTGATGGCCAGCACCGACATACACTTTTAGACACACCTCCCGCCACAAGTTCTAGAATTGCAAACTTTAGAGCTGGGGAGCTACGTTCTAATCTCGCCATCAGCTCAACATCCTGTGATTCCAGGCAAATCGCTTTGTCTCCCCGTGCCTACCACAAATAAATGTGTTCTTCTGTAATGTAAATTGTGCTCATGCCATATTGTCGAGTTCGCGCTATATAATATTGCAAGGAAAAATAAAGTAGGGAAACTCGAGTTCACACACTACTGAACGCGCACTCTTAAGTGCATCAGCAGTGCACTGTGAATCCGAGCGTTTCACAGGCCTGTCACAGATAAGAAATGCTATCAAAACAAAATCCTACAAAACAATATACTACTGTCCGGCAGCAATTCATAGACGGACAACGTCGGGACGGGCTGCTGGTGTTACATAAATGAATTAATGCAATGATTTCAGTTTAGGACTAACAGTAATTATACATATATTTTTTTTAAATGATATACCTTGTCTAGTGTAATTACTAAATGATACTGAATTTAAATTATTAATAAAATGTGTAATGCATATGTTTATAATTTGATAGTTTACGAAAAAATGAGGAAACATACCTGTAGAAACACATTATGAATTTTGTTTAATGTCATCTTTTGTGTAAGTGTCCATGGTCGTGAAGGAAGCTTGCACCAAATTTGACAATAATAACATTCATTTAATATAGATGTGTTTCTTTAAATATCTTAAATGACAGCATTACACACTTAAGCATTTCACATTGGAAAATTATTACTTGTTAGAAAGATTTCCAAATGCACTAGCCCAGAGCTAATGCAAACAGACAATTCAAACTGTAATAAGTAAAAAAGAATCGTATCTTCGATTCTGGTGTCAACAGGGTTGGTTTGCTTCGTGGTCAAGTAGAAACATCAAACGGAGGGCTTGGCCGATCAGGTTCATGGCAGAAAAGAAAGTAAATACAAAAGGTACATTTCTACCTTATATCCCTTCAAAACCGCCTACTAAGGTCTGGAGGTTTACCCTCCATAGTTACATCAATGGTAAGGCCCATTGTAACTGGCCCAGCGGAAAAATGCGCTGAAGTACCTCCAACAGTAGCCTTTGATGCAGTGGAAATTCTGGTGGAGTCAGTGAGACTCGTCCATATACCTGCCATCATCTAAATAGAGTGGACAGCCAAGTAGGGGGCAGAGAAACTGAGAGAAAAGTGACGGTGGGACCAGATACGCCAAGATCTAAATCAAGATAGAAGATTAAATAAAGCTTTTTTTTTAAATGCAGCCTGTTTTCCCTAAAGCAAAATGTGATGCATTTAAAAAAGAAAAATGAAAAGATTCCTCTGCATTTTTAGGGCTCGCCTGCTGTGCGCATGCGCATAGCTGGCGAAGCTTCTATAGGGGCTTAAATAAGCTTTACCTAGACTGGCGATTGACTGGCGATTTGATGCTGTGCCCGTGCGCTTTTAGGTCAATGCGCAAACGCATTGACCTAAAATGCGCGTGCACATCATCAAATCGCCAGTCAATCGCCAGCAGCACTCCTCCCCTGCTGCTTTACACCCTCATGCCGCTCTCCCCGCTCCGCCCCCTCCCCTGCCTGCCGTGTCGCATTTCTCATCCCCCCTCCCCACAGCAATGCCCTCAGCCGGCCGTACTTTCACTTTGACGGCCGTCTCTCGTGTTTCTCCTTGTTTCGCTCTGTCTCAGGGCACATTACTGCTGTCTCTTTCTTCTTGAACACCTTTTGCAGGCAGCATTGCTGCTGTTCCTACTCATAATTCCTCGCACTACTGTTGCCATGCTGTTTGTTTGCACACTCTGCAGATACTGTTGCTGTCAGACTGTTTCTAGACACACATCGGGCTGTCATTCTGTCCTCAGACACCTTCTGCTGGAAGTAGTAAGCAGTGAGAATTATATTGCAATTTGCTTGTTTTTTCACTCATCTGGACATGTATTTAGAAATGATGACATTGATAATCCATATTTGCAGACAATCCATCGATTGTCATTAGTAAGTACTGATCCCTGCGTGAAGCACGACTGAGCCACCGGATCCTTGGAGCCCTCAATGAGGAGGAAGGTGGCCCCAGCCCCGCCGGCTCTATCTCGGGTGGTTCTGGCTAGCACCGCCGATCTGACCTTTACTCCGAGCGGACTAGCAGCTCTCCGTCACCCGGTCAAGGACAGGCAGAGCTGGCCGTGTGCTATCATGTCCAGAGCCTCCCACGAGAATCTGAGGTCTGTGGGTTCAGACGTCTCCGAGTTACAGGTGGAGAGCAGACCCTCTCTGGGGATCACAACCTGCAAGAGGAAAAATACTCGCGCTGCTTTGCTTCTCGCCCGTTCCAAAAATATATATTATTTTATTTGATTCCTTTTGGGGGGGAAATTCCATTCCGAAATTCTCTGGGACTAGAAACCCAACCGGATCTTTACCGTCTGGGGCAAGTCCTGGGTGGCAGGGTGAGCTTGTTTACGGCTGAAGGTCTGGGTGGAAGCGCCAGCCCCGAATAAACAATCGTACATTCAGAAAACGCAAAATTAACGGTGCACACCCGCTTGTAAAGAGAATTCACATCTTTTGCCCCAACATAAAATGTTTGTTCCACGTCCTTTCTGCAAAAGTACAAAACAAGAACGTCACAGTTGCAAGTTATGGGGGATAGAAAGTGCCCCAGACACCCCGTCTTTAGGGGTTGGAAATGTTGAAATGCTGAGCAGCGCAAGTGGATGTTAAATAAACTCTACTCCACAGAATAGATGTTTTCATTTCATGTTAATATCTATTTGTTTTAATGACTAAAAAGATGCCCGTCTGTGCATTGGGGCTGGTGCAGCTGTTGCCATTGCTCAGAACTGACGAAAATGACTTGTATTAAAAGTGCCACAACTCTGCCCTCAGCTGATGAATCTGAGCGAAAAACAAAAAAATGCACCCCTGGCCCCTATATCTCACACTCTGGGGTCTCGGGGGCCGTGAAAGTTTAAATAATTTAAAATAAACGAGCAAGGACCACCGCCATTCTGAAACGTTCCTATACCGCTCTTTAAAGGGAACGGATGCGGACAATGCTTGACTCATAAAATAGATTCAAATGATCACAGTAACCTTCCACTGGCCTCTTCGGGTACTCAACAACAACTGGGAAAGTTAGTAAGAAGCACTTGCTTTTAATTACTAGGAAAATACACTTGCTTCTAATTACGTTACCTATGATGCACCACTGAAAACAAAAACAACAGCCCATCCACCACCACCACCGCATCCACCACCACTGCATCCGCCACCACCACCACACCCACCACCACTACATCCACCACCACATCCACTACAACAACCACCCCATCCACCACTACCACCACTGCATCCACCACCGCATCCACCACCACCACATCCACCATCCCCTCCACATCCACCATGACATCCACCGCCACATCCACCACATCCACCACCACCACATCCACCACCGCCACATCCACCACCACTTCCACCACCACCGCATCCACCACATCCACCACCACCACTGCATCCACCACCACCACATCCACCGCATCCACCACCGCATCCACCACCGCATCCACCACCGCATCCACCACCACATCCACCACCACATCCACCACCGCAACCACCACCGCATCCACCACCGCATCCACCACCACATCCACCATCACCACCACATCCACCATCACATCCACCATCAAATCCACCACCACCACCACATCCACCACCACATCCAACATCACATCCACCATGACATCCACCGCCACATCCACCACCACATCCACCACCTCCACATCCGCCACCACATCCACCACCACTTCACCACCGCATCCACCACCACATCCACCACCACCACCACCACATCCACCGCATCCACCACCACATCCACCACATCCACCACCACATCCACCACTTCCACCACCACCACCACATCCACCACCACCACATCCACCACTGCATCCACCACCACCACATCCACCACCACATCCACCACCACATCCACCACCACATCCACCACCTCATCCACCACCTCATCCACCACCTCATCCACCAACGCATCCACCACCACCACATCCACCACCACTGCATCCACCACCACCGCATCCACCACCACCGCATCCACCACCACATCCACCACCACATCCACCACCACATCCACCACCGCATCCACCACCGCATCCACCACCGCATCCACCACCACATCCACCATCACCACCACATCCACCATCACATCCACCACCACCACCACATCCACCATCACATCCACCATGACATCCACCATGACATCCACCGCCACATCCACCACCACATCCACCACCACCACATCCACCACCACATCCACCACCACTTCACCACCGCATCCACCACCACATCCACCACCACCACCACATCCACCGCATCCACCACCACATCCACCACATCCACCACCACATCCACCACTTCCACCACCACCACCACATCCACCACCACCACATCCACCACCACCACATCCACCACCACCACATCCACCACTGCATCCACCACCACCACATCCACCACCACATCCACCACCACATCCACCACCTCATCCACCAACGCATCCACCAACGCATCCACCAACACCGCATCCACCACCACCGCATCCACCACCACCGCATCCACCACCACCACCACACCCACCACCACTACATCCACCACCACATCCACTACAACCACCACCCCATCCACCACTACCAGCACCACCGCATCCACCACCACATCCACCATCAACACCACATCCACCACCACCACCACATCCACCAACACATCCACCATCACCTCCACATCCACCATGACTTCCACCGCCACCGCATCCATCGCCACCGCATCCACCACCACCGCATCCACCACCACCGCATCCACCACCACCGCATCCACCACCACCGCATCCACCACCACCACATCCACCACCACCACTACATCCACCACCACATCCACTACAACCACCACCCCATCCACCACATCCACCACCACCGCATCCACCACCACATCCACCATCAACACCACATCCACCATCACATCCACCACCACCACCACCACATCCACCAACACATCCACCAACACATCCACCATCACCTCCACATCCACCATGACATCCACCGCCACAGCCACCACCACATCCACCACCAACACATCCACCACCACCGCATCCACCACCACCACCACCACACCCACCACCACGACACCCACCACCACATCCACTACAACCACCACCCCATCCACCACTACCACCACCACCGCATCCACCACCACTGCCGCATCCACCACATCCACCACCACCACATCCACCATCACCACCACATCCACCATCACATCCACCATCAAATCCACCACCACCACCACATCCACCACCACATCCACCATGACATCCACCATGACATCCACCGCCACATCCACCATCACATCCACCACCACCACATCCACCACCACCACATCCACCACCACTTCACCACCGCATCCACCACCACCACATCCACCACCACCACCACATCCACCGCATCCACCACCACATCCACCACCACATCCACCACTTCCACTGCATCCATCACCACTACATCCACCACCACTGCATCCACCACCACCACATCCACCACCACCACATCCACCACCACCACATCCACCACCACCACATCCACCACCGCATCCACCACCACCGCATCCACCACCACCGCATCCACCACCACCGCATCCACCACCACCGCATCCACCACCTCATCCACCACCTCATCCACCACCTCATCCACCAACGCATCCACCACAACCACCACATCCACAACCACCACATCCACCACCACCACATCCACCACAACACCACCACATCCACCATCACCACCACATCCACCATCACCACCACATCCACCATCACATCCACCACCACATCCACCATCACATCCACCACCACATCCACCACTTCCACCGCATCCACCACCACCGCATCCACCACCACTGCATCCACCACCACTGCATCCACCACCACCACCACACCCACCACCACTACATCCACCACCACATCCACTACAACCACCACCCCATCCACCACTACCACCACCACCGCATCCACCACCACATCCACCATCAACACCACATCCACCACCACCACCACATCCACCACCACCACCACATCCACCAACACATCCACCATCACCTCCACATCCACCATGACTTCCACATCCACCATGACTTCCACCGCCACCGCATCCACCGCCACCGCATCCACCACCACCGCATCCACCACCACCGCATCCACCACCACCGCATCCACCACCACCGCATCCACCACCACCACATCCACCACCACCACATCCACCACCACCACTACATCCACCACCACATCCACTACAACCACCACCCCATCCAACACATCCACCACCACCGCATCCACCACCACATCCACCATCAACACCACATCCACCATCACATCCACCACCACCTCCACCACATCCACCAACACATCCACCAACACATCCACCATCACCTCCACATCCACCATGACATCCACCGCCACAGCCACCACCACCAACACATCCACCACCACCGCATCCACCACCACCACCACAACACCCACCACCACCACACCCACCACCACATCCACTACAACCACCACCCCATCCACCACTACCACCACCACCGCATCCACCACCACCGCCGCATCCACCACATCCACCACCACCACATCCACCATCACCACCACATCCACCATCACATCCACCATCAAATCCACCACCACCACCACATCCACCACCACATCCACCATGAAATCCACCATGACATCCACCATGACATCCACTGCCACATCCACCATCACATCCACCACCACCACATCCACCACCACCACATCCACCACCACTTCACCACCGCATCCACCACCACCACATCCACCACCACCACCACATCCACCGCATCCACCACCACATCCACCACCACATCCACCACTTCCACTGCATCCACCACCACTACATCCACCACCACTGCATCCACCACCACCACATCCACCACCACCACATCCACCACATCCACCACCACCACATCCACCACCGCATCCACCACCACCGCATCCACCACCTCATCCACCACCTCATCCACCAACGCATCCACCACAACCACCACATCCACAACCACCACATCCACCACCACCACATCCACCACAACACCACCACATCCACCATCACCACCACATCCAACATCACCACCACATCCACCATCACCACCACATCCACCATCACATCCACCACCACATCCACCATCACATCCACCACCACAACCACCACTTCCACCGCATCCACCACCACCGCATCCACCACCACCACCACATCCACCACCACCACCACATCCACCACCACCACCACATCCACCACCGCATCCACCACCACCTCATCCACCACCTCATCAACCACCGCATCCACCACCACCACATCCACCACCGCATCCACCACCGCATCCACCACACCCACCACCATCACTTCCACCACCACATCCACCACCACTTTCACCACATCCACAACCACCACATCCACCACCACCACATCCACCACATCAACACCACATCGACCACCTCCACCATCACCACCACATCCACCACCACCACCACCACATCCACCACCACCCCACATCCACCACCACATCCACCCCCACATCCACCACCATCACCACCACATCCACCACCACCACCACCACCACATCCACCACCACATCCACCACCACATCCACCACCACCACCACATCCACCACCACCATATCCCCCAGATCCACCACCACCACATCTACATGTGTGTGGCTCTGTGTGTGTAGGTGCAAATGCAATGTTCTTGGATTGTCGTCACAATAAAATACACTGAACATAATCTTCACAAAAGTTATTTACAAACGTTTAAGCTATAGGTGTCACATTTGCAAAAGTTAAAACTATTGACATTGTAACTGACATAGCTATTAATTTTGCTACTTTCAAAACCAACACATAAATAAAAAAAAGTGTCATTTACAATACCAATAGCTCAAACTTTCCTAATGCGAGACCTATTGCATTTCCAATGCTTGTTTAAGAGTAGGCAGTGGTCCATGGGACCACTGTCGGCTCTTAAAAAATGGTTTTGCTACCATTCACAAAGGGGAGAAGGTCCCCCTGGGACCCTTTCCCGTTTTCGACTGGCTTACAACCTACTTGAAGTAGGCGGTAAACTGCGATTAGTTTACGACCGCATTCCGGTCGCAAAACAATTGTACTTCCCCCTGCAATTTGCTATTATGAACGCATGCCCTTGGCACGCCCCTTCCTAATAGTGACTCACAAGCCATTTTTTGCGAGTCAATAATAAGAAAATAGGGTTGGTATATGGCAAAATCCGTTTTAGCGGTCACAAAAGGCCGAATATCCATTTGCAACCTCTAAAAACGGCCTCTTTGTTTCAAGCATAGAGTTTATTTTATCCATGTAGTAAGATGCCTTTGTGATTTGTATTATGATCAGTGAGCCAGAAGGCTTTTAGTGCTAAAAAATAATTTAGCTGTATATTGTCTTCATGGCATATTTATTTATTTATTTTTAGAGTTTTATATAGCGCGAACTTGAACCGATTAGGTTATCAGAGCGCTTTACATAGCATCAGTTCCGTTACATGTTATCAAAGCACTTTCCATAGAATCAGTTACGTTACATAAGGAACACATTTCTTTTTGTTCTAGTGAATAGGGTTATCTCTTCACACGGGGGAAGGGATACACCTGGCTATACTCCAACAGTCACATAGGCGACTAGTCGTTAAAGCTATATCTCTAAACACAGGGAGGGGATACACATAGATACAATCTAAAAATCACATAGGATACTAGTCATTAGAGTTATCTTCTATCTACACAGGAGGGATATGACTGGAAATACTCAGTAGTTGTATTTTGTATTTTGTATTGTCTTCATGCATAATCCCTTCATATATACACGCAATCATTCTCAGCAGGAAAGCTTTTTTTAAAAGCAACATGTGTCTCTGTAAGCATCAAGTCCTGCTTTTAAAATAAAAATGTTTTTCAATCAGGATTACTTATGGATGACTGGTGCAGCCTGCACGTCTGCAGCACTGTGTTTACTGCCACTCAGGTTTCTACTTAGTAGCTAATTTAACGACCTTTCCTTAGCACACATTTAAAGTATGTAATTAATTCTTCTACTGTGGCTTACTGATATCGACTACAGTTCAACAAGTAAACTTTTGACATTGTGCAATGTGCCCGACTTAGATCCAGGCTCAAGAAAATCTTGCAGTTACCTACGTTCCTTCTTGCTGTACGATTGGACTGGTGGCCAGGTACTCTTAAATTGGGTTTGCATAATTTTATGTAATTTTGTTATATCGAGGTTAAACAACGTTGGAAGTGCATAATGAAAACTGTGGTAACTGTGGGTCTGAGTACAGTGGGGGCGGGTTCAGTGAGTGTGAGGGGCGGGGTCAGAGACATGGCTAAAAAGAACCAAATATTAACTATTTTGTTGACCTTTCACCTACACTGGTATAAATTATAATGCACACACCTTAAATGAAAAATAAATGCAGTCTGCATTTATCTGTGGGAAATGCCTTTTTCGGGTAGGAAAGCTTGGTTGGTTAATGCGATTGCTTCACATTCCCGTGGGTGTAACAGGACGGTCACTGATTCGAATCCTGGTCAGTGCACTAGAAAAGTAGTGATGTGTATTTATAGTGCTAAGAGTTCTACACCTGTGGCAGAAAGCACTGTGAATGAGTCATTAGTTTAAAAAGGACATCGCATACAATATAAGGTTGCACACAGCGTGAATAGGTTGTCGTAAAATGTGCAAAAGGATTGTTTAAATGTTTATAGTGCTTTCAAAAGTTATGTTTCGCATTTCCATATTCACAAAGGATTTTGCTAGAGAGGGTCGGAGAAACCGAGAGATGGTCGGAAACAGCGTGAGGGTCGGACAAACCGAGGGTGGGCCGGAGAAACCGAGGGTGGGTCGGAAAAACCGAGGGTAGGCCGGAGATACCGAGGGTGGGTCGGAAAAACCGAGGGTGGGTCGGAAAAACCGAGGGTAGGCCGGAGATACCGAGGGTGGGTCGGAAAAACCGAGGGCAGGCCGGAGATACCGAGGGTGGGTCGGAAAAACCGAGGGTAGGCCGGAGATACCGAGGGTGGGTCGGAGAAACCGAGGGTGGGTCGGAAAAACCGAGGGTGGGTCGGAAAAACCGAGGGTGTCGGAAAAACCGAGGGTAGGCCGGAGATACCGAGGGTGAGTCGGAAAAACCGAGGGTTATGGATGACTGGTGCGGCCTGCACGTCTGCAGCACTGTGTTTACTGCCACTCAGGTTTCTACTTAGTAGCTAATTTAACGACCTTTCCTTAGCACACATTTAAAGTATGTAATTAATTCTTCTACTGTGGCTTACTGATATCGACTACAGTTCAACAAGTAAACTTTTGACATTGTGCAATGTGCCCGACTTAGATCCAGGCTCAAGAAAATCTTGCAGTTACCTACGTTCCTTCTTGCTGTACGATTGGACTGGTGGCCAGGTACCCTTAAATTGGGTTTGCATAATTTTATGTAATTTTTTTTATATCGAGGTTAAACAACGTTGGAAGTGCATAATGAAAACTGTGGTAACTGTGAGTCTGAGTACAGTGGGGGCGGGTTCAGTGAGTGTGAGGGGCGGGGTCAGAGACATGGCTAAAAAGAACCAAATATTAACTATTTTGTTGACCTTTCACCTACACTGGTTATAAATTATAATGCACACACCTTAAATGAAAAATAAATGCAGTCGGCATTTATCTGTGGGAAATGCCTTTTTCGGGTAGGAAAGCTTGGTTGGTTAATGCGATTGCTTCACATTCCCGTGGGTGTAACAGGACGGTCACTGATTCGAATAGTGGTCAGTGCACTAGAAAAGTAGTGATGTGTATTTATAGTGCTAAGAGTTCTACACCTGTGGCAGAAAGCACTGTGAATGAGTCATTAGTTTAAAAAGGACATCGCATACAATATAAGGTTGCACACAGCGTGAATAGGTTGTCGTAAAATGTGCAAAAGGATTGTTTAAATGTTTATAGTGCTTTCAAAAGTTATGTTTCGCATTTCCATATTCACAAAGGATTTTGCTAGAGAGGGTCGGAGAAACCGAGAGATGGTCGGAAACAGCGTGAGGGTCGGAGAAACCGAGGGTGGGTCGGAAAAACCGAGGGTGGGCCGGAGAAACCGAGGGTAGGCCGGAGATACCGAGGGTGGGTCGGAAAAACCGAGGGTAGGCCGGAGATACCGAGGGTGGGTCGGAAAAACCGAGGGTTGGTCGGAAAAACCGAGCGTGGGCCGGAGATACCGAGGGTGGGTCGGAAAAACCGAGGGTAGGCCGGAGATACCGAGGGAGGGTCGGGAAAACCGAGGGTGGGTCGGAAAAACCGAGGGTAGGCCGGAGATACCGAGGGTGGGTCGGAAAAACCGAGGGAGGGTCGGAGATACCGAGGGTAGGCCGGAGATACCGAGGGTGGGTCGGAAAAACCGAGGGTAGACCGGAGATACCGAGGGTGGGTCGGAAAAACCGAGGGTTATGGATGACTGGTGCAGCCTGCACGTCTGCAGCACTGTGTTTACTGCCACTCAGGTTTCTACTTTTTAGCTAATTTAATGACCTTTCCTTAGCACACATTTAAAGTATGTAATTAATTCTTCTACTGGGGCTTACTGATATCGACTACAGTTCAACAAGTAAACTTTTGACATTGTGCAATGTGCCCGACTTAGATCCAGGCTCAAGAAAATCTTGCAGTTACCTACGTTCCTTCTTGCTGTACGATTGGACTGGTGGCCAGGTACCCTTAAATTGGGTTTGCATAATTTTATGTAATTTTGTTATATCGAGGTTAAACAACGTTGGACGTGCATAATGAAAACTGTGGTAACTGTGAGTCTGAGTACAGTGGGGGCGGGTTCAGTGAGTGTGAGGGGCGGGGTCAGAGACATGGCTAAAAAGAACCAAATATTAACTATTTTGTTGACCTTTCACCTACACTGGTTATAAATTATAATGCACACACCTTAAATGAAAAATAAATGCAGTCGGCATTTATCTGTGGGAAATGCCTTTTTCGGGTAGGAAAGCTTGGTTGGTTAATGCGATTGCTTCACATTCCCGTGGGTGTAACAGGACGGTCACTGATTCGAATCCTGGTCAGTGCACTAGAAAAGTAGTGATGTGTATTTATAGTGCTAAGAGTTCTACACCTGTGGCAGAAAGCACTGTGAATGAGTCATTAGTTTAAAAAGGACATCGCATACAATATAAGGTTGCACACAGCGTGAATAGGTTGTCGTAAAATGTGCAAAAGGATTGTTTAAATGTTTATAGTGCTTTCAAAAGTTATGTTTCGCATTTCCATATTCACAAAGGATTTTGCTAGAGAGGGTCGGAGAAACCGAGAGATGGTAGGAAACAGCGTGAGTGTCGGAGAAACCGAGGGTGGGCCGGAGAAACCGAGGGTGGGTCGGAAAAACCGAGGGTAGGCCGGAGATACCGAGGGTGGGTCGGAAAAACCGAGGGTGGGTCGGAAAAACCGAGGGTAGGCCGGAGATACCGAGGGTGGGTCGGAAAAACCGAGGGTGGGCCGGAGATACCGAGGGTGGGTCGGAGAAACCGAGGGTGGGTCGGAGAAACCGAGGGTGGGCCGGAGAAACCGAGGGTGGGCCGGAGAAACCGAGGGTGGGTCGGAGAAACCGAGGGTGGGTCGGAAAAACCGAGGGTAGGCCGGAGATACCGAGGGTGGGTCGGAAAAACCGAGGGTGGGCCGGAGATACCGAGGGTGGGTCGGAGAAACCGAGGGTGGGTCGGAAAAACCGAGGGTGGGTCGGAAAAACCGAGGGTAGGCCGGAGATACCGAGGGTGGGTCGGAGAAACCGAGGGTGGGTCGGAAAAACCGAGGGTAGGCCGGAGATACCGAGGGTGGGTCGGAAAAAACGAGGGTGGGTCGGAAAAACCGAGGGTAGGCCGGAGATACCGAGGGTGGGTCGGAAAAACCGAGGGTTATGGATGACTGGTGCAGCCTGCACGTCTGCAGCACTGTGTTTACTGCCACTCAGGTTTCTACTTAGTAGCTAATTTAATGACCTTTCCTTAGCACACATTTAAAGTATGCAATCAATTCTTCTACTGGGGCTTACTGATATCGACTACAGTTCAACAAGTAAACTTTTGACATTGTGCAATGTGCCCGACTTAGATCCAGGCTCAAGAAAATCTTGCAGTTACCTACGTTCCTTCTTGCTGTACGATTGGACTGGTGGCCAGGTACCCTTAAATTGGGTTTGCATAATTTTATGTAATTTTGTTATATCGAGGTTAAACAACGTTGGACGTGCATAATGAAAACTGTGGTAACTGTGAGTCTGAGTACAGTGGGGGCGGGTTCAGTGAGTGTGAGGGGCGGGGTCAGAGACATGGCTTAAAATAACCAAATATTAACTATTTTGTTGACCTTTCACCCACACTGGTTATAAATTATAATGCACACAGCTTAAATGAAAAATAAATGCAGTCGGCATTTATCTGTGGGAAATGCCTTTTTCGGGTAGGAAAGCTTGGTTGGTTAATGCGATTGCTTCACATTCCCGTGGGTGTAACAGGACGGTCACTGATTCGAATCCTGGTCAGTGCACTAGAAAAGTAGTGATGTGTATTTATAGTGCTAAGAGTTCTACACCTGTGGCAGAAAGCACTGTGAATGAGTCATTAGTTTAAAAAGGACATCGCATACAATATAAGGTTGCACACAGCGTGAATAGGTTGTCGTAAAATGTGCAAAAGGATTGTTTAAATGTTTATAGTGCTTTCAAAAGTTATGTTTTGCATTTCCATATTCACAAAGGATTTTGCTAGAGAGGGTCGGAGAAAACGAGAGATGGTCGGAAACAGCGTGAGGGTCGGAGAAACCGAGGGTGGGCCGGAGAAACCGAGGGTGGGTCGGAAAAACCGAGGGTAGGCCGGAGATACCGAGGGTGGGTCGGAAAAACCGAGGGTGGGTCGGAAAAACCGAGGGTGGGCCGGAGATACCGAGGGTGGGCCGGAGAAACCGAGGGTGGGTCGGAAAAACCGAGGGTAGGCCGGACATACCAAGGGTGGGTCGGAAAAACCGAGGGTGGGTCGGAAAAACCGAGGGTGGGCCGGAGATACCGAGGGTGGGTCGGAAAAACCGAGGGTGGGCCGGAGATACCGAGGGTGGGTCGGAGATACCGAGGGTGGGTCGGAAAAACCGAGGGTAGGCCGGAGATACCGAGGGTGAGCCGGAGATACCGAGGGTGGGTCGGAAAAACCGAGGGTGGGCCGGAGATACCGAGGGTGGGTCGGAGAAACCGAGGGTGGGCCGGAGAAACCGAGGGTGGGTCGGAGAAACCGAGGGTTGGCCGGAGATACCGAGGGTGGGTCGGAAAAACGGAGGGTTATGGATGACTGGTGCAGCCTGCACGTCTGCAGCACTGTGTTTACTGCCACTCAGGTTTCTACTTAGTAGCATTTAATGACCTTTCCTTAGCACACATTTAAAGTATGTAATTAATTCTTCTACTGTGGCTTACTGATATCGACTACAGTTCAACAAGTAAACTTTTGACATTGTGCAATGTGCCCGACTTAGATCCAGGCTCAAGAAAATCTTGCAGTTACCTACGTTCCTTCTTGCTGTACGATTGGACTGGTGGCCAGGTACCCTTAAATTGGGTTTGCATAATTTTATGTAATTTTGTTATATCGAGGTTAAACAACGTTGGACGTGCATAATGAAAACTGTGGTAACTGTGAGTCTGAGTACAGTGGGGGCGGGTTCAGTGAGTGTGAGGGGCGGGGTCAGAGACATGGCTAAAAAGAACCAAATAGAGCTGGGGAGCTACGTTCTAATCTCGCCATCAGCTCAACATCCTGTTATTCCAGGCAAATCGCTTTGTCTCCCCGTGCCTACCACAAATAAATGTGTTCTTCTGTAATGTAAATTGTGCTCATGCCATGTTGTCGAGTTCGCGCTATATAATATTGCAAGGAAAAATAAAGTAGGGAAACTCGAGTTCACACACTACTGAACGAGCACTCTTAAGTGCATCAGCAGTGCACTGTGAATCAGAGCGTTTCACAGGCCTGTCACAGATAAGAAATGCTATCAAAACGAAATCCTACAAAACAATATACTACTGTCCGGCAGCAATTCATAGACGGACAACGTCGGGACGGGCTGCTGGTGTTACATAAATGAATTAATGCAATGATTTCAGTTTAGGACTAACAGTAATTATACATATATTTTTTTTAAATGATATACCTTGTCTAGTGTAAATACTAAATGATACTGAATTTAAATTATTAATAAAATGTGTAATGCATATGTTTATAATTTGATAGTTTACGAAAAAATGAGGAAACATACCTGTAGAAACACATTATGAATTTTGTTTAATGTCATCTTTTGTGTAAGTGTCCATGATCGTGAAGGAAGCTTGCACCAAATTTGACAATAATAACATTCATTTAATATAGATGTGTTTCTTTAAATATCTTAAATGACAGCATTACACACTTAAGCATTTCACATTGGAAAATTATTACTTGTTAGAAAGATTTCAAAATGCACTAGCCCAGAGCTAATGCAAACAGACAATTCAAACTGTAATAAGTAAAAAAGAATCTTATCTTCGATTCTGGTGTCAACAGGGTTGATTTGCTTCGTGGTCAAGTAGAAACATCAAACGGAGGGCTTGGCCGATCAGGTTCATGGCAGAAAAGGAAGTAAATACAAAAGGTACATTTCTACCTTATATCCCTTCAAAACCGCCAACTAAGGTATGGAGGTTTACCCTCCATAGTTACATCAATGGTAAGGCCCATTGTAACTGGCCCAGCGGAAAAATGCGCTGAAGTACCTCCAACAGCAGCCTTTGATGCAGTGGAAATTCTGGTGGAGTCAGTGAGACTCGTCCATAGACCTGCCATCATCTAAATAGAGTGGACAGCCTAGTAGGGGGCAGAGAAACTGAGAGAAAAGTGACGGTGGGACCAGATACGCCAAGATCTAAATCAAGATAGAAGATTAAATAAAGCATTTTTTTTAACTGCAGCCTGTTTTCCCTAAAGCAAAATGTGATGCATTTAAAAAAGAAAAATGAAAAGATTCCTCTGCATTTTTAGGGCTCGCCTGCTGTGCGCATGCGCATAGCTGGCGAAGCTTCTATAGGGGCTTAAATAAGCTTTACCTAGACTGGCGATTGACTGGCGATTTGATGCTGTGCCCGTGCGCTTTTAGGTCAATGCGCAAGCGCATTGACCTAAAATGCGCGTGCACATCATCAAATCGCCAGTCAATCGCCAGCAGCACTCCTCCCCTGCTGCTTCACACCCTCATGCCGCTCTCCCCGCTCCGCCCCCTCCCCTGCCTGCCGTGTCGCATTTCTCATCCCCCCTCCCCACAGCAATGCCCTCAGCCGGCCGTACTTTCACTTTGACGGCCGTCTCTCGTGTTTCTCCTTGTTTCGCTCTGTCTCAGGGCACATTACTGCTGTCTCTTTCTTCTTGAACACCTTTTGCAGGCAGCATTGCTGCTGTTCCTACTCATAATTCCTCGCACTACTGTTGCCATGCTGTTTGTTTGCACACTCTGCAGTTACTGTTGCTGTCAGACTGTTTCTAGACACACATCGGGCTGTCATTCTGTCCTCAGACACCTTCTGCTGGAAGTAGTAAGCAGTGAGAATTATATTGCAATTTGCTTGTTTTTTCACTCATCTGGACATGTATTTAGAAATGATGACATTGATAATCCATATTTGCAGACAATCCATCGATTGTCATTAGTAAGTACTGATCCCTGCGTGAAGCACGACTGAGCCACCGGATCCTTGGAGCCCTCAATGAGGAGGAAGGTGGCCCCAGCCCCGCCGGCTCTATCTCGGGTGGTTCTGGCTAGCACCGCCGATCTGACCTTTACTCCGAGCGGACTAGCAGCTCTCCGTCACCCGGTCAAGGACAGGCAGAGCTGGCCGTGTGCTATCATGTCCAGAGCCTCCCACGAGAATCTGAGGTCTGTGGGTTCAGACGTCTCCGAGTTACAGGTGGAGAGCAGACCCTCTCTGGGGATCACAACCTGCAAGAGGAAAAATACTCGCGCTGCTTTGCTTCTCGCCCGTTCCAAAAATATATATTATTTTATTTGATTCCTTTTGGGGGGGAAATTCCATTCCGAAATTCTCTGGGACTAGAAACCCAACCGGATCTTTACCGTCTGGGGCAAGTCCTGGGTGGCAGGGTGAGCTTGTTTACGGCTGAAGGTCTGGGTGGAAGCGCCAGCCCCGAATAAACAATCGTACATTCAGAAAACGCAAAATTAACGGTGCACAACCACTTGTAAAGAGAATTCACATCTTTTGCCCCAACATAAAATGTTTGTTCCACGTCCTTTCTGCAAAAGTACAAAACAAGAACGTCACAGCCGCCATTGCAAGTTATGGGGGATGGAAAGTGCCCCAGACACCCCGTCTTTAGGGGTTGGAAATGTTGAAATGCTGAGCAGCGCAAGTGGATGTTAAATAAACTCTACTCCACAGAATAGATGTTTTCATTTCATGTTAATATCTATTTGTTTTAATGACTAAAAAGATGCCCTTCTGTGCATTGGGGCTGGTGCAGCTGTTGCCATTGCTCAGAACTGACGAAAATGACTTGTATTAAAAGTGCCACAACTCTGCCCTCAGCTGATGAATCTGAGCGAAAAACAAAAAAATGCACCCCTGGCCCCTATATCTCACACTCTGGGGTCTCGGGGGCCGTGAAAGTTTAAATAATTTAAAATAAACGAGCAAGGACCACCGCCATTCTGAAACGTTCCTATACCGCTCTTTAAAGGGAACGGATGCGGACAATGCTTGACTCATAAAATAGATTCAAATGATCACAGTAACCTTCCACTGGCCTCTTCGGGTACTCAACAACAACTGGGAAAGTTAGTAAGAAGCACTTGCTTTTAATTACTAGGAAAATACACTTGCTTCTAATTACGTTACCTATGATGCACCACTGAAAACAAAAACAACAGCCCATCCACCACCACCACCGCATCCACCACCACTGCATCCGCCACCACCACCACACCCACCACCACTACATCCACCACCACATCCACTACAACAACCACCCCATCCACCACTACCACCACTGCATCCACCACCGCATCCACCACCACCACATCCACCATCCCCTCCACATCCACCATGACATCCACCGCCACATCCACCACATCCACCACCACCACATCCACCACCGCCACATCCACCACCACTTCCACCACCACCGCATCCACCACATCCACCACCACCACTGCATCCACCACCACCACATCCACCGCATCCACCACCGCATCCACCACCGCATCCACCACCGCATCCACCACCACATCCACCACCACATCCACCACCGCAACCACCACCGCATCCACCACCGCATCCACCACCACATCCACCATCACCACCACATCCACCATCACATCCACCATCAAATCCACCACCACCACCACATCCACCACCACATCCAACATCACATCCACCATGACATCCACCGCCACATCCACCACCACATCCACCACCTCCACATCCGCCACCACATCCACCACCACTTCACCACCGCATCCACCACCACATCCACCACCACCACCACCACATCCACCGCATCCACCACCACATCCACCACATCCACCACCACATCCACCACTTCCACCACCACCACCACATCCACCACCACCACATCCACCACTGCATCCACCACCACCACATCCACCACCACATCCACCACCACATCCACCACCACATCCACCACCTCATCCACCACCTCATCCACCACCTCATCCACCAACGCATCCACCACCACCACATCCACCACCACTGCATCCACCACCACCGCATCCACCACCACCGCATCCACCACCACATCCACCACCACATCCACCACCGCATCCACCACCGCATCCACCACCGCATCCACCACCACATCCACCATCACCACCACATCCACCATCACATCCACCATCAAATCCACCACCACCACCACATCCACCATCACATCCACCATGACATCCACCATGACATCCACCGCCACATCCACCACCACATCCACCACCACCACATCCACCACCTCCACATCCGCCACCACATCCACCACCACTTCACCACCGCATCCACCACCACATCCACCACCACCACCACCACATCCACCGCATCCACCACCACATCCACCACATCCACCACCACATCCACCACTTCCACCACCACCACCACATCCACCACCACCACATCCACCACTGCATCCACCACCACCACATCCACCACCACATCCACCACCACATCCACCACCACATCCACCACCTCATCCACCACCTCATCCACCACCTCATCCACCAACGCATCCACCACCACCACATCCACCACCACTGCATCCACCACCACCGCATCCACCACCACCGCATCCACCACCACATCCACCACCACATCCACCACCACATCCACCACCGCATCCACCACCGCATCCACCACCGCATCCACCACCACATCCACCATCACCACCACATCCACCATCACATCCACCATCAAATCCACCACCACCACCACATCCACCATCACATCCACCATGACATCCACCATGACATCCACCGCCACATCCACCACCACATCCACCACCACCACATCCACCACCACATCCACCACCACTTCACCACCGCATCCACCACCACATCCACCACCACCACCACATCCACCGCATCCACCACCACATCCACCACATCCACCACCACATCCACCACTTCCACCACCACCACCACATCCACCACCACCACATCCACCACCACCACATCCACCACCACCACATCCACCACTGCATCCACCACCACCACATCCACCACCACATCCACCACCACATCCACCACCTCATCCACCAACGCATCCACCAACGCATCCACCAACACCGCATCCACCACCACCGCATCCACCACCACCGCATCCACCACCACCGCATCCACCACCACCACCACACCCACCACCACTACATCCACCACCACATCCACTACAACCACCACCCCATCCACCACTACCAGCACCACCGCATCCACCACCACATCCACCATCAACACCACATCCACCACCACCACCACATCCACCAACACATCCACCATCACCTCCACATCCACCATGACTTCCACCGCCACCGCATCCACCGCCACCGCATCCACCACCACCGCATCCACCACCACCGCATCCACCACCACCGCATCCACCACCACCGCATCCACCACCACCACATCCACCACCACCACTACATCCACCACCACATCCACTACAACCACCACCCCATCCACCACATCCACCACCACCGCATCCACCACCACATCCACCATCAACACCACATCCACCATCACATCCACCACCACCACCACCACATCCACCAACACATCCACCAACACATCCACCATCACCTCCACATCCACCATGACATCCACCGCCACAGCCACCACCACATCCACCACCAACACATCCACCACCACCGCATCCACCACCACCACCACCACACCCACCACCACGACACCCACCACCACATCCACTACAACCACCACCCCATCCACCACTACCACCACCACCGCATCCACCACCACTGCCGCATCCACCACATCCACCACCACCACATCCACCATCACCACCACATCCACCATCACATCCACCATCAAATCCACCACCACCACCACATCCACCACCACATCCACCATGACATCCACCATGACATCCACCATGACATCCACCGCCACATCCACCATCACATCCACCACCACCACATCCACCACCACCACATCCACCACCACTTCACCACCGCATCCACCACCACCACATCCACCACCACCACCACATCCACCGCATCCACCACCACATCCACCACCACATCCACCACTTCCACTGCATCCATCACCACTACATCCACCACCACTGCATCCACCACCACCACATCCACCACCACCACATCCACCACCACCACATCCACCACCACCACATCCACCACCGCATCCACCACCACCGCATCCACCACCACCGCATCCACCACCACCGCATCCACCACCACCGCATCCACCACCTCATCCACCACCTCATCCACCACCTCATCCACCAACGCATCCACCACAACCCCCACATCCACAACCACCACATCCACCACCACCACATCCACCACAACACCACCACATCCACCATCACCACCACATCCACCATCACCACCACATCCACCATCACATCCACCACCACATCCACCATCACATCCACCACCACATCCACCACTTCCACCGCATCCACCACCACCGCATCCACCACCACTGCATCCACCACCACTGCATCCACCACCACCACCACACCCACCACCACTACATCCACCACCACATCCACTACAACCACCACCCCATCCACCACTACCACCACCACCGCATCCACCACCACATCCACCATCAACACCACATCCACCACCACCACCACATCCACCACCACCACCACATCCACCAACACATCCACCATCACCTCCACATCCACCATGACTTCCACCGCCACCGCATCCACCGCCACCGCATCCACCACCACCGCATCCACCACCACCGCATCCACCACCACCGCATCCACCACCACCGCATCCACCACCACCACATCCACCACCACCACTACATCCACCACCACATCCACTACAACCACCACCCCATCCAACACATCCACCACCACCGCATCCACCACCACATCCACCATCAACACCACATCCACCATCACATCCACCACCACCTCCACCACATCCACCAACACATCCACCAACACATCCACCATCACCTCCACATCCACCATGACATCCACCGCCACAGCCACCACCACCAACACATCCACCACCACCGCATCCACCACCACCACCACAACACCCACCACCACCACACCCACCACCACATCCACTACAACCACCACCCCATCCACCACTACCACCACCACCGCATCCACCACCACCGCCGCATCCACCACATCCACCACCACCACATCCACCATCACCACCACATCCACCATCACATCCACCATCAAATCCACCACCACCACCACATCCACCACCACATCCACCATGAAATCCACCATGACATCCACCATGACATCCACTGCCACATCCACCATCACATCCACCACCACCACATCCACCACCACCACATCCACCACCACTTCACCACCGCATCCACCACCACCACATCCACCACCACCACCACATCCACCGCATCCACCACCACATCCACCACCACATCCACCACTTCCACTGCATCCACCACCACTACATCCACCACCACTGCATCCACCACCACCACATCCACCACCACCACATCCACCACCACCACATCCACCACCACCACATCCACCACCGCATCCACCACCACCGCATCCACCACCTCATCCACCACCTCATCCACCACCTCATCCACCAACGCATCAGCCACAACCACCACATCCACAACCACCACATCCACCACCACCACATCCACCACAACACCACCACATCCACCATCACCACCACATCCAACATCACCACCACATCCACCATCACCACCACATCCACCATCACATCCACCACCAATTCCACCATCACATCCACCACCACAACCACCACTTCCACCGCATCCACCACCACCGCATCCACCACCACCACCACATCCACGACCACCACCACATCCACCACCACCACCACATCCACCACCACCACATCCACCACCACCACCACATCCATCACCGCATCCACCACCACCTCATCCACCACCTCATCCACCACCGCATCCACCACCACCACATCCACCACCGCATCCACCACCGCATCCACCACACCCACCACCATCACTTCCACCACCACATCCACCACCACTTTCACCACATCCACAACCACCACATCCACCACCACCACATCCACCACATCAACACCACATCGACCACCTCCACCATCACCACCACATCCACCACCACCACCACCACATCCACCACCACCCCACATCCACCACCACATCCACCCCCACATCCACCACCATCACCACCACATCCACCACCACCACCACCACCACATCCACCACCACATCCACCACCACATCCACCACCACCACCACATCCACCACCACCATATCCCCCAGATCCACCACCACCACATCTACATGTGTGTGGCTCTGTGTGTGTAGGTGCAAATGCAATGTTCTTGGATTGTCGTCACAATAAAATACACTGAACATAATCTTCACAAAAGTTATTTACAAACGTTTAAGCTATTGCCATTATAAATTACAATAGCTTTTATTTAAGTATTAATTATTTACAAAATTAAAAGCCATTGTTATTTGTAATATCAATACATCTAAGTCACGTAAATACAACACACATTGCATTACAAATGCTATAGGTGTCACATTTGCAAAAGTTAAAACTATTGACATTGTAACTGACATAGCTATTAATTTTGCTACTTTCAAAACCAACACATAAATAAAAAAAAGTGTCATTTACAATACCAATAGCTCAAACTTTCCTAATGCGAGACCTATTGCATTTCCAATGCTTGTTTAAGAGTAGGCAGTGGTCCATGGGACCACTGTCGGCTCTTAAAAAATGGTTTTGCTACCATTCACAAAGGGGAGAAGGTCCCCCTGGGACCCTTTCCCGTTTTCGACTGGCTTACAACCTACTTGAAGTAGGCGGTAAACTGCGATTAGTTTACGACCGCATTCCGGTCGCAAAACAATTGTACTTCCCCCTGCAATTTGCTATTATGAACGCATGCCCTTGGCACGCCCCTTCCTAATAGTGACTCACAAGCCATTTTTTGCGAGTCAATAATAAGAAAATAGGGTTGGTATATGGCAAAATCCGTTTTAGCGGTCACAAAAGGCCGAATATCCATTTGCAACCTCTAAAAACGGCCTCTTTGTTTCAAGCATAGAGTTTATTTTATCCATGTAGTAAGATGCCTTTGTGATTTGTATTATGATCAGTGAGCCAGAAGGCTTTTAGTGCTAAAAAATAATTTAGCTGTATATTGTCTTCATGGCATATTTATTTATTTATTTTTAGAGTTTTATATAGCGCGAACTTGAACCGATTAGGTTATCAGAGCGCTTTACATAGCATCAGTTCCGTTACATGTTATCAAAGCACTTTCCATAGAATCAGTTACGTTACATAAGGAACACATTTCTTTTTGTTCTAGTGAATAGGGTTATCTCTTCACACGGGGGAAGGGATACACCTGGCTATACTCCAACAGTCACATAGGCGACTAGTCGTTAAAGCTATATCTCTAAACACAGGGAGGGGATACACATAGATACAATCTAAAAATCACATAGGATACTAGTCATTAGAGTTATCTTCTATCTACACAGGAGGGATATGACTGGAAATACTCAGTAGTTGTATTTTGTATTTTGTATTGTCTTCATGCATAATCCCTTCATATATACACGCAATCATTCTCAGCAGGAAAGCTTTTTTTAAAAGCAACATGTGTCTCTGTAAGCATCAAGTCCTGCTTTTAAAATAAAAATGTTTTTCAATCAGGATTACTTATGGATGACTGGTGCGCCTGCACGTCTGCAGCACTGTGTTTACTGCCACTCAGGTTTATACTTAGTAGCTAATTTAATGACCTTTCCTTAGCACACATTTAAAGTATGCAATTAATTCTTCTACGGTGGCTTACTGATATCGACTACAGTTCAACAAGTAAACTTTTGACATTGTGCAATGTGCCCGACTTGGATCCAGCCACAAGAAAATCTTGCAGTTACCTACGTTCTTTCTTGCTGTACGATTGGACTGGTGGCCAGGTAGCCTTAAATTGGGTTTGCATAATTTTATGTATTTTTTTTTATATCGAGGTTAAACAACGTTGGAAGTGCATAATGAAAACTGTGGTAACTGTGAGTCTGAGTACAGTGGGGGCGGGTTCAGTGAGTGTGAGGGGCGGGGTCAGAGACATGGCTAAAAAGAACCAAATATTAACTATTTTGTTGACCTTTCACCTACACTGGTTATAAATTATAATGCACACAGCTTAAATGAAAAATAAATGCAGTCGGCATTTATCTGTGGGAAATGCCTTTTTCGGGTAGGAAAGCTTGGTTGGTTAATGCGATTGCTTCACATTCCCGTGGGTGTAACAGGACGGTCACTGATTCGAATCCTGGTCAGTGCACTAGAACAGTAGTGATGTGTATTTATAGTGCTAAGAGTTCTACACCTGTGGCAGAAAGCACTGTGAATGAGTCATTAGTTTAAAAAGGACATCGCATACAATATAAGGTTGCACACAGCGTGAATAGGTTGTCGTAAAATGTGCAAAAGGATTGTTTAAATGTTTATAGTGCTTTCAAAAGTTATGTTTCGCATTTCCATATTCACAAAGGATTTTGCTAGAGAGGGTCGGAGAAACCGAGAGATGGTCGGAAACAGCGTGAGTGTCGGAGAAACCGAGGGTGGGTCGGAAAAACCGAGGGTAGGCCGGAGATACCGAGGGTGGGTCGGAAAAACCGAGGGTAGGCCGGAGATACCGAGGGTGGGTCGGAGAAACCGGAGGTGGGTCGGAAAAACCGAGGGTAGGCCGGAGATACCGAGGGTGGGTCGGAAAAACCGAGGGTAGGCCGGAGATACCGAGGGTGGGTCGGAAAAACCTACCGAGGGTGGGTCGGAAAAACCGAGGGTGGGTCGGAAAAACCGAGGGTAGGCCGGAGATACCGAGGGTGGGTCGGAAAAACCGAGGGTGGGCCGGAGATACCGAGGGTGGGTCGGAAAAACCGAGGGTGGGCCGGAGATACCGAGGGTGGGCCGGAGAAACCGAGGGTGGGCCGGAGAAACCGAGGGTGGTTCGGAAAAACCGAGGGTAGGCCGGAGATACCGAGGGTGGGTCGGAAAAACCGAGGGTGGGTCGGAAAAACCGAGGGTAGGCCGGAGATACCGAGGGTGGGTCGGAAAAACCGAGGGTAGGCCGGAGATACCGAGGGTGGGTCGGAGAAACCGGAGGTGGGTCGGAAAAACCGAGGGTAGGCCGGAGATACCGAGGGTGGGTCGGAAAAACCGAGGGTAGGCCGGAGATACCGAGGGTGGGTCGGAAAAACCGAGGGTGGGTCGGAAAAACCGAGGGTAGGCCGGAGATACCGAGGGTAGGTCGGAAAAACCGAGGGTGGGCCGGAGATACCGAGGGTGGGTCGGAGAAACCGAGGGTGGGCCGGAGAAACCGAGGGTGGGTCGGAAAAACCGAGGGTGGGTCGGAAAAACCGAGGGTAGGCCGGAGATACCGAGGGTGGGTCGGAAAAACCGAGGGTGGGCCGGAGATACCGAGGGTGGGTCGGAGAAACCGAGGGTGGGCCGGAGAAACCGAGGGTGGGCCGGAGAAACCGAGGGTGGGTCGGAAAAACCGAGGGTGGGTCGGAAAAACCGAGGGTACGCCGGAGAAACCGAGGGGGGGTCGGAAAAACCGAGGGTAGGCCGGAGATACCGAGGGTGGGTCGGAAAAACCGAGGGTAGGCCGGAGATACCGAGGGTGGGTCGGAAAAACCGAGGGTAGGCCGGAGATACCGAGGGTAGGCCGGAGATACCGAGGGTGGGTCGGAAAAACCGAGGGTAGGCCGGAGATACCGAGGGTGGGTCGGAAAAACCGAGGGTTATGGATGACTGGGGCAGCCTGCACGTCTGCAGCACTGTGTTTACTGCCACTCAGGTTTCTACTTAGTAGCTAATTTAATGACCTTTCCTTAGTACACATTTAAAGTATGTAATTAATTCTTCTGCTGTGGCTTACTGATATCGACTACAGTTCAACAAGTAAACTTTTGACATTGTGCAATGTGCCCGACTTAGATCCAGGCTCAAGCAAATCTTACAGTTACCTACGTTCCTTCTTGCTGTACGATTGGACTGGTGGCCAGGTATCCTTAAATTGGGTTTGCATAATTTTATGTAATTTTGTTACATCGAGGTTAAACAACGTTGGAAGTGCATAATGAAAACTGTGGTAACTGTGAGTCTGAGTACAGTGGGGGCGGGTTCAGTGAGTGTGAGGGGCGGGGTCAGAGACATGGCTAAAAAGAACCAAATAGAGCTGGGGAGCTACGTTCTAATCTCGCCATCAGCTCAACATCCTGTGATTCCAGGCAAATCGCTTTGTCTCCCCGTGCCTACCACAAATAAATGTGTTCTTCTGTAATGTAAATTGTGCTCATGCCATGTTGTCGAGTTCGCGCTATATAATATTGCAAGGAAAAATAAAGTAGGGAAACTCGAGTTCACACACTACTGAACGCGCACTCTTAAGTGCATCAGCAGTGCACTGTGAATCGGAGCGTTTCACAGGCCTGTCACAGATAAGAAATGCTATCAAAACAAAATCCTACAAAACAATATACTACTGTCCGGCAGCAATTCATAGACGGACAACGTCGGGACGGGCTGCTGGTGTTACATAAATGAATTAATGCAATGATTTCAGTTTAGGACTAACAGTAATTATACATATATTTTTTTTAAATGATATACCTTGTCTAGTGTAATTACTAAATGATACTGAATTTAAATTATTAATAAAATGTGTAATGCATATGTTTATAATTTGATAGTTTACGAAAAAATGAGGAAACATACCTGTAGAAACACATTATGAATTTTGTTTAATGTCATCTTTTGTGTAAGTGTCCATGATCGTGAAGGAAGCTTGCACCAAATTTGACAATAATAACATTCATTTAATATAGATGTGTTTCTTTAAATATCTTAAATGACAGCATTACACACTTAAGCATTTCACATTGGAAAATTATTACTTGTTAGAAAGATTTCAAAATGCACTAGCCCAGAGCTAATGCAAACAGACAATTCAAACTGTAATAAGTAAAAAAGAATCTTATCTTCGATTCTGGTGTCAACAGGGTTGATTTGCTTCGTGGTCAAGTAGAAACATCAAACGGAGGGCTTGGCCGATCAGGTTCATGGCAGAAAAGGAAGTAAATACAAAAGGTACATTTCTACCTTATATCCCTTCAAAACCGCCTACTAAGGTCTGGAGGTTTACCCTCCATAGTTACATCAATGGTAAGGCCCATTGTAACTGGCCCAGCGGAAAAATGCGCTGAAGTACCTCCAACAGCAGCCTTTGATGCAGTGGAAATTCTGGTGGAGTCAGTGAGACTCGTCCATAGACCTGCCATCATCTAAATAGAGTGGACAGCCTAGTAGGGGGCAGAGAAACTGAGAGAAAAGTGACGGTGGGACCAGATACGCCAAGATCTAAATCAAGATAGAAGATTAAATAAAGCATTTTTTTTAACTGCAGCCTGTTTTCCCTAAAGCAAAATGTGATGCATTTAAAAAAGAAAAATGAAAAGATTCCTCTGCATTTTTAGGGCTTGCCTGCTGTGCGCATGCGCATAGCTGGCGAAGCTTCTATAGGGGCTTAAATAAGCTTTACCTAGACTGGCGATTGACTGGCGATTTGATGCTGTGCCCGTGCGCTTTTAGGTCAATGCACAAGCGCATTGACCTAAAATGCGCGTGCACATCATCAAATCGCCAGTCAATCGCCAGCAGCGCTCCTCCCCTGCTGCTTCACACCCTCATGCCGCTCTCCCCGCTCCGCCCCCTCCCCTGCCCGCCGTGTCGCATTTCTCATCCCCCCTCCCCACAGCAATGCCCTCAGCCGGCCGTACTTTCACTTTGACGGCAGTCTCTCGTGTTTCTCCTTGTTTTGCTCTGTCTCAGGGCACATTACTGCTGTCTCTTTCTTCTTGAACACCTCTTGCAGGCAGCATTGCTGCTGTTCCTACTCATAATTCCTCGCACTACTGTTGCCATGCTGTTTGTTTGCACACTCTGCAGTTACTGTTGCTGTCAGACTGTTTCTAGACACACATCGGGCTGTCATTCTGTCCTCAGACACCTTCTGCTGGAAGTAGTAAGCAGTGAGAATTATATTGCAATTTGCTTGTTTTTTCACTCATCTGGACATGTATTTAGAAATGATGACATTGATAATCCATATTTGCAGACAATCCATCGATTGTCATTAGTAAGTACTGATCCCTGCGTGAAGCACGACTGAGCCACCGGCTCCTTGGAGCCCTCAATGAGGAGGAAGGTGGCCCCAGCCCCGCCGGCTCTATCTCGGGTGGTTCTGGCTAGCACCGCCGATCTGACCTTTACTCCGAGCGGACTAGCAGCTCTCCGTCACCCGGTCAAGGACAGGCAGAGCTGGCCGTGTGCTATCATGTCCAGAGCCTCCCACGAGAATCTGAGGTCTGTGGGTTCAGACGTCTCCGAGTTACAGGTGGAGAGCAGACCCTCTCTGGGGATCACAACCTGCAAGAGGAAAAACACTCGCGCTGCTTTGCTTCTCGCCCGTTCCAAAAATATATATTATTTTATTTGATTCCTTTTGGGGGGGAAATTCCATTCCGAAATTCTCTGGGACTAGAAACCCAACCGGATCATTACCGTCTGGGGCAAGTCCTGGGTGGCAGGGTGAGCTTGTTTACGGCTGAAGGTCTGGGTGGAAGCGCCAGCCCCGAATAAACAATCGTACTTTCAGAAAACGCAAAATTAACGGTGCACAACCGCTTGTAAAGAGAATTCACATCTTTTGCCCCAACATAAAATGTTTGTTCCACGTGCTTTCTGCAAAAGTACAAAACAAGAATGTCACAGCCGCCATTGCAAGTTATGGGGGATTGAAAGTGCCCCAGACACCCCGTCTTTAGGGGTTGGAAATGTTGAAATGCTGAGTAGCGCAAGTGGATGTTAAATAAACTCTACTCCACAGAATAGATGTTTTCATTTCATGTTAATATCTATTTGTTTTAATGACTAAAAAGATGCCCTTCTGTGCATTGGGGCTGGTGCAGCTGTTGCCATTGCTCAGAACTGACGAAAATGACTTGTATTAAAAGTGCCACAACTCTCCCCTCAGCTGATGAATCTGAGCGAAAAACAAAAAAATGCACCCCTGGCCCCTATATCTCACACTCTGCGATCTCGGGCGCCGTGAAAGTTTAAATAATTTAAAATAAACGAGCAAGGACCACCGCCATTCTGAAACGTTCCTATACCGCTCTTTAGAGTACATTGTCCGCCCTGCAGGGAACGGATGCGGACAATGCTTGACTCATAAAATAGATTCAAATGATCACAGTAAACTTCCACTGGCCTCTTCGGCTACTCAACAACAACTGGGAAAGTTAGTAAGAAGCACTTGCTTTTAATTACTAGGAAAATACACTTGCTTCTAATTACGTTACCTATGATGCACCACTGAAAACAAAAACAACAGCCCATCCACCACCACCACCACCGCATCCACCACCACCGCATCCACCACCACCACCACACCCACCACCACTACATCCACCACCACATCCACTACAACAACCACCCCATCCACCACTACCACCACTGCATCCACCACCGCATCCACCACCACATCCACCATCCCCTCCACATCCACCATGACATCCACCGCCACATCCACCACATCCACCACCACCACATCCACCACCGCCACATCCACCACCACTTCCACCACCAACGCATCCACCACATCCACCACCACCACCGCATCCACCACCACCACATCCACCACCACATCCACCGCATCCACCACCGCATCCACCACCGCATCCACCACCGCATCCACCACCGCATCCACCACCGCATCCACCACCACATCCACCACCACATCCACCACCGCAACCACCACCGCATCCACCACCACATCCACCACCACATCCACCATCACCACCACATCCACCATCACATCCACCATCAAATCCACCACCACCACCACATCCACCACCACATCCACCATCACATCCACCATGACATCCACCGCCACATCCACCACCACATCCACCACCACCACATCCACCACCACTTCACCACCGCATCCACCACCACATCCACCACCACCACCACCACATCCACCGCATCCACCACCACATCCACCACATCCACCACCACATCCACCACTTCCACCACCACCACCACATCCACCACCACCACATCCACCACCGCAACCACCACCGCATCCACCACCGCATCCACCACCACATCCACCACCACATCCACCATCAAATCCACCACCACCACCACATCCACCACCACATCCACCATCACATCCACCATGACATCCACCGCCACATCCACCACCACATCCACCACCACCACATCCACCACCACATCCACCACCACTTCACCACCGCATCCACCACCACATCCACCACCACCACATCCACCGCATCCACCACCACATCCACCACATCCACCTCCACATCCACCACTTCCACCACCACCACCACATCCACCACCACCACATCCACCACTGCATCCACCACCACCACATCCACCACCACATCCACCACCACATCCGCCACCACATCCACCACCACATCCACCACCTCATCCACCACCTCATCCACCACCTCATCCACCAACGCATCCACCACCACCACATCCACCACCACCGCATCCACCACCACCGCATCCACCACCACCGCATCCACCACCACATCCACCACCACATCCACCACCACATCCACCACCGCATCCACCACCGCATCCACCACCGCATCCACCACCACATCCACCATCACCACCACATCCACCATCACATCCACCATCAAATCCACCACCACCACCACATCCACCATCACATCCACCATCACATCCACCATGACATCCACCGCTACATCCACCACCACATCCACCACCACCACATCCACCACCACATCCACCACCACTTCACCACTGCATCCACCACCACATCCACCACCACCACCACCACATCCACCGCATCCACCACCACATCCACCACATCCACCACCACATCCACCACTTCCACCACCACCACCACATCCACCACCACCACATCCACCACCACCACATCCACCACTGCATCCACCACCACCACATCCACCACCACATCCACCACCACATCCACCACCTCATCCACCACCATCACCACCACATCCACCACCACCACCACCACCACATCCACCACCACATCCACCACCACATCCACCACCACCACCACATCCACCACCACCATATCCCCCAGATCCACCACCACCACATCTACATGTGTGTGGCTCTGTGTGTGTAGGTGCAAATGCAATGTTCTTGGATTGTCGTCACAATAAAATACACTGAACATAATCTTCACAAAAGTTATTTACAAACGTTTAAGCTATTGCCATTATAAATTACAATAGCTTTTATTTAAGTATTAATTATTTACAAAATTAAAAGCCATTGTTATTTGTAATATCAATACATCTAAGTCACGTAAATACAACACACATTGCATTACAAATGCTATAGGTGTCACATTTGCAAAAGTTAAAACTATTGACATTGTAACTGACATAGCTATTAATTTTGCTACTTTCAAAACCAACACATAAATAAAAAAAAGTGTCATTTACAATACCAATAGCTCAAACTTTCCTAATGCGAGACCTATTGCATTTCCAATGCTTGTTTAAGAGTAGGCAGTGGTCCATGGGACCACTGTCGGCTCTTAAAAAATGGTTTTGCTACCATTCACAAAGGGGAGAAGGTCCCCCTGGGACCCTTTCCCGTTTTCGACTGGCTTACAACCTACTTGAAGTAGGCGGTAAACTGCGATTAGTTTACGACCGCATTCCGGTCGCAAAACAATTGTACTTCCCCCTGCAATTTGCTATTATGAACGCATGCCCTTGGCACGCCCCTTCCTAATAGTGACTCACAAGCCATTTTTTGCGAGTCAATAATAAGAAAATAGGGTTGGTATATGGCAAAATCCGTTTTAGCGGTCACAAAAGGCCGAATATCCATTTGCAACCTCTAAAAACGGCCTCTTTGTTTCAAGCATAGAGTTTATTTTATCCATGTAGTAAGATGCCTTTGTGATTTGTATTATGATCAGTGAGCCAGAAGGCTTTTAGTGCTAAAAAATAATTTAGCTGTATATTGTCTTCATGGCATATTTATTTATTTATTTTTAGAGTTTTATATAGCGCGAACTTGAACCGATTAGGTTATCAGAGCGCTTTACATAGCATCAGTTCCGTTACATGTTATCAAAGCACTTTCCATAGAATCAGTTACGTTACATAAGGAACACATTTCTTTTTGTTCTAGTGAATAGGGTTATCTCTTCACACGGGGGAAGGGATACACCTGGCTATACTCCAACAGTCACATAGGCGACTAGTCGTTAAAGCTATATCTCTAAACACAGGGAGGGGATACACATAGATACAATCTAAAAATCACATAGGATACTAGTCATTAGAGTTATCTTCTATCTACACAGGAGGGATATGACTGGAAATACTCAGTAGTTGTATTTTGTATTTTGTATTGTCTTCATGCATAATCCCTTCATATATACACGCAATCATTCTCAGCAGGAAAGCTTTTTTTAAAAGCAACATGTGTCTCTGTAAGCATCAAGTCCTGCTTTTAAAATAAAAATGTTTTTCAATCAGGATTACTTATGGATGACTGGTGCGCCTGCACGTCTGCAGCACTGTGTTTACTGCCACTCAGGTTTATACTTAGTAGCTAATTTAATGACCTTTCCTTAGCACACATTTAAAGTATGCAATTAATTCTTCTACGGTGGCTTACTGATATCGACTACAGTTCAACAAGTAAACTTTTGACATTGTGCAATGTGCCCGACTTGGATCCAGCCACAAGAAAATCTTGCAGTTACCTACGTTCTTTCTTGCTGTACGATTGGACTGGTGGCCAGGTAGCCTTAAATTGGGTTTGCATAATTTTATGTATTTTTTTTTATATCGAGGTTAAACAACGTTGGAAGTGCATAATGAAAACTGTGGTAACTGTGAGTCTGAGTACAGTGGGGGCGGGTTCAGTGAGTGTGAGGGGCGGGGTCAGAGACATGGCTAAAAAGAACCAAATATTAACTATTTTGTTGACCTTTCACCTACACTGGTTATAAATTATAATGCACACAGCTTAAATGAAAAATAAATGCAGTCGGCATTTATCTGTGGGAAATGCCTTTTTCGGGTAGGAAAGCTTGGTTGGTTAATGCGATTGCTTCACATTCCCGTGGGTGTAACAGGACGGTCACTGATTCGAATCCTGGTCAGTGCACTAGAACAGTAGTGATGTGTATTTATAGTGCTAAGAGTTCTACACCTGTGGCAGAAAGCACTGTGAATGAGTCATTAGTTTAAAAAGGACATCGCATACAATATAAGGTTGCACACAGCGTGAATAGGTTGTCGTAAAATGTGCAAAAGGATTGTTTAAATGTTTATAGTGCTTTCAAAAGTTATGTTTCGCATTTCCATATTCACAAAGGATTTTGCTAGAGAGGGTCGGAGAAACCGAGAGATGGTCGGAAACAGCGTGAGTGTCGGAGAAACCGAGGGTGGGTCGGAAAAACCGAGGGTAGGCCGGAGATACCGAGGGTGGGTCGGAAAAACCGAGGGTAGGCCGGAGATACCGAGGGTGGGTCGGAGAAACCGGAGGTGGGTCGGAAAAACCGAGGGTAGGCCGGAGATACCGAGGGTGGGTCGGAAAAACCGAGGGTAGGCCGGAGATACCGAGGGTGGGTCGGAAAAACCTACCGAGGGTGGGTCGGAAAAACCGAGGGTGGGTCGGAAAAACCGAGGGTAGGCCGGAGATACCGAGGGTGGGTCGGAAAAACCGAGGGTGGGCCGGAGATACCGAGGGTGGGTCGGAAAAACCGAGGGTGGGCCGGAGATACCGAGGGTGGGCCGGAGAAACCGAGGGTGGGCCGGAGAAACCGAGGGTGGTTCGGAAAAACCGAGGGTAGGCCGGAGATACCGAGGGTGGGTCGGAAAAACCGAGGGTGGGTCGGAAAAACCGAGGGTAGGCCGGAGATACCGAGGGTGGGTCGGAAAAACCGAGGGTAGGCCGGAGATACCGAGGGTGGGTCGGAGAAACCGGAGGTGGGTCGGAAAAACCGAGGGTAGGCCGGAGATACCGAGGGTGGGTCGGAAAAACCGAGGGTAGGCCGGAGATACCGAGGGTGGGTCGGAAAAACCGAGGGTGGGTCGGAAAAACCGAGGGTAGGCCGGAGATACCGAGGGTAGGTCGGAAAAACCGAGGGTGGGCCGGAGATACCGAGGGTGGGTCGGAGAAACCGAGGGTGGGCCGGAGAAACCGAGGGTGGGTCGGAAAAACCGAGGGTGGGTCGGAAAAACCGAGGGTAGGCCGGAGATACCGAGGGTGGGTCGGAAAAACCGAGGGTGGGCCGGAGATACCGAGGGTGGGTCGGAGAAACCGAGGGTGGGCCGGAGAAACCGAGGGTGGGCCGGAGAAACCGAGGGTGGGTCGGAAAAACCGAGGGTGGGTCGGAAAAACCGAGGGTACGCCGGAGAAACCGAGGGGGGGTCGGAAAAACCGAGGGTAGGCCGGAGATACCGAGGGTGGGTCGGAAAAACCGAGGGTAGGCCGGAGATACCGAGGGTGGGTCGGAAAAACCGAGGGTAGGCCGGAGATACCGAGGGTAGGCCGGAGATACCGAGGGTGGGTCGGAAAAACCGAGGGTAGGCCGGAGATACCGAGGGTGGGTCGGAAAAACCGAGGGTTATGGATGACTGGGGCAGCCTGCACGTCTGCAGCACTGTGTTTACTGCCACTCAGGTTTCTACTTAGTAGCTAATTTAATGACCTTTCCTTAGTACACATTTAAAGTATGTAATTAATTCTTCTGCTGTGGCTTACTGATATCGACTACAGTTCAACAAGTAAACTTTTGACATTGTGCAATGTGCCCGACTTAGATCCAGGCTCAAGCAAATCTTACAGTTACCTACGTTCCTTCTTGCTGTACGATTGGACTGGTGGCCAGGTATCCTTAAATTGGGTTTGCATAATTTTATGTAATTTTGTTACATCGAGGTTAAACAACGTTGGAAGTGCATAATGAAAACTGTGGTAACTGTGAGTCTGAGTACAGTGGGGGCGGGTTCAGTGAGTGTGAGGGGCGGGGTCAGAGACATGGCTAAAAAGAACCAAATAGAGCTGGGGAGCTACGTTCTAATCTCGCCATCAGCTCAACATCCTGTGATTCCAGGCAAATCGCTTTGTCTCCCCGTGCCTACCACAAATAAATGTGTTCTTCTGTAATGTAAATTGTGCTCATGCCATGTTGTCGAGTTCGCGCTATATAATATTGCAAGGAAAAATAAAGTAGGGAAACTCGAGTTCACACACTACTGAACGCGCACTCTTAAGTGCATCAGCAGTGCACTGTGAATCGGAGCGTTTCACAGGCCTGTCACAGATAAGAAATGCTATCAAAACAAAATCCTACAAAACAATATACTACTGTCCGGCAGCAATTCATAGACGGACAACGTCGGGACGGGCTGCTGGTGTTACATAAATGAATTAATGCAATGATTTCAGTTTAGGACTAACAGTAATTATACATATATTTTTTTTAAATGATATACCTTGTCTAGTGTAATTACTAAATGATACTGAATTTAAATTATTAATAAAATGTGTAATGCATATGTTTATAATTTGATAGTTTACGAAAAAATGAGGAAACATACCTGTAGAAACACATTATGAATTTTGTTTAATGTCATCTTTTGTGTAAGTGTCCATGATCGTGAAGGAAGCTTGCACCAAATTTGACAATAATAACATTCATTTAATATAGATGTGTTTCTTTAAATATCTTAAATGACAGCATTACACACTTAAGCATTTCACATTGGAAAATTATTACTTGTTAGAAAGATTTCAAAATGCACTAGCCCAGAGCTAATGCAAACAGACAATTCAAACTGTAATAAGTAAAAAAGAATCTTATCTTCGATTCTGGTGTCAACAGGGTTGATTTGCTTCGTGGTCAAGTAGAAACATCAAACGGAGGGCTTGGCCGATCAGGTTCATGGCAGAAAAGGAAGTAAATACAAAAGGTACATTTCTACCTTATATCCCTTCAAAACCGCCTACTAAGGTCTGGAGGTTTACCCTCCATAGTTACATCAATGGTAAGGCCCATTGTAACTGGCCCAGCGGAAAAATGCGCTGAAGTACCTCCAACAGCAGCCTTTGATGCAGTGGAAATTCTGGTGGAGTCAGTGAGACTCGTCCATAGACCTGCCATCATCTAAATAGAGTGGACAGCCTAGTAGGGGGCAGAGAAACTGAGAGAAAAGTGACGGTGGGACCAGATACGCCAAGATCTAAATCAAGATAGAAGATTAAATAAAGCATTTTTTTTAAATGCAGCCTGTTTTCCCTAAAGCAAAATGTGATGCATTTAAAAAAGAAAAATGAAAAGATTCCTCTGCATTTTTAGGGCTTGCCTGCTGTGCGCATGCGCATAGCTGGCGAAGCTTCTATAGGGGCTTAAATAAGCTTTACCTAGACTGGCGATTGACTGGCGATTTGATGCTGTGCCCGTGCGCTTTTAGGTCAATGCACAAGCGCATTGACCTAAAATGCGCGTGCACATCATCAAATCGCCAGTCAATCGCCAGCAGCGCTCCTCCCCTGCTGCTTCACACCCTCATGCCGCTCTCCCCGCTCCGCCCCCTCCCCTGCCCGCCGTGTCGCATTTCTCATCCCCCCTCCCCACAGCAATGCCCTCAGCCGGCCGTACTTTCACTTTGACGGCAGTCTCTCGTGTTTCTCCTTGTTTTGCTCTGTCTCAGGGCACATTACTGCTGTCTCTTTCTTCTTGAACACCTCTTGCAGGCAGCATTGCTGCTGTTCCTACTCATAATTCCTCGCACTACTGTTGCCATGCTGTTTGTTTGCACACTCTGCAGTTACTGTTGCTGTCAGACTGTTTCTAGACACACATCGGGCTGTCATTCTGTCCTCAGACACCTTCTGCTGGAAGTAGTAAGCAGTGAGAATTATATTGCAATTTGCTTGTTTTTTCACTCATCTGGACATGTATTTAGAAATGATGACATTGATAATCCATATTTGCAGACAATCCATCGATTGTCATTAGTAAGTACTGATCCCTGCGTGAAGCACGACTGAGCCACCGGCTCCTTGGAGCCCTCAATGAGGAGGAAGGTGGCCCCAGCCCCGCCGGCTCTATCTCGGGTGGTTCTGGCTAGCACCGCCGATCTGACCTTTACTCCGAGCGGACTAGCAGCTCTCCGTCACCCGGTCAAGGACAGGCAGAGCTGGCCGTGTGCTATCATGTCCAGAGCCTCCCACGAGAATCTGAGGTCTGTGGGTTCAGACGTCTCCGAGTTACAGGTGGAGAGCAGACCCTCTCTGGGGATCACAACCTGCAAGAGGAAAAACACTCGCGCTGCTTTGCTTCTCGCCCGTTCCAAAAATATATATTATTTTATTTGATTCCTTTTGGGGGGGAAATTCCATTCCGAAATTCTCTGGGACTAGAAACCCAACCGGATCATTACCGTCTGGGGCAAGTCCTGGGTGGCAGGGTGAGCTTGTTTACGGCTGAAGGTCTGGGTGGAAGCGCCAGCCCCGAATAAACAATCGTACTTTCAGAAAACGCAAAATTAACGGTGCACAACCGCTTGTAAAGAGAATTCACATCTTTTGCCCCAACATAAAATGTTTGTTCCACGTGCTTTCTGCAAAAGTACAAAACAAGAATGTCACAGCCGCCATTGCAAGTTATGGGGGATTGAAAGTGCCCCAGACACCCCGTCTTTAGGGGTTGGAAATGTTGAAATGCTGAGTAGCGCAAGTGGATGTTAAATAAACTCTACTCCACAGAATAGATGTTTTCATTTCATGTTAATATCTATTTGTTTTAATGACTAAAAAGATGCCCTTCTGTGCATTGGGGCTGGTGCAGCTGTTGCCATTGCTCAGAACTGACGAAAATGACTTGTATTAAAAGTGCCACAACTCTCCCCTCAGCTGATGAATCTGAGCGAAAAACAAAAAAATGCACCCCTGGCCCCTATATCTCACACTCTGCGATCTCGGGCGCCGTGAAAGTTTAAATAATTTAAAATAAACGAGCAAGGACCACCGCCATTCTGAAACGTTCCTATACCGCTCTTTAGAGTACATTGTCCGCCCTGCAGGGAACGGATGCGGACAATGCTTGACTCATAAAATAGATTCAAATGATCACAGTAAACTTCCACTGGCCTCTTCGGCTACTCAACAACAACTGGGAAAGTTAGTAAGAAGCACTTGCTTTTAATTACTAGGAAAATACACTTGCTTCTAATTACGTTACCTATGATGCACCACTGAAAACAAAAACAACAGCCCATCCACCACCACCACCACCGCATCCACCACCACCGCATCCACCACCACCACCACACCCACCACCACTACATCCACCACCACATCCACTACAACAACCACCCCATCCACCACTACCACCACTGCATCCACCACCGCATCCACCACCACATCCACCATCCCCTCCACATCCACCATGACATCCACCGCCACATCCACCACATCCACCACCACCACATCCACCACCGCCACATCCACCACCACTTCCACCACCACCGCATCCACCACATCCACCACCACCACCGCATCCACCACCACCACATCCACCACCACATCCACCGCATCCACCACCGCATCCACCACCGCATCCACCACCGCATCCACCACCGCATCCACCACCGCATCCACCACCACATCCACCACCACATCCACCACCGCAACCACCACCGCATCCACCACCACATCCACCACCACATCCACCATCACCACCACATCCACCATCACATCCACCATCAAATCCACCACCACCACCACATCCACCACCACATCCACCATCACATCCACCATGACATCCACCGCCACATCCACCACCACATCCACCACCACCACATCCACCACCACTTCACCACCGCATCCACCACCACATCCACCACCACCACCACCACATCCACCGCATCCACCACCACATCCACCACATCCACCACCACATCCACCACTTCCACCACCACCACCACATCCACCACCACCACATCCACCACCGCAACCACCACCGCATCCACCACCGCATCCACCACCACATCCACCACCACATCCACCATCAAATCCACCACCACCACCACATCCACCACCACATCCACCATCACATCCACCATGACATCCACCGCCACATCCACCACCACATCCACCACCACCACATCCACCACCACATCCACCACCACTTCACCACCGCATCCACCACCACATCCACCACCACCACATCCACCGCATCCACCACCACATCCACCACATCCACCTCCACATCCACCACTTCCACCACCACCACCACATCCACCACCACCACATCCACCACTGCATCCACCACCACCACATCCACCACCACATCCACCACCACATCCGCCACCACATCCACCACCACATCCACCACCTCATCCACCACCTCATCCACCACCTCATCCACCAACGCATCCACCACCACCACATCCACCACCACCGCATCCACCACCACCGCATCCACCACCACCGCATCCACCACCACATCCACCACCACATCCACCACCACATCCACCACCGCATCCACCACCGCATCCACCACCGCATCCACCACCACATCCACCATCACCACCACATCCACCATCACATCCACCATCAAATCCACCACCACCACCACATCCACCATCACATCCACCATCACATCCACCATGACATCCACCGCTACATCCACCACCACATCCACCACCACCACATCCACCACCACATCCACCACCACTTCACCACTGCATCCACCACCACATCCACCACCACCACCACCACATCCACCGCATCCACCACCACATCCACCACATCCACCACCACATCCACCACTTCCACCACCACCACCACATCCACCACCACCACATCCACCACCACCACATCCACCACTGCATCCACCACCACCACATCCACCACCACATCCACCACCACATCCACCACCTCATCCACCACCGCATCCACCAACGCATCCACCACCACCGCATCCACCACCACCGCATCCACCACCACCACCACACCCACCACCACTACATCCACCACCACATCCACTACAACCACCACCCCATCCACCACTACCACCACCACCGCATCCACCACCACATCCACCATCAACACCACATCCACCACCACCACCACATCCACCACCACCACCACATCCACCACCACCACCACCACATCCACCAACACATCCACCATCACCTCTACATCCACCATGACTTCCACCTCCACCACATCCACCGCCACCGCATCCACCACCACCGCATCCACCACCACCACATCCACCACCACCACTACATCCACCACCACATCCACTACAACCACCACCCCATCCACCACCACCGCATCCACCACCACATCCACCATCAACACCACATCCATCATCACATCCACCACCACCACCACCACATCCACCAACACATCCACCAACACATCCACCATCACCTCCACATCCACCATGACATCCACCGCCACAGCCACCACCACATCCACCACCAACACATCCACCACCACCGCATCCACCACCACCACCACCACACCCACCACCACGACACCCACCACCACATCCACTACAACCACCACCCCATCCACCACTACCACCACCACCGCATCCACCACCACCGCCGCATCCACCACATCCACCACATCCACCACCACCACATCCACCACCACCACATCCACCACCACATCCACCATCACCACCACATCCACCATCACATCCACCATCAAATCCACCACCACCACCACCACATCCACCACCACATCCACCATGACGTCCACCATGACATCCACCATGACATCCACCGCCACATCCACCATCACATCCACCACCACCACATCCACCACCACCACATCCACCACCACTTCACCACCGCATCCACCACCACCACATCCACCACCACCACCACATCCACCGCATCCACCACCACATCCACCACCACATCCACCACTTCCACTGCATCCACCACCACTACATCCACCACCACTGCATCCACCACCACCACATCCACCACCACCACATCCACCACCACCACATCCACCACCACCACATCCACCACCGCATCCACCACCACCGCATCCACCACCACCGCATCCACCACCTCATCCACCACCTCATCCACCAACGCATCCACCACAACCACCACATCCACAACCACCACATCCACCACCACCACATCCACCACAACACCACCACATCCACCATCACCACCACATCCACCATCACCACCACATCCACCATCACCACCACATCCACCATCACATCCACCACCACATCCACCATCACATCCACCACCACATCCACCACTTCCACCGCATCCACCACCACCGCATCCACCACCACCACATCCACCACCACCACCACATCCACCACCACCACATCCACCACCACCACATCCACCACCACCACCACATCCATCACCGCATCCACCACCACCTCATCCACCACCTCATCCACCACCGCATCCACCACCACCACATCCACCACCGCATCCACCACTGCATCCACCACACCCACCACCATCACTTCCACCACCACATCCACCACCACTTTCACCACATCCACAACCACCACATCCACCACCACCACATCCACCACATCAACACCACATCGACCACCTCCACCACCACCACCACATCCACCACCACCACCACCACATCCACCACCACCCCCACATCCACCACCACATCCACCCCCACATCCACCACCATCACCACCACATCCACCACCACCACCACCACCACATCCACCACCACATCCACCACCACATCCACCACCACCACCACATCCACCACCACATCCATCACCACCATATCCCCCAGATCCACCACCACCACATCTACATGTGTGTGGCTCTGTGTGTGTAGGTGCAAATGCAATGTTCTTGGATTGTCGTCACAATAAAATACACTGAACATAATCTTCACAAAAGTTATTTACAAACGTTTAAGCTATTGCCATTATAAATTACAATAGCTTTTATTTAAGTATTAATTATTTACAAAATTAAAAGCCATTGTTATTTGTAATATCAATACATCTAAGTCACGTAAATACAACACACATTGCATTACAAATGCTATAGGTGTCACATTTGCAAAAGTTAAAACTATTGACATTGTAACTGACAAAGCTATTAATTTTGCTACTTTCAAAACCAACACATAAATAAAAAAGTGTCATTTACAATACCAATAGCTCAAACTTTCCTAATGCGAGACCTATTGCACTTCCAATGCTTGTTTAAGAGTAGGCAGTGGTCCATGGGACCACTGTCGGCTCTTTAAAAATGGTTTTGCTACCATTCACAAAGGGGAGAAGATCCCCCTGGGACCCTTTCCCGTTTTCGACTGGCTTACAACCTACTTGAAGTAGGCGGTAAACTGCGATTAGTTTACGACCGCATTCCGGTTGCAAAACAATTGTACTTCCCCCTGCAATTTGCTATTATGAACGCATGCCCTTGGCACGCCCCTTCCTAATAGTGACTCACAAGCCATTTTTTGCGAGTCAATAATAAGAAAATAGGGTTGGTATACGGCAAAATCCGTTTTAGCGGTCACAAAAGGCCGAATATCCATTTGCAACCTCTAAAAACGGCCTCTTTGTTTCAAGCATAGAGTTTATTTTATCCATGTAGTGAGATGCCTTTGTGATTTGTATTATGATCAGTGAGCCAGAAGGCTTTTAGTGCTAAAAAATAATTTTGCTGTATATTGTCTTCATGGCATAGTAGTTGTATTTTGTATTTTGTATTGTCTTCATGCATAATCCCTTCATATATATATTATTGCATAATTTTATGTAATTTTGTTACATCGAGGTTAAACAACGTAATCTAAACGCGAACCCACGAGTGCTTGCACGATGTTCTTGCGATATTGAAAGGAAAGCAGTGGGAGAAATTTCCTCACCATCTTCAATATACCAAAACATTTCCCCGCCAGGCCCGTGATGTGGGGACGAAAAGAAAGACTGTCGTCGAATACCACACCCAGATTTTTTACTTGGGCAGATGGTTTCTCAGGGGGGAACATGTCGGAAGGCCACCATGATTTCCAGCCAGGGTCCTCAGCGCAACCAAAAAAGAGCAACTCGGACTTATCCGAGTTACATTTCAGGTTCTGGTGCTGAAACCATGCAAAAACAGCACTCAGGCAGTCTCTGATTCTGTCGCCATTAAAAACCTCTCCCTTCCTGCAGGTGAACAGGAGCTGGGTGTCGTCAGCGTATGAAATGACCTAAAATGCGCGTGCACATCATCAAATCGCCAGTCAATCGCCAGCAGCACTCCTCCCCTGCTGCTTCACACCCTCATGCCGCTCTCCCCGCTCCGCCCCCTCCCCTGCCCGCCGTGTCGCATTTCTCATCCCCCCTCCCCACAGCAATGCCCTCAGCCGGCCGTACTTTCACTTTGACGGCCGTCTCTCGTGTTTCTCCTTGTTTCGCTCTGTCTCAGGGCACATTACTGCTGTCTCTTTCTTCTTGAACACCTCTTGCAGGCAGCATTGCTGCTGTTCCTACTCATAATTCCTCGCACTACTGTTGCCATGCTGTTTGTTTGCACACTCTGCAGTTACTGTTGCTGTCAGACTGTTTCTAGACACACATCGGGCTGTCATTCTGTCCTCAGACACCTTCTGCTGGAAGTAGTAAGTGTGAGAAGGTGGCCTGATATGCAGTGCTCACTATTCTAGTGAACACTATGTATCAGTCCAGCAACCCTTATTGATGATTGGTTGTAAGTCAACCTTATAGACCAGCTATCCTAGTAGCGTGGATACGAGCAGTCTAAGGCTAAAGACTCGAGAGGGCGTGTTAAGCCAGCTGTTATACCACACATATACCCCTTGAACACCAAGTGAAGGACACCACACAAGTGTTATGAAAATAAACAGTTATTTATTAAGTATCACAACAGCCCTGTACTCTTTATGAGGACAGGGTACTAAGCACAAACCAAAACTCTTACAAAAATACTTAAGTTAGCACAGTATGTGAGAAGGTGGCCTGATATGCAGTGCTCACTATTCTAGTGAACACTATGTATCAGTCCAGCAACCCTTATTGATGATTGGTTGTAAGTCAACCTTATAGACCAGCTATCCTAGTAGCATGGATACGAGCAGTCTAAGGCTAAAGACTCAAGAGGGCGTGTTAAGCCAGCTGTTTACCACACATATACCCCTTGAACACCAAGTGAAAGGACACCACACAAGTGTTATGAAAATAAACAGTTATTTATTAAAGATCACAACAGCCCTGTACTCTTTATGAGGACAGGGTACTAAGCACAAACCAAAACTCTTACAAAAATACTTAAGTTAGCACAGTATATACAAATGCCCGAGGGGCACGGAAAACCATATACTCTGAAAGTGGAATGTGAAATTCCTAGCAGGTAAGTACAGTACTAATAGCTTTTGGAATCGCTAGGACTTGACTAGGGAATCGTTAGATTACTTCTAGGAGGCCTAGGGGACTCGGGTGCGGTGTGTGCACTCTCACGCGAGATGCGGACAAAAGTCTATGGTAGCTAGGAAGTAGAAAGTTAGTGTTCTCGGGCGAACCCGACCTGGTAGGGAGAAAACGAAAGTAGATTCTGACCCTTGGATAGTGAGGCTATGCTGGGGCACCGAAATGCCGAAGTTACCTAGCCCAGGGGCTGCAGCTGCATAGGTCTGTAAAGACGTCGGGAATCCTCGTAGACGGACCAGGAGCCGGAAGAAAAGATGCTGGCCGGTGACCAGTGAAGAAAGTTCAGTTGGATCCAAGCCTGGATCTCGAAGATAGATGACACCTGAAAGCAGAGGGGACCAAGTTCGAGACTACTAGCCAGTAGTCAGTGGGCACCAGGAGGGCACCGGATGGTAGCCACCTCGACAAGGTGAGTGGGTGACGCTGGAGCTCGAAGACCTCACGGACCAGGAGGAGTTGTCGGCGACCAGGATGGAGGATCGAGCTGTCCCACGAAGATAGAAGCTGTCGGCGTCGCTGGACCCAGGATTGGGCAACAAAGCCTTGGCAAATTCAAGCCCACGCGGTGGACTTAAAATGGCGTCTGGAGTGGACCAGGAGGGTCCGGGGTGCCTCTCTTCAAGAAGGAAGCAGGGGCCAGTCTGGAGCAACCAGACCAGCAGTCGTGAAGTCGTTGGGCGTCGTTCAGAAGGCCACAAGCCAGCCGGCTAGTAGCCAAACAACGCGGTGCACAGCAAACAGCAGAAGGGCCCCACGCAGATCGTGGAGATGCAGGGAGGCTGACCTTGGGTGCTGGAGCTGCGCAGGGTCGGGGCTTCTCGGACCCCAAAGCACTCACCAGTGGAGGACACGGTGGGCTTGCAGTAAAGATGTCGTGCAGTCTTGGCGATCGTCGGTCCCTCGAGGTCTCGTCGCACTCACGGTTCTCAGCTTGGCTGTAGAGGTGAGTAGAGGTCAGAGGTGCCAGGGAAGCCGGGTCTCGTCGAGCTGGGTCGTCGGATTCGTGATGAAGGACTTGCAGCAGACCGCAGTGTTCTTTAGGATGGTGCCCGCTTGATGCAGGGTGACTACTCCTTAGCCACAAGGGAGAATCTTGAAGAAGAAATCGTGAAGTCCTTTCGAAGAAAGTGGTATCTTGATTCCAAAGATGATCTAGTTTGAACAGGGGGCCCGCTCCTATCTTTATACTAAAAAAGGGGGCTGACCCGGTGACCAGGTCCTGCCTATGGGTGGGACCAGGAGGGGGGTGGTTACACCCCTCTCCCCTGCCGGACTTCCCCAGGCCAGGGGCTGGTGTGCCCCTGGAACTGGTTCTGACTGGCCTATGCGTAGTGAGCACCGGGGTGCCACTCAGCAGTCACCTTCCTGAAAAGCCCTGCCTACCCAGGATACACAAACCATGTCTGGGACGGGGCTAGCACCGCCCCGGACAGGAAACCCTTTGTACAGGCCTCCCTCGCTGAAAGGACTCCCAGCAGCAGGAGGTCAGACTCGTGTCTGTGGTGGCAGCATCCATTTTGTGGAACTGAGGCTTCAGTTAACTTTAACCGGGGTTCACAGTTACATACATGTCGTGTCCCTCTAGAAGGGTGGAATGCTAACCCCGTCACCAGAATTGGCGAGGGGTTAGTATTCCAATTCGTATGACACCTTACTCGACATGTTTTGATAAAGCAATACCAAAGATAGCATTTAACCGCGAGGATTATAATGCACTTAAGAGTATATGGTATGCGATATCATGGAACAGCTATTAGGACTTGATTCCGCAAGCTGCAGACAGGCTCAGCTCATGCCAGAGCACCATCTCACACGATTCCAAGCACTCTGCCTTCAGGATTGTTAAGGCCTGCCATAGGAGTGACTGATAGGAATCTGTGTGTCCATTTTAGGGTTAGGTATAGGTATACTACATCTACAGCAAAGGGTGATTACACGACTTTGCCCCAGCTGTCATGCAGCCAGTTGTGTCAAATTTAGGAGGCCAGCCAGGGGTGGCATAATACATGCTGCAGCCCCTGGCAGCCCTGGGTACACCTATGCCCTGAGTTACAGGGTCTGATAAGGTGGCCCAGTACCAATTGGTAGATGCACCTAGGGTACATGAGGTAATTTAGAAAGAGAACAGCCAGGCTGTGGGTCTGATTGGCAGGCCCACAGCCAGAGAAAGTCGTAAACCAGTGAAACAAAAGCAAAAAATCTGGGTGATCATAGGATTGCAGACCCTACTCTCCTACATGACCCCCCCCCCAAACTTTGGGACAATAAGCTAACCTTGACCAGGTGAGTCTTCTTGTTCTAAGTGGAAATATCTGGAGAGCCCATCGGCATTGCCATGATCAGTACCAGGTCTATGTTCCACTGTAAAGTCCATCCCCTGTAGGGAAATGGACCACCTAAGCAGTTTGGGGTTTTCACCCTTCATCTGATTTAGCCATAAGAGGGGCTTATGGTCGGTCTGAATCTTGAAGTGAGTGCCAAACAAGTATGGCCTCAGCTTCTTCAGGGCCCAAACCACAGCAAAGGCCTCCCTCTCAATAGCTGACCAATTCTTCTCTCTGGGGGTCAGCCTTCTGCTTATAAAAGCAATGGGCTGATCCTGACCATCAAAATTCAGTTGAGAAAGAACAGCTCCCACACCCAACTCAGAAGCATCTGTTTGGACAATGAATGGTTTGGAGTAGTCTGGACTCTTAAGGATAGGTGCTGTGCACATGGCCTGCTTTAGGTCATCGAATGCTTTTTGACAGCCTGCTGTCCACTGAACCTTTTTTGGCATTTTCTTACTTGTCAGTTCATTTAATGGTGTCACAATTGAACCATAGTTCCTGACAAACTTTCTGTAGTATCCAGTCAGGCCCAAGAAAGCTCGAACCTGAGTCTGGGTGGTTGGAGGAGCCCAGTCCCTGATTGACTGTATTTTGCTCTCCAGTGGCTGAACCTGGCCTCCACCTACAAGGTGGCCCAGGTATACAACCTGTGTCTGCCCTATCTGGCACTTGGTGGCCTTGATAGTGAGGCCTGCTGCTTGCAGAGCCTCTAACACTTTCCTCAGGTGGACCAGGTGATCCTCCCAGGTGGAGCTAAAGACAGCAATATCATCTAGATATGCTGCACAGAAGTCATCCAGCCCAGTAAGGACTTGATTCACCAACCTTTGGAAGGTGGCAGGTGCATTTTTCAGACCAAAGGGCATTACCACAAATTGATAATGCCCACCAGGGGTTGAAAATGCTGTCTTGGGCTTGGCATCCTCAGCTAACCTGATTTGCCAATACCCAGCTGTTAAGTCAAATGTACTTAAGTAGTTGGCAGAAGCCAATCTATCTATAAGTTCATCTGCCCTTGGTATTGGATGGGCATCAGTCTTAGTGACTGCATTGAGACCCCTGTAGTCTACGCAAAACCTCATCTCTCTCTTACCATCTTGGGTGTGAGGCTTTGGCACTAGAACTACTGGACTAGCCCAAGGGCTATCTGAGGGTTCAATGACTCCCAATTCCAACATTTTCTGCACTTCAGTTTTTATGCAGTCTCTAACATGATCAGGCTGCCTGTAGATCTTACTCTTGACTGGCAGGCTGTCACCAGTGTCAACCTCATGGGTGCACCAATTGGTCTGACTGGGTGTCAGAGAGAACATATGTCTGAAAGACTGAAGAACCTGTTTACAGTCTTTCTGCTGATGTTCAGAGAGGCTGCCACAAAAGACAACACCATCTACTGACCCATCATCAGGATTCGGAGTGAGCAGGTCTGGGAGAGGGTCACTCTCTTCCTCCTGTCCCTCATCTATGGCCATGAGCAAGCTCATGTCCTTCCTGTCGACATATGCTTTGAGCCTGTTGACATAGAGTACCCTGTGTGGACTCCTGGGAGTTCCAAGGTCCACCAGGTAGGTGACCTCTCCCTTTTGCTCAAGAATTGTGTGGGGCCCAGACCATTTGTCTTTGAGTGCTGCTGGGGCCACTGGCTCCAACACCCACACCTTCTGTCCAGGCTGGTAAACAGTCAGGACAGCCTTCTGGTCATGCCAAGCTTTTTGAAGTTCTTGACTGGCCTTAAGGTTTTCAGATGCCTTCTCCATATACTCAGCCATCCTGGAGCGGAGACCAAGTACATAGTCCATTATGTTGGTTGCAGGCTTTTTGAGAGGTCTCTCCCATCCTTCCTTCACCAAACACAAGGGGCCTCTCACAGGATGCCCATACAAAAGTTCAAAAGGGCTGTAGCCAACCCCCTTTTGTGGGACCTCTCTGTAAGCAAACAGAAGGCAGGGCATCAGGACATCCCATCTACGCCTGAGGGTTTCAGGTAGTCCATGAATCATCCCTTTTAGGGTCCTGTTGAACCTTTCAACAAGCCCATTGCATTGTGGATGATAGGGTGTAGTGAATTTGTAATTGACACCACACTCCTTCCACATAGCAGTTAAGTAGCTTGACATGAAGTTTGCACCTCTGTCAGAGACAACCTCCTTAGGGAAGCCCACTCTGGAGAACACTCCAACTAGGGCCCTTGCCACCACAGGTGCTGTGGTGGTCCTAAGTGGAATAGCTTCAGGATACCTGGTGGCATGATCCACTACCACCAGTATAAACTTGTGCCCTGATGCTGTCTGGGGTTCCATTGGACCAACAATGTCAATCCCCACTCTTTCAAAGGGCACCCCCACCACAGGCATTGGTATAAGGGGGGCCTTTGTTGTGCCACCTGACTTACCACTGGCTTGGCAAGTGACACAGGAGCGACAAAACTCCTTGGTATCCTCATTCATGTGAGGCCAGTGAAAGTGTGAGACAAGTCTGTCCCAAGTCTTTGTCTGGCCTAAGTGACCTGCTAAGGGAATCTCATGGGCCAAGGTAAGTAGGAAACCTCTCTGAGACAAGGGTACAACCAGCCTCCTGGTCATGCCAGGCTTGGGGTCTCTTGACTCAGTGTACAGGAGTCCATCTTCCCAGTATACCTTGTGGGTACCTGTGGCGTTCCCAGCAGCCTCAGCAGCAGCCTGCTGTCTGAGGGGTTCAAGAGAAGGGCAGTCTAACTGGTCCTTCCCCAGGTCTTCCCTTGAGGGTCCCCCTGAACCCAAGAATTCAACTTGATCAAGTTCAAACTCTCTAGGCTCAGTTTCCCTCAATTCCTGTAGGTCAGCCTCCTCTGAGACTTGATCCACAACCTGGGGCAAGGGGGAAGGCACAGCCCTAACCCTACTGCTCTTTTTCTTGGAAGGTGTCTGGTCCATTGTTCCAGGATCCAGCACCTGTTCAGTGGGGCATTTTCTGGCCTGTGACCTGGTCACAGCAAACACATGTGCTGGCAAGCCTAACATTTCCAGATGAGTCCTCTGCTCCACTTCTGACCATTGTGATGACTCCAAATCATTGCCCAACAAACAATCCACTGGGAGGTCTGAACTAACTACAACCTTCTTTTGGCCAGTTACCCCTCCCCAGGAGAAAGCTACAATTGCCATACTGTGATTGGTAGTGACATTGCTTGCATTGGTCACCAGGAATTATGTACCTGGCATGATCTGTCCAGGGTCCACAAAGCTAGGTGTCACCATTGTGACACTGGCACAAGTGTCCCTATAGGCCTGAGCCATCTTTCCATTAATGAAAGGTGTCTGTCTGTATTTGCCCAAAGTATTGGGACTGATGTCAGGGGACATATCCATATCCCCTGTACTGACAAGGACAGCCTGAGTAAGGGTGCCAACTAAGTTGTCACTCCCCTCAGAACCCAGGGTTAACCCTACTAAACCCTTGGGAGGTGCACTACCACTGCTGACTGTACTAGGGGGCACAGGTGCCTTAGGGGCTGCAGTGGCAGGAGTCTGCCCTCCTCCTTTCTTGGTGCACTCACTAAACCAGTGAGTTTTACTTTTACAGTATTGGCACCACCTTTTAGATTGGCCTTCTTTCTTCTTTTGGGGAGCCTGACCCCCACCCTCTTTGGGTTGTTGGGGACCTGTCGAAGACTTCTGGTCATTTTGTTCCCCCTTAGAATCTTTACCCTTCTGGTCTGCTTTCTTCTGACCACCTTGATTCTGGCCCTGGTTCTGTTTAACTCTTGTTCTAACCCATCTGTCTGCCTTCTTTCCCAATTCTTGGGGAGAGGTCAGATCTGAGTCAACAAGATGCTGATGCAACAACTGGTTCTGACAATTGTTTAAAATTTGTTCTCTCATCATCAAATTGTACAATCCTTTATAATCAGTAACCTTACTGCCCAGCAACCAGCCCTCAAAAGCCTTAGTGGCACAATCTACAAAGTCAGCCCAATCTTGAGACTGAGTTTTCTGGGTATCCCTGAACAGCACCCTGTACTGCTCAGTGGTTAGGCCAAACCCATCAACCAGTGCATTTTTCAAGACTTGGTAATCATTAGCATCCTCTACCCTTGTGGTGAGGAGCTTGTCTCTTCCTTTACCCTCAAAGGAGAGCCACAAGATAGCTGCCCACTGACTTGGGGGAACACCTTGCACAGTGCAGGCCCTCTCCAAAGCAGTAATCAATTTGTGGATGTCATCCCCTTGTTTAAAGGGGGGCACTATCTTACCAAGGTGTTTTGTGTCAAAACTCCTTTCCCTATTGCTAGGTACTATGCTGCCACCAGTGGGGACTGTCCCACTCAATTGTTGCTCTCTAGCAAAGGCAAGCCTTTCTTTGGCCAGGGCAAGTTCTTCCCTTTCAATCCTCAGATTGGCTGCCTTTTCCTTAGCTTCATACACTCTCCTCTGGGGAGATGTCATTCCCCTTTGAGAGGAACGTTGAGAGCCATTGGTATGGAGGGATCTGTTAGAGCCTCTAGATAGAGACCTAACTCGTCCACTCCCAATGTTAAGCTGACCTTATATTGCAATTTGCTTGTTTTTTCACTCATCTGGACATGTATTTAGAAATGATGACATTGATAATCCATATTTGCAGACAATCCATCGATTGTCATTAGTAAGTACTGATCCCCGCGTGAAGCACGACCGAGCCACCGGCTCCTTGGAGCCCTCAATGAGGAGGAAGGTGGCCCCAGCCCCGCCGGCTCTATCTCGGGTGGTTCTGGCTAGCACCGCCGATCTGACCTTTACTCCGAGCGGACTAGCAGCTCTCCGTCACCCGGTCAAGGACAGGCAGAGCTGGCCGTGTGCTATCATGTCCAGAGCCTCCCACGAGAATCTGAGGTCTGTGGGTTCAGACGTCTCCGAGTTACAGGTGGAGAGCAGACCCTCTCTGGGGATCACAACCTGCAAGAGGAAAAACACTCGCGCTGCTTTGCTTCTCGCCCGTTCCAAAAATATATATTATTTTATTTGATTCCTTTTGGGGGGGAAATTCCATTCCGAAATTCTCTGGGACTAGAAACCCAACCGGATCTTTACCGTCTGGGGCAAGTCCTGGGTGGCAGGTTGAGCTTGTTTACGGCTGAAGGTCTGGGTGGAAGCGCCAGCCCCGAATAAACAACCGTACATTCAGAAAACGCAAAATTAACGGTGCACACCCGCTTGTAAAGAGAATTCACATCTTTTGCCCCAACATAAAATGTTTGTTCCATGTCCTTTCTGCAAAAGTACAAAACAAGAACGTCACAGTTGCAAGTTATGGGGGATGGAAAGTGCCCCAGACACCCCGTCTTTAGGGGTTGGAAATGTTGAAATGCTGAGCAGCGCAAGTGGATGTTAAATAAACTCTACTCCACAGAATAGATGTTTTCATTTCATGTTAATATCTATTTGTTTTAATGACTAAAAAGATGCCCTTCTGTGCATTGGGGCTGGTGCAGCTGTTGCCATTGCTCAGAACTGACGAAAATGACTTGTATTAAAAGTGCCACAACTCTGCCCTCAGCTGATGAATCTGAGCGAAAAACAAAAAAATGCACCCCTGGCCCCTATATCTCACACTCTGGGGTCTCGGGGGCCGTGAAAGTTTAAATAATTTAAAATAAACGAGCAAGGACCACCGCCATTCTGAAACGTTCCTATACCGCTCTTTAGAGTACATTGTCCGCCCTGCAGGGAACGGATGCGGACAATGCTTGACTCATAAAATAGATTCAAATGATCACAGTAAACTTCCACTGGCCTCTTCGGGTACTCAACAACAACTGGGAAAGTTAGTAAGAAGCACTTGCTTTTAATTACTAGGAAAACACACTTGCTTCTAATTACGTTACCTATGATGCACCACTGAAAACAAAAACAACAGCCCATCCACCACCACCACCACCACCACCGCATCCACCACCACCGCATCCACCACCACCACCACACCCACCACCACTACATCCACCACCACATCCACTACAACAACCACCCCATCCACCACTACCACCACTGCATCCACCACCGCATCCACCACCACCACATCCACCATCCCCTCCACATCCACCATGACATCCACCGCCACATCCACCACATCCACCACCACCACATCCACCACCGCCACATCCACCACCACTTCCACCACCACCGCATCCACCACATCCACCACCACCACCGCATCCACCACCACCACATCCACCACCACATCCACCGCATCCACCACCGCATCCACCACCGCATCCACCACCGCATCCACCACCGCATCCACCACCACATCCACCACCACATCCACCACCGCAACCACCACCGCATCCACCACCGCATCCACCACCACAACCACCATCACCACCACATCCACCATCACATCCATCATCAAATCCACCACCACATCCACCACCACATCCACCATCACATCCACAATGACATCCACCGCCACATCCACCACCACATCCACCACCACTACATCCACCACCACATCCACCACAACTTCACCACCGCATCCACCACCACATCCCCCACCACCACCACCACATCCACCGCATCCACCACCACATCCACCACATCCACCACCACATCCACCACTTCCACCACCACCACATCCACCACATCCACGACTGCATCCACCACCACCACATCCACCACCACATCCACCACCACATCCACCACCACATCCACCACCACATCCACCACCTCATCCACCACCTCATCCACCACCTCATCCACCAACGCATCCACCACCACCACATCCACCACCACCGCATCCACCACCACCGCATCCACCACCACCGCATCCACCACCACATCCACCACCACATCCACCACCACATCCACCACCGCATCCACCACCACATCCACCACCGCATCCACCACCACATCCACCACCGCATCCACCACCACATCCACCATCACATCCACCATCAAATCCACCACCACCACCACATCCACCATCACATACACCATCACATCCATCATGACATCCACCGCCACATCCACCACCACATCCACCACCACCACATCCACCACCACATCCACCACCACTTCACCACCGCATCCACCACCACATCCACCACCACCACCACCACATCCACCGCATCCACCACCACATCCACCATATCCACCACCACATCCACCACTTCCACCACCACCACCACATCCACCACCACCACATCCACCACCACCACATCCACCACTGCATCCACCACCACCACATCCACCACCACATCCACCACCACATCCACCACCACATCCACCACCTCATCCACCAACGCATCCACCAACGCATCCACCACCACCGCATCCACCACCACCGCATCCACCACCATCACCACACCCACCACCACTACATCCACCACCACATCCACTACAACCACCACCCCATCCACCACTACCACCACCACCACCACCGCATCCACCACCACATCCACCATCAACACCACATCCACCACCACCACATCCACCACCGCCACATCCACCACCACTTCCACCACCACCGCATCCACCACATCCACCACCACCACCGCATCCACCACCACCACATCCACCACCACATCCACCGCATCCACCACCGCATCCACCACCGCATCCACCACCGCATCCACCACCACATCCACCACCACATCCACCACCGCAACCACCACCGCATCCACCACCGCATCCACCACCACATCCATCATCACCACCACATCCACCATCACATCCACCATCAAATCCACCACCATCACCACATCCACCACCACATCCACCATCACATCCACCATGACATCCACCGCCACATCCACCACCACATCCACCACCACCACATCCACCACCACATCCACCACCACTTCACTATTGCATCCACCACCACATCCACCACCACCACATCCACCGCATTCACCACCACATCCACCACATCCACCACCACATCCACCACTTCCACCACCTCCACCACATCCACCACCACCACATCCACCACTGCATCCACCACCACCACATCCACCACCACATCCACCACCACATCCACCACCACATCCACCACCTCATCCACCACCTCATCCACCACCTCATCCACCAACGCATCCACCACCACCACATCCACCACCACCGCATCCACCACCACATCCACCACCACATCCACCACCACATCCACCACCGCATCCACAACCGGATCCACCACCGCATCCACCACCACATCCACCATCACCACCACATCCACCATCACATCCACCATCAAATCCACCACCACCACCACATCCACCATCACATCCACCATCACATCCACCATCACATCCACCATGACATCCACCGCCACATCCACCACCACATCCACCACCACCACATCCACCACCACATCCACCACCACTTCACCACCACATCCACCACCACATCCACCACCACCACCACCACATCCACCGCATCCACCACCACATCCACCACATCCATCACCACATCCACCACTTCCACCACCACCACCACATCCACCACCACCACATCCACCACCACCACATCCACCACCACATCCACCACCACATCCACCACCTCATCCACCAACGCATCCACCAACGCATCCACCACCACCGCATCCACCACCACCGCATCCACCACCACCACACCCACCACCACTACATCCACCACCACATCCACTACAACCACCACTCCATCCACCACTACCACCACCACCGCATCCACCACCACATCCACCATCAACACCACATCCACCACCACCACCACATCCACCACCACCACCACATCCACCAACACATCCACCATCACCTCCACATCTACCATGACTTCCACCACCACCGCATCCACCACCACCGCATCCACCACCACCACATCCACCACCACCACTACATCCACCACCACATCCACTACAACCACCACCCCATCCACCACATCCACCACCACCGCATCCACCACCACATCCACCATCAACACCACATCCACCATCACATCCACCACCACCACCACCACATCCACCAACACATCCACCAACACATCCACCATCACCTCCACATCCACCATGACATCTACCGCCACAGCCACCACCACATCCACCACCAACACATCCACCACCACCGCATCTACCACCACCACCACCACACCCACCACCACGACACCCACCACCACATCCACTACAACCACCACCCCATCCACCACTACCACCACCACCGCATCCACCACCACCGCCGCATCCACCACATCCACCACCACCACATCCACCACCACATCCACCATCACCACCACATCCACCATGACATCCACCATCAAATCCACCACATCCACCACCACATCCACCATGACATCCACCATGACATCCACCATGACATCCACCGCCACATCCACCATCACATCCACCACCACCACATCCACCACCACCACATCCACCACCACTTCACCACCGCATCCACCACCACTACATCCACCACCACCACCACATCCACCGCATCCACCACCACATCCACCACCACATCCACCACTTCCACTGCATCCACCACCACTACATCCACCACCACTGCATCCACCACCACCACATCCACCACCACCACATCCACCACCACCACATCCACCACCACCACATCCACCACCGCATCCACCACCACCGCATCCACCACCTCATCCACCACCTCATCCACCAACGCATCCACCACAACCACCACATCCACAACCACCACATCCACCACCACCACATCCACCACAACACCACCACATCCCCCATCACCACCACATCCACCATCACCACCACATCCACCATCACCACCACATCCACCATCACATCCACCACCACATCCACCACCACATCCACCACTTCCACCGCATCCACCACCACCGCATCCACCACCACCACATTAACCACCACCACCACATCCACCACCACCACCACATCCACCACCACCACCACATCCATCACCGCATCCACCACCACCTCATCCACCACCTCATCCACCACCGCATCCACCACCGCATCCACCACCGCATCCACCACCACATCCACCATCACCACCACATCCACCATCACATCCACCATCAAATCCACCACCACCACCACATCCACCATCACATCCACCATCACATCCACCATGACATCCACCGCCACATCCACCACCACATCCACCACCACCACATCCACCACCACATCCACCACCACTTCACCACCGCATCCACCACCACATCCACCACCACCACCACCACATCCACCGCATCCACCACCACATCCACCACATCCATCACCACATCCACCACTTCCACTACCACCACCACATCCACCACCACCACATCCACCACCACCACATCCACCACTGCATCCACCATCACCACATCCACCACCACATCCACCACCACATCCACCACCACATCCACCACCACATCCACCACCTCATCCACCAACGCATCCACCAACGCATCCACCACCACCGCATCCACCACCACTGCATCCACCAACACCACCACACCCACCACCACTACATCCACCACCACATCCACTACAACCACCACCCCATCCACCACTACCACCACCACCGCATCCACCACCACATCCACCATCAACACCACATCCACCACCACCACCACATCCACCACCACCACCACATCCACCACCACCACCACATCCACCAACACATCCACCATCACCTCCACATCCACCATGACTTCCACCTCCACCGCATCCACTGCCACCGCATCCACCACCACCGCATCCACCACCACCACATCCACCACCACCGCATCCACCACCACCACATCCACCACCACCACTACATCCACCACCACATCCACTACAACCACCACCCCATCCACCACATCCACCACCACCGCATCCACCACCACATCCACCATCAACACCACATCCACCATCACATCCACCACCACCACCACCACATCCACCAACACATCCACCAACACATCCACCATCACCTCCACATCCACCATGACATCCACCGCCACAGCCACCACCACATCCACCACCAACACATCCACCACCACCGCATCTACCACCACCACCACCACACCCACCACCACGACACCCACCACCACATCCACTACAACCACCACCCCATCCACCACTACCACCACCACCGCATCCACCACCACCGCCGCATCCACCACATCCACCACCACCACATCCACCACCACATCCACCATCACCACCACATCCACCATCACATCCACCATCAAATCCACCACCACATCCACCACCACATCCACCATGACATCCACCATGACATCCACCATGACATCCACCGCCACATCCACCATCACATCCACCACCACCACATCCACCACCACTTCACCACCGCATCCACCACCACCACATCCACCACCACATCCACCGCATCCACCACCACATCCACCACCACATCCACCACTTCCACTGCATCCACCACCACTACATCCACCACCACTGCATCCACCACCACCACATCCACCACCACCACATCCACCACCACCACATCCACCACCACCACATCCACCACCACCACATCCACCACCGCATCCACCACCACCGCATCCACCACCTCATCCACCACCTCATCCACCACCTCATCCACCAACGCATCCACCACAACCACCACATCCACAACCACCACATCCACCACCACCACATCCACCACAACACCACCACATCCACCATCACCACCACATCCACCATCACCACCACATCCACCATCACCACCACATCCACCATCACATCCACCACCACATCCACCATCACATCCACCACCACATCCACCACTTCCACCGCATCCACCACCACCACCACATTAACCACCACCACCACATCCACCACCATCACCACATCCACCACCACCACATCCACCACCACCACCACATCCATCACCGCATCCACCACCACCTCATCCACCACCTCATCCACCACCGCATCCACCACCACCACATCCACCACCGCATCCACCTCCGCATCCACCACACCCACCACCATCACTTCCACCACCACATCCACCACCACTTTCACCACATCCACAACCACCACATCCACCACCACCACATCAACACCACATCGACCACCTCCACCACCACCACCACATCCACCACCACCACCACCACATCCACCACCACCACCACATCCACCACCACCCCCACATCCACCACCACATCCACCCCCACATCCACCACCATCACCACCACATCCACCACCACCACCACATCCACCACCACATCCACCACCACCACCACATCCACCACCACATCCACCACCACCATATCCCCCAGATCCACCACCACCACATCTACATGTGTGTGGCTCTGTGTGTGTAGATGCAAATGCAATGTTCTTGGATTGTCGTCACAAAAAAATACACTGAACATAATCTTCACAAAAGTTATTTACAAACGTTTAAGCTATTGCTATTATAAATTACAATAGCTTTTATTTAAGTATTAATTATTTACAAAATTAAAAGCCATTGTTATTTGTAATATCAATACATCTAAGTCACGTAAATACAACACACATTGCATTACAAATGCTATAGGTATTACATTTGCAAAAGTTAAAACTATTGACATTGTAACTGACAAAGCTATTAATTTTGCTACTTTCAAAACCAACACATAGATAAAAAAAGTGTCATTTACAATACCAATAGCTCAAACTTTCCTAATGCGAGACCTATTGCATTTCCAATGCTTGTTTAAGAGTAGGCAGTGGTCCATGGGACCACTGTCGGCTCTTAAAAAATGGTTTTGCTACCATTCACAAAGGGGCGAAGGTCCCCCTGGGACCCTTTCCCGTTTTCGACTGGCTTACAACCTACTTGAAGTAGGCGGTAAACTGCGATTAGTTTACGACCGCATTCCGGTCGCAAAACAATTGTACTTCCCCCTGCAATTTGCTATTATGAACGCATGCCCTTGGCACGCCCCTTCCTAATAGTGACTCACAAGCCATTTTTTGCGAGTCAATAATAAGAAAATAGGGTTGGTATATGGCAAAATCCGTTTTAGCGGTCACAAAAGGCCGAATATCCATTTGCAACCTCTAAAAACGGTCGTACATGTGCCTCTTTGTTTCAAGCTTAGAGTTTATTTTATCCATGTAGTAAGATGCCTTTGTGATTTGTATTATGATCAGTGAGCCAGAAGGCTTTTAGTGCTAAAAAATAATTTAGCTGTATATTGTCTTCATGGCATAGTAGTTGTATTTTGTATTTTGTATTGTCTTCATGCATAATCCCTTCATATATACACGCAATATCATTCTCAGCAGGAAAGCTTTTTTTAAAAGCAACATGTGTCTCTGTAAGCATCAAGTCCTGCTTTTAAAATAAAAATGTTTTTCAATCAGGATTACTTATGGATGACTGGTGCAGCCTGCACGTCTGCAGCACTGTGTTTACTGCCACTCAGGTTTCTACTTAGTAGCTAATTTAATGACCTTTCCTTAGCACACATTTAAAGTATGCAATTAATTCTTCTACTGTGGCTTACTGATATCGACTACAGTTCAACAAGTAAACTTTTGACATTGTGCAATGTGCCCGACTTAGATCCAGGCTCAAGAAAATCTTGCAGTTACCTACGTTCCTTCTTGCTGTACGATTGGACTGGTGGCCAGGTACCCTTAAATTGGGTTTGCATAATTTTATGTCATTTTGTTACATCGAGGTTAAACAACGTTGGAAGTGCATAATGAAAACTGTGGTAACTGTGAGTCTGAGTACAGTGGGGGCGGGTTCAGTGAGTGTGAGGGGCGGGGTCAGAGACATGGTTAAAAAGAACCAAATATTAACTATTTTGTTGACCTTTCACCTACACTGGTTATAAATTATAATGCACACAGCTTAAATGAAAAATAAATGCAGTTCTGCGTTTATCTGTGGGAAATGCCTTTTTCGGGTAGGAAAGCTTGGTTGGTTAATGCGATTGCTTCACATTCCCGTGGGTGTAACAGGACGGTCACTGATTCGAATCCTGGTCAGTGCACTAGAACAGTAGTGATGTGTATTTATAGTGCTAAGAGTTCTACACCTGTGGCAGAAAGCACTGTGAATGAGTCATTAGTTTAACAAGCATTTACAATGCAATGGTTTTGCCTTTGTTAAAGTTAGAGCTATTGGCATTGCTCTTGACACTCTGAAGCTCCACTCTGCACTCTGAAGCTCCACTCTGCACTCTGAAGCTCCACTCTGCACTCTGAAGCTCCACTCTGCACTCTGAAGCTGCACTCTAAAGCTGCACTCTGAAGCTCCACTCTGAAGCTCCACTCTGAAGCTGCACTCTGAAGCTCCACTCTGAAGCTCCACTCTGAAGCTCCACTCTGAAGCTCCACTCTGAAGCTCCACTCTGCACTCTGAAGCTCCACTCTGCACTCTGAAGCTCCACTCTGCACTCTGAAGCTCCACTCTGAATCTCCACTCTGAATCTGCACTCTGAAGCTCCACTCTGCACTCTGAAGCTCCACTCTGAATCTGCACTCTGAAGCTCCACTCTGCACTCTGAAGCTCCACTCTGCACTCTGAAGCTCCACTCTGAAGCTCCACTCTGAATCTGCACTCTGAAGCTCCACTCTGCACTCTGAATCTGCACTCTGAAGCTCCACTCTGCACTCTGAAGCTCCACTCTGAATCTGCACTCTGAAGCTCCACTCTGCACTCTGAAGCTCCACTCTGAATCTGCACTCTGAAGCTCCACTCTGCACTCTGAAGCTCCACTCTGCACTCTGAAGCTCCACTCTGCACTCTGCACTCTGAAGCTCCACTCTGCACTCTGAATCTCCACTCTGCACTCTGAAGCTCCACTCTGCACTCTGAATCTCCACTCTAAAGCTCCACTCTCCACTCTGAAGCTCCACTCTGAATCTCCACTCTGAATCTCCACTCTCGACTCTGAATCTCCACTCTGAATCTCCACTCTGAAGCTCCACTCTGAAGCTCCACTCTGCTCTCTGAATCTGCACTCTGAAGCTCCACTCTCCACTCTGAATCTGCACTCTGAAGCTCCACTCTCCACTCTGAATCTGCACTCTGAAGCTCCACTCTCCACTCTGAATCTGCACTCTGAAGCTCCACTCTGCACTCTGAAGCTCCACTCTGAATCTGCACTCTGAAGCTCCACTCTGCACTCTGCACTCTGAATCTGCACTCTGAAGCTCCACTCTGAATCTGCAGCTCCACTCTGCACTCTGAAGCTCCACTCTGCACTCTGAAGCTCCACTCTGATGCTCCACTCTGAAGCTCCACTCTGAAGCTCCACTCTGAAGCTCCACTCTGAAGCTCCACTCTGAAGCTCCACTCTGCACTCTGAAGCTCCACTCTGCACTCTGAAGCTCCACTCTGCACTCTGAATCTGCACTCTGAATCTGCACTCTGAAGCTCCACTCTGAAGCTCCACTCTGAAGCTCCACTCTGAAGCTCCACTCTGAAGCTCCACTCTGAAGCTCCACTCGGCACTCTGAAGCTCCACTCTGAATCTGCACTCTGAAGCTCCACTCTCCACTCTGAATCTGCACTCTGAAGCTCCACTCTGCACTCTGAAGCTCCACTCTGAATCTGCACTCTGAAGCTCCACTCTGCACTCTGCACTCTGAATCTGCACTCTGAAGCTCCACTCTGAATCTGCAGCTCCACTCTGCACTCTGAAGCTCCACTCTGCACTCTGAAGCTCCACTCTGAAGCTCCACTCTGAAGCTCCACTCTGCACTCTAAAGCTCCACTCTGCACTCTGAAGCTCCACTCTGCACTCTGAAGCTCCACTCTCCACTCTGAATCTGCACTCTGAAGCTCCACTCTGAAGCTCCACTCTGAAGCTCCACTCTGAAGCTCCACTCTGAATCTGCACTCTGAAGCTCCACTCTGAAGCTCCACTCTGAAGCTCCACTCTGCACTGTGAAGCTCCACTCTGAATCTGCACTCTGAAGCTCCACTCTGAATCTGCACTCTGAAGCTCCACTCTGCACTCTGAAGCTCCACTCTGCACTCTGAAGCTCCACTCTGAAGCTCCACTCTGAAGCTCCACTCTGAAGCTCTACTCTGAAGCTCCACTCTGAAGCTCCACTCTGCACTCTGAAGCTCCACTCTGCACTCTGAAGCTCCACTCTGAAGCTCCACTCTGAAGCTCCACTCTGAAGCTCCACTCTGAAGCTCCACTCTGCACTCTGAAGCTCCACTCTGCACTCTGAAGCTCCACTCTGCACTCTGAAGCTCCACTCTGAATCTGCACTCTGAATCTGCACTCTGAATCTGCACTCTGAATCTGCACTCTGAAGCTCCACTCTGAAGCTCCACTCTGAAGCTCCACTCTGAATCTGCACTCTGAAGCTCCACTCTGCACTCTGAAGCTCCACTCTGCACTCTGAAGCTCCACTCTGAAGCTCCACTCTGAATCTCCACTCTGAAGCTCCACTCTGAAGCTCCACTCTGAAGCTCCACTCTGAAGCTCCACTCTGAAGCTCCACTCTGAATCTCCACTCTGAATCTGCACTCTGAAGCTCCACTCTGCACTCTGAAGCTCCACTCTGCACTCTGAAGCTCCACTCTGCACTCTGAAGCTCCACTCTGCACTTTGAATCTCCACTCTGAAGCTCCACTCTCCACTCTGAAGCTCCACTCTGAAGCTCCACTCTCCACTCTGAATCTGCACTCTGAAGCTCCACTCTCCACTCTGAATCTGCACTCTGAAGCTCCACTCTCCACTCTGAATCTGCACTCTGAAGCTCCACTCTGCACTCTGAAGCTCCACTCTGAATCTGCACTCTGAAGCTCCACTCTGCACTCTGCACTCTGAATCTGCACTCTGAAGCTCCACTCTGAATCTGCAGCTCCACTCTGCACTCTGAAGCTCCACTCTGCACTCTGAAGCTCCACTCTGATGCTCCACTCTGAAGCTCCACTCTGAATCTGCAGCTCCACTCTGCACTCTGAAGCTCCACTCTGCACTCTGAAGCTCCACTCTGATGCTCCACTCTGAAGCTCCACTCTGAAGCTCCACTCTGAAGCTCCACTCTGAAGCTCCACTCTGAAGCTCCACTCTGCACCCTGAAGCTCCACTCTGCACTCTGAAGCTCCACTCTGCACTCTGAAGCTCCACTCTGCACTCTGAATCTGTACTCTGAATCTGCACTCTGAAGCTCCACTCTGAAGCTCCACTCTGAAGCTCCACTCTGAAGCTCCACTCTGAAGCTCCACTCTGAAGCTCCACTCGGCACTCTGAAGCTCCACTCTGAATCTGCACTCTGAAGCTCCACTCTCCACTCTGAATCTGCACTCTGAAGCTCCACTCTGCACTCTGAAGCTCCACTCTGAATCTGCACTCTGAAGCTCCACTCTGCACTCTGCACTCTGAAGCTCCACTCTGAATCTGCAGCTCCACTCTGCACTCTGAAGCTCCACTCTGCACTCTGAAGCTCCACTCTGAAGCTCCACTCTGAAGCTCCACTCTGAAGCTCCACTCTGAAGCTCCACTCTGAAGCTCCACTCTGCACTCTAAAGCTCCACTCTGCACTCTGAAGCTCCACTCTGCACTCTGAAGCTCCACTCTCCACTCTGAATCTGCACTCTGAAGCTCCACTCTGAAGCTCCACTCTGAAGCTCCACTCTGAAGCTCCACTCTGAATCTGCACTCTGAAGCTCCACTCTGAAGCTCCACTCTGAAGCTCCACTCTGAAGCTCCACTCTGCACTGTGAAGCTCCACTCTGAATCTGCACTCTGAAGCTCCACTCTGAATCTGCACTCTGAAGCTCCACTCTGCACTCTGAAGCTCCACTCTGCACTCTGAAGCTCCACTCTGAAGCTCCACTCTGAAGCTCCACTCTGAAGCTCTACTCTGAAGCTCCACTCTGAAGCTCCACTCTGCACTCTGAAGCTCCACTCTGCACTCTGAAGCTCCACTCTGAAGCTCCACTCTGAAGCTCCACTCTGAAGCTCCACTCTGAAGCTCCACTCTGCACTCTGAAGCTCCACTCTGCACTCTGAAGCTCCACTCTGCACTCTGAAGCTCCACTCTGAATCTGCACTCTGAATCTGCACTCTGAATCTGCACTCTGAATCTGCACTCTGAAGCTCCACTCTGAAGCTCCACTCTGAAGCTCCACTCTGAATCTGCACTCTGAAGCTCCACTCTGCACTCTGAAGCTCCACTCTGCACTCTGAAGCTCCACTCTGAAGCTCCACTCTGAATCTCCACTCTGAAGCTCCACTCTGAAGCTCCACTCTGAAGCTCCACTCTGAAGCTCCACTCTGAAGCTCCACTCTGAATCTCCACTCTGAATCTGCACTCTGAAGCTCCACTCTGCACTCTGAAGCTCCACTCTGCACTCTGAAGCTCCACTCTGCACTCTGAAGCTCCACTCTGCACTTTGAATCTCCACTCTGAAGCTCCACTCTCCACTCTGAAGCTCCACTCTGAAGCTCCACTCTCCACTCTGAAGCTCCACTCTCCACTCTGAATCTCCACTCTGAATCTCCACTCTCCACTCTGAAGCTCCACTCTGAAGCTCCACTCTGAAGCTCCACTCTGAAGCTCCACTCTCCACTCTGAATCTCCACTCTGAAGCTCCACTCTCCACTCTGAAGCTCCACTCTCCACTCTGAATCTCCACTCTGAATCTCCACTCTCCACTCTGAAGCTCCACTCTGAAGCTCCACTCTGAAGCTCCACTCTCCACTCTGAATCTGCACTCTGAAGCTCCACTCTGCACTCTGAAGCTCCACTCTGAATCTGCACTCTGAAGCTCCACTCTGCACTCTGAAGCTCCACTCTGAATCTGCACTCTGAAGCTGCACTCTGCACTCTGAATCTGCACTCTGAAGCTCCACTCTGAAGCTCCACTCTGCACTCTGAAGCTCCACTCTGCACTCTGAAGCTCCACTCTGCACTCTGAAGCTCCACTCTGCACTCTGAAGCTCCACTCTGCACTCTGAAGCTCCACTCTGAAGCTCCACTCTGAAGCTCCACTCTGAAGCTCCACTCTGCACTCTGAAGCTCCACTCTGAAGCTCCACTCTGCACTCTGAAGCTCCACTCTGAAGCTCCACTCTGCACTCTGCACTCTGAATCTGCACTCTGAAGCTCCACTCTGCACTCTGAAGCTCCACTCTGAATCTGCACTCTGAAGCTCCACTCTGAAGCTCCACTCTGAAGCTCCACTCTGAAGCTCCACTCTGAAGCTTCACTCTGAAGCTCCACTCTGAAGCTCCACTCTGAAGCTCCACTCTGAATCTGCACTCTGAAGCTCCACTCTGAAGCTCCACTCTGAAGCTCCACTCTGAAGCTCCACTCTGAAGCTCCACTCTGAAGCTCCACTCTGAAGCTTCACTCTGAAGCTCCACTCTGAAGCTCCACTCTGCACTCTGAAGCTCCACTCTGAAGCTCCACTCTGAAGCTCCACTCTGAAGCTCCACACTGAAGCTCCACTCTGAAGCTCCACTCTGAAGCTCCACTCTAAAGCTCCACTCTGAAGCTCCACTCTGAAGCTCCACTCTCCACTCTGCAGCTCCACTCTGCACTCTGAAGCTCCACTCTGAAGCTCCACTCTGCACTCTGAAGCTCCACTCTGAAGCTCCGCTCTGCACTCTGAAGCTCCACTCTGCACTCTGAAGCTCCACTCTGCACTTTGAATCTGCACTCTGAAGCTCCACTCTGCACTCTGAAGCTCCACTCTGAATCTGCACTCTGAAGCTCCACTCTGCACTCTGAAGCTCCACTCTGCACTCTGAAGCTCCACTCTGAAGCTCCACTCTGAATCTGCACTCTGAAGCTCCACTCTGCACTCTGAAGCTCCACTCTGCACTCTGAAGCTCCACTCTGAATCTGCACTCTGAAGCTCCACTCTGCACTCTGAAGCTCCACTCTGAATCTGCACTCTGAAGCTCCACTCTGCACTCTGAAGCTCCACTCTGCACTCTGAAGCTCCACTCTGCACTCTGCACTCTGAAGCTCCACTCTGCACTCTGAATCTCCACTCTGCACTCTGAAGCTCCACTCTGCACTCTGAATCTCCACTCTAATGCTCCACTCTCCACTCTGAAGCTCCACTCTGAATCTCCACTCTGAATCTCCACTCTCGACTCTGAATCTCCACTCTGAAGCTCCACTCTGAAGCTTCACTCTGAAGCTCCACTCTGAAGCTCCACTCTGAATCTGCACTCTGAAGCTCCACTCTGAAGCTCCACTCTGAAGCTCCACTCTGAAGCTCCACTCTGAAGCTCCACTCTGAAGCTTCACTCTGAAGCTCCACTCTGAAGCTCCACTCTGCACTCTGAAGCTCCACTCTGAAGCTCCACTCTGAAGCTCCACTCTGAAGCTCCACTCTGAAGCTCCACACTGAAGCTCCACTCTGAAGCTCCACTCTGAAGCTCCACTCTAAAGCTCCACTCTGAAGCTCCACTCTGAAGCTCCACTCTCCACTCTGCAGCTCCACTCTGCACTCTGAAGCTCCACTCTGAAGCTCCACTCTGCACTCTGAAGCTCCACTCTGAAGCTCCGCTCTGCACTCTGAAGCTCCACTCTGCACTCTGAAGCTCCACTCTGAATCTGCACTCTGAAGCTCCACTCTGCACTCTGAAGCTCCACTCTGCATTCTGAAGCTCCACTCTGAAGCTCCACTCTGAATCTGCACTCTGAAGCTCCACTCTGCACTCTGAATCTGCACTCTGAAGCTCCACTCTGCACTCTGAAGCTCCACTCTGAATCTGCACTCTGAAGCTCCACTCTGCACTCTGAAGCTCCACTCTGAATCTGCACTCTGAAGCTCCACTCTGCACTCTGAAGCTCCACTCTGCTCTCTGAAGCTCCACTCTGCACACTGCACTCTGAAGCTCCACTCTGCACTCTGACTCTCCACTCTGCACTTTGAAGCTCCACTCTGCACTCTGAATCTCCACTCTAAAGCTCCACTCTCCACTCTGAAGCTCCACTCTGAATCTCCACTCTGAATCTCCACTCTCGACTCTGAATCTCCACTCTGAATCTCCACTCTGAAGCTACACTCTGAAGCTCCACTCTGCACTCTGAATCTGCACTCTGAAGCTCCACTCTCCACTCTGAATCTGCACTCTGAAGCTCCACTCTCCACCTTGAATCTGCACTCTGAAGCTCCACTCTCCACTCTAAATCTGCACTCTGAAGCTCCACTCTGCACTCTGAAGCTCAACTCTGAATCTGCACTCTGAAGCTCCACTCTGCACTCTGCACTCTGAATCTGCACTCTGAAGCTCCACTCTGAATCTGCAGCTCCACTCTGCACTCTGAAGCTCCACTCTGCACTCTGAAGCTCCACTCTGATGCTCCACTCTGAAGCTCCACTCTGAAGCTCCACTCTGAAGCTCCACTCTGAAGCTCCACTCTGAAGACCCACTCTGCACTCTGAAGCTCCACTCTGCACTCTGAAGCTCCACTCTGCACTCTGAATCTGCACTCTGAAGCTCCACTCTGAAGCTCCACTCTGAAGCTCCACTCTGAAGCTCCACTCTGAAGCTCCACTCTGCACTCTGAAGCTCCACTCTGCACTCTGAAGCTCCACTCTGCACTCTGAATCTGCACTCTGAAGCTCCACTCTGAAGCTCCACTCTGAAGCTCCACTCTGAAGCTCCACTCTGCACTCTGAAGCTCCACTCTGAATCTGCACTCTGAAGCTCCACTCTCCACTCTGAATCTGCACTCTGAAGCTCCACTCTGCACTCTGAAGCTCCACTCTGAATCTGCACTCTGAAGCTCCACTCTGCACTCTGCACTCTGCACTCTGAATCTGACCTCTGAAGCTCCACTCTGAATCTGCAGCTCCACTCTGCACTCTGAAGCTCCACTCTGCACTCTGAAGCTCCACTCTGAAGCTCCACTCTGAAGCTCCACTCTGAAGCTCCACTCTGAAGCTCCACTCTGCACTCTGAAGCTCCACTCTGCACTCTGAAGCTCCACTCTGCACTCTGAAGCTCCACTCTCCACTCTGAATCTGCACTCTGAAGCTCCACTCTGAAGCTCCACTCTGAAGCTCCACTCTGAAGCTCCACTCTGAATCTGCACTCTGAAGCTCCACTCTGAAGCTCCACTCTGAAGCTCCACTCTGAAGCTCCACTCTGAAGCTCCACTCTGCACTCTGAAGCTCCACTCTGAATCTGCACTCTGAAGCTCCACTCTGAATCTGCACTCTGAAGCTCCACTCTGCACTCTGAAGCTCCACTCTGCACTCTGAAGCTCCACTCTGAAGCTCCACTCTGAAGCTCCACTCTGAAGCTCCACTCTGAAGCTCCACTCTGAAGCTCCACTCTGCACTCTGAAGCTCCACTCTGCACTCTGAAGCTCCACTCTGAAGCTCCACTCTGAAGCTCCACTCTGAAGCTCCACTCTGAAGCTCCACTCTGCACTCTGAAGCTCCACTCTGCACTCTGAAGCTCCACTCTGCACTCTGAAGCTCCACTCTGAATCTCCACTCTGAATCTGCACTCTGAATCTGCACTCTGAATCTGCACTCTGAATCTGCACTCTGAAGCTCCACTCTGAAGCTCCACTCTGAAGCTCCACTCTGAAGCTCCACTCTGAAGCTCCACTCTGCACTCTGAAGCTCCACTCTGAATCTGCACTCTGAAGCTCCACTCTGCACTCTGAAGCTCCACTCTGAATCTGCACTCTGAAGCTCCACTCTGCACTCTGAAGCTCCACTCTGCACTCTGAAGCTCCACTCTGAAGCTCCACTCTGAAGCTCCACTCTGAAGCTCCACTCTGAAGCTCCACTCTGAAGCTCCACTCTGAATCTCCACTCTGAATCTGCACTCTGAAGCTCCACTCTGCACTCTGAAGCTCCACTCTGCACTCTGAAGCTCCACTCTGCACTCTGAAGCTCCACTCTGCACTTTGAATCTCCACTCTGAAGCTCCACTCTCCACTCTGAAGCTCCACTCTGAAGCTCCACTCTCCACTCTGAAGCTCCACTCTCCACTCTGAATCTCCACTCTGAATCTCCACTCTCCACTCTGAAGCTCCACTCTGAAGCTCCACTCTGAAGCTCCACTTTGAAGCTCCACTCTGAAGCTCCACTCTCCACTCTGAATCTCCTCCCTGAAGCTCCACTCTCCACTCTGAAGCTCCACTCTCCACTCTGAATCTCCACTCTGAATCTCCACTCTCCACTCTGAAGCTCCACTCTGAAGCTCCACTCTGAAGCTCCACTCTGAAGCTCCACTCTCCACTCTGAATCTGCACTCTGAAGCTCCACTCTGCACTCTGAAGCTCCACTCTGAATCTGCACTCTGAAGCTCCACTCTGCACTCTGAAGCTCCACTCTGAATCTGCACTCTGAAGCTGCACTCTGCACTCTGAATCTGCACTCTGAAGCTCCACTCTGAAGCTCCACTCTGCACTCTGAAGCTCCACTCTGCACTCTGAAGCTCCACTCTGCACTCTGAAGCTCCACTCTGAAGCTCCACTCTGAAGCTCCACTCTGAAGCTCCACTCTGAAGCTCCACTCTGCACTCTAAAGCTCCACTCTGAAGCTCCACTCTGCACTCTGAAGCTCCACTCTGAAGCTCCACTCTGCACTCTGCACTCTGAATCTGCACTCTGAAGCTCCACTCTGCACTCTGAAGCTCCACTCTGAATCTGCACTCTGAAGCTCCACTCTGAAGCTCCACTCTGAATCTGCACTCTGAAGCTCCACTCTGAAGCTCCACTCTGAAGCTCCACTCTGAAGCTCCACTCTGAAGCTCCACTCTGAAGCTTCACTCTGAAGCTCCACTCTGAAGCTCCACTCTGAAGCTCCACTCTGAATCTGCACTCTGAAGCTCCACTCTGAAGCTCCACTCTGAAGCTCCACTCTGAAGCTCCACTCTGAAGCTTCACTCTGAAGCTCCACTCTGAAGCTCCACTCTGCACTCTGAAGCTCCACTCTGAAGCTCCACTCTGAAGCTCCACTCTGAAGCTCCACTCTGAAGCTCCACACTGAAGCTCCACTCTGAAGCTCCACTCTGAAGCTCCACTCTAAAGCTCCACTCTGAAGCTCCACTCTGAAGCTCCACTCTCCACTCTGCAGCTCCACTCTGCACTCTGAAGCTCCACTCTGAAGCTCCACTCTGCACTCTGAAGCTCCACTCTGAAGCTCCACTCTGCACTCTGAAGCTCCACTCTGCACTCTGAAGCTTCACTCTGCACTTTGAATCTGCACTCTGAAGCTCCACTCTGCACTCTGAATCTGCACTCTGAAGCTCCACTCTCCACTCTGAATCTGCACTCTGAAGCTCCACTCTCCACTCTGAATCTGCACTCTGAAGCTCCACTCTGCACTCTGAAGCTCCACTCTGAAGCTCCACTCTGAAGCTCCACTCTGAAACTCCACTCTGAAGCTCCACTCTGCACTCTGCACTCTGAAGCTCCACTCTGCACTCTGCACTCTGAAGCTCCACTCTGCACTCTGAAGCTCCACTCTGAAGCTCCACTCTGCACTCTGAAGCTCCACTCTGAAGCTCCACTCTGAAGCTCCACTCTGAAGCTCCACTCTGAAGCTCCACTCTGCACTCTGCAGCTCCACTCTGCACTCTGAAGTTCCACTCTGAAGCTCCACTCTGAAGCTCCACTCTGAAGCTCCACTCTGAAGCTCCACTCTGAAGCTCCACTCTGCACTCTGAAGCTCCACTCTGCACTCTGAAGCTCCACTCTGCACTCTGAAGCTCCACTCTGAATCTCCACTCTGAATCTGCACTCTGAATCTGCACTCTGAATCTGCACTCTGAATCTGCACTCTGAAGCTCCACTCTGAAGCTCCACTCTGAAGCTCCACTCTGAAGCTCCACTCTGAAGCTCCACTCTGCACTCTGAAGCTCCACTCTGAATCTGCACTCTGAAGCTCCACTCTGCACTCTGAAGCTCCACTCTGAATCTGCACTCTGAAGCTCCACTCTGCACTCTGAAGCTCCACTCTGCACTCTGAAGCTCCACTCTGAATCTCCACTCTGAAGCTCCACTCTGAAGCTCCACTCTGAAGCTCCACTCTGAAGCTCCACTCTGAATCTCCACTCTGAATCTGCATTCTGAAGCTCCACTCTGCACTCTGAAGCTCCACTCTGCACTCTGAAGCTCCACTCTGCACTCTGAAGCTCCACTCTGCACTTTGAATCTCCACTCTGAAGCTCCACTCTCCACTCTGAAGCTCCACTCTGAAGCTCCACTCTCCACTCTGAAGCTCCACTCTCCACTCTGAATCTCCACTCTGATTCTCCACTCTCCACTCTGAAGCTCCACTCTGAAGCTCCACTCTGAAGCTCCACTTTGAAGCTCCACTCTGAAGCTCCACTCTCCACTCTGAATCTCCTCTCTGAAGCTCCACTCTCCACTCTGAAGCTCCACTCTCCACTCTGAATCTCCACTCTGAATCTCCACTCTCCACTCTGAAGCTCCACTCTGAAGCTCCACTCTGAAGCTCCACTCTGAAGCTCCACTCTCCACTCTGAATCTGCACTCTGAAGCTCCACTCTGCACTCTGAAGCTCCACTCTGAATCTGCACTCTGAAGCTCCACTCTGCACTCTGAAGCTCCACTCTGAATCTGCACTCTGAAGCTGCACTCTGCACTCTGAATCTGCACTCTGAAGCTCCACTCTGAAGCTCCACTCTGCACTCTGAAGCTCCACTCTGCACTCTGAAGCTCCACTCTGCACTCTGAAGCTCCACTCTGCACTCTGAAGCTCCACTCTGAAGCTCCACTCTGAAGCTCCACTCTGAAGCTCCACTCTGAAGCTCCACTCTGCACTCTAAAGCTCCACTCTGAAGCTCCACTCTGCACTCTGAAGCTCCACTCTGAAGCTCCACTCTGCACTCTGCACTCTGAATCTGCACTCTGAAGCTCCACTCTGCACTCTGAAGCTCCACTCTGAATCGGCACTCTCAAGCTCCACTCTGAAGCTCCACTCTGAATCTGCACTCTGAAGCTCCACTCTGAAGCTCCACTCTGAAGCTCCACTCTGAAGCTCCACTCTGAAGCTCCACTCTGAAGCTTCACTCTGAAGCTCCACTCTGAAGCTCCACTCTGAAGCTCCACTCTGAATCTGCACTCAGAAGCTCCACTCTGAAGCTCCACTCTGAAGCTCCACTCTGAAGCTCCACTCTGAAGCTCCACTCTGAAGCTCCACTCTGAAGCTTCACTCTGAAGCTCCACTCTGAAGCTCCACTCTGCACTCTGAAGCTCCACTCTGAAGCTCCACTCTGAAGCTCCACTCTGAAGCTCCACACTGAAGCTCCACTCTGAAGCTCCACTCTGAAGCTCCACTCTAAAGCTCCACTCTGAAGCTCCACTCTGAAGCTCCACTCTCCACTCTAAAGCTCCACTCTGCACTCTGAAGCTCCACTCTGAAGCTCCACTCTGCACTCTGAAGCTCCACTCTGAAGCTCCACTCTGCACTCTGAAGCTCCACTCTGCACTCTGAAGCTTCACTCTGCACTTTGAATCTGCACTCTGAAGCTCCACTCTGCACTCTGAATCTGCACTCTGAAGCTCCACTCTCCACTCTGAATCTGCACTCTGAAGCTCCACTCTGCACTCTGAAGCTCCACTCTGAAGCTCCACTCTGAAGCTCCACTCTGAAACTCCACTCTGAAGCTCCACTCTGCACTCTGCACTCTGAAGCTCCACTCTGCACTCTGCACTCTGAAGCTCCACTCTGCACTCTGAAGCTCCACTCTGAAGCTCCACTCTGCACTCTGAAGCTCCACTCTGAAGCTCCACTCTGAAGCTCCACTCTGAAGCTTTACTCTGAAGCTCCACTCTGAAGCTCCACTCTGCACTCTGCAGCTCCACTCTGCACTCTGAAGTTCCACTCTGAAGTTCCACTCTGAATCTCCACTCTGAAGCTCCACTCTGAAGCTCCACTCTGAAGCTCCACTCTGAAGCTCCACTCTGCACTCTGAAGCTCCAATCTGCACTCTGAAGTTCCACTCTGAAGTTCCACTCTGAATCTCCACTCTGAATCTCCACTCTGAATCTCCACTCTGAAGCTCCACTCTGAAGCTCCACTCTGAAGCTCCACTCTGAAGCTGCACTCTGAATCTTCACTCTGAAGCTCCACTCTGCACTCTGAAGCTCCACTCTGCACTCTGAAGCTCCACTCTGCACTCTGAAGCTCCACTCTGAAGCTCCACTCTGCACTCTGAAGCTCCACTCTGAAGCTCCACGCTCCACTCTGAAGCTCCACTCTGAAGCTCCACGCTCCACTCTGAAGCTCCACTCTGAAGCTCCACTCTGCACTCTGAAGCTCCACTCTGAAGCTCCACTCTGCACTCTGAAGCTCCACTCTGAAGCTCCACTCTGCACTCTGAAGCTCCACTCTGAAGCTCCACTCTGCACTCTGAAGCTCCACTCTGAAGCTCCACTCTGCACTCTCAAGCTGCACTCTCAAGCTCCACTCTGCACTCTCAAGCTGCACTCTCAAGCTCCACTCTACACTCTGAAGCTCCACTCTGAAGCTCCACTCTGAAGCTCCACTCTGCACTCTGAAGCTGCACTCTGAAGCTCCACTCTGCACTCTGAAGCTCCACTCTGAAGCTCCACTCTACACTCGGAAGCTCCACTCTGAAGCTCCACTCTGCACTCTCAAGCTGCACTCTCAAGCTCCACTCTGCACTCTCAAGCTGCACTCTCAAGCTCCACTCTGCACTCTCAAGCTGCACTCTCAAACTCCGCTCTGCACTCTGAAGCTCCACTCTGAAGCTCCACTCTGAAGCTCCACTCTGAAGCTCCACTCTGAATCTGCATTCTGAAGCTCCACTCTGAAGCTCCACTCTGAAGCTCCACTCTGAAGCTCCACTCTGCACTCTGAAGCTCCACTCTGAAGCTCCACTCTGCACTCTGAAGCTCCACTCTGAAGCTCCACTCTGAAGCTCCACTCTGAAGCTCCACTCTGAAGCTCCACGCTCCACTCTGAAGCTCCACTCTGAAGCTCCACTCTGCAGCTCCACTCTGCAGATCCACTCTGCAGCTCCACTCTGCAGCTCCACTCTGCACTCTGAAGCTCCACTCTGCACTCTGAAGCTCCACTCTGAAGCTCCACTCTGAAGCTCCACTCTGAAGCTCCACTCTGCAGCTCCACTCTGCAGCTCCACTCTGCAGCTCCACTCTGCAGCTCCACTCTGAAGCTCCACTTTGCACTCTGAAGCTCCACTCTGAAGCTCCACTCTGAAGCTCCACTCTGCACTCTGAAGCTCCACTCTGCACTCTGAAGCTCCACTCTGAAGCTCCACTCTGCACTCTGAAGCTCCACTCTGAAGCTCCACTCTGAAGCTCCACTCTGCACTCTGAAGCTCCACTCTGAGGCTCCACTCTGCACTCTGAAGCTCCACTCTGAAGCTCCACTCTGAAGCTCCACTCTGAAGCTCCACTCTGCACTCTGAAGCTCCACTCTGAAGCTCCACTCTGCACTCTGAAGCTCCACTCTGAAGCTCCACTCTGCACTCTCAAGCTCCACTCTGAAGCTCCACTCTGCACTCTCAAGCTGCACTCTCAAGCTCCACTCTCAAGCTGCACTCTCAAGCTCCACTCTGCACTCTCAAGCTCCACTCTCAAGCTCCACTCTGCACTCTCAATCTCCACTCTGAAGCTCCACTCTGAAGCTCCACTCTGAAGCTCCACTCTGAAGCTCCACTCTGAAGCTCCACTCTGAATCTGCATTCTGAAGCTCCACTCTGAAGCTCCACTCTGAAGCTCCACTCTGAAGCTCCACTCTGAATCTGCATTCCGCAGCTCCACTCTGAAGCTCCACTCTGCAGCTCCACTCTGAAGCTCCACTCTGAAGCTCCACTCTGAAGCTCCACTCTGAATCTCCACTCTGAAGCTCCACTCTGAAGCTCCACTCTGCAGCTCCACTCTGCAGCTCCACTCTGCACTCTGAAGCTCCACTCTGCACTCTGAAGCTCCACTCTGAAGCTCCACTCTGCAGCTCCACTCTGCAGCTCCACTCTGCAGCTCCACTCTGCAGCTCCACTCTGCACTCTGAAGCTCCACTCTGCACTCTGAAGCTCCACTCTGAAGCTCCACTCTGAAGCTCCACTCTGAAGCTCCACTCTGAAGCTCCACTCTGCACTCTGAAGCTCCACTCTGAAGCTCCACTCTGCACTCTGAAGCTCCACTCTGAAGCTCCACTCTGAAGCTCCACTCTGCACTCTGAAGCTCCACTCCGAGGCTCCACTCTGCACTTTTAAGCTCCACTCTGAAGCTCCACTCTGCACTCTGAAGCTCCACTCTGAAGCTCCACTCTGAAGCTCCACTCTGCACTCTGAAGCTCCACTCTGAAGCTCCACTCTGCACTCTGAAGCTTCACTCTGCACTCTCAAGCTCCACTCTGAAGCTCCACTCTGCACTCTCAAGCTGCACTCTAAAGCTCCACTCTGCACTCTCAAGCTGCACTCTCAAGCTCCACTCTGCACTCTCAAGCTCCACTCTCAAGCTCCACTCTGCACTCTCAAGCTCCACTCTCAAGCTCCACTCTGAAGCTCCACTCTGAAGCTCCACTCTGAAGCTCCACTCTGAATCTGCATTCTGAAGCTCCACTCTGAAGCTCCACTCTGAAGCTCCACTCTGAAGCTCCACTCTGAATCTGCATTCTGAAGCTCCACTCTGAAGCTCCACTCTGAAGCTCCACTCTGAAGCTCCACTCTGAAGCTCCACTCTGCAGCTCCACTCTGCAGCTCCACTCTGCAGCTCCACTCTGCACTCTGAAGCTCCACTCTGCACTCTGAAGCTCCACTCTGAAGCTCCACTCTGGAGCTCCACTCTGAAGCTCCACTCTGAAGCTCCACTCTGAAGCTCCACTCTGCACTCTGAAGCTCCACTCTGAAGCTCCACTCTGCAATCTGAAGCTCCACTCTGAAGCTCCACTCTGCACTCTGAAGCTCCACTCTGAAGCTCCACTCTGCACTCTGAAGCTCCACTCTGAAGCTCCACTCTGAAGCTCCACTCTGCACTCTGAAGCTCCACTCTGAGGCTCCACTCTGCACTCTGAAGCTCCACTCTGAAGCTCCACTCTGCACTCTGAAGCTCCACTCTGAAGCTCCACTCTGAAGCTCCACTCTGCACTCTGAAGCTCCACTCTGAAGCTCCACTCTGCACTCTGAAGCTCCACTCTAAAGCTCCACTCTGCACTCTGAAGCTCCACTCTGAAGCTCCACTCTGAAGCTCCACTCTGAAGCTCCACTCTGCACTCTGAAGCTCCACTCTGAAGCTCCGCTCTGAAGCTCCGCTCTGAAGCTCCACTCTGAAGCTCCACTCTGAAGCTCCACTCTGAAGCTCCACTCTGCACTCTGAAGCTCCACTCTGCACTCTGAAGCTCCACTCTGCACTTTGAATCTGCACTCTGAAGCTCCACTCTGAAGCTCCACTCTGCACTCTGAAGCTCCACTCTGAAGCTCCACTCTGCACTCTGAAGCTCCACTCTGAAGCTCCACTCTGCACTCTGAAGCTCCACTCTGAAGCTCCACTCTGCACTCTCAAGCTGCACTCTCAAGCTCCACTCTGCACTCTCAAGCTGCACTCTCAAGCTCCACTCTGCACTCTCAAGCTGCACTCTCAAGCTCCACTCTGCACTCTCAAGCTGCACTCTCAAGCTCCACTCTGCACTCTGAAGCTCCACTCTGAAGCTCCACTCTGAAGCTCCACTCTGAAGCTCCACTCTGAATCTGCATTCTGAAGCTCCACTCTGAAGCTCCACTCTGAAGCTCCACTCTGAATCTGCATTCTGAAGCTCCACTCTGAAGCTCCACTCTGAAGCTCCACTCTGCCCTCTGAAGCTCCACTCTGAAGCTCCACTCTGAAGCTCCACTCTGAAGCTCCACTCTGAAGCTCCACGCTCCACTCTGAAGCTCCACGCTCCACTCTGAAGCTCCACGCTCCACTCTGAAGCTCCACTCTGAAGCTCCACTCTGCAGCTCCACTCTGCAGCTCCACTCTGCAGCTCCACTCTGCACTCTGAAGCTCCACTCTGCACTCTGAAGCTCCACTCTGAAGCTCCACTCTGAAGCTCCACTCTGAAGCTCCACTCTGAAGCTCTGAAGCTCCACTCTGAAGCTCCACTCTGAAGCTCCACTCTGCAGCTCCACTCTGCACTCTGAAGCTCCACTCTGAAGCTCCACTCTGAAGCTCCACTCTGAAGCTCCACTCTGCACTCTGAAGCTCCACTCTGAAGCTCCACTCTGCACTCTGAAGCTCCACTCTGAAGCTCCACTCTGCACTCTGAAGCTCCACTCTGAAGCTCCACTCTGAAGCTCCACTCTGCACTCTGAAGCTCCACTCTGAAGCTCCACTCTGCACTCTGAAGCTCCACTCTGAGGCTCCACTCTGCACTCTGAAGCTCCACTCTGAAGCTCCACTCCGAAGCTCCACTCTGAAGCTCCACTCTGCACTCTGAAGCTCCACTCTGCACTCTCAAGCTCCACTCTGAAGCTCCACTCTGCACTCTCAAGCTCCACTCTGAAGCTCCACTCTGCACTCTCAAGCTCCACTCTCAAGCTCCACTCTGCACTCTCAAGCTGCACTCTCAAGCTCCACTCTGCACTCTCAAGCTGCACTCTCAAGCTGCACTCTCAAGCTCCACTCTGAAGCTCCACTCTGAAGCTCCACTCTGAAGCTCCACTCTGAAGCTCCACTCTGAAGCTCCACTCTGAATCTGCATTCTGAAGCTCCACTCTGCAGCTCCACTCTGCAGCTCCACTCTGAAGCTCCACTATGAAGCTCCACTCTGAAGCTCCACGCTCCACTCTGAAGCTCCACGCTCCACTCTGAAGCTCCACTCTGCAGCTCCACTCTGCAGCTCCACTCTGCAGCTCCACTCTGCAGCTCCACTCTGCACTCTGAAGCTCCACTCTGCACTCTGAAGCTCCACTCTGAAGCTCCACTCTGCAGCTCCACTCTGCAGCTCCACTCTGCAGCTCCACTCTGCACTCTGAAGCTCCACTCTGCACTCTGAAGCTCCACTCTGCAGCTCCACTCTGAAGCTCCACTCTGAAGCTCCACTCTGAAGCTCCACTCTGCACTCTGAAGCTCCACTCTGCACTCTGAAGCTCCACTCTGAAGCTCCACTCTGCACTCTGAAGCTCCACTCTGAAGCTCCACTCTGCACTCTGAAGCTCCACTCTGAAGCTCCACTCTGCACTCTGAAGCTCCACTCTGAAGCTCCACTCTGAAGCTCCACTCTGCACTCTGAATCTCCACTCTGAGGCTCCACTCTGCACTCTGAAGCTCCACTCTGAAGCTCCACTCTGCACTCTGAAGCTCCACTCTGAAGCTCCACTCTGCACTCTGAAGCTCCACTCTGAAGCTCCACTCTGAAGCTCCACTCTGCACTCTGAAGCTCCACTCTGAAGCTCCTCTCTGCACTCTGAAGCTCCACTCTGAAGCTCCACTCTGCACTCTGAAGCTCCACTCTGAAGCTCCACTCTGAAGCTCCACTCTGAAGTTCCACTCTGCACTCTGAAGCTCCACTCTGAAGCTCCACTCTGAAGCTCCACTCTGCACTCTGAAGCTCCACTCTGAAGCTCCACTCTGAAGCTCCACTCTGAAGCTCCACTCTGAAGCTCCACTCTGAAGCTCCACTCTGCACTCTGAAGCTCCACTCTGAAGCTCCACTCTGCACTCTGAAGCTCCACTCTGAAGCTCCACTCTGCACTCTGAAGCTCCACTCTGAAGCTCCTCTCTGCACTCTGAAGCTCCACTCTGAGGCTCCACTCTGCACTCTGAAGCTCCACTCTGAAGCTCCACTCTGCACTCTGAAGCTCCACTCTGAAGCTCCACTCTGAAGCTCCACTCTGAAGCTCCACTCTGAAGCTCCACTCTGCACTCTGAAGCTCCACTCTGAAGCTCCACTCTGCACTCTGAAGCTCCACTCTGAAGCTCCACTCTGCACTCTGAAGCTCCGCTCTGAAGCTCCGCTCTGAAGCTCCGCTCTGAAGCTCCACTCTGAAGCTCCACTCTGAAGCTGCACTCTGCACTCTGAAGCTCCACTCTGAATCTGCACTCTGAAGCTCCACTCTGAAGCTCCACTCTGAAGCTCCACTCTGAAGCTCTACTCTGAAGCTCTACTCTGAACCTCCACTCTGAAGCTCCACTCTGAAGCTCCACTCTGAAGCTCCACTCTGCACTATGAAGCTCCACTCTGAAGCCCCACTCTGCACTATGAAGCTGCACTCTCAAGCTCCACTCTGCACTCTCAAGCTGCACTCTCAAGCTCCACTCTGAAGCTCCACTCTGAAGCTCCACTCTGAAGCTCCACTCTGAAGCTGCATTCTGAAGCTCCACTCTGAAGCTCCACCCTGGAGCTCCACTCTGAAGCTCCACTCTGAATCTGCATTCTGAAGCTCCACTCTGCAGCTCCACTCTGCAGCTCCACTCTGCAGCTCCACTCTGAAGCTCCACTCTGAAGCTCCACGCTCCACTCTGAAGCTCCACTCTGCAGCTCCACTCTGCAGCTCCACTCTGCAGCTCCACTCTGCAGCTCCACTCTGCAGCTCCACTCTGCACTCTGAAGCTCCACTCTGCACTCTGAAGCTCCACTCTGAAGCTCCACTCTGCAGCTCCACTGTTGGACAGGCCACGTGACGGGCCGCTCTCCCCCGGCTCGACCAAGCCCGAGCCAGTCATACAAGCACCACACCCCACCATTGCACGTCCTACGTCCCCTCAGGGACACCTGCCCCCGAGCATGGTAACCTCGTGGGTCCGATCCACGGCCGACCCACGCGCCCAGCCCGGGCCGCCATCTTGGACACTTCGCCACGAGGCCGCCTGGCCCCCGATCGACCTCAACCCTGGGCCTAGCCCGGCCTCAGACATTCCGGCACCACCCTCCACCCAGGAGGTGAGCGAGCTACTTGGCCAGTCAATGGGAGAAAGAGGTGTCGATGGTTCTCCCCCGGCCAGTGCCGCTCGCCCATCGCCTCCCCGGGCGCTGGCTCCACCCCCCTGCTGGGTGTCTGGACTCCCTCATCCCGGACCTCCCGACCTCCAAGTGCGAGGGTCCGGACATCAAAGCACGCCAGCCCTATAACTGGGGCAGCTCCAGAACAGGAAGGCAGTTGTATCTTGGAGTCGAGAGACGAAAGAAGAACTCATCCTGGACGGACTACTGGCGCTGCCGTAGCTCTGTCCTGTGCACCATCATCCTGCCTGGTGGCGCTGCCACAGCCGTCGTAACCTTCATCCTTCACCGTCGTCCGGATCTGCTGGCGAGGCCGCGGACCGTTGTAACTGTCATCTGCATCGGGACCTGCTTGGCTTCTCCACGGCCCGTCGACCATCCTTCATCCATCTCGGGACCTGCTTGGCTTCTCCACGGCCCGTCGACCACCCTTCATCCATCTCGGGACCTGCTTGGCTCCTCCACGGCCCGATCAGCAACCACGCCGAGCTCGAGGATTGAGAGCTATTGAACTCATTGGTAACTAAGACTGTCCCGCTACCCTTTTCCTCAACCAGAGATCAGAGCCGAGGGGACCCCTGAGTCCAGACCTCCTTGTATTATATCAACGTAACCTAAGAAGTGCATATAAAGTCTCGTTAACCTTCAATCTGGTGTGGTGTCCGTCTGTGGGGGGGGAAGTTACTTATCTGTACAGTCGTTGGAGACGGCTCTCCCTGGAGACCTCTCCCCGTAATCTCGGCCGACCCTCCCGGTCCGTCTAACATTGGTGGCCAGCGGCGCGATCCGAATCACCGCATAACGTACAGAGAGTAGCTCACCCCACAACGAACAACAATGTCGACTAAAGAGAGCGGATCAACTGAGAAGTTCCAAATGGAAAAGCTAGAGGAATACAGCCATCGTGAACTAAAACAGTTCTGCATCGAACTAGGTATCGCTACCACCGGACTAAGTACCAAGGACGATTTTAAGCATGCCCTAGAATCTTGGGCAGAGACCGGGGATGTCGAAGCCCCGGAGCAAAGCACCGCGAAAAAGACCAACACGGCCCCTGAAGAGCAAAGAACGGGTCTCTCGCAAGACGAGATCCAAGAAAGAGAAAAAGCCCGACTACACGAACTTGAAATGGCCCGACTCAAGATGGACATAGAACTCAAATTGGCCGAGCAAAAAATAAACTTAGAGCACCTTCGCCTCCGAGAAGAAAGAGAGGAGAAACAGAGGCAAAGGGAGCTCGAGGAAAAAAGACTAACGTACGAGCACGAGCGGAACCTAGCCGAGATCAACCTGCGCAAACAGAATAAAGAATTAGGGGTGCCCGACAGACCGTCCACCCCCGGGACCACGGACAAAAAAGTGCACATCCCCAAGGATGTGGTCCGAGAATATTTTCGAGAAGACGACATCCAGCAATGGTTTAAAGCATATGAAATCGCGATGACTGCGCACCGGATCGATAGAGCCGACTGGGGAGCCGGCCTATGGGGCAAATTCCTCAATGAGGGCCGCGATACTCTGTTACAGCTCCCAGACCACCAGATGACCTCCTACGACCATATGAAAGCGGCCCTCCTCACTCGCTATGGCCTCACGCCCGAGATGTACCGTCAGAGGTTCCGAGACTGCACACGCATTCCAGGTACAACTTGGGTGGACTATGTAACGTACTTTAGCCGAGCCTTCGAAGGCTGGATCAGAGGGAACAACGTCACGACCTACGAGCAGTTGTTCAATCTGATGGTATGGGAGCATCTGTCCAACAACTGCTTCATTGAACTACGCCAACACCTCCTCGACAGCAAGTTAACCGACCCCCGGCAGCTCGCAGCCGAAGCTGACCGGTGGGAGATCACCCGAGTGGGCCGGAATGGGTCCTACGAGCAGAACAGGAACAACAATGGTCACCACCGATCCAGAGGAGGAGGAGGGGGCCAAGGACGAGGAAGAGACAACACTCCGGCCGCCCCCACTACCAGCACCACCCCCCCGGCCAACCGGGGCAGCACCCCGGCGCGACCGGGATACAGAGCCAATGTTACATGTCACCGATGCCAACGAGTCGGCCACTATGCAAATGACCCAAGCTGCCCGCAGTATCAGAGCCCAAGACCCCGCCAGGTGACCGCCGCGGCACTAGGGGAAGAACAGATCTCCGAGGAACAAGAAACAGACGAGCAAGAGTATCAAGGGTGGGAGCCAGCCGCCATGACTCTCGCGTGCTTAGGGGGAAGAGACATGGTCCCGCGGGTCCCCCTACCCGCTAACACCCAGAAGTACGGCCAATGGGTGAGCATCAATGGACAACGGGCCGAAGCCCTTCGAGACACCGGGGCCAGTGTGACAGCCGTCCGCTGTCATCTGGTGACCCCAGAGCAATATCTACCGAACATTCTCTGCCCTGTACGATCAGCCGACAACTCGGAGAGTCTGTGTCGGATGGCCTGCGTCCCCTTTGAGTGGGGAGGGGTCTCCGGCATGTTGAAAGTAACGGTCCGAGACGACGCCCCCGTGGACTGCCTCCTCGGAAATGACCTGGAAAGCTCCCCGTGGGCAGCCGTGGAGCGAAAAGAACACTTGGGGATGTTGGGCGTCCCAGACTGGGCGTGCGTCACCACCCGGTCTATGGCCGCCCGTGCCAACCATCACCCGGAAGAACCAGAATGGCCGGCGCCTCCGCCTCCGGTCGCCCCCGCCGAGACCCCCGACCAGTGCATCCCCCTCGAACCTGCTCAACCTTCCGACCTTGCTAATCTCGACCAGTGGGCTCAAGAAGGGGGGCCCACACAAGAACAATTTCGTCAGGAGCAGAAGACCTGTCCCTCCCTTGAGGGACTCCGACAACAAGCGCTCGCCCAAAGCGCAGGGGATACCTCCGGAGCTCATTGGGTCTACTGGGACAATGACCTACTGTACAGCGAGCAACGAATCGCCGAGCTGGGGGCCAACCGAGTACTAGTGGTGCCACTCCGCTTTAGAGACTTCCTGCTAAATCTGGCCCACGATGTCCCCCTGGCAGGGCACCTGGGACAAGATAAAACCTACAGCCGCCTAGTGACCCACTTCTTCTGGCCAAAAATGAGAAACGATGTGCACCAGCATTGCCGATCTTGCCCCACGTGCCAAGCCAGTGGGAAGAGCGGCCGCAAATTAAAGGCCCCCCTGCAACCCTTTCCCGTAGTCACAACCCCATTTGAGAGGGTCGGAATAGACATTGTGGGACCCCTAGACCCACGTACAAGACAAGGCCATCGTTTCATCCTAGTACTAGTGGACCACGCCACCCGCTACCCTGAGGCTATTCCTCTCCGGACCGTCACAGCCCCAGTGGTCGGCAGGGCCCTGATGGGGATCTTCTCCCGTGTGGGGTTCCCCCGAGAAGTCGTCAGTGACAGAGGCACGAACTTTATTTCCAAATACATGAAGTCCCTCTGGCAACAGTGTGGGGTCACCTACCGCTTCACGACCCCCTATCACCCCCAAGGAAACGGACTTGTTGAGCGGTTCAATCGCACACTAAAAGGGATGATCGGGGGATTGGAAGAACCCCTCCGTCGCCAGTGGGACGTGCTGCTGCCGTGCCTCCTCTTCGCCTACCGGGAGGTCCCACAGAAGTCCCTAGGCTTCAGCCCATTCGAGCTGCTCTATGGGCACCCAGTACGGGGGCCACTCAGCCTGATCAAAGAAGGCTGGGAGTTGCCTCCGGCCAAGAGTCCTCCAGATGTCTTCCGGTACCTCCTCACCCTCCGCAACCAGTCCCAGCGGTTCAGAGACCTAGCGAAAGCCAACCTAGAGGCCAGTCAAGAGGACATGAAGAGATGGTATGACCAGAACGCCTCATCTATTGAATTCGAGCCGGGGCAACAGGTCTGGGTAATGTCCCCCACAGAACCGTGCGCTCTCCAAGACAAATGGACGGGACCCTTCAAGGTAATCGAGCGCAAGGGACCCGCCACCTATCTGATCGATATGGAGTCCGCCCGGAATCCGCTCCGAGTCCTCCACACCAACAGACTGAAACCCCACTTTGCACGAACAGAACTCAGCCTCTTGATGGCCACAGACAACGGGGTTGAGGACGACTCCGAGCCTCTCCCTGACCTCTTGCGGACCCAGGAGCAAGACGGCTCCGTGGATGGGGTCCGACTCTCGGAGACCCTCACCCAGGAACAACGCCAAGAGTGCCAAGCCCTCCTATCACGATTTGCCAGCCTGTTCTCCCTCACCCCAGGTGTCACTTCCTGGTGTGTGCACGATGTGGACACCGGAGACAGCCCTCCTATCCGCCACCGGGCCTACCGCGTACCTGATCGGGTACGGGCCTGCATCCAGGCGGAAGTAACTAAGATGCTCACGCTCGGGGTCATCGAGCCCTCCGACAGTCCATGGGCCAGCCCGGTCGTACTGGTCCCCAAAGCAGCCGCCCCCGGAACCACACCCGAACTCCGGTTCTGTGTCGACTACCGGGGCCTGAATGAAGTCACCAGAACGGACGCACACCCCATCCCCCGGGCAGATGAACTGGTCGACCGAATGGGCGCTGCCCGCTACCTCAGCATCTTCGATCTAACGGCAGGCTATTGGCAGATCGGCCTCACACCCCGAGCACAAGAACGTTCTGCCTTCTCCACCCCCGATGGCCACTATCACTTCACGGTCATGCCCTTCGGCATGAAAAATGCCCCAGCGACTTTCCAACGGCTCGTCAATCAGGTCCTGGCGGGGCTCGAAGAGTTCAGCGCCGCCTACCTGGACGACATCGCTGTGTACAGCCACCACTGGACCGAGCACCTCCACCACCTCCAAGCAGTGTTGCAAGCCCTTCAGCGAGCTGGCCTCACGATCAAGGCCAGCAAATGTCAAATTGGACAAGGGTCAGTGACCTACCTCGGACACCAAGTGGGAAGCGGTCTAGTGGCCCCTCTTCAACTGAAAATTGCCGCCATCCAGAACTGGCAACCCCCTAACACTCAAACTGAGGTGCGAGCCTTCCTGGGCCTCACGGGCTACTACCGAAGGTTCGTGAAAGACTATGGTACCATCGTGGGGCCTCTCACCGAACTCACGTCGAAAAATCAGCCCAAGAAGGTGAACTGGACCCCAGAGTGTCAAGCGGCCTTCGAACAGCTAAAGGCCGCCATGTGTTCCGCTCCTGTACTCCAGGCCCCAGACTACAGCCGGGAGTTCGTCGTCCAGACGGACGCCTCCGACCAGGGCATTGGGGCGGTCCTGTCCCAGGTGAACACCGAAGGCCTTGATCAACCGGTGGCCTTCATCAGCCGGAGACTCCTACCCCGGGAGCAACGCTGGAGCACCATAGAGAGGGAAGCCTTCGCTGTGGTATGGGCCCTCAAGAAGCTCCGACCCTACCTTTTTGGCACCCACTTCCGGGTGCAGACTGACCACCGACCCCTGCAGTGGTTGATGCATATGCGGGGGGAAAACCCAAAACTGCTACGCTGGTCCATCTCCTTGCAAGGTATGGACTTTACCGTTGAACACCGGCCTGGGTCTGACCACGCCAACGCGGATGGCCTGTCCCGGTTTTTCCGCCTCGACGAAGAGAGTCCCCAAGAGGATGGGTAACTCTCCCCGCCTTCAGCTGGGGGGGACGCATGTTGGACAGGCCACGTGACGGGCCGCTCTCCCCCGGCTCGACCAAGCCCGAGCCAGTCATACAAGCACCACACCCCACCATTGCACGTCCTACGTCCCCTCAGGGACACCTGCCCCCGAGCATGGTAACCTCGTGGGTCCGATCCACGGCCGACCCACGCGCCCAGCCCGGGCCGCCATCTTGGACACTTCGCCACGAGGCCGCCTGGCCCCCGATCGACCTCAACCCTGGGCCTAGCCCGGCCTCAGACATTCCGGCACCACCCTCCACCCAGGAGGTGAGCGAGCTACTTGGCCAGTCAATGGGAGAAAGAGGTGTCGATGGTTCTCCCCCGGCCAGTGCCGCTCGCCCATCGCCTCCCCGGGCGCTGGCTCCACCCCCCTGCTGGGTGTCTGGACTCCCTCATCCCGGACCTCCCGACCTCCAAGTGCGAGGGTCCGGACATCAAAGCACGCCAGCCCTATAACTGGGGCAGCTCCAGAACAGGAAGGCAGTTGTATCTTGGAGTCGAGAGACGAAAGAAGAACTCATCCTGGACGGACTACTGGCGCTGCCGTAGCTCTGTCCTGTGCACCATCATCCTGCCTGGTGGCGCTGCCACAGCCGTCGTAACCTTCATCCTTCACCGTCGTCCGGATCTGCTGGCGAGGCCGCGGACCGTTGTAACTGTCATCTGCATCGGGACCTGCTTGGCTTCTCCACGGCCCGTCGACCATCCTTCATCCATCTCGGGACCTGCTTGGCTTCTCCACGGCCCGTCGACCACCCTTCATCCATCTCGGGACCTGCTTGGCTCCTCCACGGCCCGATCAGCAACCACGCCGAGCTCGAGGATTGAGAGCTATTGAACTCATTGGTAACTAAGACTGTCCCGCTACCCTTTTCCTCAACCAGAGATCAGAGCCGAGGGGACCCCTGAGTCCAGACCTCCTTGTATTATATCAACGTAACCTAAGAAGTGCATATAAAGTCTCGTTAACCTTCAATCTGGTGTGGTGTCCGTCTGTGGGGGGGGAAGTTACTTATCTGTACAGTCGTTGGAGACGGCTCTCCCTGGAGACCTCTCCCCGTAATCTCGGCCGACCCTCCCGGTCCGTCTAACATCCACTCTGCAGCTCCACTCTGCAGCTCCACTCTGCACTCTGAAGCTCCACTCTGCACGCTGAAGCTCCACTCTGAAGCTCCACTCTGCACTCTGAAGCTCCACTCTGAAGCTCCACTCTGCACTCTGAAGCTCCACTCTGAAGCTCCACTCTGCACTCTGAAGCTCCACTCTGAAGCTCCACTCTGAAGCTCCACTCTGCACTCTGAATCTCCACTCTGAGGCTCCACTCTGCACTCTGAAGCTCCACTCTGAAGCTCCACTCTGCACTCTGAAGCTCCACTCTGAAGCTCCACTCTGCACTCTGAAGCTCCACTCTGAAGCTCCACTCTGAAGCTCCACTCTGCACTCTGAAGCTCCACTCTGAAGCTCCACTCTGCACTCTGAAGCTCCACTCTGAAGCTCCACTCTGCACTCTGAAGCTCCACTCTGAAGCTCCACTCTGAAGCTCCACTCTGCACTCTGAAGCTCCACTCTGAAGCTCCACTCTGAAGCTCCACTCTGAAGCTCCACTCTGAAGCTCCACTCTGCACTCTGAAGCTCCACTCTGAAGCTCCACTCTGCACTCTGAAGCTCCACTCTGAAGCTCCACTCTGCACTCTGAAGCTCCACTCTGAAGCTCCACTCTGCACTCTGAAGCTCCACTCTGAAGCTCCACTCTGCACTCTGAAGCTCCACTCTGAGGCTCCACTCTGCACTCTGAAGCTCCACTCTGAAGCTCCACTCTGCACTCTGAAGCTCCACTCTGAAGCTCCACTCTGAAGCTCCACTCTGAAGCTCCACTCTGAAGCTCCACTCTGCACTCTGAAGCTCCACTCTGAAGCTCCACTCTGCACTCTGAAGCTCCACTCTGAAGCTCCACTCTGCACTCTAAAGCTCCGCTCTGAAGCTCGGCTCTGAAGCTCCACTCTGAAGCTCCACTCTGAAGCTGCACTCTGCACTCTGAAGCTCCACTCTGAATCTGCACTCTGAAGCTCCACTCTGAAGCTCCACTCTGAAGCTCCACTCTGAAGCTCCACTCTGAAGCTCTACTCTGAAGCTCTACTCTGAAGCTCCACTCTGAAGCTCCACTCTGAAGCTCCACTCTGAAGCTCCACTCTGCACTATGAAGCTCCACTCTGAAGCCCCACTCTGCACTATGAAGCTCCACTCTGAAGCTCCACTCTGCACTATGAAGCTCCACTCTGAAGCTCCACTCTGAAGTTCCACTCTGAAGCTCCACTCTGAAGCTCCACTCTGAAGCTCCACTCTCCACTCTGAAGCTCCACTCTGAAGCTCCACTCTGCACTCTGAAGCTCCACTCTGAAGCTCCACTCTGCACTCTGAAGCTCCACTCTGAAGCTCCACTCTGAATCTGCACTCTGAAGCTCCACTCTCCACTCTGAATCTGCACTCTGAAGCTCCACTCTCCACTCTGAAGCTCCACTCTGAAGCTCCACTCTCCACTCTGAAGCTCCACTCTGAAGCTCCACTCTGAAGCTCCACTCTGAAGCTCCACTCTGCACTCTGAAGCTCCACTCTGAAGCTCCACTCTGCACTCTGAAGCTCCACTCTGCACTCTGAAGCTCCACTCTGCACTCTGAAGCTCCACTCTGCACTCTGAAGCTCCACTCTGAAGCTCCACTCTGCACTCTGAAGCTCCACTCTGCACTCTGAAGCTCAACTCTGAAGCTCCACTCTGCACTCTGAATCTGCACTCTGAAGCTCCACTCTGCACTCTGAAGCTCCACTCTGATGCTAAAAAAAGTATTTCACAGTGCAGAGTAACAGTCCTAAAATCCTGGCTGAACATAACAGTCTGCAGTTTCACACGTTACATTTGTGTTAGCTGCATTACGTCATAATTTATTGTCAAAGGCGAAATTCTGATTTAAATGGTGTATTCTGCAAACCGGACCCCGTTGTCTCCACTGCCCAGTGATATGATCAAATGCTTTCAGATGTTAAATCTACAGAAAGTTAAGCACTCCATTGATAGGATTCTCGTAGAATGGCCTGTCATTCATTTGGCCTCCAGGTTCGGAAGCATTCTTGAACTGCAGCAGGTATTAATGAGCGGGAGGGCGGGAGGGGGCGGGAAAGGGGGAGGAGAGACGCAGAAGACGGCCGGAGCAGGAAGGCGGGTGCCGGCAATGCCGGACCAGAATCGGGGGCGTTCCCGGCTTTCGGCTGACGTCGCGTGACGTCGGCAAAAGCCAAAGAATCTCGGGAACGCCCCCGTGTCTGGTCTGGCATTGACGGACAGGCCCGTCTTCCAATGGCTAGTCTCCATTTATGGAGCTAGCCAATGAAAGACGGAGGCCGTTCCTGTCTCCCATATAGATCTCAAGAGGTTTTTGCCTGCGCAAAAAAAGATGCGCAGAGCGCATCTTTTTCGCGAGGCAAAACCTAACAAGCATTTACAATGCAACGGTTTCGCCTTTGTAAAAGTTAGAGCTATTGGCATTGTAAATGACAACTTTTTTATTTATGTGTTGGTTTTGAAAACAGATAAATAAATGGCATTGCCATTTACAATGCCAATAGCTTAATCTCTCGCAAACAGTAACAATGATTAATAATAACTAACCTTCTTATCAAAGGACCAAAAACCCTGCCTTAAGTTGCAGTCATTAAAGAGCTTGCTGACAATTGGTAGCTCCCTGAGTAATGGTGTGTGGATTGTAGGTGTGTGTGTGTGCTGTGTGCACATGTGTATTGCTGACATGCAATGCTCACATTCAATTAGGAGCTCCCTGAGTGATGGTGTGTGTGTTTGTAGGTGTGTGTGCGCGTGTGCACATGAGTATGCACATGTGCACAGGTGTGTGTGCATGATCCTTGTGTGAATGAACGTTCACGAGTGTGTATGAATGTGCGCATGTGAGTGTGCATATGCATGGATCCACAAGGCATGAAAATGTATGTGCCACTCTAGTTTGTTGGTCTGCAAGGATTTTTTCATAATGCCCTCTGAGGCAATCATGGACCAGAAACAATGTTTACTGCATGTGTGAGTGAAAGCAAGTGAATGTCAGAATGCATATGTTTATATCTGTGGCAATGTGTTGAAAGTGGTACTTTGACTGAGAGAGGCAGTGACACTGGGAGTGGTACATTCTGTTTTACTTTAGTCAGTTGCACTGTAGAGTCTTCTTGCGTTTGGTGACAAAGTTTAGCTTTGTGGTCCCCCTAAACATCGATCTCAGGTGTCAGACAAACTTCATGAGAGTCCATTACAGATATCTGTTTGTAACAGTCTTCTACATAGTTTGAACCCCATCATCGTCGGGGTTTAATTTTTAGCCTTGAGAACAAGGAAAAGCTTTGAATCGGTTTCTGTTTGTGCAGAAAGAAAGGAGCGGACGTCAGATAGCATGGCTAGTGCTTGAATGCAGCTTTGCTATTCACTTTCGGAGCGATATTATGTCAGCGTGGAGCAGTTTGACACCGTGGTGTACAAGAGTACTGCTTTAAAGTTTACGGATCCAGTCTGATGCTGCCCTGGGGAATATTCACACAGTGAAGATTTGCAGTTAGAAATATTCAGAAACATCCATCAGAAATGCACATCTCTGCCTTGCTGTAAGGGTTCACTATGCGGTGCAATACAATGAGAGCAAAGGCTAAAAGAGGTCTCTTCACAGGAACTTATGTTTTTCTGGCATTTTAAATTCAGATGATGTCACATGTGAGACCAGAGCCCCATCTGAAACCAATTATCTCACAGACTTGAATGGTATTACTCTGTTATAATAGAGGAAGCAGGCATATTTTGGAACCTATTAGTATTAGTGCATTTTAACTTTAGAAACTGCATCAAATAAGAATCTTACTTTAGAAACTGCGCCAAATGAGAAACATTAATTACCCGAAAATGTAGTTCTCCAGTGCTCAAACGTCTCAAAGATTCACGTTTTGGATATTGCCCATCAGACTACAAATTTTTGGTATACAAATACCTATCAGTTTCAGAAACAACACTAAATCAATCCGGATTTGCAGAGAAAGCAGTGAAAAACGAGGCAAAAGCAGGAGAAAGCATTCAGAAAACTGGGGAGGAAGGAGAAAGCAGAGAAAAAAATGCTAATTTCAGAAACAACACTAAATCAATCCGGATTTGCAGAGAAAGCAGTGAAAAACGAGGCAAAAGCAGGAGAAAGCATTCAGAAAACTGGGGAGGAAGGAGAAAGCAGAGAAAAAAATGCTAAAGCATAAGTAAGCACTCAGAAAAACGGGGAGAAAGGACGGAGAAAGCAGTGAAAAAGGAGGCAAAAGGAGGCAAAAGCACTGTCATTGAATTCCATCATCGCTGGCTTACTTGGGGCCATTTCAATTCACTGCATATACACCCCACCACCTGAAGCGAGCATGGAAGGTCGCCGATAGGTGCTCTTAACAGAACACGCGAAGGTATTCATGCATTGCCACAACACACGGGCTTTTCATCAAATCAGTACCAAGGCGGAGTACAAATGAGGGTGATGCTGTGTGCAGCCAGCGGCACACGCCGCCACCCCCTAGAAATAGATCGTGATACAATAAACATGGCAGGGACAAAGCGGAAGAAATGCGGGTGTCACAGCTGCGGGCCGGCGACCGGCTGCAGAGGGAGGCATTGGAGAGCGGTGAATGTGCTGTAGAATGCGGCTCACCCCCAGGGCCTGCCGGGCATCCCAATGACCGCCCCACGCTGTGACATGCTGCCTGCCCCGGCCCCCCTCGGGAGACCCTGCCATCTGACACCCCACGGCAGCGCACGAGCCACCGAGCATCCTCGGTTACTTACGGCAGCAGGCAGGTCCTTGACGCCTCAGGCTCTCCGCACGTCCCCCGGGGCTGGGGTGTCCGCCGGCTCCTCCCGCTGCCAAGGGCCTGCAGCCACCGTCCGGCAGTCTGCGCCGCTCTCGTACCCCATTGCATCTTTTACATGAAGCCAATGCCCGATCTATCTCAAACAGTTGAGACACACACTTACATACAGCTCATTTCAATGTGTGATCGTGGCAGGTTTGCCAAACCCAAAGGAATGTGAACTGTATCAGCTGGCATGGGTAGGCAGCTTGAGTACAAGGCTCAAAGATAAATAAACTTAAAATCTGACCTCTCTAAAAACAATTAACACCAGAGGGTGGTCACCCTTCCTCGCACCCGCCCTCCCCTAGCGGAGACCTGAAAGGCGATGGAGGTGATGGAAGAATCCACGTGATTCTAACGAATGAGTGCATTTAAGACACGGGCCCTCAGCTCAAAGGGCAGTGCCCAGTTTGTTAATGTTGGAGTCTAACAGTTTTGAGAGCTCTCGGTCGTGATAATTCATAAAACATTTGCTAAATGAAAAGCTCAGTACTACAAAGTTTGGTCAACTGGAGAATTGTCATTGAATTCCATCATCGCTGGCTTACTTGGGGCCATTTCAATTCACTGCATATACACCCCACCACCTGAAGCGAGCATGGAAGGTCGCCGATAGGTGCTCTTAACAGAACACGCGAAGGTATTCATGCATTGCCACAACACACGGGCTTTTCATCAAATCAGTACCAAGGCGGAGTACAAATGAGGGTGATGCTGTGTGCAGCCAGCGGCACACGCCGCCACCCCCTAGAAATAGATTGTGATACAATAAACATGGCAGGGACAAAGCGGAAGAAATGCGGGTGTCACAGCTGCGGGCCGGCGACCGGCTGCAGAGGGAGGCATTGGAGAGCGGTGAATGTGCTGCAGAATGCGGCTCACCCCCAGGGCCTGCCGGGCATCCCAATGACCGCCCCACGCTGTAACATGCTGCCTGCCCCGGCCCCCCTCGGGAGACCCTGCCATCTGACACCCCACGGCAGCGCACGAGCCACCGAGCATCCTCGGTTACTTACGGCAGCAGGCAGGTCCTTGACGCCTCAGGCTCTCCGCACGTCCCCCGGGGCTGGGGTGTCCGCCGGCTCCTCCCGCTGCCAAGGGCCTGCAGCCACCGTCCGGCAGTCTGCGCCGCTCTCGTACCTCCTCCCCGGCTCCCTGTCCGCAGTCTCCTCCCCGACAGCCCGGAGCAGCCACTCAGAGCCGGGCGGACTGTGCTGCCGCCGCCGCTTCTAATCAGATGTTGGCAGCTGAAGGAGAAGCAGGAATGCGCGCTCATGTTTTTGCTGCTGCCTAGGCCAGGCAACTCCCCCTCCGCGGCGCTGCTCGCCGAGATTAACTATTTCTGTCCTAGGAGAGCGGCCGGCCGGGTCTGCACTGCTGCGGCACGCGCGGCCAGGCTGACACCCGATAGCTGCCGCGGCTCGTGTTGCTCAGGCCCAGTGACTAACTGCAAAGAAATGCAATGCTTGCTGCTGACAGAAAACAATCATTGCACTGGCGTTTCGCTTTCTGCTTTAAATTAATTACGCCCAGTCCTCTGAGAAAGGAGGGGATTATTTTCAGGATTGAAAGAGCCTCCCCGAGCCCGTTATTCTGCCTTTTTTTTTGGTTCTAAAATGGATCCAGTGGAATGACATACTCATCTCCAGGAATACGCATTACGCAATACGCGGGAGGGGGCGGGAAAGGAGAGGCCGGAGCAGGAAGGCCGGCATCAGAGAGAAGCGGGAGGGGGCGGGAAAGGGGGAGGAGAGAGCTGACGACGGCCGGCCGGAGCAGAAGACGGGCACCAGGAAACAAGCGGGAGGGGGCGGGAAAGGGGGAGGAGAGGCCGGAGCAGGAAGGCGGGCATCAGGAAACAAGCGGGAGGGGGCGGGAAAGGGGGAGGAGAGACGCTGACGACGGCCGGCCGGAGCACGAAGGTGGGCACCAGGAAACAAGCGGGAGGGGGCTGGAAAGGGGGAGGAGAGGCCGGAGCAGGAAGGCAGGCATCAGGAAACAAGCGGGAGGGGGCGGGAAAGGGGGAGGGGAGACGCTGACGATGGCCGGAGCAGGAAGGCGGGTGCCGGCAATGCCGGACCAGATTCGGGGGCGTTCCGGCGTCGCGTGACGTCGGCAAAAGCCAAAGAATCTCGGGAACGCCCCCGAGTCTCCTCCGGCCATGACGGACGCCTCTCTGTTCCAATGGCTAGCCTCCATTTATGGAGCTAGCCAATGGGACAGGGGGGCGTATTCCAGAGTCCTTACTGTAATCAAGAGATTTCTCTGGAGGCGGAGCCTAAAGGCTCCGTTCCCCAGCGAAACCTAAAAAGGACATCGCATACAATATAAGGTTGCACACAGCGTGAATAGGTTGTCGTAAAATGTGCAAAAGGATTGTTTAAATGTTTATAGTGCTTTCAAAAGTTATGTTTCGCATTTCCATATTCACAAAGGATTTTGCTAGAGAGTGTCGGAGAAACCGAGAGATGGTCGGAAACAGCGTGAGGGTCGGAGAAACCGAGGGTGGGCCGGAGAAACCGAGGGTGGGTCGGAAAAACCGAGGGTAGGCCGGAGATACCGAGGGTGGGTCGGAAAAACCGAGGGTAGGCCGGAGATACCGAGGGTGGGTCGGAAAAACCGAGGGTAGGCCGGAGAAACCGAGGGTGGGTCGGAAAAACCGAGGGTAGGCCGGAGATACCGAGGGTGGGTCGGAAAAACCGAGGGTGGGTCGGAAAAACCGAGGGTAGGCCGGAGAAACCGAGGGTGGGTCGGAAAAACCGAGGGTAGGCCGGAGATACCGAGGGTGGGTCGGAAAAACCGAGGGTAGGCCGGAGTAACCGAGGGTAGGCCGGAGATACCGAGGGTGGGTCGGAAAAACCGAGGGTTATGGATGACTGGTGCAGCCTGCACGTCTGCAGCACTGTGTTTACTGACACTCAGGTTTCTACTTAGTAGCTAATTTAACGACCTTTCCTTAGCACACATTTAAAGTATGTAATTAATTCTTCTACTGTGGCTTACTGATATCGACTACAGTTCAACAAGTAAACTTTTGACATTGTGCAATGTGCCCGACTTAGATCCAGGCTCAAGAAAATCTTGCAGTTACCTACGTTCCTTCTTGCTGTACGATTGGACTGGTGGCCAGGTACCCTTAAATTGGGTTTGCATAATTTTATGTAATTTTGTTACATCGAGGTTAAACAACGTTGGAAGTGCATAATGAAAACTGTGGTAACTGTGAGTCTGAGTACAGTGGGGGCGGGTTCAGTGAGTGTGAGGGGCGGGGTCAGAGACATGGTTAAAAAGAACCAAATATTAACTATTTTGTTGACCTTTCACCTACACTGGTTATAAATTATAATGCACACACCTTAAATGAAAAATAAATGCAGTCTGCATTTATCTGTGGGAAATGCCTTTTTCGGGTAGGAAAGCTTGGTTGGTTAATGCGATTGCTTCACATTCCCGTGGGTGTAACAGGACGGTCACTGATTCGAATCCTGGTCAGTGCACTAGAAAAGTAGTGATGTGTATTTATAGTGCTAAGAGTTCTACACCTGTGGCAGAAAGCACTGTGAATGAGTCATTAGTTTAAAAAGGACATCGCATACAATATAAGGTTGCACACAGCGTGAATAGGTTGTCGTAAAATGTGCAAAAGGATTGTTTGAATGTTTATAGTGCTTTCAAAAGTTATGTTTTGCATTTCCATATTCACAAAGGATTTTGCTAGAGAGGGTCAGCGTGAGGGTCGGACAAACCGAGGGTGGGCCGGAGAAACCGAGGGTGGGTCGGAAAAACCGAGGGTAGGCCGGAGATACCGAGGGTGGGTCGGAAAAACCGAGGGTAGGCCGGAGATACCGAGGGTGGGTCGGAAAACCGAGGGTAGGCCGGAGATACCGAGGGTGGGTCGGAAAAACCGAGGGTAGGCCGGAGAAACCGAGGGTGGGTCGGAAAAACCGAGGGTAGGCCAGAGATACCGAGGGTGGGTCGGAAAAACCGAGGGTAGGCCGGAGATACCGAGGGTGGGTCGGAGAAACCGAGGGTGGGTCGGAAAAACCGAGGGTTATGGATGACTGGTGCAGCCTGCACGTCTGCAGCACTGTGTTTACTGCCACTCAGGTTTCTACTTAGTAGCTAATTTAACGACCTTTCCTTAGCACACATTTAAAGTATGCAATTAATTCTTCTACTGTGGCTTACTGATATCGACTACAGTTCAACAAGTAAACTTTTGACATTGTGCAATGTGCCCGACTTAGATCCAGGCTCAAGAAAATCTTGCAGTTACCTACGTTCCTTCTTGCTGTACGATTGGACTGGTGGCCAGGTACCCTTAAATTGGGTTTGCATAATTGTATGTAATTTTGTTATATCGAGGTTAAACAACGTTGGAAGTGCATAATGAAAACTGTGGTAACTGTGAGTCTGAGTACAGTGGGGGCGGGTTCAGTGAGTGTGAGGGGCGGGGTCAGAGACATGGTTAAAAAGAACCAAATATTAACTATTTTGTTGACCTTTCACCTACACTGGTTATAAATTATAATGCACACACCTTAAATGAAAAATAAATGCAGTCTGCATTTATCTGTGGGAAATGCCTTTTTCGGGTAGGAAAGCTTGGTTGGTTAATGCGATTGCTTCACATTCCCGTGGGTGTAACAGGACGGTCACTGATTCGAATCCTGGTCAGTGCACTAGAAAAGTAGTGATGCGTATTTATAGTGCTAAGAGTTCTACACCTGTGGCAGTAAGCACTGTGAATGAGTCATTAGTTTAAAAAGGACATCGCATACAATATAAGGTTGCACACAGCGTGAATAGGTTGTCGTAAAATGTGCAAAAGGATTGTTTAAATGTTTTTAGTGCTTTCAAAAGTTATGTTTCGCATTTCCATATTCACAAAGGATTTTGCTAGAGAGGGTCGGAGAAACCGAGAGATGGTAGGAAACAGCGTGAGGGTCGGACAAACCGAGGGTGGGCCGGAGAAACTGAGGGTGGGTCGGAAAAACCGAGGGTAGGCCGAACATACCGAGGGTGGGTCGGAAAAACCGAGGGTAGGCCGGAGATACCGAGGGTGGGTCGGAGAAACCGAGAGTGGGTCGGAAAAACCGAGGGTAGGCCGGAGATACCGAGGGTGGGTCGGAAAAACCGAGGGTGGGCCGGAGAAACCGAGGGTGGGTCGGAAAAACCGAGGGTGGGTCGGAAAAACCGAGGGTAGGCCGGAGATACCGAGGGTGGGTCGGAAAAACCGAGGGTAGGCCGGAGATACCGAGGGTGGGTCGGAGAAACCGAGGGTGGGTCGGAAAAACCGAGGGTAGGCCGGAGATACCGAGGGTGGGTCGGAGAAACCGAGGGTGGGTCGGAAAAACCGAGGGTAGGCCGGAGATACCGAGGGTGGGTCGGAGAAACCGAGGGTGGGTCGGAAAAACCGAGGGTGGGCCGGAGAAACCGAGGGTGGGTCGGAAAAACCGAGGGTTATGGATGACTGGTGCAGCCTGCACGTCTGCAGCACTGTGTTTACTGCCACTCAGGTTTCTACTTAGTAGCTAATTTAATGACCTTTCCTTAGCACACATTTAAAGTATGTAATTAATTCTTCTACTGTGTGTAGGAGAGTAGGGTCTGCAATCCTATGATCACCCAGATTTTTTGCTTTTGTTTCACTGGTTTACGACTTTCTCTGGCTGTGGGCCTGCCAATCAGACCCACAGCCTGGCTGTTCTCTTTCTAAATTACCTCATGTACCCTAGGTGCATCTACCAATTGGTACTGGGCCACCTTATCAGACCCTGTACCACAGGGCATAGGTGTACCCAGGGCTGCCAGGGGCTGCAGCATGTATTATGCCACCCCTGGCTGGCCTCCTAAATTTGACACAACTGGCTGCATGACAGCTGGGGCAAAGTCGTGTAATCACCCTTTGCTGTAGGTGTAGTATACCTATACCTAACCCTAAAATGGACACACAGATTCCTATCAGTCACTCCTATGGCAGGCCTTGACAATCCTGAAGGCAGAGTGCTTGGAATCGTGTGAGATGGTGCTCTGGCATGAGCTGAGCCTGTCTGCAGCTTGCGGAACCAAGTCCTAATAGCTGTTCCATGATATCGCATACCATATACTCTTAAGTGCATTATAATCCTCGCGGTTAAATGCTAACTTTGGTATTGCTTTATCAAAACATGTCGAGTAAGGTGTCATACGAATTGGAATACTAACCCCTCGCCAATTCTGGCGACGGGGTTAGCATTCCACCCTTCTAGAGGGACACGACATGTATGTAACTGTGAACCCCGGTTAAAGTTAACTGAAGCCTCAGCTCCACAAAATGGATGCTGCCACCACAGACACGAGTCTGACCTCCTGCTGCTGGGAGTCCTTCCAGCGAGGGAGGCCTGGACAAAGGGTTTCCTGTCCGGGGCGGTGCTAGCACCGTCCCAGACATGGTTTTGTGTATCCTGGGTAGGCAGGGCTTTTCAGGAAGGTGACTGCTGAGTGGCACCCCGGTGCTCACTACGCATAGGCCAGTCAGAACCAGTTCCAGGGGCACACCAGCCCCTGGCCTGGGGAAGTCCGGCAGGGGAGAGGGGTGTAACCACCCCCCTCCTGGTCCCACCCATAGGCAGGACCTAGTCACCGGGTCAGCCCCCTTTTCTAGTATAAAGATAGGAGCGGGCCCCCTGTACAAATTAGATCATCTTTGGAATCAAGATACCACTTTCTTCGAAAGGACTTCACGATTTCTTCTTCAAGATTCTCCCTTGTGGCTAAGGAGTAGTCACCCTGCATCCGCAGGCACCATCCTAAAGAACACTGCGGTCTGCTGCAAGTCCTTCATCACGAATCCGACGACCCAGCTCGACGAGACCCGGCTTCCCTGGCACCTCTGACCTCTACTCACCTCTACAGCCAAGCTGAGAACCGTGAGTGCGACGAGACCTCGAGGGACCGACGATCGCCAAGACTGCACGACATCTTTACTGCAAGCCCACCGTGTCCTCCACTGGTGAGTGCTTTGGGGTCCGAGAAGCCCCGACCCTGCGCAGCTCCAGCACCCAAGGCCAGCCTCCCTGCATCTCCACGATCGGCGTGGGGCCCTTCTGCTGTTTGCTGTGCACCGCGTTGTTTGGCTACTAGCCGGCTGGCTTGTGGCCTTCTGAACGACGCCCGACGACAACTCTTCTGCTGGTCTGGTTGCTCCAGGCTGGCCCTTGCTTCCTTCTTCAAGAGAGGCACCCCGGACCCTCCTGGTCCACTCCAGACGCCATTTTAGGTCCACCGCGTGGGCTTGAATTTGCCAAGGCTTTGTTGCCCAATCCTGGGTCCAGCGACGCCGACAGCTTCTATCTTCGTGGGACAGCTCGATCCTCCATCCTGGTCGCCGACAACGCCTCCTGGTCCGTGAGATCTTCGAGTCAAGCGTCACCCACTCACCTTGTCGAGGTGGCTACCATCCGGTGCCCTCCTGGTGCCCACTGACTACTGGCTAGTAGTCTCGAACTTGGTCCCCTCTGCTTTCAGGTGTCATCTATCTTCGAGATCCAGGCTTGGATCCAACTGAACTTTCTTCACTGGTCACCGGCCAGCATCTTTTCTTCCGGCTCCTGGTCCGTCTACGAGGATTCCCGACGTCTTTTCAGACCTATGCAGCTGCAGCCCCTGGGCTAGGTAACTTCGGCATTTCGGTGCCCCAGCATAGCCTCACTATCCAAGGGTCAGAATCTATCTTCGTTTTCTCCCTACCAGGTCGGGTTCGCCCGAGAACACTAACTTTCTATTTCCTAGCTACCATAGACTTTTGTCCGCATCTCGCGTGAGAGTGCACACACTGCACCCGAGTCCCCTAGGCCTCCTAGTCGTAATCTAACGATTCCCTAGTCAAGTCCTAGCGATTCCAAAAGCTATTAGTACTGTACTTACCTGCTAGGAATTTCACATTCCACTTTTAGAGTATATGGTTTTCCGTGCCCCTCGGGCATTTGTATATACTGTGCTAACTTAAGTATTTTTTGTAAGAGTTTTGGTTTGTGCTTAGTACCCTGTCCTCATAAAGAGTACAGGGCTGTTGTGATCTTTAATAAATAACTGTTTATTTTCATAACACTTGTGTGGTGTCCTTTCACTGGGTATTCAAGGGATATATGTGTGGTAAACAGCTGGCTTAACACGCCCTCTCGAGTCTTTAGCCTTAGACTGCTCGTATCCATGCTACTAGGATAGCTGGTCTATAAGGTTGACTTACAACCAATCATCAATAAGGGTTGCTGGACTGATACATAGTGTTCACTAGAATAGTGAGCACTGCATATCAGGCCACCTTCTCACATTGGTGAGCAGCGGTTGGGATTTGAGCTTGCTGTTGTTTTACCACACGTATCCTAAGAATATCTTGTTGAAAGATCACATAAGTACTGTTAGGTACATATAACTAAAGCTTAGAATACTCTGAGTTCTACTGAACCAGCTGTTGTAGCTCCTCAAGGCTTAGCACACCTTGGCTGCAACTCTAGCAAGGGATCAGTAGGTAACACATAGTGTAGGTAGGTGCATCACTTACACCACACTAGAATCAGCATGTCAGACAAAGGAGGAAACACTGAGTCTCCCCTTGTGTCAGTTGACCCTCCACAGGTCATACCTTCAAGATATGCTGTGCTTAGCTTCCAGGAGTTACGACAAGTATGTACCTCTAGGAAGATTAAGCAGGGGTCTAACCCCACAACTGCTTTTCTGATTGGTCTCTTAGAGACTCATGATGCAAGGAGGGCTGGTAACCCAGACCCTTCTACTTCAGAAGGCAACATGCCCTCCCTACGGGGTCCCTTTGATAGCCAAGACCATCCCCTTCAGGAAGCAGATGATGCTGATGATGAGGATGATGACTTGGAGTCTAGGCGTGAGGCAGACCAGGGACAGGTAGAAGTCGTTAGACTAACCCGGACCAACTTAAGCAGACATGAGAGGGACTCTAGGGGAGCCCTGGGGCCACTCTCAGGTCAGCTTAACATTGGGAATGGACGAGTTAGGTCTCTATCTAGAGGCTCTAACAGATCCCTTCATACCAATGGCTCTCAACGTTCCTCTCAAAGGGGAATGACATCTCCCCAGAGGAGAGTGTATGAGGCTAAGGAAAAGGCAGCCAATCTGAGGATTGAAAGGGAAGAACTTGCCCTGGCCAAAGAAAGGCTTGCCTTTGCTAGAGAGCAACAATTGAGTGGGGCAGTCCCCACTGGTGGCAGCATTGTACCTAGCAATAGGGAAAGGAGTTTTGATACAAAACACCTTGGTAAGATAGTGCCCCCCTTTAAACAAGGGGATGACATCCACAAATGGATTACTGCTTTGGAGAGGGCCTGCACTGTGCAAGGTGTTCCCCCAAGTCAGTGGGCAGCTATCTTGTGGCTCTCCTTTGAAGGTAAAGGAAGAGACAAGCTCCTCACCACAAGGGTAGAGGATGCTAATGATTACCAAGTCTTGAAAAATGCACTGGTTGATGGGTTTGGCCTAACCACTGAGCAGTACAGGGTGCTGTTCAGGGATACCCAGAAAACTCAGTCTCAAGATTGGGCTGACTTTGTAGATTGTGCCACTAAGGCTTTTGAGGGCTGGTTGCTGGGCAGTAAGGTTACTGATTATAAAGGATTGTACAATTTGATGATGAGAGAACAAATTTTAAACAATTGTCAGAACCAGTTGTTGCATCAGCATCTTGTTGACTCAGATCTGACCTCTCCCCAAGAATTGGGAAAGAAGGCAGACAGATGGGTTAGAACAAGAGTTAAACAGAACCAGGGCCAGAATCAAGGTGGTCAGAAGAAAGCAGACCAGAAGGGTAAGGATTCTAAAGGGGAACAAAATGACCAGAAGTCTTCGACAGGTCCCCAACAACCCAAAGAGGGTGGGGGTCAGGCTCCCCAAAAGAAGAAAGAAGGCCAATCTAAAAGGTGGTGCCAATACTGCAAAAGTAAAACTCACTGGTTTAGTGAGTGCACCAAGAAAGGAGGAGGGCAGACTCCTGCCACTGCAGCCCCTAAGGCACCTGTGCCCCCTAGTACAGCCAGCAGTGGTAGTGCACCTCCCAAGGGTTTAGTAGGGTTAACCCTGGGTTCTGAGGGGAGTGACAACTTAGTTGGCACCCTTACTCAAGCTGTCCTTGTCAGTACAGGGGATATGGATATGTCCCCTGACATCAGTCCCAATACTTTGGGCAAATACAGACAGACACCTTTTATTAATGGAAAAATGGCTCAGGCCTATAGGGACACTTGTGCCAGTGTCACAATGGTGACACCTAGCTTTGTGGACCCTGGACAGATCATGCCAGGTACAGAATTCCTGGTGACCAATGCAAGCAATGTCACTACCAATCACAGTATGGCAATTGTAGCTTTCTCCTGGGGAGGGGTAACTGGCCAAAAGAAGGTTGTAGTTAGTTCAGACCTCCCAGTGGATTGTTTGTTGGGCAATGATTTGGAGTCATCACAATGGTCAGAAGTGGAGCAGAGGACTCATCTGGAAATGTTAGGCTTGCCAGCACATGTGTTTGCTGTGACCAGGTCACAGGCCAGAAAATGCCCCACTGAACAGGTGCTGGATCCTGGAACAATGGACCAGACACCTTCCAAGAAAAAGAGCAGTAGGGTTAAGGCTGTGCCTTCCCCCTTGCCCCAGGTTGTGGATCAAGTCTCAGAGGAGGCTGACCTACAGGAATTGAGGGAAACTGAGCCTAGGGAGTTTGAACTTGATCAAGTTGAATTCTTGGGCTCAGGGGGACCCTCAAGGGAAGACCTGGGGAAGGACCAGTTAGACTGCCCTTCTCTTGAACCCCTCAGACAGCAGGCTGCTGCTGAGGCTGCTGGGAACGCCACAGGTACCCACAAGGTATACTGGGAAGATGGACTCCTGTACACTGAGTCAAGAGACCCCAAGCCTGGCATGACCAGGAGGCTGGTTGTACCCTTGTCTCAGAGAGGTTTCCTACTTACCTTGGCCCATGAGATTCCCTTAGAAGGTCACTTAGGCCAGACAAAGACTTGGGACAGGCTTGTCTCACACTTTCACTGGCCTCACATGAATGAGGATACCAAGGAGTTTTGTCGCTCCTGTGTCACTTGCCAAGCCAGTGGTAAGTCAGGTGGCACAACAAAGGCCCCCCTTATACCAATGCCTGTGGTGGGGGTGCCCTTTGAAAGAGTGGGGATTGACATTGTTGGTCCAATGGAACCCCAGACAGCATCAGGGCACAAGTTTATACTGGTGGTAGTGGATCATGCCACCAGGTATCCTGAAGCTATTCCACTTAGGACCACCACAGCACCTGTGGTGGCAAGGGCCCTAGTTGGAGTGTTCTCCAGAGTGGGCTTCCCTAAGGAGGTTGTCTCTGACAGAGGTGCAAACTTCATGTCAAGCTACTTAACTGCTATGTGGAAGGAGTGTGGTGTCAATTACAAATTCACTACACCCTATCACCCACAATGCAATGGGCTTGTTGAAAGGTTCAACAGGACCCTAAAAGGGATGATTCATGGACTACCTGAAACACTCAGGCGTAGATGGGATGTCCTGATGCCCTGCCTTCTGTTTGCTTACAGAGAGGTCCCACAAAAGGGGGTTGGCTACAGCCCTTTTGAACTTTTGTATGGGCATCCTGTGAGAGGCCCCTTGTGTTTGGTGAAGGAAGGATGGGAGAGACCTCTCAAAAAGCCTGCAACCAACATAATGGACTATGTACTTGGTCTCCGCTCCAGGATGGCTGAGTATATGGAGAAGGCATCTGAAAACCTTAAGGCCAGTCAAGAACTTCAAAAAGCTTGGCATGACCAAAAGGCTGTCCTGACTGTTTACCAGCCTGGACAGAAGGTGTGGGTGTTGGAGCCAGTGGCCCCAGCAGCACTCAAAGACAAATGGTCTGGGCCCCACACAATTCTTGAGCAAAAGGGAGAGGTCACCTACCTGGTGGACCTTGGAACTCCCAGGAGTCCCCACAGGGTACTCCATGTCAACAGGCTCAAAGCATATGTCGACAGGAAGGACATGAGCTTGCTCATGGCCATAGATGAGGGACAGGAGGAGGAGAGTGACCCTCTCCCAGACCTGCTCACTCAGAATCCTGATGATGGGTCAGTAGATGGTGTTGTCTTTTGTGGCAGCCTCTCTGAACATCAGCAGAAAGACTGTAGACAGGTTCTTCAGTCTTTCAGACGTATATTCTCTCTGACACCCAGTCAGACCAATTGGTGCACCCATGAGGTTGACACTGGTGACAGCCTACCTGTCAAGAGTAAAATCTACAGGCAGCCTGACCATGTTAGAGACTGCATAAAAACTGAAGTGCAGAAAATGTTGGAGTTGGGAGTCATTGAACCCTCAGATAGCCCCTGGGCTAGTCCAGTAGTTCTAGTGCCAAAGCCTCACACCCAAGATGGTAAGAGAGAGATGAGGTTTTGCGTAGACTACAGGGGTCTCAATGCAGTCACTAAGACTGATGCCCACCCAATACCAAGGGCAGATGAACTTATAGATAGATTGGCTTCTGCCAACTACTTAAGTACGTTTGACTTAACAGCTGGGTATTGGCAAATCAGGTTAGCTGAGGATGCCAAGCCCAAGACAGCATTTTCAACCCCTGGTGGGCATTATCAATTTGTGGTAATGCCCTTTGGTCTGAAAAATGCACCTGCCACCTTCCAAAGGTTGGTGAATCAAGTCCTTACTGGGCTGGATGACTTCTGTGCAGCATATCTAGATGATATTGCTGTCTTTAGCTCCACCTGGGAGGATCACCTGGTCCACCTGAGGAAAGTGTTAGAGGCTCTGCAAGCAGCAGGCCTCACTATCAAGGCCACCAAGTGCCAGATAGGGCAGACACAGGTTGTATACCTGGGCCACCTTGTAGGTGGAGGCCAGGTTCAGCCACTGGAGAGCAAAATACAGTCAATCAGGGACTGGGCTCCTCCAACCACCCAGACTCAGGTTCGAGCTTTCTTGGGCCTGACTGGATACTACAGAAAGTTTGTCAGGAACTATGGTTCCATTGTGACACCATTAAATGAACTGACAAGTAAGAAAATGCCAAAAAAGGTTCAGTGGACAGCAGGCTGTCAAAAAGCATTCGATGACCTAAAGCAGGCCATGTGCACAGCACCTATCCTTAAAAGTCCAGACTACTCCAAACCATTCATTGTCCAAACAGATGCTTCTGAGTTGGGTGTGGGAGCTGTTCTTTCTCAACTGAATTTTGATGGTCAGGATCAGCCCATTGCTTTTATAAGCAGAAGGCTGACCCCCAGAGAGAAGAATTGGTCAGCTATTGAGAGGGAGGCCTTTGCTGTGGTTTGGGCCCTGAAGAAGCTGAGGCCATACTTGTTTGGCACTCACTTCAAGATTCAGACCGACCATAAGCCCCTCTTGTGGCTAAATCAGATGAAGGGTGAAAACCCCAAACTGCTTAGGTGGTCCATTTCCCTACAGGGGATGGACTTTACAGTGGAACATAGACCTGGTACTGATCATGGCAATGCCGATGGGCTCTCCAGATATTTCCACTTAGAACAAGAAGACTCACCTGGTCAAGGTTAGCTTATTGTCCCAAAGTTTGGGGGGGGGTCATGTAGGAGAGTAGGGTCTGCAATCCTATGATCACCCAGATTTTTTGCTTTTGTTTCACTGGTTTACGACTTTCTCTGGCTGTGGGCCTGCCAATCAGACCCACAGCCTGGCTGTTCTCTTTCTAAATTACCTCATGTACCCTAGGTGCATCTACCAATTGGTACTGGGCCACCTTATCAGACCCTGTACCACAGGGCATAGGTGTACCCAGGGCTGCCAGGGGCTGCAGCATGTATTATGCCACCCCTGGCTGGCCTCCTAAATTTGACACAACTGGCTGCATGACAGCTGGGGCAAAGTCGTGTAATCACCCTTTGCTGTAGGTGTAGTATACCTATACCTAACCCTAAAATGGACACACAGATTCCTATCAGTCACTCCTATGGCAGGCCTTGACAATCCTGAAGGCAGAGTGCTTGGAATCGTGTGAGATGGTGCTCTGGCATGAGCTGAGCCTGTCTGCAGCTTGCGGAACCAAGTCCTAATAGCTGTTCCATGATATCGCATACCATATACTCTTAAGTGCATTATAATCCTCGCGGTTAAATGCTAACTTTGGTATTGCTTTATCAAAACATGTCGAGTAAGGTGTCATACGAATTGGAATACTAACCCCTCGCCAATTCTGGCGACGGGGTTAGCATTCCACCCTTCTAGAGGGACACGACATGTATGTAACTGTGAACCCCGGTTAAAGTTAACTGAAGCCTCAGCTCCACAAAATGGATGCTGCCACCACAGACACGAGTCTGACCTCCTGCTGCTGGGAGTCCTTCCAGCGAGGGAGGCCTGGACAAAGGGTTTCCTGTCCGGGGCGGTGCTAGCACCGTCCCAGACATGGTTTTGTGTATCCTGGGTAGGCAGGGCTTTTCAGGAAGGTGACTGCTGAGTGGCACCCCGGTGCTCACTACGCATAGGCCAGTCAGAACCAGTTCCAGGGGCACACCAGCCCCTGGCCTGGGGAAGTCCGGCAGGGGAGAGGGGTGTAACCACCCCCCTCCTGGTCCCACCCATAGGCAGGACCTAGTCACCGGGTCAGCCCCCTTTTCTAGTATAAAGATAGGAGCGGGCCCCCTGTACAAATTAGATCATCTTTGGAATCAAGATACCACTTTCTTCGAAAGGACTTCACGATTTCTTCTTCAAGATTCTCCCTTGTGGCTAAGGAGTAGTCACCCTGCATCCGCAGGCACCATCCTAAAGAACACTGCGGTCTGCTGCAAGTCCTTCATCACGAATCCGACGACCCAGCTCGACGAGACCCGGCTTCCCTGGCACCTCTGACCTCTACTCACCTCTACAGCCAAGCTGAGAACCGTGAGTGCGACGAGACCTCGAGGGACCGACGATCGCCAAGACTGCACGACATCTTTACTGCAAGCCCACCGTGTCCTCCACTGGTGAGTGCTTTGGGGTCCGAGAAGCCCCGACCCTGCGCAGCTCCAGCACCCAAGGCCAGCCTCCCTGCATCTCCACGATCGGCGTGGGGCCCTTCTGCTGTTTGCTGTGCACCGCGTTGTTTGGCTACTAGCCGGCTGGCTTGTGGCCTTCTGAACGACGCCCGACGACAACTCTTCTGCTGGTCTGGTTGCTCCAGGCTGGCCCTTGCTTCCTTCTTCAAGAGAGGCACCCCGGACCCTCCTGGTCCACTCCAGACGCCATTTTAGGTCCACCGCGTGGGCTTGAATTTGCCAAGGCTTTGTTGCCCAATCCTGGGTCCAGCGACGCCGACAGCTTCTATCTTCGTGGGACAGCTCGATCCTCCATCCTGGTCGCCGACAACGCCTCCTGGTCCGTGAGATCTTCGAGTCAAGCGTCACCCACTCACCTTGTCGAGGTGGCTACCATCCGGTGCCCTCCTGGTGCCCACTGACTACTGGCTAGTAGTCTCGAACTTGGTCCCCTCTGCTTTCAGGTGTCATCTATCTTCGAGATCCAGGCTTGGATCCAACTGAACTTTCTTCACTGGTCACCGGCCAGCATCTTTTCTTCCGGCTCCTGGTCCGTCTACGAGGATTCCCGACGTCTTTTCAGACCTATGCAGCTGCAGCCCCTGGGCTAGGTAACTTCGGCATTTCGGTGCCCCAGCATAGCCTCACTATCCAAGGGTCAGAATCTATCTTCGTTTTCTCCCTACCAGGTCGGGTTCGCCCGAGAACACTAACTTTCTATTTCCTAGCTACCATAGACTTTTGTCCGCATCTCGCGTGAGAGTGCACACACTGCACCCGAGTCCCCTAGGCCTCCTAGTCGTAATCTAACGATTCCCTAGTCAAGTCCTAGCGATTCCAAAAGCTATTAGTACTGTACTTACCTGCTAGGAATTTCACATTCCACTTTTAGAGTATATGGTTTTCCGTGCCCCTCGGGCATTTGTATATACTGTGCTAACTTAAGTATTTTTTGTAAGAGTTTTGGTTTGTGCTTAGTACCCTGTCCTCATAAAGAGTACAGGGCTGTTGTGATCTTTAATAAATAACTGTTTATTTTCATAACACTTGTGTGGTGTCCTTTCACTGGGTATTCAAGGGATATATGTGTGGTAAACAGCTGGCTTAACACGCCCTCTCGAGTCTTTAGCCTTAGACTGCTCGTATCCATGCTACTAGGATAGCTGGTCTATAAGGTTGACTTACAACCAATCATCAATAAGGGTTGCTGGACTGATACATAGTGTTCACTAGAATAGTGAGCACTGCATATCAGGCCACCTTCTCACACTGTGGCTTACTGATATCGACTACAGTTCAACAAGTAAACTTTTGACATTGTGCAATGTGCCCGACTTAGATCCAGGCTCAAGAAAATCTTGCAGTTACCTACGTTCCTTCTTGCTGTACGATTGGAATGGTGGCCAGGTACCCTTAAATTGGGTTTGCATAATTGTATGTAATTTTGTTACATCGAGGTTAAACAACGTTGGAAGTGCATAATGAAAAGTGTGGTAACTGTGAGTCTGAGTACAGTGGGGGCGGGTTCAGTGAGTGTGAGGGGCGGGGTCAGAGACATGGCTAAAAAGAACCAAATATTAACTATTTTGTTGACCTTTCACCTACACTGGTTATAAATTATAATGCACACACCTTAAATGAAAAATAAATGCAGTCTGCATTTATCTGTGGGAAATGCCTTTTTCGGGTAGGAAAGCTTGGTTGGTTAATGCGATTGCTTCACATTCCCGTGGGTGTAACAGGACGGTCACTGATTCGAATCCTGGTCAGTGCACTAGAAAAGTAGTGATGTGTATTTATAGTGCTAAGAGTTCTACACCTGTGGCAGAAAGCACTGTGAATGAGTCATTAGTTTAAAAAGGACATCGCATACAATATAAGGTTGCACATAGCGTGAATAGGTTGTCGTAAAATGTGCAAAAGGATTGTTTAAATGTTTATAGTGCTTTCAAAAGTTATGTTTCGCATTTCCATATTCACAAAGGATTTTGCTAGAGAGGGTCGGAGAAACCGAGAGATGCTCGGAAACAGCGTGAGGGTCGGAGAAACCGAGGGTGGGTCGGAAAAACCGAGGGTAGGCCGGAGATACCGAGGGTGGGTCGGAAAAACCGAGGGTAGGCCGGAGATACCGAGGGTGGGTCGGAAAAACCGAGGGTGGGTCGGAAAAACCGAGGGTGGGCCGGAGATACCGAGGGTGGGCCGGAGAAACCGAGGGTGGGTCGGAAAAACCGAGGGTGGGCCGGAGATACCGAGGGTGGGTCGGAAAAACCGAGGGTTATGGATGACTGGTGCAGCCTGCACGTCTGCAGCACTGTGTTTACTGCCACTCAGGTTTCTACTTAGTAGCTAATTTAATGACCTTTCCTTAGCACACATTTAAAGTATGCAATTAATTCTTCTACTGTGGCTTACTGATATCGACTACAGTTCAACAAGTAAACTTTTGACATTGTGCAATGTGCCCGACTTAGATCCAGGCTCAAGAAAATCTTGCAGTTACCTACGTTCCTTCTTGCTGTACGATTGGACTGGTGGCCAGGTACCCTTAAATTGGGTTTGCATAATTTTATGTAATTTTGTTATATCGAGGTTAAACAACGTTGGAAGTGCATAATGAAAACTGTGGTAACCGTGAGTCTGAGTACAGTGGGGGCGGGTTCAGTGAGTGTGAGGGGCGGGGTCAGAGACATGGCTAAAAAGAACCAAATATTAACTATTTTGTTGACCTTTCACCTACACTGGTTATAAATTATAATGCACACACCTTAAATGAAAAATAAATGCAGTCTGCATTTGTCTGTGGGAAATGCCTTTTTCGGGTAGGAAAGCTTGGTTGGTTAATGCGATTGCTTCACATTCCCGTGGGTGTAACAGGACGGTCACTGATTCGAATCCTGGTCAGTGCACTAGAAAAGTAGTGATGTGTATTTATAGTGCTAAGAGTTCTACACCTGTGGCAGAAAGCACTGTGAATGAGTCATTAGTTTAAAAGGGACATCGCATACAATATAAGGTCGCACACAGCGTGAATAGGTTGTCGTAAAATGTGCAAAAGGATTGTTTAAATGTTTATAGTGCTTTCAAAAGTTATGTTTCGCATTTCCATATTCACAAAGGATTTTGCTAGAGAGGGTCGGAGAAACCGAGAGATGGTCGGAAACAGCGTGAGGGTCGGAGAAACCGAGGGTGGGCCGGAGAAACCGAGGGTGGGTCGGAAAAACCGAGGGTAGGCCGGAGATACCGAGGGTGGGTCGGAAAAACCGAGGGTAGGCCGGAGATACCGAGGGTGGGTCGGAAAAACCGAGGGTGGGCCGGAGAAACCGAGGGTGGGTCGGAAAAACCGAGGGTAGGCCGGACATACCAAGGGTGGGTCGGAAAAACCGAGGGTAGGCCGGAGATACCGAGGGTGGGTCGGAGAAACCGAGGGTGGGTCGGAAAAACCGAGGGTAGGCCGGAGATACCGAGGGTGGGTCGGAAAAACCGAGGGTGGGCCGGAGAAACCGAGGGTGGGTCGGAAAAACCGAGGGTGGGTCGGAAAAACCGAGGGTAGGCCGGAGATACCGAGGGTGGGTCGGAAAAACCGAGGGTAGGCCGGAGATACCGAGGGTGGGTCGGAGAAACCGAGGGTGGGTCGGAAAAACCGAGGGTAGGCCGGAGATACCGAGGGTGGGTCGGAGAAACCGAGGGTGGGTCGGAAAAACCGAGGGTAGGCCGGAGATACCGAGGGTGGGTCGGAAAAACCGAGGGTTATGGATGACTGGTGCAGCCTGCACGTCTGCAGCACTGTGTTTACTGCCACTCAGGTTTCTACTTAGTAGCTAATTTAATGACCTTTCCTTAGCACACATTTAAAGTATGTAATTAATTCTTCTACTGTGGCTTACTGATATCGACTACAGTTCAACAAGTAAACTTTTGACATTGTGCAATGTGCCCGACTTAGATCCAGCCACAAGAAAATCTTGCAGTTACCTACGTTCCTTCTTGCTGTACGATTGGACTGGTGGCCAGGTACCCTTAAATTGGGTTTGCATAATTTTATGTCATTTTTTTATATCGAGGTTAAACAACGTTGGAAGTGCATAATGAAAACTGTGGTAACTGTGAGTCTGAGTACAGTGGGGGCGGGTTCAGTGAGTGTGAGGGGGGGGGTCAGAGACATGGTTAAAAAGAACCAAATATTAACTATTTTGTTGACCTTTCACCTACACTGGTATAAATTATAATGCACACAGCTTAAATGAAAAATAAATGCAGTCTGCATTTATCTGTGGGAAATGCCTTTTTCGGGTAGGAAAGCTTGGTTGGTTAATGCGATTGCTTCACATTCCCGTGGGTGTAACAGGACGGTCACTGATTCGAATCCTGGTCAGTGCACTAGAAAAGTAGTGATGTGTATTTATAGTGCTAAGAGTTCTACACCTGTGGCAGAAAGCACTGTGAATGAGTCATTAGTTTAAAAAGGACATCGCATACAATATAAGGTTGCACACAGCGTGAATAGGTTGTAGTAAAATGTGCAAAAGGATTGTTTAAATGTTTATAGTGCTTTCAAAAGTTATGTTTCGCATTTCCATATTCACAAAGGATTTTGCTAGAGAGGGTCGGAGAAACCGAGAGATGGTCGGAAACAGCGTGAGGGTCGGAGAAACCGAGGGTGGGCCGGAGAACCCGAGGGTGGGTCGGAAAAACCGAGGGTAGGCCGGAGATACCGAGGGTGGGTCGGAAAAACCGAGGGTAGGCCGGAGATACCGAGGGTGGGTCGGAAAAACCGAGGGTAGGCCGGAGATACCGAGGGTGGGTCGGAAAAAACGAGGGTACAGTGGGGGCGGGTTCAGTGAGTGTGAGGGGCGGGGTCAGCGACATGTCTAAAAAGAACCAAATAGAGCTGGGGAGCTACGTTCTAATCTCGCCATCAGCTCAACATCCTGTTATTCCAGGCAAATCGCTTTGTCTCCCCGTGCCTACCACAAATAAATGTGTTCTTCTGTAATGTAAATTGTGCTCATGCCATGTTGTCGAGTTCGCGCTATATAATATTGCAAGGAAAAATAAAGTAGGGAAACTCGAGTTCACACACTATTGAACGCGCACTCTTAAGTGCATCAGCAGTGCACTGTGAATCGGAGCGTTTCACAGGCCTGTCACAGATAAGAAATGCTATCAAAACAAAATCCTACAAAACAATATACTACTGTCCGGCAGCAATTCATAGACGGACAACGTCGGGACGGGCTGCTGGTGTTACATAATGAATTAATGCAATGATTTCAGTTTAGGACTAACAGTAATTATACATATATTTTTTACATATATTTTTTTTAAATGATATACCTTGTGTAGTGTAATTACTAAATGATACTGAATTTAAATTATTAATAAAATGTGTAATGCATATGTTTATAATTTGATAGTTTACGAAAAAATGAGGAAACATACCTGTAGAAACACATTATGAATTTTGTTTAATGTCATCTTTTGTGTAAGTGTCCATGATCGTGAAGGAAGCTTGCACCAAATTTGACAATAATAACATTCATTTAATATAGATGTGTTTCTTTAAATATCTTAAATGACAGCATTACACACTTAAGCATTTCACATTGGAAAATTATTACTTGTTAGAAAGATTTCAAAATGCACTAGCCCAGAGCTAATGCAAACAGACAATTCAAACTGTAATAAGTAAAAAAGAATCTTATCTTCGATTCTGGTGTCAACAGGGTTGATTTGCTTCGTGGTCAAGTAGAAACATCAAACGGAGGGCTTGGCCGATCAGGTTCATGGCAGAAAAGGAAGTAAATACAAAAGGTACATTTCTACCTTATATCCCTTCAAAACCGCCAACTAAGGTCTGGAGGTTTACCCTCCATAGTTACATCAATGGTAAGGCCCATTGTAACTGGCCCAGCGGAAAAATGCGCTGAAGTACCTCCAACAGCAGCCTTTGATGCAGTGGAAATTCTGGTGGAGTCAGTGAGACTCGTCCATAGACCTGCCATCATCTAAATAGAGTGGACAGCCTAGTAGGGGGCAGAGAAACTGAGAGAAAAGTGACGGTGGGACCAGATACGCCAAGATCTAAATCAAGATAGAAGATTAAATAAAGCATTTTTTTTAAATGCAGCCTGTTTTCCCTAAAGCAAAATGTGATGCATTTAAAAAAGAAAAATGAAAAGATTCCTCTGCATTTTTAGGGCTTGCCTGCTGTGCGCATGCGCATAGCTGGCGAAGCTTCTATAGGGGCTTAAATAAGCTTTACCTAGACTGGCGATTGACTGGCGATTTGATGCTGTGCCCGTGCGCTTTTAGGTCAATGCGCAAGCGCATTGACCTAAAATGCGCGTGCACATCATCAAATCGCCAGTCAATCGCCAGCAGCACTCCTCCCCTGCTGCTTCACACCCTCATGCCGCTCTCCCCGCTCCGCCCCCTCCCCTGCCCGCCGTGTCGCATTTCTCATCCCCCCTCCCCACAGCAATGCCCTCAGCCGGCCGTACTTTCACTTTGACGGCCGTCTCTCGTGTTTCTCCTTGTTTCGCTCTGTCTCAGGGCACATTACTGCTGTCTCTTTCTTCTTGAACACCTCTTGCAGGCAGCGTTGCTGCTGTTCCTACTCATAATTCCTCGCACTACTGTTGCCATGCTGTTTGTTTGCACACTCTGCAGTTACTGTTGCTGTCAGACTGTTTCTAGACACACATCGGGCTGTCATTCTGTCCTCAGACACCTTCTGCTGGAAGTAGTAAGTGTGAGAAGGTGGCCTGATATGCAGTGCTCACTATTCTAGTGAACACTATGTATCAGTCCAGCAACCCTTATTGATGATTGGTTGTAAGTCAACCTTATAGACCAGCTATCCTAGTAGCGTGGATACGAGCAGTCTAAGGCTAAAGACTCGAGAGGGCGTGTTAAGCCAGCTGTTATACCACACATATACCCCTTGAACACCAAGTGAAAGGACACCACACAAGTGTTATGAAAATAAACAGTTATTTATTAAGTATCACAACAGCCCTGTACTCTTTATGAGGACAGGGTACTAAGCACAAACCAAAACTCTTACAAAAATACTTAAGTTAGCACAGTATATACAAATGCCCGAGGGGCACGGAAAACCATATACTTGAAAAGTGGAATGCGAAATTACTAGCAGGTAAGTACAGTACTAATAGCTTTTGGAATCGCTAGGACTTGACTAGGGAATCGTTAGATTACTTCTAGGAGGCCTAGGGGACTCGGGTGCAGTGTGTGCACTCTCACGCGAGATGCGGACAAAAGTCTATGGTAGCTAGAAATTGCAAAGTTAGTGTTCTCGGGCGAACCCGACCTGGTAGGGAGAAAACGAAAGTAGATTCTGACCCTTGGATAGTGAGGCTATGCTGGGGCACCGAAATGCCGAAGTTACCTAGCCCAGGGGCTGCAGCTGCATAGGACTCAAAAGACGTCGGGAATCCTCGTTGACGGACCAGGAGCCTGGAAGAAAGAAGTTGCTGGCAGGCGACCAGTGAAGAAAGTTCGGTGGATCCAAGCCTGGATCGATGGAAGATGACACCTGAAAGCAGAGGGGACCAAGTTCGAGACTACTAGCCAGTAGTCAGTGGGCACCAGGAAGGCACCGGATGGTAGCCACCTCGACTAGGTGAGTGGGTGACGCTGTGCTCGAAGATCTCACGGACCAGGAGGCGTTGTCGGCAACCAGGATGGAGGATCGAGCTGTCCCACGAAGATAGAAGCTGTCGGCGTCGCTGGACCCCCGTTTGGGCAACAAAGCCTTGGCAAATTCAAGCCCACGCGGTGGACTCAAAATGGCGTCTGGAGTGGACCAGGAGGGTCCGGGGTGCCTCTCTTCAAGAAGGAAGCAAGGGCCAGTCTGGAGCAACCAGACCAGCAGCAGTGATGTCGTCGGGCGTCGTTCAGAAGGCCACAAGCCAGCCGGCTAGTAGCCAAACAACGCGGTGCACAGCAAACAGCAGAAGGGCCCCACGCAGATCGTGGAGATGCAGGGAGGCTGACCTTGGGTGCTGGAGCTGCACAGGGTCGGGGCTTCTCGGACCCCAAAGCACTCACCAGTGGAGGACACGGTGGGCTTGCACTAAAGATGTCGTGCAGTCTTGGCGATCGTCGGTCCCTCGAGGTCTCGTCGCACTCACGGTTCTCAGCTTTGCTGTCGAGGTGAGTAGAGGTCAGAGGTGCCAGGGAAGCCGGGTCTCGTCGAGCTGGGTCGTCGGATTCGCGAAGAAGGACTTGCAGCAGACCGCAGTGTTTCTTAGGATGGTGCCCGCTTGATGCAGGGTGACTACTCCTTAGCCACAAGGGAGAATCTTGATGAAGAAATCGTGAAGTCCTTTCGAAGAAAGTCGTATCTTGATTCCAAAGATGATCTAATTTGAACAGGGGGCCCGCTCCTATCTTTATACTAAAAAAGGGGGCTGACCCGGTGACTAGGTCCTGCCTATGGGTGGGACCAGGAGGGGGGTGGTTACACCCCTCTCCCCTGCCGGACTTCCCCAGGCCAGGGGCTGGTGTGCCCCTGGAACTGGTTCTGACTGGCCTATGCGTAGTGAGCACCGGGGTGCCACTCAGCAGTCACCTTCCTGAAAAGCCCTGCCTACCCAGGATACACAAAACCATGTCTGGGACGGTGCTAGCACCGCCCCTGACAGGAAACCCTTTGTCCAGGCTCCCCTCGCTGGAAGGACTCCCAGCTGCAGGGGGTCAGACTCGTGTCTGTGGTGGCAGCATCCATTTTGTGGAGCTGAGGCTTCAGTTAACTTTAACCGGGGTTCACAGTTACATACATGTCGTGTCCCTCTAGAAGGGTGGAATGCTAACCCCATCGCCAGAATTGGCGAGGGGTTAGTATTCCAATTCGTATGACACCTTACTCGACATGTTTTGATAAAGCAATACCAAAGATAGCATTTAACCGCGAGGATTATAATGCACTTAAATATGGTATGCGATATCATGGAACCGCTATTAGGACTTGGTTCCGCAAGCTGCAGACAGGCTCAGCTCATGCAGAGCACCATCTCACACGATTCCAAGCACTCTGCCTTCAGGATTGTCAAGGCCTGCCATAGGAGTGACTGATAGGAATCTGTGTGTCCATTTTAGGGTTAGGTATAGGTATACTACACCTACAGCAAAGGGTGATTACACGACTTTGCCCCAGCTGTCATGCAGCCAGTTGTGTCAAATTTAGGAGGCCAGCCAGGGGTGGCATAATACATGCTGCAGTCCCTGGCAGCCCTGGGTACACCTATGCCCTGAGGTACAGGGTCTGATAAGGTGGCCCAGTACCAATTGGTAATGTACCTAGGGTACATGGAATCCATTTTAAAGAGAGAGCAGTAGGCCTGGGGTCCTGATTGGCAGGGTCCCAGGTCGACTATGTCCAAAACCAGCTAAAACACAGGGCAAAAAGTTGGGGGAAACCATAGTCAGGATGTACCTTCCTACACAACCCCCCCCCAAACGAAAGGAGATAAGGCTATCCTTGTCCAGGTAAGCCTCTATTACCTAAGTGGCCATATAAGGAAGGACCAGCTCTGGCTTGGTTTCCCCCTGTGTCATGGTCCACTAGGCAACCCCTCACCCTAAGGGTATCTGAGGGTCTCCACCATAGGGAATCTTTGTCTCTGGTGTGTCTTGGGAAAGAAGAAGGCTGATGCTGGGATGGAGTACTGAAGTGAGGCTCCTCTACCTTTGGGCTCAACTTCCTCCAATCACCATCCATCATGTGTGCCTTTCTTTCTTTAGCTGAGATGCACTGAGCTCTCAGGGTCAGCCTCTGGCTACCTAAAGCTGGAGGCTGAGTCCCTCTGTTTGGCTTACTGGAGGGACAGGTCAGGTCTGGGGTTTTTAGGCCCCATGTTTGGCTGTGCCCAACAGTGTCCAGCTGTGGGAGTTCCCTAACTACTTTTGAGGGGGATCCCTCAGGAGTCTTACTTATTTTCACTTGGCTAGGTTTACCAGCTTCAGTGATCCTAATCTGCTGATTAAGGGGTTCTTTTGGACAGGGGGCCCTTTGGGGTCCACCACTGGCCTCCCTGACCTCCACAGCCCTGGGCTGACTGAGGCAGGGTAGAGAGGTGCAGGTTACCTGCTCCAGACTGGGTCCCACCTGGGAAGGGTCCACTGCCATCAGGGGCTCTGCCAGGCTAGGCCTGGCTACCTCTGGGGCAGTTCCTTCAACAGGGGTAGAGTCAGTTCCCTGAGGAGGCTGGCTCTCACCTAGTGTCTGGGAGGGGGAAGACTCTTCTTCCTCCTCAATGCTCTCTGTCTGAGTGGAGTGATCCATTGTTTCAGGCTTCACAACCTCACTATCTGTTTGAGTAGAGGCTGAGACCATTTCAACCTTGCCAACCTTTTCAGGAGGGCACTCAGTTTGTGTTTGGGCTGTGACTGTCACAGCCCTCCTATCCTGTTCTGGAAAGTTTGTCTGAGCCTGGGCAGTGGCTACCACTGCCCTTCCAACCTTTTCAGGGAGGAATGGTGCTTGGACTGGGGCTGTAGCTATTACTGCCCCACTAACCTGTCTGGATAGGCCTATCATTCTGGAGTGAGTTTCTTGCTCCACCTCAGCCCATGCTGAGAGTTCGAGGTCATTCCCCAGTAAGCAATCTACAGGTAGGTTATCTGTCACTGCCACTCTCATGGGCCCTGTGACATTACCCCAACTGAGCTTGACTACTGCCATGGGATGCCTTCTCTTCACTCCATGAATGTCTGTCACCTGATAAGTAAAACCAGGGGTCAGTTGGGCAGAGGGGACCAGATGGTCACTGACCATGGTGAGGCTGGCCCCTGTGTCTCTGAATGCCTCAACTTTCTGACCATTCACTAAAACTTCTTGTCTATACTTTCCCAAAATGTGGGGTCCAGTAGTGAAGTTGGCAAACCCCATGCCAGTCTCACAGACAAGAGTGTGGTCAGGGAACCTGGCTAGGCCATAGTCCTCCGGATTGCCCAAAGTAATGCCCACCACATTCTTGGGGGCACTCCCACCACCTGGGGGATTACCACTAGTGGTAACAGGAGGTTTAGGAGTATTACCTGGGGGTATATTTCCCTTATTACCATTTTTAGGGCAACTGGCATCACTTTTGTAATGACCCACCTGTTTACAGGTATGGCAATAAGGTTTCTTCTGTTCTGAAGGAGTGTTCTGGGACCCACCACCCTTGTTGGAGTTTTGGGGCCCTTGGGAAGTCTTCTCTGTGGATTTATCCCCACCCTTCTCCTGAGGCTTGGTTGATTCCTTTTTCTGGTCACCACCCTGGTTTTTAGGCCTAACCCTGGTTCTGACCCATTTGTCTGCCCTCTTACCCAATTCCTGTGGAGAGGTCAGATCAGAGTCTACCAGGTGCTGATGTAATAACTGGTTCTGACAATTATTTAAGATTTGCTACCTCATAATTAGATTATACAATCCTTTAAAATCAGTAACCTTACTACCCAGTAGCCAGCCTTCAAAAGCCTTAGTGGCACAATCAACAAAGTCAGTCCAATCTTGAGACTGAGTTTTCTGGGTGTCTCTGAACAGCATCCTGTATTGTTCAGTGGTTAAACCAAACCCATCAACCAGTACATTCTTCAAGACTTGGTAATTGTTAGCATCCTCCACCCTTGTGGTGAGGAGCTTATCTCTACCTTTACCATCAAAGGAGAGCCACAAGATAGCTGCCCACTGACTTTGGGGAACACCCTGCACAGTGCAGGCTCTCTCCAAAGCAGTAATCCATTTGTGGATGTCATCCCCTTCTTTAAAGGGGGGCACTATCTTATTCAGGTGCTTCGTATCAAAACTCCTTTCCCTATTGCTAGGTTTATTGCTGCCACCAGTGGGCTGTAGCCCACATAATTCTTGCTCTCTAGCAAGGGCAAGTCTCTCTTTGGCCAGGGCAAGTTCTTCCCTTTCAATCCTCAGTTTGACTGCCCTTTCTTCAGCTTCATACACTCTTCTCTTAGGGGAAGACATCCCTCTGTGAGAAGAGTTGAGAGAGCCATTGGTTCGAAGGGATCTGTTAGAGCCTCTTGATAGAGACCTAACTCGTCCATTCCCAATGTTAAGCTGACCTGAGAGTGGGCCCAGGGGTCCCCCAGTACCAATCTCATGTCTGCTTAAGTTGGACCTGGTTAGTCTTCTGACTTCTACCTGTCCCTTATCTGCCTCATCCCCTGACAACTGGTCATCATCCTCATCCTCAGCATCATCTGCTTCCTGGAGGGGATGGTCCTGGCTATCAAAGGGTCCCTGTAAGGAGGGCAAACTTCCTTCTGGATTAGAAGGGTCTGGGTTACCAGCCCTACTGGCACCATAAGCCTCTAAGAGACCAATCAGAAAGGAAGTGGTGGGGTTAGACCCCTGTCTTAGTTTCCTGAGAGTACACACTTGTCTCATCTCATGGAAGCTAAGAGCAGCATATTTTGAAGTAAGGACCTGTGGAGGGTCCACTGACACAAGGGGATACTCAGAGTTTCCTCCTTTGTCTGACATGCTGATTCTAGTGTGGTGTAAGTGATGCACCTACCTACACTATGTGTTACCTACTGATCCCTTGCTAAGAGTTGCAGCCAAGGTGTGCTAAGCCTTGAGGAGCTACAACAGCTGGTTCAGTAGAACTCAGAGTATTCTAAGCTTTAGTTATATGTACCTAACAGTACTTATGTGATCTTTCAACAAGATATTCTTAGGGTACGTGTGGTAAAACAACAGCAAGCTCAAATCCCAACCGCTGCTCACCAATGTGAGAAGGTGGCCTGATATGCAGTGCTCACTATTCTAGTGAACACTATGTATCAGTCCAGCAACCCTTATTGATGATTGGTTGTAAGTCAACCTTATAGACCAGCTATCCTAGTAGCGTGGATACGAGCAGTCTAAGGCTAACGACTCGAGAGGGCGTGTTAAGCCAGCTGTTATACCACACATATACCCCTTGAACACCAAGTGAAAGGACACCACACAAGTGTTATGAAAATAAACAGTTATTTATTAAGTATCACAACAGCCCTGTACTCTTTATGAGGACAGGGTACTAAGCACAAACCAAAACTCTTACAAAAATACTTAAGTTAGCACAGTATATACAAATGCCCGAGGGGCACGGAAAACCATATACTTGAAAAGTGGAATGCGAAATTACTAGCAGGTAAGTACAGTACTAATAGCTTTTGGAATCGCTAGGACTTGACTAGGGAATCGTTAGATTACTTCTAGGAGGCCTAGGGGACTCGGGTGCAGTGTGTGCACTCTCACGCGAGATGCGGACAAAAGTCTATGGTAGCTAGAAATTGCAAAGTTAGTGTTCTCGGGCGAACCCGACCTGGTAGGGAGAAAACGAAAGTAGATTCTGACCCTTGGATAGTGAGGCTATGCTGGGGCACCGAAATGCCGAAGTTACCTAGCCCAGGGGCTGCAGCTGCATAGGACTCAAAAGACGTCGGGAATCCTCGTTGACGGACCAGGAGCCTGGAAGAAAGAAGTTGCTGGCAGGCGACCAGTGAAGAAAGTTCGGTGGATCCAAGCCTGGATCGATGGAAGATGACACCTGAAAGCAGAGGGGACCAAGTTCGAGACTACTAGCCAGTAGTCAGTGGGCACCAGGAAGGCACCGGATGGTAGCCACCTCGACTAGGTGAGTGGGTGACGCTGTGCTCGAAGATCTCACGGACCAGGAGGCGTTGTCGGCGACCAGGATGGAGGATCGAGCTGTCCCACGAAGATAGAAGCTGTCGGCGTCGCTGGACCCAGGATTCTGCAACAAAGCCTTGGCAAAATCAAGCCCACGCGGTGGACTCAAAATGGCGTCTGGAGTGGACCAGGAGGGTCCGGGGTGCCTCTCTTCAAGAAGGAAGCAAGGGCCAGTCTGGAGCAACCAGACCAGCAGCAGTGATGTCGTCGGGCGTCGTTCAGAAGGCCACAAGCCAGCCGGCTAGTAGCCACACAACGCGGTGCACAGCAAACAGCAGAAGGGCCCCACGCAGATCGTGGAGATGCAGGGAGGCTGACCTTGGGTGCTGGAGCTGCGCAGGGTCGGGGCTTCTCGGACCCCAAAGCACTCACCAGTGGAGGACACGGTGGGCTTGCAGTAAAGATGTCGTGCAGTCTTGGCGATCGTCGGTCCCTCGAGGTCTCGTCGCACTCACGGTTCTCAGCTTTGCTGTAGAGGTGAGTAGAGGTCAGAGGTGCCAGGGAAGCTGGGTCTCGTCGAGCTGGGTCGTCGGATTCGTGAAGAAGGACTTGCAGCAGACCGCAGTGTTTCTTAGGATGGTGCCCGCTTGATGCAGGGTGACTACTCCTTAGCCACAAGGGAGAATCTTGATGAAGAAATCGTGAAGTCCTTTCGAAGAAAGTCGTATCTTGATTCCAAAGATGATCTAATTTGAATAGGGGGCCCGCTCCTATCTTTATACTAAAAAAGGGGGCTGACCCGGTGACTAGGTCCTGCCTATGGGTGGGACCAGGAGGGGGGTGGTTACACCCCTCTCCCCTGCCGGACTTCCCCAGGCCAGGGGCTGGTGTGCCCCTGGAACTGGTTCTGACTGGCCTATGCGTAGTGAGCACCGGGGTGCCACTCAGCAGTCACCTTCCTGAAAAGCCCTGCCTACCCAGGATACACAAAACCATGTCTGGGACGGTGCTAGCACCGCCCCTGACAGGAAACCCTTTGTCCAGGCTCCCCTCGCTGGAAGGACTCCCAGCTGCAGGGGGTCAGACTCGTGTCTGTGGTGGCAGCATCCATTTTGTGGAGCTGAGGCTTCAGTTAACTTTAACCGGGGTTCACAGTTACATACATGTCGTGTCCCTCTAGAAGGGTGGAATGCTAGTCCCATCGCCAGAATTGGCGAGGGGTTAGTATTCCAATTCGTATGACACCTTACTCGACATGTTTTGATAAAGCAATACCAAAGATAGCATTTAACCGCGAGGATTATAATGCACTTAAGAGTATATGGTATGCGATATCATGGAACCGCTATTAGGACTTGGTTCCGCAAGCTGCAGACAGGCTCAGCTCATGCCAGAGCACCATCTCACACGATTCCAAGCACTCTGCCTTCAGGATTGTCAAGGCCTGCCATAGGAGTGACTGATAGGAATCTGTGTGTCCATTTTAGGGTTAGGTATAGGTATACTACACCTACAGCAAAGGGTGATTACACGACTTTGCCCCAGCTGTCATGCAGCCAGTTGTGTCAAATTTAGGAGGCCAGCCAGGGGTGGCATAATACATGCTGCAGTCCCTGGCAGCCCTGGGTACACCTATGCCCTGAGGTACAGGGTCTGATAAGGTGGCCCAGTACCAATTGGTAATGTACCTAGGGTACATGGAATCCATTTTAAAGAGAGAGCAGTAGGCCTGGGGTCCTGATTGGCAGGGTCCCAGGTCGACTATGTCCAAAACCAGCTAAAACACAGGGCAAAAAGTTGGGGGCAACCACAGTCAGGATGTACCTTCCTACACAACCCCCCCCCCAAACGAAAGGAGATAAGGCTATCCTTGTCCAGGTAAGCCTCTATTACCTAAGTGGCCATATAAGGAAGGACCAGCTCTGGCTTGGTTTCCCCCTGTGTCATGGTCCACTAGGCAACCCCTCACCCTAAGGGTATCTGAGGGTCTCCACCATAGGGAATCTTTGTCTCTGGTGTGTCTTGGGAAAGAAGAAGGCTGATGCTGGGATGGAGTACTGAAGTGAGGCTCCTCTACCTTTGGGCTCAACTTCCTCCAATCACCATCCATCATGTGTGCCTTTCTTTCTTTAGCTGAGATGCACTGAGCTCTCAGGGTCAGCCTCTGGCTACCTAAAGCTGGAGGCTGAGTCCCTCTGTTTGGCTTACTGGAGGGACAGGTCAGGTCTGGGGTTTTTAGGCCCCATGTTTGGCTGTGCCCAACAGTGTCCAGCTGTGGGAGTTCCCTAACTACTTTTGAGGGGGATCCCTCAGGAGTCTTACTTATTTTCACTTGGCTAGGTTTACCAGCTTCAGTGATCCTAATCTGCTGATTAAGGGGTTCTTTTGGACAGGGGGCCCTTTGGGGTCCACCACAGCCTCCCTGACCTCCACAGCCCTGGGCTGACTGAGGCAGGGTAGAGAGGTGCAGGTTACCTGCTCCAAACTGGGTCCCACCTGGGAAGGGTCCACTGCCATCAGGGGCTCTGCCAGGCTAGGCCTGGCTACCTCTGGGGCAGTTCCTTCAACAGGGGTAGAGTCAGTTCCCTGAGGAGGCTGGCTCTCACCTAGTGTCTGGGAGGGGGAAGACTCTTCTTCCTCCTCAATGCTCTCTGTCTGAGTGGAGTGATCCATTGTTTCAGGCTTCACAACCTCACTATCTGTTTGAGTAGAGGCTGAGACCATTTCAACCTTGCCAACCTTTTCAGGAGGGCACTCAGTTTGTGTTTGGGCTGTGACTGTCACAGCCCTCCTATCCTGTTCTGGAAAGTTTGTCTGAGCCTGGGCAGTGGCTACCACTGCCCTTCCAACCTTTTCAGGGAGGAATGGTGCTTGGACTGGGGCTGTAGCTATTACTGCCCCACTAACCTGTCTGGATAGGCCTATCATTCTGGAGTGAGTTTCTTGCTCCACCTCAGCCCATGCTGAGAGTTCCAGGTCATTCCCCAGTAAGCAATCTACAGGTAGGTTATCTGTCACTGCCACTCTCATGGGCCCTGTGACATTACCCCAACTGAGCTTGACTACTGCCATGGGATGCCTTCTCTTCACTCCATGAATGTCTGTCACCTGATAAGTAAAACCAGGGGTCAGTTGGGCAGAGGGGACCAGATGGTCACTCACCATGGTGAGGCTGGCCCCTGTGTCTCTGAATGCCTCAACTTTCTGACCATTCACTAAAACTTCTTGTCTATACTTTCCCAAAATGTGGGGTCCAGTAGTGAAGTTGGCAAACCCCATGCCAGTCTCACAGACAAGAGTGTGGTCAGGGAACCTGGCTAGGCCATAGTCCTCCGGATTGCCCAAAGTAATGCCCACCACATTCTTGGGGGCACTCCCACCACCTGGGGGATTACCACTAGTGGTAACAGGAGGTTTAGGAGTATTACCTGGGGGTATATTTCCCTTATTACCATTTTTAGGGCAACTGGCATCACTTTTGTAATGACCCACCTGTTTACAGGTATGGCAATAAGGTTTCTTCTGTTCTGAAGGAGTGTTCTGGGACCCACCACCCTTGTTGGAGTTTTGGGGCCCTTGGGAAGTCTTCTCTGTGGATTTATCCCCACCCTTCTCCTGAGGCTTGGTTGATTCCTTTTTCTGGTCACCACCCTGGTTTTTAGGCCTAACCCTGGTTCTGACCCATTTGTCTGCCCTCTTACCCAATTCCTGTGGAGAGGTCAGATCAGAGTCTACCAGGTGCTGATGTAATAACTGGTTCTGACAATTATTTAAGATTTGCTACCTCATAATTAGATTATACAATCCTTTAAAATCAGTAACCTTACTACCCAGTAGCCAGCCTTCAAAAGCCTTAGTGGCACAATCAACAAAGTCAGTCCAATCTTGAGACTGAGTTTTCTGGGTGTCTCTGAACAGCATCCTGTATTGTTCAGTGGTTAAACCAAACCCATCAACCAGTACATTCTTCAAGACTTGGTAATTGTTAGCATCCTCCACCCTTGTGGTGAGGAGCTTATCTCTACCTTTACCATCAAAGGAGAGCCACAAGATAGCTGCCCACTGACTTTGGGGAACACCCTGCACAGTGCAGGCTCTCTCCAAAGCAGTAATCCATTTGTGGATGTCATCCCCTTCTTTAAAGGGGGGCACTATCTTATTCAGGTGCTTCGTATCAAAACTCGTTTCCCTATTGCTAGGTTTATTGCTGCACTAGTGGGCTGTAGCCCACATAATTCTTGCTCTCTAGCAAGGGCAAGTCTCTCTTTGGCCAGGGCAAGTTCTTCCCTTTCAATCCTCAGTTTGACTGCCCTTTCTTCAGCTTCATACACTCTCCTCTTAGGGGAAGACATCCCTCTGTGAGAAGAGTTGAGAGAGCCATTGGTTCGAAGGGATCTGTTAGAGCCTCTTGATAGAGACCTAACTCGTCCATTCCCAATGTTAAGCTGACCTGAGAGTGGGCCCAGGGGTCCCCCAGTACCAATCTCATGTCTGCTTAAGTTGGACCTGGTTAGTCTTCTGACTTCTACCTGTCCCTTATCTGCCTCATCCCCTGACAACTGGTCATCATCCTCATCCTCAGCATCATCTGCTTCCTGGAGGGGATGGTCCTGGCTATCAAAGGGTCCCTGTAAGGAGGGCAAACTTCCTTCTGGATTAGAAGGGTCTGGGTTACCAGCCCTACTGGCACCATAAGCCTCTAAGAGACCAATCAGAAAGGAAGTGGTGGGGTTAGACCCCTGTCTTAGTTTCCTGAGAGTACACACTTGTCTCATCTCATGGAAGCTAAGAGCAGCATATTTTGAAGTAAGGACCTGTGGAGGGTCCACTGACACAAGGGGATACTCAGGGTTTCCTCCTTTGTCTGACATGCTGATTCTAGTGTGGTGTAAGTGATGCACCTACCTACACTATGTGTTACCTACTGATCCCTTACTAAGAGTTGCAGCCAAGGTGTGCTAAGCCTTGAGGAGCTACAACAGCTGGTTCAGTAGAACTCAGAGTATTCTAAGCTTTAGTTATATGTACCTAACAGTACTTATGTGATCTTTCAACAAGATATTCTTAGGGTACGTGTGGTAAAACAACAGCAAGCTCAAATCCCAACCGCTGCTCACCAATGTGAGAAGGTGGCCTGATATGCAGTGCTCACTATTCTAGTGAACACTATGTATCAGTCCAGCAACCCTTATTGATGATTGGTTGTAAGTCAACCTTATAGACCAGCTATCCTAGTAGCGTGGATACGAGCAGTCTAAGGCTAAAGACTCGAGAGGGCGTGTTAAGCCAGCTGTTATACCACACATATACCCCTTGAACACCAAGTGAAAGGACACCACACAAGTGTTATGAAAATAAACAGTTATTTATTAAGTATCACAACAGCCCTGTATCTTTATGAGGACAGGGTACTAAGCACAAACCAAAACTCTTACAAAAATACTTAAGTTAGCACAGTATATACAAATGCCCGAGGGGCACGGAAAACCATATACTTGAAAAGTGGAATGCGAAATTACTAGCAGGTAAGTACAGTACTAATAGCTTTTGGAATCGCTAGGACTTGACTAGGGAATCGTTAGATTACTTCTAGGAGGCCTAGGGGACTCGGGTGCAGTGTGTGCACTCTCACGCGAGATGCGGACAAAAGTCTATGGTAGCTAGAAATTGCAAAGTTAGTGTTCTCGGGCGAACCCGACCTGGTAGGGAGAAAACGAAAGTAGATTCTGACCCTTGGATAGTGAGGCTATGCTGGGGCACCGAAATGCCGAAGTTACCTAGCCCAGGGGCTGCAGCTGCATAGGACTCAAAAGACGTCGGGAATCCTCGTTGACGGACCAGGAGCCTGGAAGAAAGAAGTTGCTGGCAGGCGACCAGTGAAGAAAGTTCGGTGGATCCAAGCCTGGATCGATGGAAGATGACACCTGAAAGCAGAGGGGACCAAGTTCGAGACTACTAGCCAGTAGTCAGTGGGCACCAGGAAGGCACCGGATGGTAGCCACCTCGACTAGGTGAGTGGGTGACGCTGTGCTCGAAGATCTCACGGACCAGGAGGCGTTGTCGGCGACCAGGATGGAGGATCGAGCTGTCCCACGAAGATAGAAGCTGTCGGCGTCGCTGGACCCAGGATTGGGCAACAAAGCCTTGGCAAAATCAAGCCCACGCGGTGGACTCAAAATGGCGTCTGGAGTGGACCAGGAGGGTCCGGGGTGCCTCTCTTCAAGAAGGAAGCAAGGGCCAGTCTGGAGCAACCAGACCAGCAGCAGTGATGTCGTCGGGCGTCGTTCAGAAGGCCACAAGCCAGCCGGCTAGTAGCCACACAACGCGGTGCACAGCAAACAGCAGAAGGGCCCCACGCAGATCGTGGAGATGCAGGGAGGCTGACCTTGGGTGCTGGAGCTGCGCAGGGTCGGGGCTTCTCGGACCCCAAAGCACTCACCAGTGGAGGACACGGTGGGCTTGCAGTAAAGATGTCGTGCAGTCTTGGCGATCGTCGGTCCCTCGAGGTCTCGTCGCACCCACGGTTCTCAGCTTTGCTGTAGAGGTGAGTAGAGGTCAGAGGTGCCAGGGAAGCCGGGTCTCGTCGAGCTGGGTCGTCGGATTCGTGAAGAAGGACTTGCAGCAGACCGCAGTGTTTCTTAGGATGGTGCCCGCTTGATGCAGGGTGACTACTCCTTAGCCACAAGGGAGAATCTTGATGAAGAAATCGTGAAGTCCTTTAGAAGAAAGTCGTATCTTGATTCCAAAGATGATCTAATTTGAACAGGGGGCCCGCTCCTATCTTTATACTAAAAAAGGGGGCTGACCCGGTGACTAGGTCCTGCCTATGGGTGGGACCAGGAGGGGGGTGGTTACACCCCTCTCCCCTGCCGGACTTCCCCAGGCCAGGGGCTGGTGTGCCCCTGGAACTGGTTCTGACTGGCCTATGCGTAGTGAGCACCGGGGTGCCACTCAGCAGTCACCTTCCTGAAAAGCCCTGCCTACCCAGGATACACAAAACCATGTCTGGGACGGTGCTAGCACCGCCCCTGACAGGAAACCCTTTGTCCAGGCTCCCCTCGCTGGAAGGACTCCCAGCTGCAGGGGGTCAGACTCGTGTCTGTGGTGGCAGCATCCATTTTGTGGAGCTGAGGCTTCAGTTAACTTTAACCGGGGTTCACAGTTACATACATGTCGTGTCCCTCTAGAAGGGTGGAATGCTAACCCCATCGCCAGAATTGGCGAGGGGTTAGTATTCCAATTCGTATGACACCTTACTCGACATGTTTTGATAAAGCAATACCAAAGATAGCATTTAACCGCGAGGATTATAATGCACTTAAGAGTATATGGTATGCGATATCATGGAACCGCTATTAGGACTTGGTTCCGCAAGCTGCAGACAGGCTCAGCTCATGCCAGAGCACCATCTCACACGATTCCAAGCACTCTGCCTTCAGGATTGTCAAGGCCTGCCATAGGAGTGACTGATAGGAATCTGTGTGTCCATTTTAGGGTTAGGTATAGGTATACTACACCTACAGCAAAGGGTGATTACACGACTTTGCCCCAGCTGTCATGCAGCCAGTTGTGTCAAATTTAGGAGGCCAGCCAGGGGTGGCATAATACATGCTGCAGTCCCTGGCAGCCCTGGGTACACCTATGCCCTGAGGTACAGGGTCTGATAAGGTGGCCCAGTACCAATTGGTAATGTACCTAGGGTACATGGAATCCATTTTAAAGAGAGAGCAGTAGGCCTGGGGTCCTGATTGGCAGGGTCCCAGGTCGACTATGTCCAAAACCAGCTAAACCACAGGGCAAAAAGTTGGGGGCAACCATAGTCAGGATGTACCTTCCTACAGTAAGCAGTGAGAATTATATTGCAATTTGCTTGTTTTTTCACTCATCTGGACATGTATTTAGAAATGATGACATTGATAATCCATATTTGCAGACAATCCATCGATTGTCATTAGTAAGTACTGATCCCCGCGTGAAGCACGACTGAGCCACCGGCTCCTTGGAGCCCTCAATGAGGAGGAAGGTGGCCCCAGCCCCGCCGGCTCTATCTCGGGTGGTTCTGGCTAGCACCGCCGATCTGACCTTTACTCCGAGCGGACTAGCAGCTCTCCGTCACCCGGTCAAGGACAGGCAGAGCTGGCTGTGTGCTATCATGTCCAGAGCCTCCCACGAGAATCTGAGGTCTGTGGGTTCAGACGTCTCCGAGTTACAGGTGGAGAGCAGACTCTCTCTGGGGATCACAACCTGCAAGAGGAAAAACACTTGCGCTGCTTTGCTTCTCGCCCGTTCCAAAAATATATATTATTTTATTTGATTCCTTTTGGGGGGGAAATTCCATTCCGAAATTCTCTGGGACTAGAAACCCAACCGGATCTTTACCGTCTGGGGCAAGTCCTGGGTGGCAGGGTGAGCTTGTTTACGGCTGAAGGTCTGGGTGGAAGCGCCAGCCCCGAATAAACAATCGTACATTCAGAAAACGCAAAATTAACGGTGCACACCCGCTTGTAAAGAGAATTCACATCTTTTGCCCCAACATAAAATGTTTGTTCCACGTCCTTTCTGCAAAAGTACAAAACAAGAACGTCACAGTTGCAAGTTATGGGGGATGGAAAGTGCCCCAGACACCCCGTCTTTAGGGGTTGGAAATGTTGAAATGCTGAGCAGCGCAAGTGGATGTTAAATAAACTCTACTCCACAGAATAGATGTTTTCATTTCATGTTAATATCTATTTGTTTTAATGACTAAAAAGATGCCCTTCTGTGCATTGGGGCTGGTGCAGCTGTTGCCATTGCTCAGAACTGACGAAAATGACTTGTATTAAAAGTGCCACAACTCTGCCCTCAGCTGATGAATCTGAGCGAAAAACAAAAAAATGCACCCCTGGCCCCTATATCTCACACTCTGGGGTCTCGGGGGCCGTGAAAGTTTAAATAATTTAAAATAAACGAGCAAGGACCACCGCCATTCTGAAACGTTCCTATACCGCTCTTTAGAGTACATTGTCCGCCCTGCAGGGAACGGATGCGGACAATGCTTGACTCATAAAATAGATTCAAATGATCACAGTAAACTTCCACTGGCCTCTTCGGGTACTCAACAACAACTGGGAAAGTTAGTAAGAAGCACTTGCTTTTAATTACTAGGAAAATACACTTGCTTCTAATTACGTTACCTATGATGCACCACTGAAAACAAAAACAACAGCCCATCCACCACCACCACCACCACCACCGCATCCACCACCACCGCATCCACCACCACCACCACACCCACCACCACTACATCCACCACCACATCCACTACAACAACCACCCCATCCACCACTACCACCACTGCATCCACCACCGCATCCACCACCACCACATCCACCATCCCCTCCACATCCACCATGACATCCACCGCCACATCCACCACATCCACCACCACCACATCCACCACCGCCACATCCACCACCACTTCCAACACCACCGCATCCACCACATCCACCACCACCACCGCATCCACCACCACCACATCCACCACCACATCCACCGCATCCACCACCGCATCCACCAGCGCATCCACCACCGCATCCACCACCGCATCCACCACCGCATCCACCACCACATCCACCACCGCAACCACCACCGCATCCACCACCGCATCCACCACCACATCCACCATCACCACCACATCCACCATCACATCCATCATCAAATCCACCACCACCACCACATCCACCACCACATCCACCATCACATCCACCATGACATCCACCGCCACATCCACCACCACATCCACCACCACATCCACCACCACTACATCCACCACCACATCCACCACAACTTCACCACCGCATCCACCACCACATCCACCACCACCACATCCACCGCATCCACCACCACATCCACCACATCCACCACCACATCCACCACTTCCACCACCACCACATCCACCACATCCACGACTGCATCCACCACCACCACATCCACCACCACATCCACCACCACATCCACCACCACATCCACCACCACATCCACCACCTCATCGACCACCTCATCCACCAACGCATCCACCAACGCATCCACCACCACCACATCCACCACCATCGCATCCACCACCACTGCATCCACCACCACCGCATCCACCACCACGTCCACCACCACATCCACCACCACATCCACCACCGCATCCACCACCGCATCCACCACCGCATCCACCACCACATCCACCATCACCACCACATCCACCATCACATCCACCATCAAATCCACCACCACCACCACATCCACCATCACATACACCATCACATCCACCATGACATCCACCGCCACATCCACCACCACATCCACCACCACCACATCCACCACCACATCCACCACCACTTCACCACCGCATCCACCACCACATCCACCACCACCACATCCACCGCATTCACCACCGCATCCACCACCGCATCCACCACCGCATCCACCACCACATCCACCATCACCACCACATCCACCATCACATCCACCATCAAATCCACCACCACCACCACATCCACCATCACATACACCATCACATCCACCATGACATCCACCGCCACATCCACCACCACATCCACCACCACCACATCCACCACCACATCCACCACCACTTCACCACCGCATCCAACACCACATCCACCACCACCACATCCACCGCATCCACCACCACATCCACCACATCCACCACCACATCCACCACTTCCACCACCACCACCACATCCACCACCACCACATCCACCACCACCACATCCACCACCACATCCACCACCACATCCACCACCTCATCCACCAACGCATCCACCAACGCATCCACCACCACCGCATCCACCACCACCGCATCCACCACCACCGCATCCACCACCACCGCATCCACCACCACCACCACACCCACCACCACTACATCCACCACCACATCCACTACAACCACCACCCCATCCACCACTACCACCACCACCGCATCCACCACCACATCCACCATCAACACCACATCCACCACCACCACATCCACCACCGCCACATCCACCACCACTTCCACCACAACCGCATCCACCACATCCACCACCACCACCGCATCCACCACCACCACATCAACCACCACATCCACCGCATCCACCACCGCATCCACCACCGCATCCACCACCGCATCCACCACCACATCCACCACCACATCCACCACCGCAACCACCACCGCATCCACCACCGCATCCACCACCACATCCACCATCACCACCACATCCACCATCACATCCACCATCAAATCCACCACCATCACCACATCCACCACCACATCCACCATCACATCCACCATGAAATCCACCGCCACACCCACCACCACATCCACCACCACCACATCCACCACCACATCCACCACCACTTCACCACCGCATCCACCACCACATCCACCACCACCACATCCACCGCATCCACCACCACATCCACCACATCCACCACCACATCCACCACTTCCACCACCTCCACCACATCCACCACCACCACATCCACCACTGCATCCACCACCACCACATCCACCACCACATCCACCACCACATCCACCACCACATCCACCACCTCATCCACCACCTCATCCACCACCTCATTCACCAACGCATCCACCACCACCACATCCACCACCACCGCATCCACCACCGCATCCACCACCACATCCACCACCACATCCACCACCACATCCACCACCGCATCCACAACCGCATCCACCACCGCATCCACCACCACATCCACCATCACCACCACATCCACCATCACATCCACCATCAAATCCACCACCACCACCACATCCACCATCACATCCACCATCACATCCACCATGACATCCACCGCCACATCCACCACCACATCCACCACCACCACATCCACCACCACATCCACCACCACTTCACCACCGCATCCACCACCACATCCACCACCACCACCACCACATCCACCGCATCCACCACCACATCCACCACATCCATCACCACATCCACCACTTCCACCACCACCACCACATCCACCACCACCACATCCACCACCACCACATCCACCACTGCATCCACCACCACCACATCCACCACCACATCCACCACCACATCCACCACCTCATCCACCAACGCATCCACCAACGCATCCACCACCACCGCATCCACCACCACAGCATCCACCACCACCACCACACCCACCACCACTACATCCACCACCACATCCACTACAACCACCACTCCATCCACCACTACCACCACCACCGCATCCACCACCACATCCACCATCAACACCACATCCACCACCACCACCACATCCACCACCACCACCACATCCACCACCACCACCACATCCACCAACACATCCACCATCACCTCCACATCCACCATGACTTCCACCTCCACCGCATCCACCGCCACCGCATCCACCACCACCGCATCCACCACCACCGCATCCACCACCACCGCATCCACCACCACCACATCCACCACCACCACTACATCCACCACCACATCCACTACAACCACCACCCCATCCACCACATCCACCACCACCGCATCCACCACCACATCCACCATCAACACCACATCCACCATCACATCCACCACCACCACCACCACATCCACCAACACATCCACCAACACATCCACCATCACCTCCACATCCACCATGACATCCACCGCCACAGCCACCACCACATCCACCACCAACACATCCACCACCACCGCATCTACCACCACCACCACCACACCCACCACCACGACACCCACCACCACATCCACTACAACCACCACCCCATCCACCACTACCACCACCACCGCATCCACCACCACCGCCGCATCCACCACATCCACCACCACCACATCCACCACCACATCCACCATCACCACCACATCCACCATGACATCCACCATCAAATCCACCACATCCACCACCACATCCACCATGACATCCACCATGACATCCACCATGACATCCACCGCCACATCCACCATCACATCCACCACCACCACATCCACCACCACCACATCCACCACCACTTCACCACCGCATCCACCACCACCACATCCACCACCACCACCCTATCCACCGCATCCACCACCACATCCACCACCACATCCACCACTTCCACTGCATCCACCACCACTACATCCACCACCACTGCATCCACCACCACCACATCCACCACCACCACATCCACCACCACCACATCCACCACCACCACATCCACCACCACCACATCCACCACGGCATCCACCACCACCGCATCCACCACCACCGCATCCACCACCTCATCCACCACCTCATCCACCACCTCATCCACCAACGCATCCACCACAACCACCACATCCACAACCACCACATCCACCACCACCACATCCACCACAACACCACCACATCCACCATCACCACCACATCCACCATCACCACCACATCCACCATCACCACCACATCCACCATCACATCCACCACCACATCCACCATCACATCCACCACCACATCCACCACTTCCACCGCATCCACCACCACCGCATCCACCACCACCACATTAACCACCACCACCACCACCACATCCACCACCACCACCACATCCACCACCACCACCACATCCATCACCGCATCCACCACCACCTCATCCACCACCTCATCCACCACCGCATCCACCACCGCATCCACCACCGCATCCACCACCACATCCACCATCACCACCACATCCACCATCAAATCCACTACCACCACCACATCCACCATCACATCCACCATCACATCCACCATGACATCCACCGCCACATCCACCACCACATCCACCACCACATCCACCACCACTTCACCACCGCATCCACCACCACATCCACCACCACCACCACCACATCCACCGCATCCACCACCACATCCACCACATCCATCACCACATCCACCACTTCCACTACCACCACCACATCCACCACCACCACATCCACCACCACCACATCCACCACTGCATCCACCACCACCACATCCACCACCACATCCACCACCACATCCACCACCACATCCACCACCTCATCCACCAACGCATCCACCAACGCATCCACCACCACCGCATCCACCACCACCGCATCCACCACCACCACACCCACCACCACTACATCCACCACCACATCCACTACAACCACCACCCCATCCACCACTACCACCACCACCGCATCCACCACCACATCCCCCATCAACACCACATCCACCACCACCACCACATCCACCACCACCACCACATCCACCACCACCACCACATCCACCAACACATCCACCATCACCTCCACATCCACCATGACTTCCACCTCCACCGCATCCACCGCCACCGCATCCACCACCACCGCATCCACCACCACCGCATCCACCACCACCGCATCCACCACCACCACATCCACTACCACCACTACATCCACCACCACATCCACTACAACCACCACCCCATCCACCACATCCACCACCACCGCATCCACCACCACATCCACCATCAACACCACATCCACCATCACATCCACCACCACCACCACCACATCCACCACCAACACATCCACCACCACCGCATCTACCACCACCACCACCACACCCACCACCACGACACCCACCACCACATCCACTACAACCACCACCCCATCCACCACTACCACCACCACCGCATCCACCACCACCGCCGCATCCACCACATCCACCACCACCACATCCACCACCACATCCACCATCACCACCACATCCACCATCACATCCACCATCAAATCCACCACCACATCCACCACCACATCCACCATGACATCCACCATGACATCCACCATGACATCCACCGCCACATCCACCATCACATCCACCACCACCACATCCTCCACCACCACATCCACCACCACTTCACCACCGCATCCACCACCACCACATCCACCACCACCACCACATCCACCGCATCCACCACCACATCCACCACCACATCCACCACTTCCACTGCATCCACCACCACTACATCCACCACCACTGCATCCACCACCACCACATCCACCACCACCACATCCACCACCACCACATCCACCACCACCACATCCACCACCACCACATCCACCACCGCATCCACCACCACCGCATCCACCACCACCGCATCCACCACCTCATCCACCACCTCATCCACCAACGCATCCACCACAACCACCACATCCACAACCACCACCTCCACCACCACCACATCCACCACAACACCACCACATCCACCATCACCACCACATCCACCATCACCACCACATCCACCATCACCACCACATCCACCATCACATCCACCACCACATCCACCATCACATCCACCACCACATCCACCACTTCCACCGCATCCACCACCACCGCATCCACCACCACCACCACATTAACCACCACCACCACATCCACCACCACCACATCCACCACCACCACCACATCCATCACCGCATCCACCACCACCTCATCCACCACCTCATCCACCACCGCATCCACCACCACCACATCCACCACCGCATCCACCTCCGCATCCACCACACCCACCACCATCACTTCCACCACCACATCCACCACCACTTTCACCACATCCACAACCACCACATCCACCACCACCACATCAACACCACATTGTCCACCTCCACCACCACCACCACATCCACCACCACCACCACCACATCCACCACCACCCCCACATCCACCACCACATCCACCCCCACATCCACCACCATCACCACCACATCCACCACCACCACCACCACATCCACCACCACATCCACCACCACATCCACCACCACCACCACATCCACCACCACCATATCCCCCAGATCCACCACCACCACATCTACATGTGTGTGGCTCTGTGTGTGTAGGTGCAAATGCAATGTTCTTGGATTGTCGTCACAATAAAATACACTGAACATAATCTTCACAAAAGTTATTTACAAACGTTTAAGCTATTGCTATTATAAATTACAATAGCTTTTATTTAAGTATTAATTATTTACAAAATTAAAAGCCATTGTTATTTGTAATATCAATACATCTAAGTCACGTAAATACAACACACATTGCATTACAAATGCTATAGGTATTACATTTGCAAAAGTTAAAACTATTGACATTGTAACTGACAAAGCTATTAATTTTGCTACTTTCAAAACCAACACATAAATAAAAAAAGTGTCATTTACAATACCAATAGCTCAAACTTTCCTAATGCGAGACCTATTGCATTTCCAATGCTTGTTTAAGAGTAGGCAGTGGTCCATGGGACCACTGTCGGCTCTTAAAAAATGGTTTTGCTACCATTCACAAAGGGGAGAAGGTCCCCCTGGGACCCTTTCCCGTTTTCGACTGGCTTACAACCTACTTGAAGTAGGCGGTAAACTGCGATTAGTTTACGACCGCATTCCGGTCGCAAAACAATTGTACTTCCCCCTGCAATTTGCTATTATGAACGCATGCCCTTGGCACGCCCCTTCCTAATAGTGACTCACAAGCCACTTTTTTGCGAGTCAATAATAAGAAAATAGGGTTGGTATATGGCAAAATCCGTTTTAGCGGTCACAAAAGGCCGAATATCCATTTGCAACCTCTAAAAACGGTCGTACATGTGCCCCTTTGTTTCAAGCTTAGAGTTTATTTTATCCATGTAGTAAGATGCCTTTGTGATTTGTATTATGATCAGTGAGCCAGAAGGCTTTTAGTGCTAAAAAATAATTTAGCTGTATATTGTCTTCATGGCATAGTAGTTGTATTTTGTATTTTGTATTGTCTTCATGCATAATCCCTTCATATATACACGCAATATCATTCTCAGCAGGAAAGCTTTTTTTAAAAGCAACATGTGTCTCTGTAAGCATCAAGTCCTGCTTTTAAAATAAAAATGTTTTTCAATCAGGATTACTTATGGATGACTGGTGCAGCCTGCACGTCTGCAGCACTGTGTTTACTGCCACTCAGGTTTCTACTTTTTAGCTAATTTAATGACCTTTCCTTAGCACACATTTAAAGTATGTAATTAATTCTTCTACTGGGGCTTACTGATATCGACTACAGTTCAACAAGTAAACTTTTGACATTGTGCAATGTGCCCGACTTAGATCCAGGCTCAAGAAAATCTTGCAGTTACCTACGTTCCTTCTTGCTGTACGATTGGACTGGTGGCCAGGTACCCTTAAATTGGGTTTGCATAATTTTATGTAATTTTGTTATATCGAGGTTAAACAACGTTGGACGTGCATAATGAAAACTGTGGTAACTGTGAGTCTGAGTACAGTGGGGGCGGGTTCAGTGAGTGTGAGGGGCGGGGTCAGAGACATGGCTAAAAAGAACCAAATATTAACTATTTTGTTGACCTTTCACCTACACTGGTTATAAATTATAATGCACACACCTTAAATGAAAAATAAATGCAGTCGGCATTTATCTGTGGGAAATGCCTTTTTCGGGTAGGAAAGCTTGGTTGGTTAATGCGATTGCTTCACATTCCCGTGGGTGTAACAGGACGGTCACTGATTCGAATCCTGGTCAGTGCACTAGAAAAGTAGTGATGTGTATTTATAGTGCTAAGAGTTCTACACCTGTGGCAGAAAGCACTGTGAATGAGTCATTAGTTTAAAAAGGACATCGCATACAATATAAGGTTGCACACAGTGTGAATAGGTTGTCGTAAAATGTGCAAAAGGATTGTTTAAATGTTTATAGTGCTTTCAAAAGTTATGTTTCGCATTTCCATATTCACAAAGGATTTTGCTAGAGAGGGTCGGAGAAACCGAGAGATGGTAGGAAACAGCGTGAGTGTCGGAGAAACCGAGGGTGGGCCGGAGAAACCGAGGGTGGGTCGGAAAAACCGAGGGTAGGCCGGAGATACCGAGGGTGGGTCGGAAAAACCGAGGGTGGGTCGGAAAAACCGAGGGTAGGCCGGAGATACCGAGGGTGGGTCGGAAAAACCGAGGGTGGGTCGGAAAAACCGAGGGTGGGCCGGAGATACCGAGGGTGGGTCGGAGAAACCGAGGGTGGGTCAGAGAAACCGAGGGTGGGCCGGAGAAACCGAGGGTGGGCCGGAGAAACCGAGGGTGGGTCGGAGAAACCGAGGGTGGGCCGGAGAAACCGAGGGTGTGTCGGAGAAACCGAGGGTAGGCCGGAGTAACCGAGGGTGGGCCGGAGAAACCGAGGGTGTGTCGGAGAAACCGAGGGTGGGTCGGAGAAACCGAGGGTGGGCCGGAGAAACCGAGGGTGTGTCGGAGAAACCGAGGGTAGGCCGGAGTAACCGAGGGTGGGCCGGAGAAACCGAGGGTGTGTCGGAGAAACCGAGGGTGGGCCGGAGAAACCGAGGGTGGGCCGGAGAAACCGAGGGTGTGTCGGAGAAACCGAGGGTAGGCCGGAGTAACCGAGGGTGAGTCGGAAAAACCGAGGGTTATGGATGACTGGTGCAGCCTGCACGTCTGCAGCACTGTGTTTACTGCCACTCAGGTTTCTACTTAGTAGCTAATTTAATGACCTTTCCTTAGCACACATTTAAAGTATGTAATTAATTCTTCTACTGTGGCTTACTGATATCGACTACAGTTCAACAAGTAAACTTTTGACATTGTGCAATGTGCCCGACTTAGATCCAGGCTCAAGCAAATCTTGCAGTTACCTACGTTCCTTCTTGCTGTACGATTGGACCTGTGGCCAGGTACCCTTAAATTGGGTTTGCATAATTTTATGTAATTTTGTTACATCGAGGTTAAACAACGTTGGAAGTGCATAATGAAAACTGTGGTAACTGTGAGTCTGAGTACAGTGGGGGCGGGTTCAGTGAGTGTGAGGGGCGGGGTCAGAGACATGGCTAAAAAGAACCAAATATTAACTATTTTGTTGACCTTTCACCTACACTGGTTATAAATTATAATGCACACACCTTAAATGAAAAATAAATGCAGTCTGCATTTGTCTGTGGGAAATGCCTTTTTCGGGTATGAAAGCTTGGTTGGTTAATGCGATTGCTTCACATTCCCGTGGGTGTAACAGGACGGTCACTGATTCGAATCCTGGTCAGTGCACTTGAAAAGTAGTGATGTGTATTTATAGTGCTAAGAGTTCTAGACCTGTGGCAGAAAGCACTGTGAATGAGTCATTAGTTTAAAAAGGACATCGCATACAATATAAGGTTGCACACAGCGTGAATAGGTTGTCGTAAAATGTGCAAAAGGATTGTTTAAATGTTTATAGTGCTTTCAAAAGTTATGTTTCGCATTTCCATATTCACAAAGGATTTTGCTAGAGAGGGTCGGAGAAACCGAGAGATGGTCGGAAACAGCGTGAGGGTCGGAGAAACCGAGGGTGGGCCGGAGAAACCGAGGGTGGGTCGGAAAAACCGAGGGTAGGCCGGAGATACCGAGGGTAGGCCGGAGATACCGAGGGTGGGCCGGAGAAACCGAGGGTCGGTCGGAAAAACCGAGGGTAGGCCGGAGAAACCGAGGGTGGGTCGGAAAAACCGAGGGTGGGTCGGAAAAACCGAGGGTTATGGATGACTGGTGCGCCTGCACGTCTGCAGCACTGTGTTTACTGCCACTCAGGTTTCTACTTAGTAGCTAATTTAACGACCTTTCCTTAGCACACATTTAAAGTATGTAATTAATTCTTCTACTGTGGCTTACTGATATCGACTACAGTTCAACAAGTAAACTTTTGACATTGTGCAATGTGCCCGACTTAGATCCAGGCTCAAGAAAATCTTGCAGTTACCTACGTTCCTTCTTGCTGTACGATTGGACTGGTGGCCAGGTACCCTTAAATTGGGGTTGCATAATTTTATGTAATTTTGTTATATCGAGGTTAAACAACGTTGGAAGTGCACAATGAAAACTGTGGTAACCGTGAGTCTGAGTACAGTGGGGGCGGGTTCAGTGAGTGTGAGGGGCGTGGTCAGAGACATGGCTAAAAAGAACCAAATATTAACTATTTTGTTGACCTTTCATACACTGGTTATAAATTATAATGCACACACCTTAAATGAAAAATAAATGCAGTCTGCATTTATGTGTGGGAAATGCCTTTTTCGGGTAGGAAAGCTTGGTTGGTAAATGCGATTGCTTCACATTCCCGTGGGTGTAACAGGACGGTCACTGATTCGAATCCTGGTCAGTGCACTAGAACAGTAGTGATGTGTAATTATAGTGCTAAGAGATCTACACCTGTGGCAGAAAGCACTGTGAATGAGTCATTAGTTTAAAAAGGACATCGCATACAATATAAGGTTGCACACAGCGTGAATAGGTTGTCGTAAAATGTGCAAAAGGATTGTTTAAATGTTTATAGTGCTTTCAAAAGTTATGTTTCGCATTTCCATATTCACAAAGGATTTTGCTAGAGAGGGTCGGAGAAACCGAGAGATGGTCGGAAACAGCGTGAGGGTCGGAGAAACCGAGGGTGGGCCGGAGAAACCGAGGGTGGGTCGGAAAAACCGAGGGTAGGCCGGAGATACCGAGGGTGTGGCGGAAACACCGAGGGTAGGCCGGAGATACCGAGGGTGGGTCGGAAAAACCGAGGGTAGGCCGGAGAAACCGAGGGTGGGTCGGAAAAACCGAGGGTGGGCCGGAGAAACCGAGGGTGGGTCGGAAAAACCGAGGGTAGGCCGGAGATACCGGGGTGGGTCGGAAAAACCAAGGGTGGGTCGGAAAAACTGAGGGTAGGCCGGAGATACCGAGGGTGGGTCGGAAAAACCGAGGGTAGGCCGCAGAAACCGAGAGATGGTCGGAAACAGCGTGAGGGTCGGAGAAACCGAGGGTGGGCCGGAGAAACCGAGGGTGGGTCGGAAAAACCGAGGGTAGGCCGGAGATACCGAGGGTGGGTCGGAAAAACCGAGGGTGGGCCGGAGAAACCGAGGGTGGGTCGGAAAAACCGAGGGTAGGCCGGAGATACCGGGGGTGGGTCGGAAAAACCGAGGGTGGGTCGGAAAAACCGAGGGTAGGCCGGAGATACCGAGGGTGAGTCGGAAAAACCGAGGGTTATGGATGACTGGTGCAGCCTGCACGTCTGCAGCACTGTGTTTACTGCCACTCAGGTTTCTACTTAGTAGCTAATTTAATGACCTTTCCTTAGCACACATTTAAAGTATGCAATTAATTCTTCTACTGTGGCTTACTGATATCGACTACAGTTCAACAAGTAAACTTTTGACATTGTGCAATGTGCCCGACTTAGATCCAGGCTCAAGAAAATCTTGCAGTTACCTACGTTCCTTCTTGCTGTACGATTGGACTGGTGGCCAGGTACCCTTAAATTGGGTTTGCATAATTTTATGTAATTTTGTTATATCGAGGTTAAACAACGTTGGAAGTGCATAATGAAAACTGTGGTAACTGTGAGTCTGAGTACAGTGGGGGCGGGTTCAGTGAGTGTGAGGGGCGGGGTCAGAGACATGGCTAAAAAGAACCAAATATTAACTATTTTGTTGACCTTTCATACACTGGTTATAAATTATAATGCACACACCTTAAATGAAAAATAAATGCAGTCTGCATTTATGTGTGGGAAATGCCTTTTTCGGGTAGGAAAGCTTGGTTGGTTAATGCGATTGCTTCACATTCCCGTGGGTGTAACAGGACGGTCGCTGATTCGATTCCTGGTCAGTGCACTAGAACAGTAGTGATGTGTAATTATAGTGCTAAGAGATCTACACGGGTTCAGTGAGTGTGAGGGGCGGGGTCAGAGACATGGCTAAAATGAAGCAAATAGAGCTGGGGAGCTACGTTCTAATCTCGCCATCAGCTCAACATCCTGTTATTCCAGGCAAATCGCTTTGTCTCCCCGTGCCTACCACAAATAAATGTGTTCTTCTGTAATGTAAATTGTGCTCATGCCATGTTGTCGAGTTCGCGCTATATAATATTGCAAGGAAAAATAAAGTAGGGAAACTCGAGTTCACACACTACTGAACGCGCACTCTTAAGTGCATCAGCAGTGCACTGTGAATCGGAGCGTTTCACAGGCCTGTCACAGATACGAAATGCTATCAAAACAAAATCCTACAAAACAATATACTACTGTCCGGCAGCAATTCATAGACGGACAACGTCGGGACGGGCTGCTGGTGTTACATAAATGAATTAATGCAATGATTTCAGTTTAGGACTAACAGTAATTATACATATATTTTTTTTAAATGATATACCTTGTCTAGTGTAATTACTAAATGATACTGAATTTAAATTATTAATAAAATGTGTAATGCATATGTTTATAATTTGATAGTTTACGAAAAAATGAGGAAACATACCTGTAGAAACACATTATGAATTTTGTTTAATGTCATCTTTTGTGTAAGTGTCCATGATCGTGAAGGAAGCTTGCACCAAATTTGACAATAATAACATTCATTTAATGTAGATGTGTTTCTTTAAATATCTTAAATGACAGCATTACACACTTAAGCATTTCACATTGGAAAATTATTACTTGTTAGAAAGATTTCAAAATGCACTAGCCCAGAGCTAATGCAAACAGACAATTCAAACTGTAATAAGTAAAAAAGAATCTTATCTTCGATTCTGGTGTCAACAGGGTTGATTTGCTTCGTGGTCAAGTAGAAACATCAAACGGAGGGCTTGGCCGATCAGGTTCATGGCAGAAAAGGAAGTAAATACAAAAGGTACATTTCTACCTTATATCCCTTCAAAACCGCCAACTAAGGTATGGAGGTTTACCCTCCATAGTTACATCAATGGTAAGGCCCATTGTAACTGGCCCAGCGGAAAAATGCGCTGAAGTACCTCCAACAGCAGCCTTTGATGCAGTGGAAATTCTGGTGGAGTCAGTGAGACTCGTCCATAGACCTGCCATCATCTAAATAGAGTGGACAGCCTAGTAGGGGGCAGAGAAACTGAGAGAAAAGTGACGGTGGGACCAGATACGCCAAGATCTAAATCAAGATAGAAGATTAAATAAAGCATTTTTTTTAACTGCAGCCTGTTTTCCCTAAAGCAAAATGTGATGCATTTAAAAAAGAAAAATGAAAAGATTCCTCTGCATTTTTAGGGCTCGCCTGCTGTGCGCATGCGCATAGCTGGCGAAGCTTCTATAGGGCTTAAATAAGCTTTACCTAGACTGGCGATAGACTGGCGATTTGATGCTGTGCCCGTGCGCTTTTAGGTCAATGCGCAAGCGCATTGACCTAAAATGCGCGTGCACATCATCAAATCGCCAGTCAATCGCCAGCAGCACTCCTCCCCTGCTGCTTCACACCCTCATGCCGCTCTCCCCGCTCCGCCCCCTCCCCTGCCCGCCGTGTCGCATTTCTCATCCCCCCTCCCCACAGCAATGCCCTCAGCCGGCCGTACTTTCACTTTGACGGCCGTCTCTCGTGTTTCTCCTTGTTTCGCTCTGTCTCAGGGCACATTACTGCTGTCTCTTTCTTCTTGAACACCTCTTGCAGGCAGCATTGCTGCTGTTCCTACTCATAATTCCTCGCACTACTGTTGCCATGCTGTTTGTTTGCACACTCTGCAGTTACTGTTGCTGTCAGACTGTTTCTAGACACACATCGGGCTGTCATTCTGTCCTCAGACACCTTCTGCTGGAAGTAGTAAGTGTGAGAAGGTGGCCTGATATGCAGTGCTCACTATTCTAGTGAACACTATGTATCAGTCCAGCAACCCTTATTGATGATTGGTTGTAAGTCAACCTTATAGACCAGCTATCCTAGTAGCGTGGATACGAGCAGTCTAAGGCTAAAGACTCGAGAGGGCGTGTTAAGCCAGCTGTTATACCACACATATACCCCTTGAACACCAAGTGAAAGGACACCACACAAGTGTTATGAAAATAAACAGTTATTTATTAAGTATCACAACAGCCCTGTACTCTTTATGAGGACAGGGTACTAAGCACAAACCAAAACTCTTACAAAAATACTTAAGTTAGCACAGTATATACAAATGCCCGAGGGGCACGGAAAACCATATACTTGAAAAGTGGAATGCGAAATTACTAGCAGGTAAGTACAGTACTAATAGCTTTTGGAATCGCTAGGACTTGACTAGGGAATCGTTAGATTACTTCTAGGAGGCCTAGGGGACTCGGGTGCAGTGTGTGCACTCTCACGCGAGATGCGGACAAAAGTCTATGGTAGGTAGAAATTGCAAAGTTAGTGTTCTCGGGCGAACCCGACCTGGTAGGGAGAAAACGAAAGTAGATTCTGACCCTTGGATAGTGAGGCTATGCTGGGGCACCGAAATGCCGAAGTTACCTAGCCCAGGGGCTGCAGCTGCATAGGACTCAAAAGACGTCGGGAATCCTCGTTGACGGACCAGGAGCCTGGAAGAAAGAAGTTGCTGGCAGGCGACCAGTGAAGAAAGTTCGGTGGATCCAAGCCTGGATCGATGGAAGATGACACCTGAAAGCAGAGGGGACCAAGTTCGAGACTACTAGCCAGTAGTCAGTGGGCACCAGGAAGGCACCGGATGGTAGCCACCTCGACTAGGTGAGTGGGTGACGCTGTGCTCGAAGATCTCACGGACCAGGAGGCGTTGTCGGCGACCAGGATGGAGGATCGAGCTGTCCCACGAAGATAGAAGCTGTCGGCGTCGCTGGACCCAGGATTGGGCAACAAAGCCTTGGCAAATTCAAGCCCACGCGGTGGACTCAAAATGGCGTCTGGAGTGGACCAGGAGGGTCCGGGGTGCCTCTCTTCAAGAAGGAAGCAAGGGCCAGTCTGGAGCAACCAGACCAGCAGCAGTGATGTCGTCGGGCGTCGTTCAGAAGGCCACAAGCCAGCCGGCTAGTAGCCAAACAACGCGGTGCACAGCAAACAGCAGAAGGGCCCCACGCAGATCGTGGAGATGCAGGGAGGCTGACCTTGGGTGCTGGAGCTGCGCAGGGTCGGGGCTTCTCGGACCCCAAAGCACTCACCAGTGGAGGACACGGTGGGCTTGCAGTAAAGATGTCGTGCAGTCTTGGCGATCGTCGGTCCCTCGAGGTCTCGTCGCACTCACGGTTCTCAGCTTTGCTGTAGAGGTGAGTAGAGGTCAGAGGTGCCAGGGAAGCCGGGTCTCGTTGATCTGGGTCGTCGGATTCGTGAAGAAGGACTTGCAGCAGACCGCAGTGTTTCTTAGGATGGTGCCCGCTTGATGCAGGGTGACTACTCCTTAGCCACAAGGGAGAATCTTGATGAAGAAATCGTGAAGTCCTTTCGAAGAAAGTCGTATCTTGATTCCAAAGATGATCTAATTTGAACAGGGGGCCCGCTCCTATCTTTATACTAAAAAAGGGGGCTGACCCGGTGACTAGGTCCTGCCTATGGGTGGGACCAGGAGGGGGGTGGTTACACCCCTCTCCCCTGCCGGACTTCCCCAGGCCAGGGGCTGGTGTGCCCCTGGAACTGGTTCTGACTGGCCTATGCGTAGTGAGCACCGGGGTGCCACTCAGCAGTCACCTTCCTGAAAAGCCCTGCCTACCCAGGATACACAAAACCATGTCTGGGACGGTGCTAGCACCGCCCCTGACAGGAAACCCTTTGTCCAGGCTCCCCTCGCTGGAAGGACTCCCAGCTGCAGGGGGTCAGACTCGTGTCTGTGGTGGCAGCATCCATTTTGTGGAGCTGAGGCTTCAGTTAACTTTAACCGGGGTTCACAGTTACATACATGTCTTGTCCCTCTAGAAGGGTGGAATGCTAACCCCATCGCCATAATTGGCGAGGGGTTAGTATTCCAATTCGTATGACACCTTACTCGACATGTTTTGATAAAGCAATACCAAAGATAGCATTTAACCGCGAGGATTATAATGCACTTAAGAGTATATGGTATGCGATATCATGGAACAGCTATTAGGACTTGGTTCCGCAAGCTGCAGACAGGCTCAGCTCATGCCAGAGCACCATCTCACACGATTCCAAGCACTCTGCCTTCAGGATTGTCAAGGCCTGCCATAGGAGTGACTGATAGGAATCTGTGTGTCCATTTTAGGGTTAGGTATAGGTATACTACACCTACAGCAAAGGGTGATTACACGACTTTGCCCCAGCTGTCATGCAGCCAGTTGTGTCAAATTTAGGAGGCCAGCCAGGGGTGGCATAATACATGCTGCAGTCCCTGGCAGCCCTGGGTACACCTATGCCCTGAGGTACAGGGTCTGATAAGGTGGCCCAGTACCAATTGGTAATGTACCTAGGGTACATGGAATCCATTTTAAAGAGAGAGCAGTAGGCCTGGGGTCCTGATTGGCAGGGTCCCAGGTCGACTATGTCCAAAACCAGCTAAAACACAGGGCAAAAAGTTGGGGGCAACCATAGTCAGGATGTACCTTCCTACACAACCCCCCCCCCCAAACGAAAGGAGATAAGGCTATCCTTGTCCAGGTAAGCCTCTATTACCTAAGTGGCCATATAAGGAAGGACCAGCTCTGGCTTGGTTTCCCCCTGTGTCATGGTCCACTAGGCAACCCCTCACCCTAAGGGTATCTGAGGGTCTCCACCATAGGGAATCTCTGTCTCTGGTGTGTCTTGGGAAAGAAGAAGGCTGATGCTGGGATGGAGTACTGAAGTGAGGCTCCTCTACCTTTGGGCTCAACTTCCTCCAATCACCATCCATCATGTGTGCCTTTCTTTCTTTAGCTGAGATGCACTGAGCTCTCAGGGTCAGCCTCTGGCTACCTAAAGCTGGAGGCTGAGTCCCTCTGTTTGGCTTACTGGAGGGACAGGTCAGGTCTGGGGTTTTTAGGCCCCATGTTTGACTGTGCCCAACAGTGTCCAGCTGTGGGAGTTCCCTAACTACTTTTGAGGGGGATCCCTCAGGAGTCTTACTTATTTTCACTTGGCTAGGTTTACCAGCTTCAGTGATCCTAATCTGCTGATTAAGGGGTTCTTTTGGACAGGGGGCCCTTTGGGGTCCACCACTGGCCTCCCTGACCTCCACAGCCCTGGGCTGACTGAGGCAGGGTAGAGAGGTGCAGGTTACCTGCTCCAGACTGGGTCCCACCTGGGAAGGGTCCACTGCCATCAGGGGCTCTGCCAGGCTAGGCCTGACTACCTCTGGGGCAGTTCCTTCAACAGGGGTAGAGTCAGTTCCCTGAGGAGGCTGGCTCTCACCTAGTGTCTGGGAGGGGGAAGACTCTTCTTCCTCCTCAATGCTCTCTGTCTGAGTGGAGTGATCCATTGTTTCAGGCTTCACAACCTCACTATCTGTTTGAGTAGAGGCTGAGACCATTTCAACCTTGCCAACCTTTTCAGGAGGGCACTCAGTTTGTGTTTGGGCTGTGACTGTCACAGCCCTCCTATCCTGTTCTGGAAAGTCTGTCTGAGCCTGGGCAGTGGCTACCACTGCCCTTCCAACCTTTTCAGGGAGGAATGGTGCTTGGACTGGGGCTGTAGCTATTACTGCCCCACTAACCTGTCTGGATAGGCCTATCATTCTGGAGTGAGTTTCTTGCTCCACCTCAGCCCATGCTGAGAGTTCCAGGTCATTCCCCAGTAAGCAATCTACAGGTAGGTTATCTGTCACTGCCACTCTCATGGGCCCTGTGACATTACCCCAACTGAGCTTGACTACTGCCATGGGATGCCTTCTCTTCACTCCATGAATGTCTGTCACCTGATAAGTAAAACCAGGGGTCAGTTGGGCAGAGGGGACCAGATGGTCACTCACCATGGTGAGGCTGGCCCCTGTGTCTCTGAATGCCTCAACTTTCTGACCATTCACTAAAACTTCTTGTCTATACTTTCCCAAAATGTGGGGTCCAGTAGTGAAGTTGGCAAACCCCATGCCAGTCTCACAGACAAGAGTGTGGTCAGGGAACCTGGCTAGGCCATAGTCCTCCGGATTGCCCAAAGTAATGTAATGCCCACCACATTCTTGGGGGCACTCCCACCACCTGGGGGATTACCACTAGTGGTAACAGGAGGTTTAGGAGTATTACCTGGGGGTATATTTCCCTTATTACCATTTTTAGGGCAACTGGCATCACTTTTGTAATGACCCACCTGTTTACAGGTATGGCAATAAGGTTTCTTCTGTTCTGAAGGAGTGTTCTGGGACCCACCACCCTTGTTGGAGTTTTGGGGCCCTTGGGAAGTCTTCTCTGTGGATTTATCCCCACCCTTCTCCTGAGGCTTGGTTGATTCCTTTTTCTGGTCACCACCCTGGTTTTTAGGCCTAACCCTGGTTCTGACCCATTTGTCTGCCCTCTTACCCAATTCCTGTGGAGAGGTCAGATCAGAGTCTACCAGGTGCTGATGTAATAACTGGTTCTGACAATTATTTAAGATTTGCTCCCTCATAATTAGATTATACAATCCTTTAAAATCAGTAACCTTACTACCCAGTAGCCAGCCTTCAAAAGCCTTAGTGGCACAATCAACAAAGTCAGTCCAATCTTGAGACTGAGTTTTCTGGGTGTCTCTGAACAGCATCCTGTATTGTTCAGTGGTTAAACCAAACCCATCAACCAGTACATTCTTCAAGACTTGGTAATTGTTAGCATCCTCCACCCTTGTGGTGAGGAGCTTATCTCTACCTTTACCATCAAAGTAGAGCCACAAGATAGCTGCCCACTGACTTTGGGGAACACCCTGCACAGTGCAGGCTCTCTCCAAAGCAGTAATCCATTTGTGGGTGTCATCCCCTTCTTTAAAGGGGGGCACTATCTTATTCAGGTGCTTCGTATCAAAACTCCTTTCCCTATTTCTAGGTTTATTGCTGCCACCAGTGGGCTGTAGCCCACATAATTCTTGCTCTCTAGCAAGGGCAAGTCTCTCTTTGGCCAGGGCAAGTTCTTCCCTTTCAATCCTCAGTTTGACTGCCCTTTCTTCAGCTTCATACACTCTCCTCTTAGGGGAAGACATCCCTCTGTGAGAAGAGTTGAGAGAGCCATTGGTTCGAAGGGATCTGTTAGAGCCTCTTGATAGAGACCTAACTCGTCCATTCCCAATGTTAAGCTGACCTGAGAGTGGGCCCAGGGGTCCCCCAGTACCAATCTCATGTCTGCTTAAGTTGGACCTGGTTAGTCTTCTGACTTCTACCTGTCCCTTATCTGCCTCATCCCCTGACAACTGGTCATCATCCTCATCCTCAGCATCATCTGCTTCCTGGAGGGGATGGTCCTGGCTATCAAAGGGTCCCTGTAAGGAGGGCAAACTTCCTTCTGGATTAGAAGGGTCTGGGTTACCAGCCCTACTGGCATCATAAGCCTCTAAGAGACCAATCAGAAAGGAAGTGGTGGGGTTAGACCCCTGTCTTAGTTTCCTGAGAGTACACACTTGTCTCATCTCATGGAAGCTAAGAGCAGCATATTTTGAAGTAAGGACCTGTGGAGGGTCCACTGACACAAGGGGATACTCAGAGTTTCCTCCTTTGTCTGACATGCTGATTCTAGTGTGGTGTAAGTGATGCACCTACCTACACTATGTGTTACCTACTGATCCCTTGCTAAGAGTTGCAGCCAAGGTGTGCTAAGCCTTGAGGAGCTACAACAGCTGGTTCAGTAGAACTCAGAGTATTCTAAGCTTTAGTTATATGTACCTAACAGTACTTATGTGATCTTTCAACAAGATATTCTTAGGGTACGTGTGGTAAAACAACAGCAAGCTCAAATCCCAACCGCTGCTCACCAATGTGAGAAGGTGGCCTGATATGCAGTGCTCACTATTCTAGTGAACACTATGAATCAGTCCAGCAACCCTTATTGATGATTGGTTGTAAGTCAACCTTATAGACCAGCTATCCTAGTAGCGTGGATACGAGCAGTCTAAGGCTAAAGACTCGAGAGGGCGTGTTAAGCCAGCTGTTATACCACACATATACCCCTTGAACACCAAGTGAAAGGACACCACACAAGTGTTATGAAAATAAACAGTTATTTATTAAGTATCACAACAGCCCTGTACTCTTTATGAGGACAGGGTACTAAGCACAAACCAAAACTCTTACAAAAATACTTAAGTTAGCACAGTATATACAAATGCCCGAGGGGCACGGAAAACCATATACTTGAAAAGTGGAATGCGAAATTACTAGCAGGTAAGTACAGTACTAATAGCTTTTGGAATCGCTAGGACTTGACTAGGGAATCGTTAGATTACTTCTAGGAGGCCTAGGGGACTCGGGTGCAGTGTGTGCACTCTCACGCGAGATGCGGACAAAAGTCTATGGTAGCTAGAAATTGCAAAGTTAGTGTTCTCGGGCGAACCCGACCTGGTAGGGAGAAAACGAAAGTAGATTCTGACCCTTGGATAGTGAGGCTATGCTGGGGCACCGAAATGCCGAAGTTACCTAGCCCAGGGGCTGCAGCTGCATAGGACTCAAAAGACGTCGGGAATCCTCGTTGACGGACCAGGAGCCTGGAAGAAAGAAGTTGCTGGCAGGCGACCAGTGAAGAAAGTTCGGTGGATCCAAGCCTGGATCGATGGAAGATGACACCTGAAAGCAGAGGGGACCAAGTTCGAGACTACTAGCCAGTAGTCAGTGGGCACCAGGAAGGCACCGGATGGTAGCCACCTCGACTAGGTGAGTGGGTGACGCTGTGCTCGAAGATCTCACGGACCAGGAGGCGTTGTCGGCGACCAGGATGGAGGATCGAGCTGTCCCACGAAGATAGAAGCTGTCGGCGTCGCTGGACCCAGGATTGGGCAACAAAGCCTTGGCAAAATCAAGCCCACTCGGTGGACTCAAAATGGCGTCTGGAGTGGACCAGGAGGGTCCGGGGTGCCTCTCTTCAAGAAGGAAGCAAGGGCCAGTCTGGAGCAACCAGACCAGCAGCAGTGATGTCGTCGGGCGTCGTTCAGAAGGCCACAAGCCAGCCGGCTAGTAGCCAGACAACGCGGTGCACAGCAAACAGCAGAAGGGCCCCACGCAGATCGTGGAGATGCAGGGAGGCTGACCTTGGGTGCTGGAGCTGCGCAGGGTCGGGGCTTCTCGGACCCCAAAGCACTCACCAGTGGAGGACACGGTGGGCTTGCAGTAAAGATGTCGTGCAGTCTTGGCGATCGTCGGTCCCTCGAGGTCTCGTCGCACTCACGGTTCTCAGCTTTGCTGTAGAGGTGAGTAGAGGTCAGAGGTGCCAGGGAAGCCGGGTCTCGTCGAGCTGGGTCGTCGGATTCGTGAAGAAGGACTTGCAGCAGACCGCAGTGTTTCTTAGGATGGTGCCCGCTTGATGCAGGGTGACTACTCCTTAGCCACAAGGGAGAATCTTGATGAAGAAATCGTGAAGTCCTTTCGAAGAAAGTCGTATCTTGATTCCAAAGATGATCTAATTTGAACAGGGGGCCCGCTCCTATCTTTATACTAAAAAAGGGGGCTGACCCGGTGACTAGGTCCTGCCTATGGGTGGGACCAGGAGGGGGGTGGTTACACCCCTCTCCCCTGCCGGACTTCCCCAGGCCAGGGGCTGGTGTGCCCCTGGAACTGGTTCTGACTGGCCTATGCGTAGTGAGCACCGGGGTGCCACTCAGCAGTCACCTTCCTGAAAAGCCCTGCCTACCCAGGATACACAAAACCATGTCTGGGACGGTGCTAGCACCGCCCCTGACAGGAAACCCTTTGTCCAGGCTCCCCTCGCTGGAAGGACTCCCAGCTGCAGGGGGTCAGACTCGTGTCTGTGGTGGCAGCATCCATTTTGTGGAGCTGAGGCTTCAGTTAACTTTAACCGGGGTTCACAGTTACATACATGTTGTGTCCCTCTAGAAGGGTGGAATGCTAACCCCATCGCCAGAATTGGCGAGGGGTTAGTATTCCAATTCGTATGACACCTTACTCGACATGTTTTGATAAAGCAATACCAAAGATAGCATTTAACCGCGAGGATTATAATGCACTTAAGAGTATATGGTATGCGATATCATGGAACAGCTATTAGGACTTGGTTCCGCAAGCTGCAGACAGGCTCAGCTCATGCCAGAGCACCATCTCACACGATTCCAAGCACTCTGCCTTCAGGATTGTCAAGGCCTGCCATAGGAGTGACTGATAGGAATCTGTGTGTCCATTTTAGGGTTAGGTATAGGTATACTACACCTACAGCAAAGGGTGATTACACGACTTTGCCCCAGCTGTCATGCAGCCAGTTGTGTCAAATTTAGGAGGCCAGCCAGGGGTGGCATAATACATGCTGCAGTCCCTGGCAGCCCTGGGTACACCTATGTCCTGAGGTACAGGGTCTGATAAGGTGGCCCAGTACCAATTGGTAATGTACCTAGGGTACATGGAATCCATTTTAAAGAGAGAGCAGTAGGCCTGGGGTCCTGATTGGCAGGGTCCCAGGTCGACTATGTCCAAAACCAGCTAAAACACAGGGCAAAAAGTTGGGGGCAACCATAGTCAGGATGTACCTTCCTACACAACCCCCCCCCCCCCCCCCAAACGAAAGGAGATAAGGCTATCCTTGTCCAGGTAAGCCTCTATTACCTAAGTGGCCATATAAGGAAGGACCAGCTCTGGCTTGGTTTCCCCCTGTGTCATGGTCCACTAGGCAACCCCTCACCCTAAGGGTATCTGAGGGTCTCCACCATAGGGAATCTCTGTCTCTGGTGTGTCTTGGGAAAGAAGAAGGCTGATGCTGGGATGGAGTACTGAAGTGAGGCTCCTCTACCTTTGGGCTCAACTTCCTCCAATCACCATCCATCATGTGTGCCTTTCTTTCTTTAGCTGAGATGCACTGAGCTCTCAGGGTCAGCCTCTGGCTACCTAAAGCTGGAGGCTGAGTCCCTCTGTTTGGCTTACTGGAGGGACAGGTCAGGTCTGGGGTTTTTAGGCCCCATGTTTGGCTGTGCCCAACAGTGTCCAGCTGTGGGAGTTCCCTAACTACTTTTGAGGGGGATCCCTCAGGAGTCTTACTTATTTTCACTTGGCTAGGTTTACCAGCTTCAGTGATCCTAATCTGCTGATTAAGGGGTTCTTTTGGACAGGGGGCCCTTTGGGGTCCACCACTGGCCTCCCTGACCTCCACAGCCCTGGGCTGACTGAGGCAGGGTAGAGAGGTGCAGGTTACCTGCTCCAGACTGGGTCCCACCTGGGAAGGGTCCACTGCCATCAGGGGCTCTGCCAGGCTAGGCCTGACTACCTCTGGGGCAGTTCCTTCAACAGGGGTAGAGTCAGTTCCCTGAGGAGGCTGGCTCTCACCTAGTGTCTGGGAGGGGGAAGACTCTTCTTCCTCCTCAATGCTCTCTGTCTGAGTGGAGTGATCCATTGTTTCAGGCTTCACAACCTCACTATCTGTTTGAGTAGAGGCTGAGACCATTTCAACCTTGCCAACCTTTTCAGGAGGGCACTCAGTTTGTGTTTGGGCTGTGACTGTCACAGCCCTCCTATCCTGTTCTGGAAAGTCTGTCTGAGCCTGGGCAGTGGCTACCACTGCCCTTCCAACCTTTTCAGGGAGGAATGGTGCTTGGACTGGGGCTGTAGCTATTACTGCCCCACTAACCTGTCTGGATAGGCCTATCATTCTGGAGTGAGTTTCTTGCTCCACCTCAGCCCATGCTGAGAGTTCCAGGTCATTCCCCAGTAAGCAATCTACAGGTAGGTTATCTGTCACTGCCACTCTCATGGGCCCTGTGACATTACCCCAACTGAGCTTGACTACTGCCATGGGATGCCTTCTCTTCACTCCATGAATGTCTGTCACCTGATAAGTAAAACCAGGGGTCAGTTGGGCAGAGGGGACCAGATGGTCACTCACCATGGTGAGGCTGGCCCCTGTGTCTCTGAATGCCTCAACTTTCTGACCATTCACTAAAACTTCTTGTCTATACTTTCCCAAAATGTGGGGTCCAGTAGTGAAGTTGGCAAACCCCATGCCAGTCTCACAGACAAGAGTGTGGTCAGGGAACCTGGCTAGGCCATAGTCCTCCGGATTGCCCAAAGTAATGCCCACCACATTCTTGGGGGCACTCCCACCACCTGGGGGATTACCACTAGTGGTAACAGGAGGTTTAGGAGTATTACCTGGGGGTATATTTCCCTTATTACCATTTTTAGGGCAACTGGCATCACTTTTGTAATGACCCACCTGTTTACAGGTATGGCAATAAGGTTTCTTCTGTTCTGAAGGAGTGTTCTGGGACCCACCACCCTTGTTGGAGTTTTGGGGCCCTTGGGAAGTCTTCTCTGTGGATTTATCCCCACCCTTCTCCTGAGGCTTGGTTGATTCCTTTTTCTGGTCACCACCCTGGTTTTTAGGCCTAACCCTGGTTCTGACCCATTTGTCTGCCCTCTTACCCAATTCCTGTGGAGAGGTCAGATCAGAGTCTACCAGGTGCTGATGTAATAACTGGTTCTGACAATTATTTAAGATTTGCTCCCTCATAATTAGATTATACAATCCTTTAAAATCAGTAACCTTACTACCCAGTAGCCAGCCTTCAAAAGCCTTAGTGGCACAATCAACAAAGTCAGTCCAATCTTGAGACTGAGTTTTCTGGGTGTCTCTGAACAGCATCCTGTATTGTTCAGTGGTTAAACCAAACCCATCAACCAGTACATTCTTCAAGACTTGGTAATTGTTAGCATCCTCCACCCTTGTGGTGAGGAGCTTATCTCTACCTTTACCATCAAAGGAGAGCCACAAGATAGCTGCCCACTGACTTTGGGGAACACCCTGCACAGTGCAGGCTCTCTCCAAAGCAGTAATCCATTTGTGGATGTCATCCCCTTCTTTAAAGGGGGGCACTATCTTATTCAGGTGCTTCGTATCAAAACTCCTTTCCCTATTGCTAGGTTTATTGCTGCCACCAGTGGGCTGTAGCCCACATAATTCTTGCTCTCTAGCAAGGGCAAGTCTCTCTTTGGCCAGGGCAAGTTCTTCCCTTTCAATCCTCAGTTTGACTGCCCTTTCTTCAGCTTCATACACTCTCCTCTTAGGGGAAGACATCCCCCTGTGAGAAGAGTTGAGAGAGCCATTGGTTCGAAGGGATCTGTTAGAGCCTCTTGATAGAGACCTAACTCGTCCATTCCCAATGTTAAGCTGACCTGAGAGTGGGCCCAGGGGTCCCCCAGTACCAATCTCATGTCTGCTTAAGTTGGACCTGGTTAGTCTTCTGACTTCTACCTGTCCCTTATCTGCCTCATCCCCTGACAACTGGTCATCATCCTCATCCTCAGCATCATCTGCTTCCTGGAGGGGATGGTCCTGGCTATCAAAGGGTCCCTGTAAGGAGGGCAAACTTCCTTCTGGATTAGAAGGGTCTGGGTTACCAGCCCTACTGGCATCATAAGCCTCTAAGAGACCAATCAGAAAGGAAGTGGTGGGGTTAGACCCCTGTCTTAGTTTCCTGAGAGTACACACTTGTCTCATCTCATGGAAGCTAAGAGCAGCATATTTTGAAGTAAGGACCTGTGGAGGGTCCAATGACACAAGGGGATACTCAGAGTTTCCTCCTTTGTCTGACATGCTGATTCTAGTGTGGTGTAAGTGATGCACCTACCTACACTATGTGTTACCTACTGATCCCTTGCTAAGAGTTGCAGCCAAGGTGTGCTAAGCCTTGAGGAGCTACAACAGCTGGTTCAGTAGAACTCAGAGTATTCTAAGCTTTAGTTATATGTACCTAACAGTACTTATGTGATCTTTCAACAAGATATTCTTAGGGTACGTGTGGTAAAACAACAGCAAGCTCAAATCCCAACCGCTGCTCACCAATGTGAGAAGGTGGCCTGATATGCAGTGCTCACTATTCTAGTGAACACTATGTATCAGTCCAGCAACCCTTATTGATGATTGGTTGTAAGTCAACCTTATAGACCAGCTATCCTAGTAGCGTGGATACGAGCAGTCTAAGGCTAAAGACTCGAGAGGGCGTGTTAAGCCAGCTGTTATACCACACATATACCCCTTGAACACCAAGTGAAAGGACACCACACAAGTGTTATGAAAATAAACAGTTATTTATTAAGTATCACAACAGCCCTGTACTCTTTATGAGGACAGGGTACTAAGCACAAACCAAAACTCTTACAAAAATACTTAAGTTAGCACAGTATATACAAATGCCCGAGGGGCACGGAAAACCATATACTTGAAAAGTGGAATGCGAAATTACTAGCAGGTAAGTACAGTACTAATAGCTTTTGGAATCGCTAGGACTTGACTAGGGAATCGTTAGATTACTTCTAGGAGGCCTAGGGGACTCGGGTGCAGTGTGTGCACTCTCACGCGAGATGCGGACAAAAGTCTATGGTAGCTAGAAATTGCAAAGTTAGTGTTCTCGGGCGAACCCGACCTGGTAGGGAGAAAACGAAAGTAGATTCTGACCCTTGGATAGTGAGGCTATGCTGGGGCACCGAAATGCCGAAGTTACCTAGCCCAGGGGCTGCAGCTGCATAGGACTCAAAAGACGTCGGGAATCCTCGTTGACGGACCAGGAGCCTGGAAGAAAGAAGTTGCTGGCAGGCGACCAGTGAAGAAAGTTCGGTGGATCCAAGCCTGGATCGATGGAAGATGACACCTGAAAGCAGAGGGGACCAAGTTCGAGACTACTAGCCAGTAGTCAGTGGGCACCAGGAAGGCACCGGATGGTAGCCACCTCGACTAGGTGAGTGGGTGACGCTGTGCTCGAAGATCTCACGGACCAGGAGGCGTTGTCGGCGACCAGGATGGAGGATCGAGCTGTCCCACGAAGATAGAAGCTGTCGGCGTCGCTGGACCCAGGATTGGGCAACAAAGCCTTGGCAAATTCAAGCCCACGCGGTGGACTCAAAATGGCGTCTGGAGTGGACCAGGAGGGTCCGGGGTGCCTCTCTTCAAGAAGGAAGCAAGGGCCAGTCTGGAGCAACCAGACCAGCAGCAGTGATGTCGTCGGGCGTCGTTCAGAAGGCCACAAGCCAGCCGGCTAGTAGCCAAACAACGCGGTGCACAGCAAACAGCAGAAGGGCCCCACGCAGATCGTGGAGATGCAGGGAGGCTGACCTTGGGTGCTGGAGCTGCGCAGGGTCGGGGCTTCTCGGACCCCAAAGCACTCACCAGTGGAGGACACGGTGGGCTTGCAGTAAAGATGTCGTGCAGTCTTGGCGATCGTCGGTCCCTCGAGGTCTCGTCGCACTCACGGTTCTCAGCTTTGCTGTAGAGGTGAGTAGAGGTCAGAGGTGCCAGGGAAGCCGGGTCTCGTCGAGCTGGGTCGTCGGATTCGTGAAGAAGGACTTGCAGCAGACCGCAGTGTTTCTTAGGATGGTGCCCGCTTGATGCAGGGTGACTACTCCTTAGCCACAAGGGAGAATCTTGATGAAGAAATCGTGAAGTCCTTTCGAAGAAAGTCGTATCTTGATTCCAAAGATGATCTAATTTGAACAGGGGGCCCGCTCCTATCTTTATACTAAAAAAGGGGGCTGACCCGGTGACTAGGTCCTGCCTATGGGTGGGACCAGGAGGGGGGTGGTTACACCCCTCTCCCCTGCCGGACTTCCCCAGGCCAGGGGCTGGTGTGCCCCTGGAACTGGTTCTGACTGGCCTATGCGTAGTGAGCACCGGGGTGCCACTCAGCAGTCACCTTCCTGAAAAGCCCTGCCTACCCAGGATACACAAAACCATGTCTGGGACGGTGCTAGCACCGCCCCTGACAGGAAACCCTTTGTCCAGGCTCCCCTCGCTGGAAGGACTCCCAGCTGCAGGGGGTCAGACTCGTGTCTGTGGTGGCAGCATCCATTTTGTGGAGCTGAGGCTTCAGTTAACTTTAACCGGGGTTCACAGTTACATACATGTCTTGTCCCTCTAGAAGGGTGGAATGCTAACCCCATCGCCATAATTGGCGAGGGGTTAGTATTCCAATTCGTATGACACCTTACTCGACATGTTTTGATAAAGCAATACCAAAGATAGCATTTAACCGCGAGGATTATAATGCACTTAAGAGTATATGGTATGCGATATCATGGAACAGCTATTAGGACTTGGTTCCGCAAGCTGCAGACAGGCTCAGCTCATGCCAGAGCACCATCTCACACGATTCCAAGCACTCTGCCTTCAGGATTGTCAAGGCCTGCCATAGGAGTGACTGATAGGAATCTGTGTGTCCATTTTAGGGTTAGGTATAGGTATACTACACCTACAGCAAAGGGTGATTACACGACTTTGCCCCAGCTGTCATGCAGCCAGTTGTGTCAAATTTAGGAGGCCAGCCAGGGGTGGCATAATACATGCTGCAGTCCCTGGCAGCCCTGGGTACACCTATGCCCTGAGGTACAGGGTCTGATAAGGTGGCCCAGTACCAATTGGTAATGTACCTAGGGTACATGGAATCCATTTTAAAGAGAGAGCAGTAGGCCTGGGGTCCTGATTGGCAGGGTCCCAGGTCGACTATGTCCAAAACCAGCTAAAACACAGGGCAAAAAGTTGGGGGCAACCATAGTCAGGATGTACCTTCCTACACAACCCCCCCCCCCCAAACGAAAGGAGATAAGGCTATCCTTGTCCAGGTAAGCCTCTATTACCTAAGTGGCCATATAAGGAAGGACCAGCTCTGGCTTGGTTTCCCCCTGTGTCATGGTCCACTAGGCAACCCCTCACCCTAAGGGTATCTGAGGGTCTCCACCATAGGGAATCTCTGTCTCTGGTGTGTCTTGGGAAAGAAGAAGGCTGATGCTGGGATGGAGTACTGAAGTGAGGCTCCTCTACCTTTGGGCTCAACTTCCTCCAATCACCATCCATCATGTGTGCCTTTCTTTCTTTAGCTGAGATGCACTGAGCTCTCAGGGTCAGCCTCTGGCTACCTAAAGCTGGAGGCTGAGTCCCTCTGTTTGGCTTACTGGAGGGACAGGTCAGGTCTGGGGTTTTTAGGCCCCATGTTTGGCTGTGCCCAACAGTGTCCAGCTGTGGGAGTTCCCTAACTACTTTTGAGGGGGATCCCTCAGGAGTCTTACTTATTTTCACTTGGCTAGGTTTACCAGCTTCAGTGATCCTAATCTGCTGATTAAGGGGTTCTTTTGGACAGGGGGCCCTTTGGGGTCCACCACTGGCCTCCCTGACCTCCACAGCCCTGGGCTGACTGAGGCAGGGTAGAGAGGTGCAGGTTACCTGCTCCAGACTGGGTCCCACCTGGGAAGGGTCCACTGCCATCAGGGGCTCTGCCAGGCTAGGCCTGACTACCTCTGGGGCAGTTCCTTCAACAGGGGTAGAGTCAGTTCCCTGAGGAGGCTGGCTCTCACCTAGTGTCTGGGAGGGGGAAGACTCTTCTTCCTCCTCAATGCTCTCTGTCTGAGTGGAGTGATCCATTGTTTCAGGCTTCACAACCTCACTATCTGTTTGAGTAGAGGCTGAGACCATTTCAACCTTGCCAACCTTTTCAGGAGGGCACTCAGTTTGTGTTTGGGCTGTGGCTGTCACAGCCCTCCTATCCTGTTCTGGAAAGTCTGTCTGAGCCTGGGCAGTGGCTACCACTGCCCTTCCAACCTTTTCAGGGAGGAATGGTGCTTGGACTGGGGCTGTAGCTATTACTGCCCCACTAACCTGTCTGGATAGGCCTATCATTCTGGAGTGAGTTTCTTGCTCCACCTCAGCCCATGCTGAGAGTTCCAGGTCATTCCCCAGTAAGCAATCTACAGGTAGGTTATCTGTCACTGCCACTCTCATGGGCCCTGTGACATTACCCCAACTGAGCTTGACTACTGCCATGGGATGCCTTCTCTTCACTCCATGAATGTCTGTCACCTGATAAGTAAAACCAGGGGTCAGTTGGGCAGAGGGGACCAGATGGTCACTCACCATGGTGAGGCTGGCCCCTGTGTCTCTGAATGCCTCAACTTTCTGACCATTCACTAAAACTTCTTGTCTATACTTTCCCAAAATGTGGGGTCCAGTAGTGAAGTTGGCAAACCCCATGCCAGTCTCACAGACAAGAGTGTGGTCAGGGAACCTGGCTAGGCCATAGTCCTCCGGATTGCCCAAAGTAATGTAATGCCCACCACATTCTTGGGGGCACTCCCACCACCTGGGGGATTACCACTAGTGGTAACAGGAGGTTTAGGAGTATTACCTGGGGGTATATTTCCCTTATTACCATTTTTAGGGCAACTGGCATCACTTTTGTAATGACCCACCTGTTTACAGGTATGGCAATAAGGTTTCTTCTGTTCTGAAGGAGTGTTCTGGGACCCACCACCCTTGTTGGAGTTTTGGGGCCCTTGGGAAGTCTTCTCTGTGGATTTATCCCCACCCTTCTCCTGAGGCTTGGTTGATTCCTTTTTCTGGTCACCACCGTGGTTTTTAGGCCTAACCCTGGTTCTGACCCATTTGTCTGCCCTCTTACCCAATTCCTGTGGAGAGGTCAGATCAGAGTCTACCAGGTGCTGATGTAATAACTGGTTCTGACAATTATTTAAGATTTGCTCCCTCATAATTAGATTATACAATCCTTTAAAATCAGTAACCTTACTACCCAGTAGCCAGCCTTCAAAAGCCTTAGTGGCACAATCAACAAAGTCAGTCCAATCTTGAGACTGAGTTTTCTGGGTGTCTCTGAACAGCATCCTGTATTGTTCAGTGGTTAAACCAAACCCATCAACCAGTACATTCTTCAAGACTTGGTAATTGTTAGCATCCTCCACCCTTGTGGTGAGGAGCTTATCTCTACCTTTACCATCAAAGTAGAGCCACAAGATAGCTGCCCACTGACTTTGGGGAACACCCTGCACAGTGCAGGCTCTCTCCAAAGCAGTAATCCATTTGTGGGTGTCATCCCCTTCTTTAAAGGGGGGCACTATCTTATTCAGGTGCTTCGTATCAAAACTCCTTTCCCTATTTCTAGGTTTATTGCTGCCACCAGTGGGCTGTAGCCCACATAATTCTTGCTCTCTAGCAAGGGCAAGTCTCTCTTTGGCCAGGGCAAGTTCTTCCCTTTCAATCCTCAGTTTGACTGCCCTTTCTTCAGCTTCATACACTCTCCTCTTAGGGGAAGACATCCCTCTGTGAGAAGAGTTGAGAGAGCCATTGGTTCGAAGGGATCTGTTAGAGCCTCTTGATAGAGACCTAACTCGTCCATTCCCAATGTTAAGCTGACCTGAGAGTGGGCCCAGGGGTCCCCCAGTACCAATCTCATGTCTGCTTAAGTTGGACCTGGTTAGTCTTCTGACTTCTACCTGTCCCTTATCTGCCTCATCCCCTGACAACTGGTCATCATCCTCATCCTCAGCATCATCTGCTTCCTGGAGGGGATGGTCCTGGCTATCAAAGGGTCCCTGTAAGGAGGGCAAACTTCCTTCTGGATTAGAAGGGTCTGGGTTACCAGCCCTACTGGCATCATAAGCCTCTAAGAGACCAATCAGAAAGGAAGTGGTGGGGTTAGACCCCTGTCTTAGTTTCCTGAGAGTACACACTTGTCTCATCTCATGGAAGCTAAGAGCAGCATATTTTGAAGTAAGGACCTGTGGAGGGTCCACTGACACAAGGGGATACTCAGAGTTTCCTCCTTTGTCTGACATGCTGATTCTAGTGTGGTGTAAGTGATGCACCTACCTACACTATGTGTTACCTACTGATCCCTTGCTAAGAGTTGCAGCCAAGGTGTGCTAAGCCTTGAGGAGCTACAACAGCTGGTTCAGTAGAACTCAGAGTATTCTAAGCTTTAGTTATATGTACCTAACAGTACTTATGTGATCTTTCAACAAGATATTCTTAGGGTACGTGTGGTAAAACAACAGCAAGCTCAAATCCCAACCGCTGCTCACCAATGTGAGAAGGTGGCCTGATATGCAGTGCTCACTATTCTAGTGAACACTATGAATCAGTCCAGCAACCCTTATTGATGATTGGTTGTAAGTCAACCTTATAGACCAGCTATCCTAGTAGCGTGGATACGAGCAGTCTAAGGCTAAAGACTCGAGAGGGCGTGTTAAGCCAGCTGTTATACCACACATATACCCCTTGAACACCAAGTGAAAGGACACCACACAAGTGTTATGAAAATAAACAGTTATTTATTAAGTATCACAACAGCCCTGTACTCTTTATGAGGACAGGGTACTAAGCACAAACCAAAACTCTTACAAAAATACTTAAGTTAGCACAGTATATACAAATGCCCGAGGGGCACGGAAAACCATATACTTGAAAAGTGGAATGCGAAATTACTAGCAGGTAAGTACAGTACTAATAGCTTTTGGAATCGCTAGGACTTGACTAGGGAATCGTTAGATTACTTCTAGGAGGCCTAGGGGACTCGGGTGCAGTGTGTGCACTCTCACGCGAGATGCGGACAAAAGTCTATGGTAGCTAGAAATTGCAAAGTTAGTGTTCTCGGGCGAACCCGACCTGGTAGGGAGAAAACGAAAGTAGATTCTGACCCTTGGATAGTGAGGCTATGCTGGGGCACCGAAATGCCGAAGTTACCTAGCCCAGGGGCTGCAGCTGCATAGGACTCAAAAGACGTCGGGAATCCTCGTTGACGGACCAGGAGCCTGGAAGAAAGAAGTTGCTGGCAGGCGACCAGTGAAGAAAGTTCGGTGGATCCAAGCCTGGATCGATGGAAGATGACACCTGAAAGAAGAGGGGACCAAGTTCGAGACTACTAGCCAGTAGTCAGTGGGCACCAGGAAGGCACCGGATGGTAGCCACCTCGACTAGGTGAGTGGGTGACGCTGTGCTCGAAGATCTCACGGACCAGGAGGCGTTGTCGGCGACCAGGATGGAGGATCGAGCTGTCCCACGAAGATAGAAGCTGTCGGCGTCGCTGGACCCAGGATTGGGCAACAAAGCCTTGGCAAAATCAAGCCCACTCGGTGGACTCAAAATGGCGTCTGGAGTGGACCAGGAGGGTCCGGGGTGCCTCTCTTCAAGAAGGAAGCAAGGGCCAGTCTGGAGCAACCAGACCAGCAGCAGTGATGTCGTCGGGCGTCGTTCAGAAGGTCACAAGCCAGCCGGCTAGTAGCCAGACAACGCGGTGCACAGCAAACAGCAGAAGGGCCCCACGCAGATCGTGGAGATGCAGGGAGGCTGACCTTGGGTGCTGGAGCTGCGCAGGGTCGGGGCTTCTCGGACCCCAAAGCACTCACCAGTGGAGGACACGGTGGGCTTGCAGTAAAGATGTCGTGCAGTCTTGGCGATCGTCGGTCCCTCGAGGTCTCGTCGCACTCACGGTTCTCAGCTTTGCTGTAGAGGTGAGTAGAGGTCAGAGGTGCCAGGGAAGCCGGGTCTCGTCGAGCTGGGTCGTCGGATTCGTGAAGAAGGACTTGCAGCAGACCGCAGTGTTTCTTAGGATGGTGCCCGCTTGATGCAGGGTGACTACTCCTTAGCCACAAGGGAGAATCTTGATGAAGAAATCGTGAAGTCCTTTCGAAGAAAGTCGTATCTTGATTCCAAAGATGATCTAATTTGAACAGGGGGCCCGCTCCTATCTTTATACTAAAAAAGGGGGCTGACCCGGTGACTAGGTCCTGCCTATGGGTGGGACCAGGAGGGGGGTGGTTACACCCCTCTCCCCTGCCGGACTTCCCCAGGCCAGGGGCTGGTGTGCCCCTGGAACTGGTTCTGACTGGCCTATGCGTAGTGAGCACCGGGGTGCCACTCAGCAGTCACCTTCCTGAAAAGCCCTGCCTACCCAGGATACACAAAACCATGTCTGGGACGGTGCTAGCACCGCCCCTGACAGGAAACCCTTTGTCCAGGCTCCCCTCGCTGGAAGGACTCCCAGCTGCAGGGGGTCAGACTCGTGTCTGTGGTGGCAGCATCCATTTTGTGGAGCTGAGGCTTCAGTTAACTTTAACCGGGGTTCACAGTTACATACATGTTGTGTCCCTCTAGAAGGGTGGAATGCTAACCCCATCGCCAGAATTGGCGAGGGGTTAGTATTCCAATTCGTATGACACCTTACTCGACATGTTTTGATAAAGCAATACCAAAGATAGCATTTAACCGCGAGGATTATAATGCACTTAAGAGTATATGGTATGCGATATCATGGAACAGCTATTAGGACTTGGTTCCGCAAGCTGCAGACAGGCTCAGCTCATGCCAGAGCACCATCTCACACGATTCCAAGCACTCTGCCTTCAGGATTGTCAAGGCCTGCCATAGGAGTGACTGATAGGAATCTGTGTGTCCATTTTAGGGTTAGGTATAGGTATACTACACCTACAGCAAAGGGTGATTACACGACTTTGCCCCAGCTGTCATGCAGCCAGTTGTGTCAAATTTAGGAGGCCAGCCAGGGGTGGCATAATACATGCTGCAGTCCCTGGCAGCCCTGGGTACACCTATGTCCTGAGGTACAGGGTCTGATAAGGTGGCCCAGTACCAATTGGTAATGTACCTAGGGTACATGGAATCCATTTTAAAGAGAGAGCAGTAGGCCTGGGGTCCTGATTGGCAGGGTCCCAGGTCGACTATGTCCAAAACCAGCTAAAACACAGGGCAAAAAGTTGGGGGCAACCATAGTCAGGATGTACCTTCCTACACAACCCCCCCCCCCCAAACGAAAGGAGATAAGGCTATCCTTGTCCAGGTAAGCCTCTATTACCTAAGTGGCCATATAAGGAAGGACCAGCTCTGGCTTGGTTTCCCCCTGTGTCATGGTCCACTAGGCAACCCCTCACCCTAAGGGTATCTGAGGGTCTCCACCATAGGGAATCTCTGTCTCTGGTGTGTCTTGGGAAAGAAGAAGGCTGATGCTGGGATGGAGTACTGAAGTGAGGCTCCTCTACCTTTGGGCTCAACTTCCTCCAATCACCATCCATCATGTGTGCCTTTCTTTCTTTAGCTGAGATGCACTGAGCTCTCAGGGTCAGCCTCTGGCTACCTAAAGCTGGAGGCTGAGTCCCTCTGTTTGGCTTACTGGAGGGACAGGTCAGGTCTGGGGTTTTTAGGCCCCATGTTTGGCTGTGCCCAACAGTGTCCAGCTGTGGGAGTTCCCTAACTACTTTTGAGGGGGATCCCTCAGGAGTCTTACTTATTTTCACTTGGCTAGGTTTACCAGCTTCAGTGATCCTAATCTGCTGATTAAGGGGTTCTTTTGGACAGGGGGCCCTTTGGGGTCCACCACTGGCCTCCCTGACCTCCACAGCCCTGGGCTGACTGAGGCAGGGTAGAGAGGTGCAGGTTACCTGCTCCAGACTGGGTCCCACCTGGGAAGGGTCCACTGCCATCAGGGGCTCTGCCAGGCTAGGCCTGACTACCTCTGGGGCAGTTCCTTCAACAGGGGTAGAGTCAGTTCCCTGAGGAGGCTGGCTCTCACCTAGTGTCTGGGAGGGGGAAGACTCTTCTTCCTCCTCAATGCTCTCTGTCTGAGTGGAGTGATCCATTGTTTCAGGCTTCACAACCTCACTATCTGTTTGAGTAGAGGCTGAGACCATTTCAACCTTGCCAACCTTTTCAGGAGGGCACTCAGTTTGTGTTTGGGCTGTGACTGTCACAGCCCTCCTATCCTGTTCTGGAAAGTCTGTCTGAGCCTGGGCAGTGGCTACCACTGCCCTTCCAACCTTTTCAGGGAGGAATGGTGCTTGGACTGGGGCTGTAGCTATTACTGCCCCACTAACCTGTCTGGATAGGCCTATCATTCTGGAGTGAGTTTCTTGCTCCACCTCAGCCCATGCTGAGAGTTCCAGGTCATTCCCCAGTAAGCAATCTACAGGTAGGTTATCTGTCACTGCCACTCTCATGGGCCCTGTGACATTACCCCAACTGAGCTTGACTACTGCCATGGGATGCCTTCTCTTCACTCCATGAATGTCTGTCACCTGATAAGTAAAACCAGGGGTCAGTTGGGCAGAGGGGACCAGATGGTCACTCACCATGGTGAGGCTGGCCCCTGTGTCTCTGAATGCCTCAACTTTCTGACCATTCACTAAAACTTATTGTCTATACTTTCCCAAAATGTGGGGTCCAGTAGTGAAGTTGGCAAACCCCATGCCAGTCTCACAGACAAGAGTGTGGTCAGGGAACCTGGCTAGGCCATAGTCCTCCGGATTGCCCAAAGTAATGCCCACCACATTCTTGGGGGCACTCCCACCACCTGGGGGATTACCACTAGTGGTAACAGGAGGTTTAGGAGTATTACCTGGGGGTATATTTCCCTTATTACCATTTTTAGGGCAACTGGCATCACTTTTGTAATGACCCACCTGTTTACAGGTATGGCAATAAGGTTTCTTCTGTTCTGAAGGAGTGTTCTGGGACCCACCACCCTTGTTGGAGTTTTGGGGCCCTTGGGAAGTCTTCTCTGTGGATTTATCCCCACCCTTCTCCTGAGGCTTGGTTGATTCCTTTTTCTGGTCACCACCCTGGTTTTTAGGCCTAACCCTGGTTCTGACCCATTTGTCTGCCCTCTTACCCAATTCCTGTGGAGAGGTCAGATCAGAGTCTACCAGGTGCTGATGTAATAACTGGTTCTGACAATTATTTAAGATTTGCTCCCTCATAATTAGATTATACAATCCTTTAAAATCAGTAACCTTACTACCCAGTAGCCAGCCTTCAAAAGCCTTAGTGGCACAATCAACAAAGTCAGTCCAATCTTGAGACTGAGTTTTCTGGGTGTCTCTGAACAGCATCCTGTATTGTTCAGTGGTTAAACCAAACCCATCAACCAGTACATTCTTCAAGACTTGGTAATTGTTAGCATCCTCCACCCTTGTGGTGAGGAGCTTATCTCTACCTTTACCATCAAAGGAGAGCCACAAGATAGCTGCCCACTGACTTTGGGGAACACCCTGCACAGTGCAGGCTCTCTCCAAAGCAGTAATCCATTTGTGGATGTCATCCCCTTCTTTAAAGGGGGGCACTATCTTATTCAGGTGCTTCGTATCAAAACTCCTTTCCCTATTGCTAGGTTTATTGCTGCCACCAGTGGGCTGTAGCCCACATAATTCTTGCTCTCTAGCAAGGGCAAGTCTCTCTTTGGCCAGGGCAAGTTCTTCCCTTTCAATCCTCAGTTTGACTGCCCTTTCTTCAGCTTCATACACTCTCCTCTTAGGGGAAGACATCCCCCTGTGAGAAGAGTTGAGAGAGCCATTGGTTCGAAGGGATCTGTTAGAGCCTCTTGATAGAGACCTAACTCGTCCATTCCCAATGTTAAGCTGACCTGAGAGTGGGCCCAGGGGTCCCCCAGTACCAATCTCATGTCTGCTTAAGTTGGACCTGGTTAGTCTTCTGACTTCTACCTGTCCCTTATCTGCCTCATCCCCTGACAACTGGTCATCATCCTCATCCTCAGCATCATCTGCTTCCTGGAGGGGATGGTCCTGGCTATCAAAGGGTCCCTGTAAGGAGGGCAAACTTCCTTCTGGATTAGAAGGGTCTGGGTTACCAGCCCTACTGGCATCATAAGCCTCTAAGAGACCAATCAGAAAGGAAGTGGTGGGGTTAGACCCCTGTCTTAGTTTCCTGAGAGTACACACTTGTCTCATCTCATGGAAGCTAAGAGCAGCATATTTTGAAGTAAGGACCTGTGGAGGGTCCAATGACACAAGGGGATACTCAGAGTTTCCTCCTTTGTCTGACATGCTGATTCTAGTGTGGTGTAAGTGATGCACCTACCTACACTATGTGTTACCTACTGATCCCTTGCTAAGAGTTGCAGCCAAGGTGTGCTAAGCCTTGAGGAGCTACAACAGCTGGTTCAGTAGAACTCAGAGTATTCTAAGCTTTAGTTATATGTACCTAACAGTACTTATGTGATCTTTCAACAAGATATTCTTAGGGTACGTGTGGTAAAACAACAGCAAGCTCAAATCCCAACCGCTGCTCACCAATGTGAGAAGGTGGCCTGATATGCAGTGCTCACTATTCTAGTGAACACTATGTATCAGTCCAGCAACCCTTATTGATGATTGGTTGTAAGTCAACCTTATAGACCAGCTATCCTAGTAGCGTGGATACGAGCAGTCTAAGGCTAAAGACTCGAGAGGGCGTGTTAAGCCAGCTGTTATACCACACATATACCCCTTGAACACCAAGTGAAAGGACACCACACAAGTGTTATGAAAATAAACAGTTATTTATTAAGTATCACAACAGCCCTGTACTCTTTATGAGGACAGGGTACTAAGCACAAACCAAAACTCTTACAAAAATACTTAAGTTAGCACAGTATATACAAATGCCCGAGGGGCACGGAAAACCATATACTTGAAAAGTGGAATGCGAAATTACTAGCAGGTAAGTACAGTACTAATAGCTTTTGGAATCGCTAGGACTTGACTAGGGAATCGTTAGATTACTTCTAGGAGGCCTAGGGGACTCGGGTGCAGTGTGTGCACTCTCACGCGAGATGCGGACAAAAGTCTATGGTAGCTAGAAATTGCAAAGTTAGTGTTCTCGGGCGAACCCGACCTGGTAGGGAGAAAACGAAAGTAGATTCTGACCCTTGGATAGTGAGGCTATGCTGGGGCACCGAAATGCCGAAGTTACCTAGCCCAGGGGCTGCAGCTGCATAGGACTCAAAAGACGTCGGGAATCCTCGTTGACGGACCAGGAGCCTGGAAGAAAGAAGTTGCTGGCAGGCGACCAGTGAAGAAAGTTCGGTGGATCCAAGCCTGGATCGATGGAAGATGACACCTGAAAGCAGAGGGGACCAAGTTCGAGACTACTAGCCAGTAGTCAGTGGGCACCAGGAAGGCACCGGATGGTAGCCACCTCGACTAGGTGAGTGGGTGACGCTGTGCTCGAAGATCTCACGGACCAGGAGGCGTTGTCGGCGACCAGGATGGAGGATCGAGCTGTCCCACGAAGATAGAAGCTGTCGGCGTCGCTGGACCCAGGATTGGGCAACAAAGCCTTGGCAAAATCAAGCCCACTCGGTGGACTCAAAATGGCGTCTGGAGTGGACCAGGAGGGTCCGGGGTGCCTCTCTTCAAGAAGGAAGCAAGGGCCAGTCTGGAGCAACCAGACCAGCAGCAGTGATGTCGTCGGGCGTCGTTCAGAAGGCCACAAGCCAGCCGGCTAGTAGCCAAACAACGCGGTGCACAGCAAACAGCAGAAGGGCCCCACGCAGATCGTGGAGATGCAGGGAGGCTGACCTTGGGTGCTGGAGCTGCGCAGGGTCGGGGCTTCTCGGACCCCAAAGCACTCACCAGTGGAGGACACGGTGGGCTTGCAGTAAAGATGTCGTGCAGTCTTGGCGATCGTCGGTCCCTCGAGGTCTCGTCGCACTCACGGTTCTCAGCTTTGCTGTAGAGGTGAGTAGAGGTCAGAGGTGCCAGGGAAGCCGGGTCTCGTCGAGCTGGGTCGTCGGATTCGTGAAGAAGGATTTGCAGCAGACCGCAGTGTTTCTTAGGATGGTGCCCGCTTGATGCAGGGTGACTACTCCTTAGCCACAAGGGAGAATCTTGATGAAGAAATCGTGAAGTCCTTTCGAAGAAAGTCGTATCTTGATTCCAAAGATGATCTAATTTGAACAGGGGGCCCGCTCCTATCTTTATACTAAAAAAGGGGGCTGACCCGGTGACTAGGTCCTGCCTATGGGTGGGACCAGGAGGGGGGTGGTTACACCCCTCTCCCCTGCCGGACTTCCCCAGGCCAGGGGCTGGTGTGCCCCTGGAACTGGTTCTGACTGGCCTATGCGTAGTGAGCACCGGGGTGCCACTCAGCAGTCACCTTCCTGAAAAGCCCTGCCTACCCAGGATACACAAAACCATGTCTGGGACGGTGCTAGCACCGCCCCTGACAGGAAACCCTTTGTCCAGGCTCCCCTCGCTGGAAGGACTCCCAGCTGCAGGGGGTCAGACTCGTGTCTGTGGTGGCAGCATCCATTTTGTGGAGCTGAGGCTTCAGTTAACTTTAACCGGGGTTCACAGTTACATACATGTCGTGTCCCTCTAGAAGGGTGGAATGCTAACCCCATCGCCAGAGTTGGCGAGGGGTTAGTATTCCAATTCGTATGACACCTTACTCGACATGTTTTGATAAAGCAATACCAAAGATAGCATTTAACCGCGAGGATTATAATGCACTTAAGAGTATATGGTATTCGATATCATGGAACCGCTATTAGGACTTGGTTCCGCAAGCTGCAGACAGGCTCAGCTCATGCCAGAGCACCATCTCACACGATTCCAAGCACTCTGCCTTCAGGATTGTCAAGGCCTGCCATAGGAGTGACTGATAGGAATCTGTGTGTCCATTTTAGGGTTAGGTATAGGTATACTACACCTACAGCAAAGGGTGATTACACGACTTTGCCCCAGCTGTCATGCAGCCAGTTGTGTCAAATTTAGGAGGCCAGCCAGGGGTGGCATAATACATGCTGCAGTCCCTGGCAGCCCTGGGTACACCTATGCCCTGAGGTACAGGGTCTGATAAGGTGGCCCAGTACCAATTGGTAATGTACCTAGGGTACATGGAATCCATTTTAAAGAGAGAGCAGTAGGCCTGGGGTCCTGATTGGCAGGGTCCCAGGTCGACTATGTCCAAAACCAGCTAAAACACAGGGCAAAAAGTTGGGGGCAACCATAGTCAGGATGTACCTTCCTACAGTAAGCAGTGAGAATTATATTGCAATTTGCTTGTTTTTTCACTCATCTGGACATGTATTTAGAAATGATGACATTGATAATCCATATTTGCAGACAATCCATCGATTGTCATTAGTAAGTACTGATCCCCGCGTGAAGCACGACTGAGCCACCGGCTCCTTGGAGCCCTCAATGAGGAGGAAGGTGGCCCCAGCCCCGCCGGCTCTATCTCGGGTGGTTCTGGCTAGCACCGCCGATCTGACCTTTACTCCGAGCGGACTAGCAGCTCTCCGTCACCCGGTCAAGGACAGGCAGAGCTGGCCGTGTGCTATCATGTCCAGAGCCTCCCACGAGAATCTGAGGTCTGTGGGTTCAGACGTCTCCGAGTTACAGGTGGAGAGCAGACCCTCTCTGGGGATCACAACCTGCAAGAGGAAAAACACTCGCGCTGCTTTGCTTCTCGCCCGTTCCAAAAATATATATTATTTTATTTGATTCCTTTTGGGGGGGAAATTCCATTCCGAAATTCTCTGGGACTAGAAACCCAACCGGATCTTTACCGTCTGGGGCAAGTCCTGGGTGGCAGGGTGAGCTTGTTTACGGCTGAAGGTCTGGGTGGAAGCGCCAGCCCCGAATAAACAATCGTACATTCAGAAAACGCAAAATTAACGGTGCACACCCGCTTGTAAAGAGAATTCACATCTTTTGCCCCAACATAAAATGTTTGTTCCACGTCCTTTCTGCAAAAGTACAAAACAAGAACGTCACAGTTGCAAGTTATGGGGGATGGAAAGTGCCCCAGACACCCCGTCTTTAGGGGTTGGAAATGTTGAAATGCTGAGCAGCGCAAGTGGATGTTAAATAAACTCTACTCCACAGAATAGATGTTTTCATTTCATGTTAATATCTATTTGTTTTAATGACTAAAAAGATGCCCTTCTGTGCATTGGGGCTGGTGCAGCTGTTGCCATTGCTCAGAACTGACGAAAATGACTTGTATTAAAAGTGCCACAACTCTGCCCTCAGCTGATGAATCTGAGCGAAAAACAAAAAAATGCACCCCTGGCCCCTATATCTCACACTCTGGGGTCTCGGGGGCCGTGAAAGTTTAAATAATTTAAAATAAACGAGCAAGGACCACCGCCATTCTGAAACGTTCCTATACCGCTCTTTAGAGTACATTGTCCGCCCTGCAGGGAACGGATGCGGACAATGCTTGACTCATAAAATAGATTCAAATGATCACAGTAAACTTCCACTGGCCTCTTCGGGTACTCAACAACAACTGGGAAAGTTAGTAAGAAGCACTTGCTTTTAATTACTAGGAAAATACACTTGCTTCTAATTACGTTACCTATGATGCACCACTGAAAACATAAACAACAGCCCATCCACCACCACCACCACCACCACCGCATCCACCACCACCGCATCCACCACCACCACCACACCCACCACCACTACATCCACCACCACATCCACTACAACAACCACCCCATCCACCACTACCACCACTGCATCCACCACCGCATCCACCACCACCACATCCACCATCCCCTCCACATCCACCATGACATCCACCACCACATCCACCACATCCACCACCACCACATCCACCACCGCCACATCCACCACCACTTCCACCACCACCGCATCCACCACATCCACCACCACCATCGCATCCACCACCACCACATCCACCACCACATCCACCGCATCCACCACCGCATCCACCACCGCATCCACCACTGCATCCACCACCGCATCCACCACCGCATCCACCACCACATCCACCACCACATCCACCACCGCAACCACCACCGCATCCACCACCGCATCCACCACCACATCCACCATCACCACCACATCCACCATCACATCCATCATCAAATCCACCACCACCACCACATCCACCACCACATCCACCATCACATCCACCATGACATCCACCGCCACATCCACCACCACATCCACCACCATCACATCCACCACCACATCCACCACAACTTCACCACCGCATCCACCACCACATCCACCACCACCACCACCACATCCACCGCATCCACCACCACATCCACCACATCCACCACCACATCCACCACTTCCACCACCACCACATCCACCACATCCACGACTGCATCCACCACCACCACATCCACCACCACATCCACCACCACATCCACCACCACATCCACCACTACATCCACCACCTCATCGACCACCTCATCCACCACCTCATCCACCAACGCATCCACCACCACCACATCCACCACCACCGCATCCACCACCACCGCATCCACCACCACCGCATCCACCACCGCATCCACCACCGCATCCACCACCGCATCCACCACCACATCCACCACCACATCCACCACCGCATCCACCACCGCATCCACCACCGCATCCACCACCACATCCACCATCACCACCACATCCACCATCACATCCACCATCAAATCCACCACCACCACCACATCCACCATCACATACACCATCACATCCACCATGACATCCACCGCCACATCCACCACCACATCCACCACCACCACATCCACCACCACATCCACCACCACTTCACCACCGCATCCACCACCACATCCACCACCACCACCACCACATCCACCGCATCCACCACCACATCCACCACATCCACCACCACATCCACCACTTCCACCACCACCACCACCACCACATCCACCACCACCACATCCACCACCACCACATCCACCACTGCATCCACCACCACCACATCCACCACCACATCCACCACCACATCCACCACCACATCCACCACCTCATCCACCAACGCATCCACCAACGCATCCACCACCACCGCATCCACCACCACCGCATCCACCACCACCACATCCACCACCACCACCACACCCACCACCACTACATCCACCACCACATCCACTACAACCACCACCCCATCCACCACTACAACCACCACCGCATCCACCACCACATCCACCATCAACACCACATCCACCACCACCACATCCACCACCGCCACATCCACCACCACTTCCACCACCACCGCATCCACCACATCGACCACCACCACCGCATCCACCACCACCACATCCACCACCACATCCACCGCATCCACCACCGCATCCACCACCGCATCCACCACCACATCCACCACCACATCCACCACCGCACCCACCACCGCATCCACCACCGCATCCACCACCACATCCACCATCACCACCACATCCACCATCAAATCCACCACCACCACCACATCCACCACCACATCCACCATCACATCCACCATGACATCCACCGCCACATCCACCACCACATCCACCACCACCACATCCACCACCACATCCACCACCACTTCACCACCGCATCCACCACCACATCCACCACCACCACATCCACCGCATCCACCACCACATCCACCACATCCACCACCACATCCACCACTTCCACCACCTCCACCACATCCACCACTGCATCCACCACCACCACATCCACCACCACATCCACCACCACATCCACCACCACATCCACCACCTCATCCACCACCTCATCCACCACCTCATCCACCAACGCATCCACCACCACCACATCCACCACCACCGCATCCACCACCACCGCATCCACCACCACTGCATCCACCACCACATCCACCACCACATCCACCACCACATCCACCACCGCATCCACCGCCGCATCCACCACCGCATCCACCACCACATCCACCATCACCACCACATCCACCATCAAATCCACCACCACCACCACATCCACCATCACATCCACCATCACATCCACCATGACATCCACCGCCACATCCACCACCACATCCACCACCACCACATCCACCACCACATCCACCACCACTTCACCACCGCATGCACCACCACATCCACCACCACCACCACCACATCCACCGCATCCACCACCACATCCACCACATCCATCACCACATCCACCACTTCCACCACCACCACCACATCCACCACCACCACATCCACCACCACCACATCCAACACTGCATCCACCACCACCACATCTACCACCACATCCACCACCACATCCACCACCACATCCACCACCTCATCCACCAACGCATCCACCAACGCATCCACCACCACCGCATCCACCACCACCGCATCCACCACCACCACCACACCCACCACCACTACATCCACCACCACATCCACTACAACCACCACCCCATCCACCACTACCACCACCACCGCATCCACCACCACATCCACCATCAACACCACATCCACCACCACCACCACATCCACCCCCACCACCACATCCACCACCACCACCACATCCACCAACACATCCACCATCACCTCCACATCCACCATGACTTCCACCTCCACCGCATCCACCGCCACCGCATCCACCACCACCGCATCCACCACCACCGCATCCACCACCACCGCATCCACCACCACCACATCCACCACCACCACTACAACCACCACCACATCACTACAACCACCACCCCATCCACCACATCCACCACCACCGCATCCACCACCACATCCACCATCAACACCACATCCACCATCACATCCACCACCACCACCACCACATCCACCAACACATCCACCAACACATCCACCATCACCTCCACATCCACCATGACATCCACCGCCACAGCCACCACCACATCCACCACCAACACATCCACCACCACCGCATCTACCACCACCACCACCACACCCACCACCACGACACCCACCACCACATCCACTACAACCACCACCCCATCCACCACTACCACCACCACCGCATCCACCACCACCGCCGCATCCACCACATCCACCACCACCACATCCACCACCACATCCACCATCACCACCACATCCACCATCACATCCACCATCAAATCCACCACCACATCCACCACCACATCCACCATGACATCCACCATGACATCCACCATCACATCCACCGCCACATCCACCATCACATCCACCACCACCACATCCACCACCACCACATCCACCACCACTTCACCACCGCATCCACCACCACCACATCCACCACCACCACCACATCCACCGCATCCACCACCACATCCACCACCACATCCACCACTTCCACTGCATCCACCACCACTACATCCACCACCACTGCATCCACCACCACCACATCCACCACCACCACATCCACCACCACCACATCCACCACCACCACATCCACCACCGCATCCACCACCACCGCATCCACCACCACCGCATCCACCACCACCGCATCCACCACCTCATCCACCACCTCATCCACCACCTCATCCACCAACGCATCCACCACAACCACCACATCCACAACCACCACATCCACCACCACCACATCCACCACAACACCACCACATCCACCATCACCACCACATCCACCTTCACCACCACATCCACCATCACCACCACATCCACCATCACATCCACCACCACATCCACCATCACATCCACCACCACATCCACCACTTCCACCGCATCCACCTCCACCACCACATTAACCACCACCACCACATCCACCACCACCACCACATCCACCACCACCACATCCACCACCACCACCACATCCATCACCGCATCCACCACCACCTCATCCACCACCTCATCCACCACCGCATCCACCACCACCACATCCACCACCGCATCCACCTCCGCATCCACCACACCCACCACCATCACTTCCACCACCACATCCACCACCACTTTCACCACATCCACAACCACCACATCCACCACCACACACATCAACACCACATCGACCACCTCCACCACCACCACATCCACCACCACCACCACATCCACCACCACCCTCACATCCACCACCACATCCACCCCCACATCCACCACCACCACCACCACATCCACCACCACATCCACCACCACATCCACCACCACCACCACATCCACCACCACATCCACCACCACCATATCCCCCAGATCCACCACCACCACATCTACATGTGTGTGGCTCTGTGTGTGTAGGTGCAAATGCAATGTTCTTGGATTGTCGTCACAATAAAATACACTGAACATAATCTTCACAAAAGTTATTTACAAACGTTTAAGCTATTGCTATTATAAATTACAATAGCTTTTATTTAAGTATTAATTATTTACAAAATTAAAAGCCATTGTTATTTGTAATGTCAATACATCTAAGTCACGTAAATACAACACACATTGCATTACAAATGCTATAGGTATTACATTTGCAAAAGTTAAAACTATTGACATTGTAACTGACAAAGCTATTAATTTTGCTACTTTCAAAACCAACACATAAATAAAAAAAGTGTCATTTACAATACCAATAGCTCAAACTTTCCTAATGCGAGACCTATTGCATTTCCATTGCTTGTTTAAGAGTAGGCAGTGGTCCATGGGACCACTGTCGGCTCTTAAAAAATGGTTTTGCTACCATTCACAAAGGGGAGAAGGTCCCCCTGGGACCCTTTCCCGTTTTCGACTGGCTTACAACCTACTTGAAGTAGGCGGTAAACTGCGATTAGTTTACGACCGCATTCCGGTCGCAAAACAATTGTACTTCCCCCTGCAATTTGCTATTATGAACGCATGCCCTTGGCACGCCCCTTCCTAATAGTGACTCACAAGCCATTTTTTGCGAGTCAATAATAAGAAAATAGGGATGGTATATGGCAAAATCCGTTTTAGCGGTCACAAAAGGCCGAATATCCATTTGCAACCTCTAAAAACGGTCGTACATGTGCCTCTTTGTTTCAAGCATAGAGTTAATTTTATCCATGTAGTAAGATGCCTTTGTGATTTGTATTATGATCAGTGAGCCAGAAGGCTTTTAGTGCTAAAAAATAATTTAGCTGTATATTGTCTTCATGGCATAGTAGTTGTATTTTGTATTTTGTATTGTCTTCATGCATAATCCCTTCATATATACACGCAATATCATTCTCAGCAGGAAAGCTTTTTTTAAAAGCAACATGTGTCTCTGTAAGCATCAAGTCCTGCTTTTAAAATAAAAATGTTTTTCAATCAGGATTACTTATGGATGACTGGTGCAGCCTGCACGTCTGCAGCACTGTGTTTACTGCCACTCAGGTTTCTACTTAGTAGCTAATTTAATGACCTTTCCTTAGCACACATTTAAAGTATGTAATTAATTCTTCTACTGTGGCTTACTGATATCGACTACAGTTCAACAAGTAAACTTTTGACATTGTGCAATGTGCCCGACTTAGATCCAGGCTCAAGAAAATCTTGCAGTTACCTACGTTCCTTCTTGCTGTACGATTGGACTGGTGGCCAGGTACCCTTAAATTGGGTTTGCATAATTTTATGTAATTTTGTTACATCGAGGTTAAACAACGTTGGAAGTGCATAATGAAAACTGTGGTAACTGTGAGTCTGAGTACAGTGGGGGCGGGTTCAGTGAGTGTGAGGGGCGGGGTCAGAGACATGGCTAAAAAGAACCAAATATTAACTATTTTGTTGACCTTTCACCTACACTGGTTATAAATTATAATGCACACACCTTAAATGAAAAATAAATGCAGTCTGCATTTATCTGTGGGAAATGCCTTTTTCGGGTAGGAAAGCTTGGTTGGTTAATGCGATTGCTTCACATTCCCGTGGGTGTAACAGGACGGTCACTGATTCGAATCCTGGTCAGTGCACTAGAAAAGTAGTGATGTGTATTTATAGTGCTAAGAGTTCTACACCTGTGGCAGAAAGCACTGTGAATGAGTCATTAGTTTAAAAAGGACATCGCATACAATATAAGGTTGCACACAGCGTGAATAGGTTGTCGTAAAATGTGCAAAAGGATTGTTTAAATGTTTATAGTGCTTTCAAAAGTTATGTTTCGCATTTCCATATTCACAAAGGATTTTGCTAGAGAGGGTCGGAGAAACCGAGAGATGGTCGGAAACAGCGTGAGGGTCGGAGAAACCGAGGGTGGGCCGGAGAAACCGAGGGTGGGTCGGAAAACCGAGTGTAGGCCGGAGATACCGAGGGTGGGTCGGAAAAACCGAGGGTAGGCCGGAGAAACCGAGGGTGGGTCGGAGAAACCGAGGGTGGGCCGGAGAAACCGAGGGTGGGTCGGAAAAACCGAGGGTAGGCCGGAGATACCGAGGGTGGGTCGGAAAAACCGAGGGTAGGCCGGAGATACCGAGGGTGGGTCGGAGAAACCGAGGGTGGGTCGGAAAAACCGAGGGTTATGGATGACTGGTGCAGCCTGCAAGTCTGCAGCACTGTGTTTACTGCCACTCAGGTTTCTACTTAGTAGCTAATTTAATGACCTTTCCTTAGCACACCTTTAAAGTATGTAATTAATTGTTGTACTGTGGCTTACTGATATCGATTACAATTATAATGCACACACCTTAAATGAAAAATAAATGCAGTCTGCATTTATCTGTGGGAAATGCCTTTTTCGGGTAGGAAAGCTTGGTTGGTTAATGCGATTGCTTCACATTCCCGTGGGTGTAACAGGACGGTCACTGATTCGAATCCTGGTCAGTGCACTAGAAAAGTAGTGATGTGTATTTATAGTGCTAAGAGTTCTACACCTGTGGCAGAAAGCACTGTGAATGAGTCATTAGTTTAAAAAGGACATCGCATACAATATAAGGTTGCACACAGCGTGAATAGGTTGTCGTAAAATGTGCAAAAGGATTGTTTAAATGTTTATAGTGCTTTCAAAAGTTATGTTTCGCATTTCCCTATTCACAAAGGATTTTGCTGGAGAGGGTCGGAGAAACCGAGAGATGGTCGGAAACAGCGTGAGGGTCGGAGAAACCGAGGGTGGGCCGGAGAAACCGAGGGTGGGTCGGAAAAACCGAGGGTAGACCGGAGATACCGAGGGTGGGTCGGAAAAACCGAGGGTAGGCCGGAGATACCGAGGGTGGGTCGGAAAAACCGAGGGTAGGCCGGAGAAACCGAGGGTGGGTCGGAAAAACCGAGGGTAGGCCGGAGATACCGAGGGTGGGTCGGAAAAACCGAGGGTAGGCCGGAGATACCGAGGGTGGGTCGGAAAAACCAAGCGCATTGACCTAAAATGCGCGTGCACATCATCAAATCGCCAGTCAATCGCCAGCAGCGCTCCTCCCCTGCTGCTTCACACCCTCATGCCGCTCTCCCCGCTCCGCCCCCTCCCCTGCCCGCCGTGTCGCATTTCTCATCCCCCCTCCCCACAGCAATGCCCTCCGCCGGCCGTACTTTCACTTTGACGGCCGTCTCTCGTGTTTCTCCTTGTTTCGCTCTGTCTCAGGGCACATTACTGCTGTCTCTTTCTTCTTGAACACCTCTTGCAGGCAGCATTGCTGCTGTTCCTACTCATAATTCCTCGCACTACTGTTGCCATGCTGTTTGTTTGCACACTCTGCAGTTACTGTTGCTGTCAGACTGTTTCTAGACACACATCGGGCTGTCATTCTGTCCTCAGACACCTTCTGCTGGAAGTAGTAAGCAGTGAGAATTATATTGCAATTTGCTTGTTTTTTCACTCATCTGGACATGTATTTAGAAATGATGACATTGATAATCCATATTTGCAGACAATCCATCGATTGTCATTAGTAAGTACTGATCCCCGCGTGAAGCATGACTGAGCCACCGGCTCCTTGGAGCCCTCAATGAGGAGGAAGGTGGCCCCAGCCCCGCCGGCTCTATCTCGGGTGGTTCTGGCTAGCACCGCCGATCTGACCTTTACTCCGAGCGGACTAGCAGCTCTCCGTCACCCGGTCAAGGACAGGCAGAGCTGGCCGTGTGCTATCATGTCCAGAGCCTCCCACGAGAATCTGAGGTCTGTGGGTTCAGACGTCTCCGAGTTACAGGTGGAGAGCAGACCCTCTCTGGGGATCACAACCTGCAAGAGGAAAAACACTCGCGCTGCTTTGCTTCTCGCCCGTTCCAAAAATATATATTATTTTATTTGATTCCTTTTGGGGGGGAAATTCCATTCCGAAATTCTCTGGGACTAGAAACCCAACCGGATCTTTACCGTCTGGGGCAAGTCCTGGGTGGCAGGGTGAGCTTGTTTACGGCTGAAGGTCTGGGTGGAAGCGCCAGCCCCGAATAAACAATCGTACATTCAGAAAACGCAAAATTAACAGTGCACACCCGCTTGTAAAGAGAATTCACATCTTTTGCCCCAACATAAAATGTTTGTTCCACGTCCTTTCTGCAAAAGTACAAAACAAGAACGTCACAGTTGCAAGTTATGGGGGATGGAAAGTGCCCCAGACACCCCGTCTTTAGGGGTTGGAAATGTTGAAATGCTGAGCAGCGCAAGTGGATGTTAAATAAACTCTACTCCACAGAATAGATGTTTTCATTTCATGTTAATATCTATTTGTTTTAATGACTAAAAAGATGCCCTTCTGTGCATTGGGGCTGGTGCAGCTGTTGCCATTGCTCAGAACTGACGAAAATGACTTGTATTAAAAGTGCCACAACTCTGCCCTCAGCTGATGAATCTGAGCGAAAAACAAAAAAATGCACCCCTGGCCCCTATATCTCACACTCTGGGGTCTCGGGGGCCGTGAAAGTTTAAATAATTTAAAATAAACGAGCAAGGACCACCGCCATTCTGAAACGTTCCTATACCGCTCTTTAGAGTACATTGTCCGCCCTGCAGGGAACGGATGCGGACAATGCTTGACTCATAAAATAGATTCAAATGATCACAGTAAACTTCCACTGGCCTCTTCGGGTACTCAACAACAACTGGGAAAGTTAGTAAGAAGCACTTGCTTTTAATTACTAGGAAAATACACTTGCTTCTAATTACGTTACCTATGATGCACCACTGAAAACAAAAACAACAGCCCATCCACCACCACCACCACCACCACCGCATCCACCACCACCGCATCCGCCACCACCACCACACCCACCACCACTACATCCACCACCACATCCACTACAACAACCACCCCATCCACCACTACCACCACTGCATCCACCACCGCATCCACCACCACCACATCCACCATCCCCTCCACATCCACCATGACATCCACCGCCACATCCACCACCACCACATCCACCACCCCCACATCCACCACCACTTCCACCACCACCGCATCCACCACATCCACCACCGCATCCACGACCACCACATCCACCGCATCCACCACCGCATCCACCACCGCATCCACCACCGCATCCACCACCGCATCCACCACCACATCCACCACCACATCCACCACCGCAACCACCACCGCATCCACCACCGCATCTACCACCACATCCACCATCACCACCACATCCACCATCACATCCACCATCAAATCCACCACCACCACCACATCCACCACCACATCCAACATCACATCCACCATGACATCCACCGCCACATCCACCACCTCATCCACCACATCCACCACCACATCCACCACCACTTCACCACCGCATCCACCACCACATCCACCACCACCACTACCACATCCACCGCATCCACCACCACATCCACCACATCCACCACCACATCCATCACTTCCACCACCACCACCACATCCACCACCACCACATCCACCACTGCATCCACCACCACCACATCCACCACCACATCCACCACCACATCCACCACCACATCCACCACCACATCCACCACCTCATCCACCACCTCATCCACCACCTCATCCACCAACGCATCCACCACCACCACATCCACCACCACTGCATCCACCACCACCGCATCCACCACCACCGCATCCACCACCACATCCACCACCACATCCACCACCACATCCACCACCGCATCCACCACCGCATCCACCACCGCATCCACCATCACATCCACCATCACCACCACATCCACCATCACATCCACCATCAAATCCACCACCACATCCACCATCACATCCACCATCACATCCACCATGACATCCACCGCCACATCCACCACCACATCCACCACCACCACATCCACCACCACATCCACCACCACTTCACCACCGCATCCACCACCACATCCACCACCACCACCACCACATCCACCGCATCCACCACCACATCCACCACCACCACATCCACCACATCCACCACCACCACCACCACATCCACCACCACCACCACATCCACCACCACCACATCCACCACCACCACATCCACCACTGCATCCACCACCACCACATCCACCACCACATCCACCACCACATCCACCACCACATCCACCACCTCATCCACCAACGCATCCACCAACGCATCCACCAACACCGCATCCACCACTACCGCATCCACCACCACCGCATCCACCACCACCGCATCCACCACCACCACCACACCCACCACCACTACATCCACCAACACATCCACTACAACCACCACCCCATCCACCACTACCACCACCACCGCATCCACCACCACATCCACCATCAACACCACATCCACCACCACCACCACATCCACCACCACATCCACCAACACATCCACCATCACCTCCACATCCACCATGACTTCCACCGCCACCGCATCCACCACCACCGCATCCACCACCACCATATCCACCACCACCACTACATCCACCACCACATCCACTACAACCACCACCCCATCCACCACATCCACCACCACCGCATCCACCACCACATCCACCATCAACACCACATCCACCATCACATCCACCACCACCACCACCACATCCACCAACACATCCACCAACACATCCACCATCACATCCACCATGACATCCACCGCCACAGCCACCACCACATCCACCACCAACACATCCACCACCACCGCATCCACCACCACCACCACCACACCCACCACCACGACACCCACCACCACATCCACTACAACCACCACCCCATCCACCACTAGCACCACCACCGCATCCACCACCACCGCCGCATCCACCACATCCACCACCACCACATCCACCACCACATCCACCATCACCACCATATCCACCATCACATCCACCATCAAATACACCACCACCACCACATCCACCACCACATCCACCACCACATCCACCATGACATCCACCATGACATCCACCGCCACATCCACCATCACATCCACCACCACCACATCCACCACCACTTCACCACCGCATCCACCACCACCACATCCACCACCACCACCACATCCACCGCATCCACCACCACATCCACCACCACATCCACCACTTCCACTGCATCCACCACCACTACATCCACCACCACTGCATCCACCACCACCACATCCACCACCACCACATCCACCACCACCACATCCACCACCACATCCACCACCACCACTTCCACCACCGCATCCACCACCACCGCATCCACCACCTCATCCACCACCTCATCCACCACCTCATCCACCAACGCATCCACCACAACCACCACATCCACAACTACCACATCCACCACAACCACATCCACCACAACACCACCGCATCCACCATCACTACCACATCCACCATCACCACCACATCCACCATCACCACCACATCCACCATCACATCCACCACCACATCCACCATCACATCCACCACCACATCCACCACTTCCACCGCATCCACCACCACCGCATCCACCACCACCGCATCCACCACCACCGCATCCACCACCACCACCACACCCACCACCACTACATCCACCACCACATCCACTACAACCACCACCCCATCCACCACTACCACCACCACCGCATCCACCACCACATCCACCATAAACACCACAACCACCCCTACCACCACATCCACCACCACCACCACATCCACCACCACCACCACATCCACCAACACATCCACCATCACCTCCACATCCACCATGACTTCCACCGCCACCGCATCCACCCCCACCGCATCCACCACCACCGCATCCACCACCACCGCATCCACCACCACTGCATCCACCACCACCGCATCCACCACCACCACATCCACCACCACCACTACATCCACCACCACATCCACTACAACCAACACCCCATCCACCACATCCACCACCACCGCATCCACCACCACATCCACCATCAACACCACATCCACCATCAACACCACATCCACCATCACATCCACCACCACCTCCACCACATCCACCAACACATCCACCAACACATCCACCATCACCTCCACATCCACCATGACATCCACCGCCACAGCCACCACCACATCCACCACCAACACATCCACCACCACCGCATCCACCACCACCACCACCACACCCACCACCATGACACCCCCCACCACATCCACTAAAACCACCACCCCATCCACCACTACCACCACCACCGCATCCACCACCACCGCCGCATCCACCACATCCACCACCACCACATCCACCACCACATCCACCATCACCACCACATCCACCATCACATCCACCATCAAATCCACCACCACCACCACATCCACCACCACATCCACCACCACATCCACCATGACATCCACCATGACATCCACCGCCACATCCACCATCACATCCACCACCACTACATCCGCCACCACCACATCCACCATCACTTCACCACCGCATCCACCACCACCACATCCACCACCACCACCACATCCACCGCATCCACCACCACATCCACCACCACATCCACCACCACTGCATCCACCACCACCACATCCACCACCACCACATCCACCACCACCACATCCACCACCACCACATCCACCACCACCACATCCACCACCGCATCCACCACCACCGCATCCACCACCACCGCATCCACCACCACCGCATCCACCACCTCATCCACCACCTCATCCACCAACGCATCCACCAACGCATCCACCACAACCACCACATCCACAACCACCACATCCACCACCACCACATCCACCACAACACCACCACATCCACCATCACCACCACATCCACCATCACCACCACATCCACCATCACCACCACATCCACCATCACATCCACCACCACATCCACCATCACATCCACCACCACAACCACCACTTCCACCGCATCCACCACCACCGCATCCACCACCACCACCACATCCACCACCACATCCACCACCACCACCACATCCACCACCACCACATCCACCACCACCACCACATCCATCACCGCATCCACCACCACCTCATCCACCACCTCATCCACCACCGCATCCACCACCACCACATCCACCACCGCATCCACCACCGCATCTACCACACCCACCACCATCACTTCCACCACCACATCCACCACCACTTTCACCACATCCACAACCACCACATCCACCACCACCACATCCACCACATCAACACCACATCGACCACCTCCACCACCACATCCACCACCACCACCACCACATCCACCACCACCCCCACATCCACCACCACATCCACCCCCACATCCACCACCATCACCACCACATCCACCACCACCACCACCACCACCACATCCACCACCACATCCACCACTACATCCACCACCACCACCACATCCACCACCACATCCACCACCACCATATCCCCCAGATCCACCACCACCACATCTACATGTGTGTGGCTCTGTGTGTGTAGGTGTACATGCAATGTTCTTGGATTGTCGTCACAATAAAATACACAGAACATAATCTTCACAAAAGTTATTTACAAACGTTTAAGCTATTGCCATTATAAATTACAATAGCTTTTATTTAAGTATTAATTATTTACAAAATTAAAAGCCATTGTTATTTGTAATATCAATACATCTAAGTCACGTAAATACAACACACATTGCATTACAAATGCTATAGGTGTCACATTTGCAAAAGTTAAAACTATTGACATTGTAACTGACAAAGCTATTAATTTTGCTACTTTCAAAACCAACACATAAATAAAAAAAAGTGTCATTTACAATACCAATAGCTCAAACTTTCCTAATGCAAGACCTATTGCATTTCCAATGCTTGTTTAAGAGTAGGCAGTGGTCCATGGGACCACTGTCGGCTCTTAAAAAATGGTTTTGCTACCATTCACAAAGGGGAGAAGGTCCCCCTGGGACCCTTTCCCGTTTTCGACTGGCTTACAACCTACTTGAAGTAGGCGGTAAACTGCGATTAGTTTACGACCGCATTCCGGTCGCAAAACAATTGTACTTCCCCCTGCAATTTGCTATTATGAACGCATGCCCTTGGCACGCACCTTCCTAATAGTGACTCACAAGCCATTTTTTGCGAGTCAATAATAAGAAAATAGGGTTGGTATATGGCAAAATCCGTTTTAGCGGTCACAAAAGGCCGAATATCCATTTGCAACCTCTAAAAACGGTCGTACATGTGCCTCTTTGTTTCAAGCATAGAGTTTATTTTATCCATGTAGTAAGATGCCTTTGTGATTTGTATTATGATCAGTGAGCCAGAAGGCTTTTAGTGCTAAAAAATGGTTTTGCTGTATATTGTCTTCATGGCATATTTATTTATTTATTTTTAGAGTTGTATATAGCGCGAACTTGAACCGATTAGGTTATCAAAGCACTTTCCATAGAATCAGTTACGTTACATAAGGAACACATTTCTTTTTGTTCTAGTGAATAGGGTTATCTCTTCACACGGGGGAAGGGATACACCTGGCTATACTCCAACAGTCACATAGGCGACTAGTCGTTAAAGCTATATCTCTAAACACAGGGAGGGGATACACATGGATACAATCTAAAAATCACATAGGATACTAGTCATTAGAGTTATCTTCTATCTACACAGGAGGGATATGACTGGAAATACTCAGTAGTTGTATTTTGTATTTTGTATTGTCTTCATGCATAATCCCTTCATATATACACGCAATATCATTCTCAGCAGGAAAGCTTTTTTTTAAAGCAACTTGTGTCTCTGTAAGCATCAAGTCCTGCTTTTAAAATAAAAATGTTTTTCAATCAGGATTACTTATGGATGACTGGTGCGCCTGCACGTCTGCAGCACTGTGTTTACTGCCACTCAGGTTTCTACTTAGTAGCTAATTTAATGACCTTTCCTTAGCACACATTTAAAGTATGTAATTAATTCTTCTACTGTGGCTTACTGATATCGACTACAGTTCAACAAGTAAACTTTTGACATTGTGCAATGTGCCCGACTTAGATCCAGGCTCAAGAAAATCTTGCAGTTACCTACGTTCCTTCTTGCTGTACGATTGGACTGGTGGCCAGGTACCCTTAAATTGGGTTTGCATAATTTTATGTATTTTTTTTATATCGAGGTTAAACAACGTTGGAAGTGCATAATGAAAAGTGTGGTAACTGTGAGTCTGAGTACAGTGGGGGCGGGTTCAGTGAGTGTGAGGGGCGGGGTCAGAGACATGGCTAAAAAGAACCAAATATTAACTATTTTGTTGACCTTTCACCTACACTGGTTATAAATTATAATGCACACACCTTAAATGAAAAATAAATGCAGTCTGCATTTATGTGTGGGAAATGCCTTTTTCGGGTAGGAAAGCTTGGTTGGTAAATGCGATTGCTTCACATTCCCGTGGGTGTAACAGGACGGTCACTGATTCGAATCCTGGTCAGTGCACTAGAAAAGTAGTGATGTGTATTTATAGTGCTAAGAGTTCTACACCTGTGGCAGAAAGCACTGTGAATGAGTCATTAGTTTAAAAAGGACATCGCATACAATATAAGGTTGCACACAGCGTGAATAGGTTGTCGTAAAATGTGCAAAAGGATTGTTTAAATGTTTATAGTGCTTTCAAAAGTTATGTTTCGCATTTCCATATTCACAAAGGATTTTGCTAGAGAGGGTCGGAGAAACCGAGAGATGGTCGGAAACAGCGTGAGGGTCGGAGAAACCGAGGGTGGGCCGGAGAAACCGAGGGTGGGTCGGAAAAACCGAGGGTAGGCCGGAGATACCGAGGGTGTGGCGGAAACACCGAGGGTAGGCCGGAGATACCGAGGGTGGGTCGGAAAAACCGAGCGTAGGCCGGAGAAACCGAGGGTGGGTCGGAAAAACCGAGGGTGGGTCGGAAAAACCGAGGGTAGGCCGGAGATACCGAGGGTGGGTCGGAAAAACCGAGGGTAGGCCGCAGAAACCGAGAGATGGTCGGAAACAGCGTGAGGGTCGGAGAAACCGAGGGTGGGCCGGAGATACCGAGGGTGGGTCGGAAAAACCGAGCGTAGGCCGGAGAAACCGAGGGTGGGCCGGAGAAACCGAGGGTGGGTCGGAAAAACCGAGGGTAGGCCGGAGATACCGGGGGTGGGTCGGAAAAACCGAGGGTGGGTCGGAAAAACCGAGGGTGGGCCGGAGATACCGAGGGTGAGTCGGAAAAACCGAGGGTTATGGATGACTGGTGCAGCCTGCACGTCTGCAGCACTGTGTTTACTGCCACTCAGGTTTCTACTTAGTAGCTAATTTAATGACCTTTCCTTAGCACACATTTAAAGTATGCAATTAATTCTTCTACTGTGGCTTACTGATATCGACTACAGTTCAACAAGTAAACTTTTGACATTGTGCAATGTGCCCGACTTAGATCCAGGCTCAAGAAAATCTTGCAGTTACCTACGTTCCTTCTTGCTGTACGATTGGACTGGTGGCCAGGTACCCTTAAATTGGGTTTGCATAATTTTATGTAATTTTGTTATATCGAGGTTAAACAACGTTGGAAGTGCATAATGAAAACTGTGGTAACTGTGAGTCTGAGTACAGTGGGGGCGGGTTCAGTGAGTGTGAGGGGCGGGGTCAGAGACATGGCTAAAAAGAACCAAATATTAACTATTTTGTTGACCTTTCATACACTGGTTATAAATTATAATGCACACACCTTAAATGAAAAATAAATGCAGTCTGCATTTATGTGTGGGAAATGCCTTTTTCGGGTAGGAAAGCTTGGTTGGTTAATGCGATTGCTTCACATTCCCGTGGGTGTAACAGGACGGTCGCTGATTCGATTCCTGGTCAGTGCACTAGAACAGTAGTGATGTGTAATTATAGTGCTAAGAGATCTACACGGGTTCAGTGAGTGTGAGGGGCGGGGTCAGAGACATGGCTAAAATGAAGCAAATAGAGCTGGGGAGCTACGTTCTAATCTCGCCATCAGCTCAACATCCTGTTATTCCAGGCAAATCGCTTTGTCTCCCCGTGCCTACCACAAATAAATGTGTTCTTCTGTAATGTAAATTGTGCTCATGCCATGTTGTCGAGTTCGCGCTATATAATATTGCAAGGAAAAATAAAGTAGGGAAACTCGAGTTCACACACTACTGAACGCGCACTCTTAAGTGCATCAGCAGTGCACTGTGAATCGGAGCGTTTCACAGGCCTGTCACAGATACGAAATGCTATCAAAACAAAATCCTACAAAACAATATACTACTGTCCGGCAGCAATTCATAGACGGACAACGTCGGGACGGGCTGCTGGTGTTACATAAATGAATTAATGCAATGATTTCAGTTTAGGACTAACAGTAATTATACATATATTTTTTTTAAATGATATACCTTGTCTAGTGTAATTACTAAATGATACTGAATTTAAATTATTAATAAAATGTGTAATGCATATGTTTATAATTTGATAGTTTACGAAAAAATGAGGAAACATACCTGTAGAAACACATTATGAATTTTGTTTAATGTCATCTTTTGTGTAAGTGTCCATGATCGTGAAGGAAGCTTGCACCAAATTTGACAATAATAACATTCATTTAATATAGATGTGTTTCTTTAAATATCTTAAATGACAGCATTACACACTTAAGCATTTCACATTGGAAAATTATTACTTGTTAGAAAGATTTCAAAATGCACTAGCCCAGAGCTAATGCAAACAGACAATTCAAACTGTAATAAGTAAAAAAGAATCTTATCTTCGATTCTGGTGTCAACAGGGTTGATTTGCTTCGTGGTCAAGTAGAAACATCAAACGGAGGGCTTGGCCGATCAGGTTCATGGCAGAAAAGGAAGTAAATACAAAAGGTACATTTCTACCTTATATCCCTTCAAAACCGCCAACTAAGGTCTGGAGGTTTACCCTCCATAGTTACATCAATGGTAAGGCCCATTGTAACTGGCCCAGCGGAAAAATGCGCTGAAGTACCTCCAACAGCAGCCTTTGATGCAGTGGAAATTCTGGTGGAGTCAGTGAGACTCGTCCATAGACCTGCCATCATCTAAATAGAGTGGACAGCCTAGTAGGGGGCAGAGAAACTGAGAGAAAAGTGACGGTGGGACCAGATACGCCAAGATCTAAATCAAGATAGAAGATTAAATAAAGCATTTTTTTTAAATGCAGCCTGTTTTCCCTAAAGCAAAATGTGATGCATTTAAAAAAGAAAAATGAAAAGATTCCTCTGCATTTTTAGGGCTCGCCTGCTGTGCGCATGCGCATAGCTGGCGAAGCTTCTATAGGGCTTAAATAAGCTTTACCTAGACTGGCGATAGACTGGCGATTTGATGCTGTGCCCGTGCGCTTTTAGGTCAATGCGCAAGCGCATTGACCTAAAATGCGCGTGCACATCATCAAATCGCCAGTCAATCGCCAGCAGCACTCCTCCCCTGCTGCTTCACACCCTCATGCCGCTCTCCCCGCTCCGCCCCCTCCCCTGCCCGCCGTGTCGCATTTCTCATCCCCCCTCCCCACAGCAATGCCCTCAGCCGGCCGTACTTTCACTTTGACGGCCGTCTCTCGTGTTTCTCCTTGTTTCGCTCTGTCTCAGGGCACATTACTGCTGTCTCTTTCTTCTTGAACACCTCTTGCAGGCAGCATTGCTGCTGTTCCTACTCATAATTCCTCGCACTACTGTTGCCATGCTGTTTGTTTGCACACTCTGCAGTTACTGTTGCTGTCAGACTGTTTCTAGACACACATCGGGCTGTCATTCTGTCCTCAGACACCTTCTGCTGGAAGTAGTAAGTGTGAGAAGGTGGCCTGATATGCAGTGCTCACTATTCTAGTGAACACTATGTATCAGTCCAGCAACCCTTATTGATGATTGGTTGTAAGTCAACCTTATAGACCAGCTATCCTAGTAGCGTGGATACGAGCAGTCTAAGGCTAAAGACTCGAGAGGGCGTGTTAAGCCAGCTGTTATACCACACATATACCCCTTGAACACCAAGTGAAAGGACACCACACAAGTGTTATGAAAATAAACAGTTATTTATTAAGTATCACAACAGCCCTGTACTCTTTATGAGGACAGGGTACTAAGCACAAACCAAAACTCTTACAAAAATACTTAAGTTAGCACAGTATATACAAATGCCCGAGGGGCACGGAAAACCATATACTTGAAAAGTGGAATGCGAAATTACTAGCAGGTAAGTACAGTACTAATAGCTTTTGGAATCGCTAGGACTTGACTAGGGAATCGTTAGATTACTTCTAGGAGGCCTAGGGGACTCGGGTGCAGTGTGTGCACTCTCACGCGAGATGCGGACAAAAGTCTATGGTAGGTAGAAATTGCAAAGTTAGTGTTCTCGGGCGAACCCGACCTGGTAGGGAGAAAACGAAAGTAGATTCTGACCCTTGGATAGTGAGGCTATGCTGGGGCACCGAAATGCCGAAGTTACCTAGCCCAGGGGCTGCAGCTGCATAGGACTCAAAAGACGTCGGGAATCCTCGTTGACGGACCAGGAGCCTGGAAGAAAGAAGTTGCTGGCAGGCGACCAGTGAAGAAAGTTCGGTGGATCCAAGCCTGGATCGATGGAAGATGACACCTGAAAGCAGAGGGGACCAAGTTCGAGACTACTAGCCAGTAGTCAGTGGGCACCAGGAAGGCACCGGATGGTAGCCACCTCGACTAGGTGAGTGGGTGACGCTGTGCTCGAAGATCTCACGGACCAGGAGGCGTTGTCGGCGACCAGGATGGAGGATCGAGCTGTCCCACGAAGATAGAAGCTGTCGGCGTCGCTGGACCCAGGATTGGGCAACAAAGCCTTGGCAAATTCAAGCCCACGCGGTGGACTCAAAATGGCGTCTGGAGTGGACCAGGAGGGTCCGGGGTGCCTCTCTTCAAGAAGGAAGCAAGGGCCAGTCTGGAGCAACCAGACCAGCAGCAGTGATGTCGTCGGGCGTCGTTCAGAAGGCCACAAGCCAGCCGGCTAGTAGCCAAACAACGCGGTGCACAGCAAACAGCAGAAGGGCCCCACGCAGATCGTGGAGATGCAGGGAGGCTGACCTTGGGTGCTGGAGCTGCGCAGGGTCGGGGCTTCTCGGACCCCAAAGCACTCACCAGTGGAGGACACGGTGGGCTTGCAGTAAAGATGTCGTGCAGTCTTGGCGATCGTCGGTCCCTCGAGGTCTCGTCGCACTCACGGTTCTCAGCTTTGCTGTAGAGGTGAGTAGAGGTCAGAGGTGCCAGGGAAGCCGGGTCTCGTCGAGCTGGGTCGTCGGATTCGTGAAGAAGGACTTGCAGCAGACCGCAGTGTTTCTTAGGATGGTGCCCGCTTGATGCAGGGTGACTACTCCTTAGCCACAAGGGAGAATCTTGATGAAGAAATCGTGAAGTCCTTTCGAAGAAAGTCGTATCTTGATTCCAAAGATGATCTAATTTGAACAGGGGGCCCGCTCCTATCTTTATACTAAAAAAGGGGGCTGACCCGGTGACTAGGTCCTGCCTATGGGTGGGACCAGGAGGGGGGTGGTTACACCCCTCTCCCCTGCCGGACTTCCCCAGGCCAGGGGCTGGTGTGCCCCTGGAACTGGTTCTGACTGGCCTATGCGTAGTGAGCACCGGGGTGCCACTCAGCAGTCACCTTCCTGAAAAGCCCTGCCTACCCAGGATACACAAAACCATGTCTGGGACGGTGCTAGCACCGCCCCTGACAGGAAACCCTTTGTCCAGGCTCCCCTCGCTGGAAGGACTCCCAGCTGCAGGGGGTCAGACTCGTGTCTGTGGTGGCAGCATCCATTTTGTGGAGCTGAGGCTTCAGTTAACTTTAACCGGGGTTCACAGTTACATACATGTCTTGTCCCTCTAGAAGGGTGGAATGCTAACCCCATCGCCATAATTGGCGAGGGGTTAGTATTCCAATTCGTATGACACCTTACTCGACATGTTTTGATAAAGCAATACCAAAGATAGCATTTAACCGCGAGGATTATAATGCACTTAAGAGTATATGGTATGCGATATCATGGAACAGCTATTAGGACTTGGTTCCGCAAGCTGCAGACAGGCTCAGCTCATGCCAGAGCACCATCTCACACGATTCCAAGCACTCTGCCTTCAGGATTGTCAAGGCCTGCCATAGGAGTGACTGATAGGAATCTGTGTGTCCATTTTAGGGTTAGGTATAGGTATACTACACCTACAGCAAAGGGTGATTACACGACTTTGCCCCAGCTGTCATGCAGCCAGTTGTGTCAAATTTAGGAGGCCAGCCAGGGGTGGCATAATACATGCTGCAGTCCCTGGCAGCCCTGGGTACACCTATGCCCTGAGGTACAGGGTCTGATAAGGTGGCCCAGTACCAATTGGTAATGTACCTAGGGTACATGGAATCCATTTTAAAGAGAGAGCAGTAGGCCTGGGGTCCTGATTGGCAGGGTCCCAGGTCGACTATGTCCAAAACCAGCTAAAACACAGGGCAAAAAGTTGGGGGCAACCATAGTCAGGATGTACCTTCCTACACAACCCCCCCCCCCCAAACGAAAGGAGATAAGGCTATCCTTGTCCAGGTAAGCCTCTATTACCTAAGTGGCCATATAAGGAAGGACCAGCTCTGGCTTGGTTTCCCCCTGTGTCATGGTCCACTAGGCAACCCCTCACCCTAAGGGTATCTGAGGGTCTCCACCATAGGGAATCTCTGTCTCTGGTGTGTCTTGGGAAAGAAGAAGGCTGATGCTGGGATGGAGTACTGAAGTGAGGCTCCTCTACCTTTGGGCTCAACTTCCTCCAATCACCATCCATCATGTGTGCCTTTCTTTCTTTAGCTGAGATGCACTGAGCTCTCAGGGTCAGCCTCTGGCTACCTAAAGCTGGAGGCTGAGTCCCTCTGTTTGGCTTACTGGAGGGACAGGTCAGGTCTGGGGTTTTTAGGCCCCATGTTTGGCTGTGCCCAACAGTGTCCAGCTGTGGGAGTTCCCTAACTACTTTTGAGGGGGATCCCTCAGGAGTCTTACTTATTTTCACTTGGCTAGGTTTACCAGCTTCAGTGATCCTAATCTGCTGATTAAGGGGTTCTTTTGGACAGGGGGCCCTTTGGGGTCCACCACTGGCCTCCCTGACCTCCACAGCCCTGGGCTGACTGAGGCAGGGTAGAGAGGTGCAGGTTACCTGCTCCAGACTGGGTCCCACCTGGGAAGGGTCCACTGCCATCAGGGGCTCTGCCAGGCTAGGCCTGACTACCTCTGGGGCAGTTCCTTCAACAGGGGTAGAGTCAGTTCCCTGAGGAGGCTGGCTCTCACCTAGTGTCTGGGAGGGGGAAGACTCTTCTTCCTCCTCAATGCTCTCTGTCTGAGTGGAGTGATCCATTGTTTCAGGCTTCACAACCTCACTATCTGTTTGAGTAGAGGCTGAGACCATTTCAACCTTGCCAACCTTTTCAGGAGGGCACTCAGTTTGTGTTTGGGCTGTGACTGTCACAGCCCTCCTATCCTGTTCTGGAAAGTCTGTCTGAGCCTGGGCAGTGGCTACCACTGCCCTTCCAACCTTTTCAGGGAGGAATGGTGCTTGGACTGGGGCTGTAGCTATTACTGCCCCACTAACCTGTCTGGATAGGCCTATCATTCTGGAGTGAGTTTCTTGCTCCACCTCAGCCCATGCTGAGAGTTCCAGGTCATTCCCCAGTAAGCAATCTACAGGTAGGTTATCTGTCACTGCCACTCTCATGGGCCCTGTGACATTACCCCAACTGAGCTTGACTACTGCCATGGGATGCCTTCTCTTCACTCCATGAATGTCTGTCACCTGATAAGTAAAACCAGGGGTCAGTTGGGCAGAGGGGACCAGATGGTCACTCACCATGGTGAGGCTGGCCCCTGTGTCTCTGAATGCCTCAACTTTCTGACCATTCACTAAAACTTCTTGTCTATACTTTCCCAAAATGTGGGGTCCAGTAGTGAAGTTGGCAAACCCCATGCCAGTCTCACAGACAAGAGTGTGGTCAGGGAACCTGGCTAGGCCATAGTCCTCCGGATTGCCCAAAGTAATGTAATGCCCACCACATTCTTGGGGGCACTCCCACCACCTGGGGGATTACCACTAGTGGTAACAGGAGGTTTAGGAGTATTACCTGGGGGTATATTTCCCTTATTACCATTTTTAGGGCAACTGGCATCACTTTTGTAATGACCCACCTGTTTACAGGTATGGCAATAAGGTTTCTTCTGTTCTGAAGGAGTGTTCTGGGACCCACCACCCTTGTTGGAGTTTTGGGGCCCTTGGGAAGTCTTCTCTGTGGATTTATCCCCACCCTTCTCCTGAGGCTTGGTTGATTCCTTTTTCTGGTCACCACCGTGGTTTTTAGGCCTAACCCTGGTTCTGACCCATTTGTCTGCCCTCTTACCCAATTCCTGTGGAGAGGTCAGATCAGAGTCTACCAGGTGCTGATGTAATAACTGGTTCTGACAATTATTTAAGATTTGCTCCCTCATAATTAGATTATACAATCCTTTAAAATCAGTAACCTTACTACCCAGTAGCCAGCCTTCAAAAGCCTTAGTGGCACAATCAACAAAGTCAGTCCAATCTTGAGACTGAGTTTTCTGGGTGTCTCTGAACAGCATCCTGTATTGTTCAGTGGTTAAACCAAACCCATCAACCAGTACATTCTTCAAGACTTGGTAATTGTTAGCATCCTCCACCCTTGTGGTGAGGAGCTTATCTCTACCTTTACCATCAAAGTAGAGCCACAAGATAGCTGCCCACTGACTTTGGGGAACACCCTGCACAGTGCAGGCTCTCTCCAAAGCAGTAATCCATTTGTGGGTGTCATCCCCTTCTTTAAAGGGGGGCACTATCTTATTCAGGTGCTTCGTATCAAAACTCCTTTCCCTATTTCTAGGTTTATTGCTGCCACCAGTGGGCTGTAGCCCACATAATTCTTGCTCTCTAGCAAGGGCAAGTCTCTCTTTGGCCAGGGCAAGTTCTTCCCTTTCAATCCTCAGTTTGACTGCCCTTTCTTCAGCTTCATACACTCTCCTCTTAGGGGAAGACATCCCTCTGTGAGAAGAGTTGAGAGAGCCATTGGTTCGAAGGGATCTGTTAGAGCCTCTTGATAGAGACCTAACTCGTCCATTCCCAATGTTAAGCTGACCTGAGAGTGGGCCCAGGGGTCCCCCAGTACCAATCTCATGTCTGCTTAAGTTGGACCTGGTTAGTCTTCTGACTTCTACCTGTCCCTTATCTGCCTCATCCCCTGACAACTGGTCATCATCCTCATCCTCAGCATCATCTGCTTCCTGGAGGGGATGGTCCTGGCTATCAAAGGGTCCCTGTAAGGAGGGCAAACTTCCTTCTGGATTAGAAGGGTCTGGGTTACCAGCCCTACTGGCATCATAAGCCTCTAAGAGACCAATCAGAAAGGAAGTGGTGGGGTTAGACCCCTGTCTTAGTTTCCTGAGAGTACACACTTGTCTCATCTCATGGAAGCTAAGAGCAGCATATTTTGAAGTAAGGACCTGTGGAGGGTCCACTGACACAAGGGGATACTCAGAGTTTCCTCCTTTGTCTGACATGCTGATTCTAGTGTGGTGTAAGTGATGCACCTACCTACACTATGTGTTACCTACTGATCCCTTGCTAAGAGTTGCAGCCAAGGTGTGCTAAGCCTTGAGGAGCTACAACAGCTGGTTCAGTAGAACTCAGAGTATTCTAAGCTTTAGTTATATGTACCTAACAGTACTTATGTGATCTTTCAACAAGATATTCTTAGGGTACGTGTGGTAAAACAACAGCAAGCTCAAATCCCAACCGCTGCTCACCAATGTGAGAAGGTGGCCTGATATGCAGTGCTCACTATTCTAGTGAACACTATGAATCAGTCCAGCAACCCTTATTGATGATTGGTTGTAAGTCAACCTTATAGACCAGCTATCCTAGTAGCGTGGATACGAGCAGTCTAAGGCTAAAGACTCGAGAGGGCGTGTTAAGCCAGCTGTTATACCACACATATACCCCTTGAACACCAAGTGAAAGGACACCACACAAGTGTTATGAAAATAAACAGTTATTTATTAAGTATCACAACAGCCCTGTACTCTTTATGAGGACAGGGTACTAAGCACAAACCAAAACTCTTACAAAAATACTTAAGTTAGCACAGTATATACAAATGCCCGAGGGGCACGGAAAACCATATACTTGAAAAGTGGAATGCGAAATTACTAGCAGGTAAGTACAGTACTAATAGCTTTTGGAATCGCTAGGACTTGACTAGGGAATCGTTAGATTACTTCTAGGAGGCCTAGGGGACTCGGGTGCAGTGTGTGCACTCTCACGCGAGATGCGGACAAAAGTCTATGGTAGCTAGAAATTGCAAAGTTAGTGTTCTCGGGCGAACCCGACCTGGTAGGGAGAAAACGAAAGTAGATTCTGACCCTTGGATAGTGAGGCTATGCTGGGGCACCGAAATGCCGAAGTTACCTAGCCCAGGGGCTGCAGCTGCATAGGACTCAAAAGACGTCGGGAATCCTCGTTGACGGACCAGGAGCCTGGAAGAAAGAAGTTGCTGGCAGGCGACCAGTGAAGAAAGTTCGGTGGATCCAAGCCTGGATCGATGGAAGATGACACCTGAAAGCAGAGGGGACCAAGTTCGAGACTACTAGCCAGTAGTCAGTGGGCACCAGGAAGGCACCGGATGGTAGCCACCTCGACTAGGTGAGTGGGTGACGCTGTGCTCGAAGATCTCACGGACCAGGAGGCGTTGTCGGCGACCAGGATGGAGGATCGAGCTGTCCCACGAAGATAGAAGCTGTCGGCGTCGCTGGACCCAGGATTGGGCAACAAAGCCTTGGCAAAATCAAGCCCACTCGGTGGACTCAAAATGGCGTCTGGAGTGGACCAGGAGGGTCCGGGGTGCCTCTCTTCAAGAAGGAAGCAAGGGCCAGTCTGGAGCAACCAGACCAGCAGCAGTGATGTCGTCGGGCGTCGTTCAGAAGGCCACAAGCCAGCCGGCTAGTAGCCAGACAACGCGGTGCACAGCAAACAGCAGAAGGGCCCCACGCAGATCGTGGAGATGCAGGGAGGCTGACCTTGGGTGCTGGAGCTGCGCAGGGTCGGGGCTTCTCGGACCCCAAAGCACTCACCAGTGGAGGACACGGTGGGCTTGCAGTAAAGATGTCATGCAGTCTTGGCGATCGTCGGTCCCTCGAGGTCTCGTCGCACTCACGGTTCTCAGCTTTGCTGTAGAGGTGAGTAGAGGTCAGAGGTGCCAGGGAAGCCGGGTCTCGTCGAGCTGGGTCGTCGGATTCGTGAAGAAGGACTTGCAGCAGACCGCAGTGTTTCTTAGGATGGTGCCCGCTTGATGCAGGGTGACTACTCCTTAGCCACAAGGGAGAATCTTGATGAAGAAATCGTGAAGTCCTTTCGAAGAAAGTCGTATCTTGATTCCAAAGATGATCTAATTTGAACAGGGGGCCCGCTCCTATCTTTATACTAAAAAAGGGGGCTGACCCGGTGACTAGGTCCTGCCTATGGGTGGGACCAGGAGGGGGGTGGTTACACCCCTCTCCCCTGCCGGACTTCCCCAGGCCAGGGGCTGGTGTGCCCCTGGAACTGGTTCTGACTGGCCTATGCGTAGTGAGCACCGGGGTGCCACTCAGCAGTCACCTTCCTGAAAAGCCCTGCCTACCCAGGATACACAAAACCATGTCTGGGACGGTGCTAGCACCGCCCCTGACAGGAAACCCTTTGTCCAGGCTCCCCTCGCTGGAAGGACTCCCAGCTGCAGGGGGTCAGACTCGTGTCTGTGGTGGCAGCATCCATTTTGTGGAGCTGAGGCTTCAGTTAACTTTAACCGGGGTTCACAGTTACATACATGTTGTGTCCCTCTAGAAGGGTGGAATGCTAACCCCATCGCCAGAATTGGCGAGGGGTTAGTATTCCAATTCGTATGACACCTTACTCGACATGTTTTGATAAAGCAATACCAAAGATAGCATTTAACCGCGAGGATTATAATGCACTTAAGAATATATGGTATGCGATATCATGGAACAGCTATTAGGACTTGGTTCCGCAAGCTGCAGACAGGCTCAGCTCATGCCAGAGCACCATCTCACACGATTCCAAGCACTCTGCCTTCAGGATTGTCAAGGCCTGCCATAGGAGTGACTGATAGGAATCTGTGTGTCCATTTTAGGGTTAGGTATAGGTATACTACACCTACAGCAAAGGGTGATTACACGACTTTGCCCCAGCTGTCATGCAGCCAGTTGTGTCAAATTTAGGAGGCCAGCCAGGGGTGGCATAATACATGCTGCAGTCCCTGGCAGCCCTGGGTACACCTATGTCCTGAGGTACAGGGTCTGATAAGGTGGCCCAGTACCAATTGGTAATGTACCTAGGGTACATGGAATCCATTTTAAAGAGAGAGCAGTAGGCCTGGGGTCCTGATTGGCAGGGTCCCAGGTCGACTATGTCCAAAACCAGCTAAAACACAGGGCAAAAAGTTGGGGGCAACCATAGTCAGGATGTACCTTCCTACACAACCCCCCCCCCCCCAAACGAAAGGAGATAAGGCTATCCTTGTCCAGGTAAGCCTCTATTACCTAAGTGGCCATATAAGGAAGGACCAGCTCTGGCTTGGTTTCCCCCTGTGTCATGGTCCACTAGGCAACCCCTCACCCTAAGGGTATCTGAGGGTCTCCACCATAGGGAATCTCTGTCTCTGGTGTGTCTTGGGAAAGAAGAAGGCTGATGCTGGGATGGAGTACTGAAGTGAGGCTCCTCTACCTTTGGGCTCAACTTCCTCCAATCACCATCCATCATGTGTGCCTTTCTTTCTTTAGCTGAGATGCACTGAGCTCTCAGGGTCAGCCTCTGGCTACCTAAAGCTGGAGGCTGAGTCCCTCTGTTTGGCTTACTGGAGGGACAGGTCAGGTCTGGGGTTTTTAGGCCCCATGTTTGGCTGTGCCCAACAGTGTCCAGCTGTGGGAGTTCCCTAACTACTTTTGAGGGGGATCCCTCAGGAGTCTTACTTATTTTCACTTGGCTAGGTTTACCAGCTTCAGTGATCCTAATCTGCTGATTAAGGGGTTCTTTTGGACAGGGGGCCCTTTGGGGTCCACCACTGGCCTCCCTGACCTCCACAGCCCTGGGCTGACTGAGGCAGGGTAGAGAGGTGCAGGTTACCTGCTCCAGACTGGGTCCCACCTGGGAAGGGTCCACTGCCATCAGGGGCTCTGCCAGGCTAGGCCTGACTACCTCTGGGGCAGTTCCTTCAACAGGGGTAGAGTCAGTTCCCTGAGGAGGCTGGCTCTCACCTAGTGTCTGGGAGGGGGAAGACTCTTCTTCCTCCTCAATGCTCTCTGTCTGAGTGGAGTGATCCATTGTTTCAGGCTTCACAACCTCACTATCTGTTTGAGTAGAGGCTGAGACCATTTCAACCTTGCCAACCTTTTCAGGAGGGCACTCAGTTTGTGTTTGGGCTGTGACTGTCACAGCCCTCCTATCCTGTTCTGGAAAGTCTGTCTGAGCCTGGGCAGTGGCTACCACTGCCCTTCCAACCTTTTCAGGGAGGAATGGTGCTTGGACTGGGGCTGTAGCTATTACTGCCCCACTAACCTGTCTGGATAGGCCTATCATTCTGGAGTGAGTTTCTTGCTCCACCTCAGCCCATGCTGAGAGTTCCAGGTCATTCCCCAGTAAGCAATCTACAGGTAGGTTATCTGTCACTGCCACTCTCATGGGCCCTGTGACATTACCCCAACTGAGCTTGACTACTGCCATGGGATGCCTTCTCTTCACTCCATGAATGTCTGTCACCTGATAAGTAAAACCAGGGGTCAGTTGGGCAGAGGGGACCAGATGGTCACTCACCATGGTGAGGCTGGCCCCTGTGTCTCTGAATGCCTCAACTTTCTGACCACTCACTAAAACTTATTGTCTATACTTTCCCAAAATGTGGGGTCCAGTAGTGAAGTTGGCAAACCCCATGCCAGTCTCACAGACAAGAGTGTGGTCAGGGAACCTGGCTAGGCCATAGTCCTCCGGATTGCCCAAAGTAATGCCCACCACATTCTTGGGGGCACTCCCACCACCTGGGGGATTATCACTAGTGGTAACAGGAGGTTTAGGAGTATTACCTGGGGGTATATTTCCCTTATTACCATTTTTAGGGCAACTGGCATCACTTTTGTAATGACCCACCTGTTTACAGGTATGGCAATAAGGTTTCTTCTGTTCTGAAGGAGTGTTCTGGGACCCACCACCCTTGTTGGAGTTTTGGGGCCCTTGGGAAGTCTTCTCTGTGGATTTATCCCCACCCTTCTCCTGAGGCTTGGTTGATTCCTTTTTCTGGTCACCACCCTGGTTTTTAGGCCTAACCCTGGTTCTGACCCATTTGTCTGCCCTCTTACCCAATTCCTGTGGAGAGGTCAGATCAGAGTCTACCAGGTGCTGATGTAATAACTGGTTCTGACAATTATTTAAGATTTGCTCCCTCATAATTAGATTATACAATCCTTTAAAATCAGTAACCTTACTACCCAGTAGCCAGCCTTCAAAAGCCTTAGTGGCACAATCAACAAAGTCAGTCCAATCTTGAGACTGAGTTTTCTGGGTGTCTCTGAACAGCATCCTGTATTGTTCAGTGGTTAAACCAAACCCATCAACCAGTACATTCTTCAAGACTTGGTAATTGTTAGCATCCTCCACCCTTGTGGTGAGGAGCTTATCTCTACCTTTACCATCAAAGGAGAGCCACAAGATAGCTGCCCACTGACTTTGGGGAACACCCTGCACAGTGCAGGCTCTCTCCAAAGCAGTAATCCATTTGTGGATGTCATCCCCTTCTTTAAAGGGGGGCACTATCTTATTCAGGTGCTTCGTATCAAAACTCCTTTCCCTATTGCTAGGTTTATTGCTGCCACCAGTGGGCTGTAGCCCACATAATTCTTGCTCTCTAGCAAGGGCAAGTCTCTCTTTGGCCAGGGCAAGTTCTTCCCTTTCAATCCTCAGTTTGACTGCCCTTTCTTCAGCTTCATACACTCTCCTCTTAGGGGAAGACATCCCCCTGTGAGAAGAGTTGAGAGAGCCATTGGTTCGAAGGGATCTGTTAGAGCCTCTTGATAGAGACCTAACTCGTCCATTCCCAATGTTAAGCTGACCTGAGAGTGGGCCCAGGGGTCCCCCAGTACCAATCTCATGTCTGCTTAAGTTGGACCTGGTTAGTCTTCTGACTTCTACCTGTCCCTTATCTGCCTCATCCCCTGACAACTGGTCATCATCCTCATCCTCAGCATCATCTGCTTCCTGGAGGGGATGGTCCTGGCTATCAAAGGGTCCCTGTAAGGAGGGCAAACTTCCTTCTGGATTAGAAGGGTCTGGGTTACCAGCCCTACTGGCATCATAAGCCTCTAAGAGACCAATCAGAAAGGAAGTGGTGGGGTTAGACCCCTGTCTTAGTTTCCTGAGAGTACACACTTGTCTCATCTCATGGAAGCTAAGAGCAGCATATTTTGAAGTAAGGACCTGTGGAGGGTCCAATGACACAAGGGGATACTCAGAGTTTCCTCCTTTGTCTGACATGCTGATTCTAGTGTGGTGTAAGTGATGCACCTACCTACACTATGTGTTACCTACTGATCCCTTGCTAAGAGTTGCAGCCAAGGTGTGCTAAGCCTTGAGGAGCTACAACAGCTGGTTCAGTAGAACTCAGAGTATTCTAAGCTTTAGTTATATGTACCTAACAGTACTTATGTGATCTTTCAACAAGATATTCTTAGGGTACGTGTGGTAAAACAACAGCAAGCTCAAATCCCAACCGCTGCTCACCAATGTGAGAAGGTGGCCTGATATGCAGTGCTCACTATTCTAGTGAACACTATGTATCAGTCCAGCAACCCTTATTGATGATTGGTTGTAAGTCAACCTTATAGACCAGCTATCCTAGTAGCGTGGATACGAGCAGTCTAAGGCTAAAGACTCGAGAGGGCGTGTTAAGCCAGCTGTTATACCACACATATACCCCTTGAACACCAAGTGAAAGGACACCACACAAGTGTTATGAAAATAAACAGTTATTTATTAAGTATCACAACAGCCCTGTACTCTTTATGAGGACAGGGTACTAAGCACAAACCAAAACTCTTACAAAAATACTTAAGTTAGCACAGTATATACAAATGCCCGAGGGGCACGGAAAACCATATACTTGAAAAGTGGAATGCGAAATTACTAGCAGGTAAGTACAGTACTAATAGCTTTTGGAATCGCTAGGACTTGACTAGGGAATCGTTAGATTACTTCTAGGAGGCCTAGGGGACTCGGGTGCAGTGTGTGCACTCTCACGCGAGATGCGGACAAAAGTCTATGGTAGCTAGAAATTGCAAAGTTAGTGTTCTCGGGCGAACCCGACCTGGTAGGGAGAAAACGAAAGTAGATTCTGACCCTTGGATAGTGAGGCTATGCTGGGGCACCGAAATGCCGAAGTTACCTAGCCCAGGGGCTGCAGCTGCATAGGACTCAAAAGACGTCGGGAATCCTCGTTGACGGACCAGGAGCCTGGAAGAAAGAAGTTGCTGGCAGGCGACCAGTGAAGAAAGTTCGGTGGATCCAAGCCTGGATCGATGGAAGATGACACCTGAAAGCAGAGGGGACCAAGTTCGAGACTACTAGCCAGTAGTCAGTGGGCACCAGGAAGGCACCGGATGGTAGCCACCTCGACTAGGTGAGTGGGTGACGCTGTGCTCGAAGATCTCACGGACCAGGAGGCGTTGTCGGCGACCAGGATGGAGGATCGAGCTGTCCCACGAAGATAGAAGCTGTCGGCGTCGCTGGACCCAGGATTGGGCAACAAAGCCTTGGCAAAATCAAGCCCACTCGGTGGACTCAAAATGGCGTCTGGAGTGGACCAGGAGGGTCCGGGGTGCCTCTCTTCAAGAAGGAAGCAAGGGCCAGTCTGGAGCAACCAGACCAGCAGCAGTGATGTCGTCGGGCGTCGTTCAGAAGGCCACAAGCCAGCCGGCTAGTAGCCAAACAACGCGGTGCACAGCAAACAGCAGAAGGGCCCCACGCAGATCGTGGAGATGCAGGGAGGCTGACCTTGGGTGCTGGAGCTGCGCAGGGTCGGGACTTCTCGGACCCCAAAGCACTCACCAGTGGAGGACACGGTGGGCTTGCAGTAAAGATGTCGTGCAGTCTTGGCGATCGTCGGTCCCTCGAGGTCTCGTCGCACTCACGGTTCTCAGCTTTGCTGTAGAGGTGAGTAGAGGTCAGAGGTGCCAGGGAAGCCGGGTCTCGTCGAGCTGGGTCGTCGGATTCGTGAAGAAGGACTTGCAGCAGACCGCAGTGTTTCTTAGGATGGTGCCCGCTTGATGCAGGGTGACTACTCCTTAGCCACAAGGGAGAATCTTGATGAAGAAATCGTGAAGTCCTTTCGAAGAAAGTCGTATCTTGATTCCAAAGATGATCTAATTTGAACAGGGGGCCCGCTCCTATCTTTATACTAAAAAAGGGGGCTGACCCGGTGACTAGGTCCTGCCTATGGGTGGGACCAGGAGGGGGGTGGTTACACCCCTCTCCCCTGCCGGACTTCCCCAGGCCAGGGGCTGGTGTGCCCCTGGAACTGGTTCTGACTGGCCTATGCGTAGTGAGCACCGGGGTGCCACTCAGCAGTCACCTTCCTGAAAAGCCCTGCCTACCCAGGATACACAAAACCATGTCTGGGACGGTGCTAGCACCGCCCCTGACAGGAAACCCTTTGTCCAGGCTCCCCTCGCTGGAAGGACTCCCAGCTGCAGGGGGTCAGACTCGTGTCTGTGGTGGCAGCATCCATTTTGTGGAGCTGAGGCTTCAGTTAACTTTAACCGGGGTTCACAGTTACATACATGTCGTGTCCCTCTAGAAGGGTGGAATGCTAACCCCATCGCCAGAGTTGGCGAGGGGTTAGTATTCCAATTCGTATGACACCTTACTCGACATGTTTTGATAAAGCAATACCAAAGATAGCATTTAACCGCGAGGATTATAATGCACTTAAGAGTATATGGTATTCGATATCATGGAACCGCTATTAGGACTTGGTTCCGCAAGCTGCAGACAGGCTCAGCTCATGCCAGAGCACCATCTCACACGATTCCAAGCACTCTGCCTTCAGGATTGTCAAGGCCTGCCATAGGAGTGACTGATAGGAATCTGTGTGTCCATTTTAGGGTTAGGTATAGGTATACTACACCTACAGCAAAGGGTGATTACACGACTTTGCCCCAGCTGTCATGCAGCCAGTTGTGTCAAATTTAGGAGGCCAGCCAGGGGTGGCATAATACATGCTGCAGTCCCTGGCAGCCCTGGGTACACCTATGCCCTGAGGTACAGGGTCTGATAAGGTGGCCCAGTACCAATTGGTTATGTACCTAGGGTACATGGAATCCATTTTAAAGAGAGAGCAGTAGGCCTGGGGTCCTGATTGGCAGGGTCCCAGGTCGACTATGTCCAAAACCAGCTAAAACACAGGGCAAAAAGTTGGGGGCAACCATAGTCAGGATGTACCTTCCTACAGTAAGCAGTGAGAATTATATTGCAATTTGCTTGTTTTTTCACTCATCTGGACATGTATTTAGAAATGATGACATTGATAATCCATATTTGCAGACAATCCATCGATTGTCATTAGTAAGTACTGAACCCCGCGTGAAGCACGACTGAGCCACCGGCTCCTTGGAGCCCTCAATGAGGAGGAAGGTGGCCCCAGCCCCGCCGGCTCTATCTCGGGTGGTTCTGGCTAGCACCGCCGATCTGACCTTTACTCCGAGCGGACTAGCAGCTCTCCGTCACCCGGTCAAGGACAGGCAGAGCTGGCCGTGTGCTATCATGTCCAGAGCCTCCCACGAGAATCTGAGGTCTGTGGGTTCAGACGTCTCCGAGTTACAGGTGGAGAGCAGACCCTCTCTGGGGATCACAACCTGCAAGAGGAAAAACACTCGCGCTGCTTTGCTTCTCGCCCGTTCCAAAAATATATATTATTTTATTTGATTCCTTTTGGGGGGGAAATTCCATTCCGAAATTCTCTGGGACTAGAAACCCAACCGGATCTTTACCGTCTGGGGCAAGTCCTGGGTGGCAGGGTGAGCTTGTTTACGGCTGAAGGTCTGGGTGGAAGCGCCAGCCCCGAATAAACAATCGTACATTCAGAAAACGCAAAATTAACGGTGCACACCCGCTTGTAAAGAGAATTCACATCTTTTGCCCCAACATAAAATGTTTGTTCCACGTCCTTTCTGCAAAAGTACAAAACAAGAACGTCACAGTTGCAAGTTATGGGGGATGGAAAGTGCCCCAGACACCCCGTCTTTAGGGGTTGGAAATGTTGAAATGCTGAGCAGCGCAAGTGGATGTTAAATAAACTCTACTCCACAGAATAGATGTTTTCATTTCATGTTAATATCTATTTGTTTTAATGACTAAAAAGATGCCCTTCTGTGCATTGGGGCTGGTGCAGCTGTTGCCATTGCTCAGAACTGACGAAAATGACTTGTATTAAAAGTGCCACAACTCTGCCCTCAGCTGATGAATCTGAGCGAAAAACAAAAAAATGCACCCCTGGCCCCTATATCTCACACTCTGGGGTCTCGGGGGCCGTGAAAGTTTAAATAATTTAAAATAAACGAGCAAGGACCACCGCCATTCTGAAACGTTCCTATACCGCTCTTTAGAGTACATTGTCCGCCCTGCAGGGAACGGATGCGGACAATGCTTGACTCATAAAATAGATTCAAATGATCACAGTAAACTTCCACTGGCCTCTTCGGGTACTCAACAACAACTGGGAAAGTTAGTAAGAAGCACTTGCTTTTAATTACTAGGAAAATACACTTGCTTCTAATTACGTTACCTATGATGCACCACTGAAAACATAAACAACAGCCCATCCACCACCACCACCACCACCACCGCATCCACCACCACCGCATCCACCACCACCACCACACCCACCACCACTACATCCACCACCACATCCACTACAACAACCACCCCATCCACCACTACCACCACTGCATCCACCACCGCATCCACCACCACCACATCCACCATCCCCTCCACATCCACCATGACATCCACCACCACATCCACCACATCCACCACCACCACATCCACCACCGCCACATCCACCACCACTTCCACCACCACCGCATCCACCACATCCACCACCACCATCGCATCCACCACCACCACATCCACCACCACATCCACCGCATCCACCACCGCATCCACCACCGCATCCACCACTGCATCCACCACCGCATCCACCACCGCATCCACCACCACATCCACCACCACATCCACCACCGCAACCACCACCGCATCCACCACCGCATCCACCACCACATCCACCATCACCACCACATCCACCATCACATCCATCATCAAATCCACCACCACCACCACATCCACCACCACATCCACCATCACATCCACCATGACATCCACCGCCACATCCACCACCACATCCACCACCATCACATCCACCACCACATCCACCACAACTTCACCACCGCATCCACCACCACATCCACCACCACCACCACCACATCCACCGCATCCACCACCACATCCACCACATCCACCACCACATCCACCACTTCCACCACCACCACATCCACCACATCCACGACTGCATCCACCACCACCACATCCACCACCACATCCACCACCACATCCACCACCACATCCACCACTACATCCACCACCTCATCGACCACCTCATCCACCACCTCATCCACCAACGCATCCACCACCACCACATCCACCACCACCGCATCCACCACCACCGCATCCACCACCACCGCATCCACCACCGCATCCACCACCGCATCCACCACCGCATCCACCACCACATCCACCACCACATCCACCACCGCATCCACCACCGCATCCACCACCGCATCCACCACCACATCCACCATCACCACCACATCCACCATCACATCCACCATCAAATCCACCACCACCACCACATCCACCATCACATACACCATCACATCCACCATGACATCCACCGCCACATCCACCACCACATCCACCACCACCACATCCACCACCACATCCACCACCACTTCACCACCGCATCCACCACCACATCCACCACCACCACCACCACATCCACCGCATCCACCACCACATCCACCACATCCACCACCACATCCACCACTTCCACCACCACCACCACCACCACATCCACCACCACCACATCCACCACCACCACATCCACCACTGCATCCACCACCACCACATCCACCACCACATCCACCACCACATCCACCACCACATCCACCACCTCATCCACCAACGCATCCACCAACGCATCCACCACCACCGCATCCACCACCACCGCATCCACCACCACCACATCCACCACCACCACCACACCCACCACCACTACATCCACCACCACATCCACTACAACCACCACCCCATCCACCACTACAACCACCACCGCATCCACCACCACATCCACCATCAACACCACATCCACCACCACCACATCCACCACCGCCACATCCACCACCACTTCCACCACCACCGCATCCACCACATCGACCACCACCACCGCATCCACCACCACCACATCCACCACCACATCCACCGCATCCACCACCACATCCACCACCGCATCCACCACCACATCCACCACCACATCCACCACCGCACCCACCACCGCATCCACCACCGCATCCACCACCACATCCACCATCACCACCACATCCACCATCAAATCCACCACCACCACCACATCCACCACCACATCCACCATCACATCCACCATGACATCCACCGCCACATCCACCACCACATCCACCACCACCACATCCACCACCACATCCACCACCACTTCACCACCGCATCCACCACCACATCCACCACCACCACATCCACCGCAACCACCACCACATCCACCACATCCACCACCACATCCACCACTTCCACCACCTCCACCACATCCACCACTGCATCCACCACCACCACATCCACCACCACATCCACCACCACATCCACCACCACATCCACCACCTCATCCACCACCTCATCCACCACCTCATCCACCAACGCATCCACCACCACCACATCCACCACCACCGCATCCACCACCACCGCATCCACCACCACTGCATCCACCACCACATCCACCACCACATCCACCACCACATCCACCACCGCATCCACCACCGCATCCACCACCGCATCCACCACCACATCCACCATCACCACCACATCCACCATCAAATCCACCACCACCACCACATCCACCATCACATCCACCATCACATCCACCATGACATCCACCGCCACATCCACCACCACATCCACCACCACCACATCCACCACCACATCCACCACCACTTCACCACCGCATGCACCACCACATCCACCACCACCACCACCACATCCACCGCATCCACCACCACATCCACCACATCCATCACCACATCCACCACTTCCACCACCACCACCACATCCACCCCCACCACATCCACCACCACCACATCCAACACTGCATCCACCACCACCACATCTACCACCACATCCACCACCACATCCACCACCACATCCACCACCTCATCCACCAACGCATCCACCAACGCATCCACCACCACCGCATCCACCACCACCGCATCCACCACCACCACCACACCCACCACCACTACATCCACCACCACATCCACTACAACCACCACCCCATCCACCACTACCACCACCACCGCATCCACCACCACATCCACCATCAACACCACATCCACCACCACCACCACATCCACCACCACCACCACATCCACCACCACCACCACATCCACCAACACATCCACCATCACCTCCACATCCACCATGACTTCCACCTCCACCGCATCCACCGCCACCGCATCCACCACCACCGCATCCACCACCACCGCATCCACCACCACCGCATCCACCACCACCACATCCACCACCACCACTACATCCACCACCACATCACTACAACCACCACCCCATCCACCACATCCACCACCACCGCATCCACCACCACATCCACCATCAACACCACATCCACCATCACATCCACCACCACCACCACCACATCCACCAACACATCCACCAACACATCCACCATCACCTCCACATCCACCATGACATCCACCGCCACAGCCACCACCACATCCACCACCAACACATCCACCACCACCGCATCTACCACCACCACCACCACACCCACCACCACGACACCCACCACCACATCCACTACAACCACCACCCCATCCACCACTACCACCACCACCGCATCCACCACCACCGCCGCATCCACCACATCCACCACCACCACATCCACCACCACATCCACCATCACCACCACATCCACCATCACATCCACCATCAAATCCACCACCACATCCACCACCACATCCACCATGACATCCACCATGACATCCACCATGACATCCACCGCCACATCCACCATCACATCCACCACCACCACATCCACCACCACCACATCCACCACCACTTCACCACCGCATCCACCACCACCACATCCACCACCACCACCACATCCACCGCATCCACCACCACATCCACCACCACATCCACCACTTCCACTGCATCCACCACCACTACATCCACCACCACTGCATCCACCACCACCACATCCACCACCACCACATCCACCACCACCACATCCACCACTGCATCCACCACCACCGCATCCACCACCACCGCATCCACCACCACCGCATCCACCACCTCATCCACCACCTCATCCACCACCTCATCCACCAACGCATCCACCACAACCACCACATCCACAACCACCACATCCACCACCACCACATCCACCACAACACCACCACATCCACCATCACCACCACATCCACCTTCACCACCACATCCACCATCACCACCACATCCACCATCACATCCACCACCACATCCACCATCACATCCACCACCACATCCACCACTTCCACCGCATCCACCTCCACCACCACATTAACCACCACCACCACATCCACCACCACCACCACATCCACAACCACCACATCCACCACCACCACCACATCCATCACCGCATCCACCACCACCTCATCCACCACCTCATCCACCACCGCATCCACCACCACCACATCCACCACCGCATCCACCTCCGCATCCACCACACCCACCACCATCACTTCCACCACCACATCCACCACCACTTTCACCACATCCACAACCACCACATCCACCACCACACACATCAACACCACATCGACCACCTCCACCACCACCACATCCACCACCACCACCACATCCACCACCACCCTCACATCCACCACCACATCCACCCCCACATCCACCACCACCACCACCACATCCACCACCACATCCACCACCACATCCACCACCACCACCACATCCACCACCACATCCACCACCACCATATCCCCCAGATCCACCACCACCACATCTACATGTGTGTGGCTCTGTGTGTGTAGGTGCAAATGCAATGTTCTTGGATTGTCGTCACAATAAAATACACTGAACATAATCTTCACAAAAGTTATTTACAAACGTTTAAGCTATTGCTATTATAAATTACAATAGCTTTTATTTAAGTATTAATTATTTACAAAATTAAAAGCCATTGTTATTTGTAATGTCAATACATCTAAGTCACGTAAATACAACACACATTGCATTACAAATGCTATAGGTATTACATTTGCAAAAGTTAAAACTATTGACATTGTAACTGACAAAGCTATTAATTTTGCTACTTTCAAAACCAACACATAAATAAAAAAAGTGTCATTTACAATACCAATAGCTCAAACTTTCCTAATGCGAGACCTATTGCATTTCCATTGCTTGTTTAAGAGTAGGCAGTGGTCCATGGGACCACTGTCGGCTCTTAAAAAATGGTTTTGCTACCATTCACAAAGGGGAGAAGGTCCCCCTGGGACCCTTTCCCGTTTTCGACTGGCTTACAACCTACTTGAAGTAGGCGGTAAACTGCGATTAGTTTACGACCGCATTCCGGTCGCAAAACAATTGTACTTCCCCCTGCAATTTGCTATTATGAACGCATGCCCTTGGCACGCCCCTTCCTAATAGTGACTCACAAGCCATTTTTTGCGAGTCAATAATAAGAAAATATGGATGGTATATGGCAAAATCCGTTTTAGCGGTCACAAAAGGCCGAATATCCATTTGCAACCTCTAAAAACGGTCGTACATGTGCCTCTTTGTTTCAAGCATAGAGTTAATTTTATCCATGTAGTAAGATGCCTTTGTGATTTGTATTATGATCAGTGAGCCAGAAGGCTTTTAGTGCTAAAAAATAATTTAGCTGTATATTGTCTTCATGGCATAGTAGTTGTATTTTGTATTTTGTATTGTCTTCATGCATAATCCCTTCATATATACACGCAATATCATTCTCAGCAGGAAAGCTTTTTTTAAAAGCAACATGTGTCTCTGTAAGCATCAAGTCCTGCTTTTAAAATAAAAATGTTTTTCAATCAGGATTACTTATGGATGACTGGTGCAGCCTGCACGTCTGCAGCACTGTGTTTACTGCCACTCAGGTTTCTACTTAGTAGCTAATTTAATGACCTTTCCTTAGCACACATTTAAAGTATGTAATTAATTCTTCTACTGTGGCTTACTGATATCGACTACAGTTCAACAAGTAAACTTTTGACATTGTGCAATGTGCCCGACTTAGATCCAGGCTCAAGAAAATCTTGCAGTTACCTACGTTCCTTCTTGCTGTACGATTGGACTGGTGGCCAGGTACCCTTAAATTGGGTTTGCATAATTTTATGTAATTTTGTTACATCGAGGTTAAACAACGTTGGAAGTGCATAATGAAAACTGTGGTAACTGTGAGTCTGAGTACAGTGGGGGCGGGTTCAGTGAGTGTGAGGGGCGGGGTCAGAGACATGGCTAAAAAGAACCAAATATTAACTATTTTGTTGACCTTTCACCTACACTGGTTATAAATTATAATGCACACACCTTAAATGAAAAATAAATGCAGTCTGCATTTATCTGTGGGAAATGCCTTTTTCGGGTAGGAAAGCTTGGTTGGTTAATGCGATTGCTTCACATTCCCGTGGGTGTAACAGGACGGTCACTGATTCGAATCCTGGTCAGTGCACTAGAAAAGTAGTGATGTGTATTTATAGTGCTAAGAGTTCTACACCTGTGGCAGAAAGCACTGTGAATGAGTCATTAGTTTAAAAAGGACATCGCATACAATATAAGGTTGCACACAGCGTGAATAGGTTGTCGTAAAATGTGCAAAAGGATTGTTTAAATGTTTATAGTGCTTTCAAAAGTTATGTTTCGCATTTCCATATTCACAAAGGATTTTGCTAGAGAGGGTCGGAGAACCCGAGAGATGGTCGGAAACAGCGTGAGGGTCGGAGAAACCGAGGGTGGGCCGGAGAAACCGAGGGTGGGTCGGAAAACCGAGTGTAGGCCGGAGATACCGAGGGTGGGTCGGAAAAACCGAGGGTAGGCCGGAGAAACCGAGGGTGGGTCGGAGAAACCGAGGGTGGGCCGGAGAAACCGAGGGTGGGTCGGAAAAACCGAGGGTAGGCCGGAGATACCGAGGGTGGGTCGGAAAAACCGAGGGTAGGCCGGAGATACCGAGGGTGGGTCGGAGAAACCGAGGGTGGGTCGGAAAAACCGAGGGTTATGGATGACTGGTGCAGCCTGCAAGTCTGCAGCACTGTGTTTACTGCCACTCAGGTTTCTACTTAGTAGCTAATTTAATGACCTTTCCTTAGCACACCTTTAAAGTATGTAATTAATTGTTGTACTGTGGCTTACTGATATCGATTACAATTATAATGCACACACCTTAAATGAAAAATAAATGCAGTCTGCATTTATCTGTGGGAAATGCCTTTTTCGGGTAGGAAAGCTTGGTTGGTTAATGCGATTGCTTCACATTCCCGTGGGTGTAACAGGACGGTCACTGATTCGAATCCTGGTCAGTGCACTAGAAAAGTAGTGATGTGTATTTATAGTGCTAAGAGTTCTACACCTGTGGCAGAAAGCACTGTGAATGAGTCATTAGTTTAAAAAGGACATCGCATACAATATAAGGTTGCACACAGCGTGAATAGGTTGTCGTAAAATGTGCAAAAGGATTGTTTAAATGTTTATAGTGCTTTCAAAAGTTATGTTTCGCATTTCCCTATTCACAAAGGATTTTGCTGGAGAGGGTCGGAGAAACCGAGAGATGGTCGGAAACAGCGTGAGGGTCGGAGAAACCGAGGGTGGGCCGGAGAAACCGAGGGTGGGTCGGAAAAACCGAGGGTAGACCGGAGATACCGAGGGTGGGTCGGAAAAACCGAGGGTAGGCCGGAGATACCGAGGGTGGGTCGGAAAAACCGAGGGTAGGCCGGAGAAACCGAGGGTGGGTCGGAAAAACCGAGGGTAGGCCGGAGATACCGAGGGTGGGTCGGAAAAACCGAGGGTAGGCCGGAGATACCGAGGGTGGGTCGGAAAAACCAAGCGCATTGACCTAAAATGCGCGTGCACATCATCAAATCGCCAGTCAATCGCCAGCAGCGCTCCTCCCCTGCTGCTTCACACCCTCATGCCGCTCTCCCCGCTCCGCCCCCTCCCCTGCCCGCCGTGTCGCATTTCTCATCCCCCCTCCCCACAGCAATGCCCTCCGCCGGCCGTACTTTCACTTTGACGGCCGTCTCTCGTGTTTCTCCTTGTTTCGCTCTGTCTCAGGGCACATTACTGCTGTCTCTTTCTTCTTGAACACCTCTTGCAGGCAGCATTGCTGCTGTTCCTACTCATAATTCCTCGCACTACTGTTGCCATGCTGTTTGTTTGCACACTCTGCAGTTACTGTTGCTGTCAGACTGTTTCTAGACACACATCGGGCTGTCATTCTGTCCTCAGACACCTTCTGCTGGAAGTAGTAAGCAGTGAGAATTATATTGCAATTTGCTTGTTTTTTCACTCATCTGGACATGTATTTAGAAATGATGACATTGATAATCCATATTTGCAGACAATCCATCGATTGTCATTAGTAAGTACTGATCCCCGCGTGAAGCATGACTGAGCCACCGGCTCCTTGGAGCCCTCAATGAGGAGGAAGGTGGCCCCAGCCCCGCCGGCTCTATCTCGGGTGGTTCTGGCTAGCACCGCCGATCTGACCTTTACTCCGAGCGGACTAGCAGCTCTCCGTCACCCGGTCAAGGACAGGCAGAGCTGGCCGTGTGCTATCATGTCCAGAGCCTCCCACGAGAATCTGAGGTCTGTGGGTTCAGACGTCTCCGAGTTACAGGTGGAGAGCAGACTCTCTCTGGGGATCACAACCTGCAAGAGGAAAAACACTCGCGCTGCTTTGCTTCTCGCCCGTTCCAAAAATATATATTATTTTATTTGATTCCTTTTGGGGGGGAAATTCCATTCCGAAATTCTCTGGGACTAGAAACCCAACCGGATCATTACCGTCTGGGGCAAGTCCTGGGTGGCAGGGTGAGCTTGTTTACGGCTGAAGGTCTGGGTGGAAGCGCCAGCCCCGAATAAACAATCGTACATTCAGAAAACGCAAAATTAACGGCGCACACCCGCTTGTAAAGAGAATTCACATCTTTTGCCCCAACATAAAATGTTTGTTCCACGTCCTTTCTGCAAAAGTACAAAACAAGAACGTCACAGTTGCAAGTTATGGGGGATGGAAAGTGCCCCAGACACCCCGTCTTTAGGGGTTGGAAATGTTGAAATGCTGAGCAGCGCAAGTGGATGTTAAATAAACTCTACTCCACAGAATAGATGTTTTCATTTCATGTTAATATCTATTTGTTTTAATGACTAAAAAGATGCCCTTCTGTGCATTGGGGCTGGTGCAGCTGTTGCCATTGCTCAGAACTGACGAAAATGACTTGTATTAAAAGTGCCACAACTCTGCCCTCAGCTGATGAATCTGAGCGAAAAACAAAAAAATGCACCCCTGGCCCCTATATCTCACACTCTGGGGTCTCGGGGGCCGTGAAAGTTTAAATAATTTAAAATAAACGAGCAAGGACCACCGCCATTCTGAAACGTTCCTATACCGCTCTTTAGAGTACATTGTCCGCCCTGCAGGGAACGGATGCGGACAATGCTTGACTCATAAAATAGATTCAAATGATCACAGTAAACTTCCACTGGCCTCTTCGGGTACTCAACAACAACTGGGAAAGTTAGTAAGAAGCACTTGCTTTTAATTACTAGGAAAATACACTTGCTTCTAATTACGTTACCTATGATGCACCACTGAAAACAAAAACAACAGCCCATCCACCACCACTGTAGGAAGGTACATCCTGACTATGGTTGCCCCCAACTTTTTGCCCTGTGTTTTAGCTGGTTTTGGACATAGTCGACCTGGGACCCTGCCAATCAGGACCCCAGGCCTACTGCTCTCTCTTTAAAATGGATTCCATGTACCCTGGGTACATTACCAATTGGTACTGGGCCACCTTATCAGACCCTGTAACTCAGGGCATAGGTGTACCCAGGGCTGCCAGGGACTGCAGCATGTATTATGCCACCCCTGGCTGGCCTCCTAAATTTGACACAACTGGCTGCATGACAGCTGGGGCAAAGTCGTGTAATCACCCTTTGCTGTAGGTGTAGTATACCTATACCTAACCCTAAAATGGACACACAGATTCCTATCAGTCACTCCTATGGCAGGCCTTGACAATCCTGAAGGCAGAGTGCTTGGAATCGTGTGAGATCGTGCTCTGGCATGAGCTGAGCCTGTCTGCAGCTTGCGGAACCAAGTCCTAATAGCTGTTCCATGATATCGCATACCATATACTCTTAAGTGCATTATAATCCTCGCGGTTAAATGCTATCTTTGGTATTGCTTTATCAAAACATGTCGAGTAAGGTGTCATACGAATTGGAATACTAACCCCTCGCCAATTCTGGCGACGGGGTTAGCATTCCACCCTTCTAGAGGGACACGACATGTATGTAACTGTGAACCCCGGTTAAAGTTAACTGAAGCCTCAGCTCCACAAAATGGATGCTGCCACCACAGACACAAGTCTGACCCCCTGTGTGAGAAGGTGGCCTGATATGCAGTGCTCACTATTCTAGTGAACACTATGTATCAGTCCAGCAACCCTTATTGATGATTGGTTGTAAGTCAACCTTATAGACCAGCTATCCTAGTAGCATGGATACGAGCAGTCTAAGGCTAAAGACTCGAGAGGGCGTGTTAAGCCAGCTGTTTACCACACATATACCCCTTGAACACCAAGTGAAAGGACACCACACAAGTGTTATGAAAATAAACAGTTATTTATTAAAGATCACAACAGCCCTGTACTCTTTATGAGGACAGGGTACTAAGCACAAACCAAATCTCTTACAAAAATACTTAAGTTAGCACAGTATATACAAATGCCCGAGGGGCACGGAAAACCATATACTCTGAAAGTGGAATGTGAAATTCCTAGCAGGTAAGTACAGTACTAATAGCTTTTGGAATCGCTAGGACTTGACTAGGGAATCGTTAGATTACGTCTAGGAGGCCTAGGGGACTCGGGTGCAGTGTGTGCACTCTCACGCGAGATGCGGACAAAAGTCTATTGTAGCTAGAAATTGAAAAGTTAGTGTTCTCGGGCGAACCCGACCTGGTAGGGAGAAAACGAAAGTAGATTCTGACCCTTGGATAGTGAGGCTATGCTGGGGCACCGAAATGCCGAAGTTACCTAGCCCAGGGGCTGCAGCTGCATAGGTCTGAAAAGACGTCGGGAATCCTCGTAGACGGACCAGGAGCCGGAAGAAAAGATGCTGGCCGGTGACCAGTGAAGAAAGTTCAGTTGGATCCAAGCCTGGATCTCGAAGATAGATGACACCTGAAAGCAGAGGGGACCAAGTTCGAGACTACTAGCCAGTAGTCAGTGGGCACCAGGAGGGCACCGGATGGTAGCCACCTCGACAAGGTGAGTGGGTGACGCTTGAGCTCGAAGATCTCACGGACCAGGAGGCGTTGTCGGCGACCAGGATGGAGGATCGAGCTGTCCCACGAAGATAGAAGCTGTCGGCGTCGCTGGACCCAGGATTGGGCAACAAAGCCTTGGCAAATTCAAGCCCACGCGGTGGACCTGAAATGGCGTCTGGAGTGGACCAGGAGGGTCCGGGGTGCCTCTCTTCAAGAAGGAAGCAAGGGCCAGTCTGGAGCAACCAGACCAGCAGCAGTGTTGTCGTCGGGCGTCGTTCAGAAGGCCACAAGCCAGCCGGCTAGTAGCCAAACAACGCGGTGCACAGCAAACAGCAGAAGGGCCCCACGCAGATCGTGGAGATGCAGGGAGGCTGATCTTGGGTGCTGGAGCTGCGCAGGGTCGGGGCTTCTCGGACCCCAAAGCACTCACCAGTGGAGGACACGGTGGGCTTGCAGTAAAGATGTCGTGCAGTCTTGGCGATCGTCGGTCCCTCGAGGTCTCGTCGCACTCACGGTTCTCAGCTTTGCTGTAGAGGTGAGTAGAGGTCAGAGGTGCCAGGGAAGCCGGGTCTCGTCGAGCTGGGTCGTCGGATTCGTGATGAAGGACTTGCAGCAGACCGCAGTGTACTTTAGGATGGTGCCCGCTTGACGCAGGGTGACTACTCCTTAGCCACAAGGGAGAATCTTGAAGAAGAAATCGTGAAGTCCTTTCGAAGAAAGTGGTATCTTGATTCCAAAGATGATCTAATTTGAACAGGGGGCCCGCTCCTATCTTTATACTAAAAAAGGGGGCTGACCCGGTGACTAGGTCCTGCCTATGGGTGGGACCAGGAGGGGGGTGGTTACACCCCTCTCCCCTGCCGGACTTCCCCAGGCCAGGGGCTGGTGTGCCCCTGGAACTGGTTCTGACTGGCCTATGCGTAGTGAGCACCGGGGTGCCACTCAGCAGTCACCTTCCTGAAAAGCCCTGCCTACCCAGGATACACAAAACCATGTCTGGGACGGTGCTAGCACCGCCCCGGACAGGAAACCCTTTGTCCAGGCCTCCCTCGCTGGAAGGACTCCCAGCAGCAGGAGGTCAGACTCGTGTCTGTGGTGGCAGCATCCATTTTGTGGAGCTAAGGCTTCAGTTAACTTTAACCGGGGTTCACAGTTACATACATGTCGTGTCCCTCTAGAAGGGTGGAATGCTAACCCCGTCGCCAGAATTGGCGAGGGGTTAGTATTCCAATTCGTATGACACCTTACTCGACATGTTTTGATAAAGCAATACCAAAGTTAGCATTTAACCGCGAGGATTATAATGCACTTAAGAGTATATGGTATTCGATATCATGGAACAGCTATTAGGACTTGGTTCCGCAAGCTTCAGACAGGCTCAGCTCATGCCAGAGCACCATCTCACATGATTCCAAGCACTCTGCGATCAGGATTGTCAAGGCCTGCCATAGGAGTGACTGATAGGAATCTGTGTGTCCATTTTTAGGGTTAGGTATAGGTATACTACACCTACAGCAAAGGGTGATTACACGACTTTGCCCCAGCTGTCATGCAGCCAGTTGTGTCAAATTTAGGAGGCCAGCCAGGGGTGGCATAATACATGCTGCAGCCCCTGGCAGCCCTGGGTACACCTATGCCCTGAGTTACAGGGTCTGATAAGGTGGCCCAGTACCAATTGGTAACTGCACCTAGGGTACATGTGGTAATTTAGAAAGAGAACAGCCAGGCTGTGGGTCTGATTGGCAGGCCCACAGCCAGAGAAAGTCGTAAACCAGTGAAACAAAAGCAAAAAATCTGGGTGATCATAGGATTGCAGACCCTACTCTCCTACATGACCCCCCCCAAACTTTGGGACAATAAGCTAACCTTGACCAGGTGAGTCTTCTTGTTCTAAGTGGAAATATCTGGAGAGCCCATCGGCATTGCCATGATCAGTACCAGGTCTATGTTCCACTGTAAAGTCCATCCCCTGTAGGGAAATGGACCACCTAAGCAGTTTGGGGTTTTCACCCTTCATCTGATTTAGCCACAAGAGGGGCTTATGGTCGGTCTGAATCTTGAAGTGAGTGCCAAACAAGTATGGCCTCAGCTTCTTCAGGGCCCAAACCACAGCAAAGGCCTCCCTCTCAATAGCTGACCAATTCTTCTCTCTGGGGGTCAGCCTTCTGCTTATAAAAGCAATGGGCTGATCCTGACCATCAAAATTCAGTTGAGAAAGAACAGCTCCCACACCCAACTCAGAAGCATCTGTTTGGACAATGAATGGTTTGGAGTAGTCTGGACTCTTAAGGATAGGTGCTGTGCACATGGCCTGCTTTAGGTCATCGAATGCTTTTTGACAGCCTGCTGTCCACTGAACCTTTTTTGGCATTTTCTTACTTGTCAGTTCATTTAATGGTGTCACAATTGAACCATAGTTCCTGACAAACTTTCTGTAGTATCCAGTCAGGCCCAAGAAAGCTCGAACCTGAGTCTGGGTGGTTGGAGGAGCCCAGTCCCTGATTGACTGTATTTTGCTCTCCAGTGGCTGAACCTGGCCTCCACCTACAAGGTGGCCCAGGTATACAACCTGTGTCTGCCCTATCTGGCACTTGGTGGCCTTGATAGTGAGGCCTGCTGCTTGCAGAGCCTCTAACACTTTCCTCAGGTGGACCAGGTGATCCTCCCAGGTGGAGCTAAAGACAGCAATATCATCTAGATATGCTGCACAGAAGTCATCCAGCCAGTAAGGACTTGATTCACCAACCTTTGGAAGGTGGCAGGTGCATTTTTCAGACCAAAGGGCATTACCACAAATTGATAATGCCCACCAGGGGTTGAAAATGCTGTCTTGGGCTTGGCATCCTCAGCTAACCTGATTTGCCAATACCCAGCTGTTAAGTCAAATGTACTTAAGTAGTTGGCAGAAGCCAATCTATCTATAAGTTCATCTGCCCTTGGTATTGGGTGGGCATCAGTCTTAGTGACTGCATTGAGACCCCTGTAGTCTACGCAAAACCTCATCTCTCTCTTACCATCTTGGGTGTGAGGCGTTGGCACTAGAACTACTGGACTAGCCCAAGGGCTATCTGAGGGTTCAATGACTCCCAACTCCAACATTTTCTGCACTTCAGTTTTTATGCAGTCTCTAACATGATCAGGCTACCTGTAGATTTTACTCTTGACTGGCAGGCTGTCACCAGTGTCAACCTCATGGGTGCACCAATTGGTCTGACTGGGTGTCAGAGAGAACATATGTCTGAAAGACTGAAGAACCTGTTTACAGTCTTTCTGTTGATGCTCAGAGAGGCTGCCACAAAAGACAACACCATCTACTGACCCATCATCAGGATTCTGAGTGAGCAGGTCTGGGAGAGGGTCACTCTCTTCCTCCTGTCCCTCATCTATGGCCATGAGCAAGCTCATGTCCTTCCTGTCGACATATGCTTTGAGCCTGTTGACATGGAGTACCCTGTGGGGACTCCTGGGAGTTCCAAGGTCCACCAGGTAGGTGACCTCTCCCTTTTGCTCAAGAATTGTGTGGGGCCCAGACCATTTGTCTTTGAGTGCTGCTGGGGCCACTGGCTCCAACACCCACACTTTCTGTCCAGGCTGGTAAACAGTCAGGACAGCCTTTTGGTCATGCCAAGCTTTTTGAAGTTCTTGACTGGCCTTAAGGTTTTCAGATGCCTTCTCCATATACTCAGCCATCCTGGAGCGGAGACCAAGTACATAGTCCACTATGTTGGTTGCAGGCTTTTTGAGAGGTCTCTCCCATCCTTCCTTCACCAAACACAGGGGGCCTCTCACAGGATGCCCATACAAAAGTTCAAAAGGGCTGTAGCCAACCCCCTTTTGTGGGACCTCTCTGTAAGCAAACAGAAGGCAGGGAATCAGGACATCCCATCTCCGCCTGAGCTTTTCAGGTAGTCCATGAATCATCCCTTTTAGGGTCCTGTTGAACCTTTCAACAAGCCCATTGCACTGTGGATGATAGGGTGTAGTGAATTTGTAATTGACACCACATTCCTTCCACATAGCAGTTAAGTAGCTTGACATGAAGTTTGCACCTCTGTCAGAGACAACCTCCTTAGGGAAGCCCACTCTGGAGAACACTCCAACTAGGGCCCTTGCCACCACAGGTGCTGTGGTGGTCCTAAGTGGAATAGCTTCAGGATACCTGGTGGCATGATCCACTACCACCAGTATAAACTTGTGCCCTGATGCTGTCTGGGGTTCCATTGGACCAACAATGTCAATCCCCACTCTTTCAAAGGGCACCCCCACCACAGGCATTGGTATAAGGGGGGCCTTTGTTGTGCCACCTGACTTACCACTGGCTTGGCAAGTGACACAGGAGCGACAAAACTCCTTGGTATCCTCATTCATGTGAGGCCAGTGAAAGTGTGAGACAAGCCTGTCCCAAGTCTTTGTCTGGCATAAGTGACCTGCTAAGGGAATCTCATGGGCCAAGGTAAGTAGGAAACCTCTCTGAGACAAGGGTACAACCAGCCTCCTGGTCATGCCAGGCTTGGGGTCTCTTGACTCAGTGTACAGGAGTCCATCTTCCCAGTATACCTTGTGGGTACCTGTGGCGTTCCCAGCAGCCTCAGCAGCAGCCTGCTGTCTGAGGGGTTCAAGAGAAGGGCAGTCTAACTGGTCCTTCCCCAGGTCTTCCCTTGAGGGTCCCCCTGAACCCAAGAATTCAACTTGATCAAGTTCAAACTCTCTAGGCTCAGTTTCCCTCAATTCCTGTAGGTCAGCCTCCTCTGAGACTTGATCCACAACCTGGGGCAAGGGGGAAGGCACAGCCTTAACCCTACTGCTCTTTTTCTTGGAAGGTGTCTGGTCCATTGTTCCAGGATCCAGCACCTGTTCAGTGGGGCATTTCCTGGCCTGTGACCTGGTCACAGCAAACACATGTGCTGGCAAGCCTAACATTTCCAGGTGAGTCCTCTGCTCCACTTCTGACCACTGTGATGACTCCAAATCATTGCCCAACAAACAATCCACTGGGAGGTCTGAACTAACTACAACCTTCTTTTGGCCAGTTACCCCTCCCCAGGAGAAAGCTACAATTGCCATACTATGATTGGTAGTGACATTGCTTGCATTGGTCACCAGGAATTCTGTACCTGGCATGATCTGTCCAGGGTCCACAAAGCTAGGTGTCACCATTGTGACACTGTCACAAGTGTCCCTATAGGCCTGAGCCATTTTTCCATTAATGAAAGGTGTCTGTCTGTATTTGCCCAAAGTATTGGGACTGATATCAGGGGACATATCCATATCCCCTGTACTGACAAGGACAGCCTGAGTGAGGGTGCCAACTAAGTTGTCACTCCCCTCAGAACCCAGGGTTAACCCTACTAAACCCTTGGGAGGTGCACTACCACTGCTGGCTGTACTAGGGGGCACAGGTGCCTTAGGGGCTGCAGTGGCAGGAGTCTGCCCTCCTCCTTTCTTGGTGCACTCACTAAACCAGTGAGTTTTACTTTTACAGTATTGGCACCACCTTTTAGATTGGCCTTCTTTCTTCTTTTGGGGAGCCTGACCCCCACCCTCTTTGGGTTGTTGGGGACCTGTCGAAGACTTCTGGTCATTTTGTTCCCCCTTAGAATCTTTACCCTTCTGGTCTGCTTTCTTCTGACCACCTTGATTCTGGCCCTGGTTCTGTTTAACTCTTGTTCTAACCCATCTGTCTGCCTTCTTTCCCAATTCTTGGGGAGAGGTCAGATCTGAGTCAACAAGATGCTGATGCAACAACTGGTTCTGACAATTGTTTAAAATTTGTTCTCTCATCATCAAATTGTACAATCCTTTATAATCAGTAACCTTACTGCCCAGCAACCAGCCCTCAAAAGCCTTAGTGGCACAATCTACAAAGTCAGCCCAATCTTGAGACTGAGTTTTCTGGGTATCCCTGAACAGCACCCTGTACTGCTCAGTGGTTAGGCCAAACCCATCAACCAGTGCATTTTTCAAGACTTGGTAATCATTAGCATCCTCTACCCTTGTGGTGAGGAGCTTGTCTCTTCCTTTACCTTCAAAGGAGAGCCACAAGATAGCTGCCCACTGACTTGGGGGAACACCTTGCACAGTGCAGGCCCTCTCCAAAGCAGTAATCCATTTGTGGATGTCATCCCCTTGTTTAAAGGGGGGCACTATCTTACCAAGGTGTTTTGTATCAAAACTCCTTTCCCTATTGCTAGGTACAATGCTGCCACCAGTGGGGACTGCCCCACTCAATTGTTGCTCTCTAGCAAAGGCAAGCCTTTCTTTGGCCAGGGCAAGTTCTTCCCTTTCAATCCTCAGATAGGCTGCCTTTTCTTTAGCTACATACATTCTCCTCTGGGGAGATGTCATTCCCCTCTGAGAGGAACGTTGAGAGCCATTGGTATGAAGGGATCTGCCAGAGTCTCTGGATAGAGACCTAGCTCGTCCATTCCCAATGTTAAGCTGACCTGAGAGTGGCCCCAGGGCTCCCCTAGAGTCCATCTCATGTCTGCTTAAGTTGGACCTGGTTAGTCTACCGACTTCTACCTGTCCCTTATCTGCCTCTTCCCCAGACACCAAGTCATCATCCTCATCATCAGCATCATCTGCTTCCTGAAGAGGATGGTCCTGGTTATCAAAGGGACCCTGTAGGGAGGGCATATTGCCTTCTGAAGTAGAAGGGTCTGGGTTACCAGCCCTCCTTGCATCATAAGTCTCTAAGAGACCAATCAGAAAAGCAGTTGTGGGGTTAGACCCCTGCTTAATCTTCCTAGAGGTACATACTTGTCGTAACTCATGGAAGCTAAGCACAGTATATCTTGAAGGGATGACCTGTGGAGGGTCAACTGACACAAGGGGAGACTCAGTGTTTCCACCTTTGTCTGACATACTGTTTCTAGTGTGGTGTAAGTGATGCACCTACCTACACTATGTGTTACCTACTGATCCCTTGCTAGAGTTGCAGCCAAGGTGTGCTAAGCCTTGAGGAGCTACAACAGCTGGTTCAGTAGAACTCAGAGTATTCTAAGCTTTAGTTATATGTACCTAACAGTACTTTATGTGATCTTTCAACAAGATATTCTTAGGATACGTGTGGTAAAACAACAGCAAGCTCAAATCCCAACCGCTGCTCACCAATGTGAGAAGGTGGCCTGATATGCAGTGCTCACTATTCTAGTGAACACTATGTATCAGTCCAGCAACCCTTATTGATGATTGGTTGTAAGTCAACCTTATAGACCAGCTATCCTAGTAGCATGGATACGAGCAGTCTAAGGCTAAAGACTCGAGAGGGCGTGTTAAGCCAGCTGTTTACCACACATATACCCCTTGAACACCAAGTGAAAGGACACCACACAAGTGTTATGAAAATAAACAGTTATTTATTAAAGATCACAACAGCCCTGTACTCTTTATGAGGACAGGGTACTAAGCACAAACCAAATCTCTTACAAAAATACTTAAGTTAGCACAGTATATACAAATGCCCGAGGGGCACGGAAAACCATATACTCTGAAAGTGGAATGTGAAATTCCTAGCAGGTAAGTACAGTACTAATAGCTTTTGGAATCGCTAGGACTTGACTAGGGAATCGTTAGATTACGTCTAGGAGGCCTAGGGGACTCGGGTGCAGTGTGTGCACTCTCACGCGAGATGCGGACAAAAGTCTATGGTAGCTAGAAATTGAAAAGTTAGTGTTCTCGGGCGAACCCGACCTGGTAGGGAGAAAACGAAAGTAGATTCTGACCCTTGGATAGTGAGGCTATGCTGGGGCACCGAAATGCCGAAGTTACCTAGCCCAGGGGCTGCAGCTGCATAGGTCTGAAAAGACGTCGGGAATCCTCGTAGACGGACCAGGAGCCGGAAGAAAAGATGCTGGCCGGTGACCAGTGAAGAAAGTTCAGTTGGATCCAAGCCTGGATCTCGAAGATAGATGACACCTGAAAGCAGAGGGGACCAAGTTCGAGACTACTAGCCAGTAGTCAGTGGGCACCAGGAGGGCACCGGATGGTAGCCACCTCGACAAGGTGAGTGGGTGACGCTTGAGCTCGAAGATCTCACGGACCAGGAGGCGTTGTCGGCGACCAGGATGGAGGATCGAGCTGTCCCACGAAGATAGAAGCTGTCGGCGTCGCTGGACCCAGGATTGGGCAACAAAGCCTTGGCAAATTCAAGCCCACGCGGTGGACCTGAAATGGCGTCTGGAGTGGACCAGGAGGGTCCGGGGTGCCTCTCTTCAAGAAGGAAGCAAGGGCCAGTCTGGAGCAACCAGACCAGCAGCAGTGTTGTCGTCGGGCGTCGTTCAGAAGGCCACAAGCCAGCCGGCTAGTAGCCAAACAACGCGGTGCACAGCAAACAGCAGAAGGGCCCCACGCAGATCGTGGAGATGCAGGGAGGCTGATCTTGAGTGCTGGAGCTGCGCAGGGCCGGGGCTTCTCGGACCCCAAAGCACTCACCAGTGGAGGACACGGTGGGCTTGCAGTAAAGATGTCGTGCAGTCTTGGCGATCGTCGGTCCCTCGAGGTCTCGTCGCACTCATGGTTCTCAGCTTTGCTGTAGAGGTGAGTAGAGGTCAGAGGTGCCAGGGAAGCCGGGTCTCGTCGAGCTGGGTCGTCGGATTCGTGATGAAGGACTTGCAGCAGACCGCAGTGTTCTTTAGGATGGTGCCCGCTTGACGCAGGGTGACTACTCCTTAGCCACAAGGGAGAATCTTGAAGAAGAAATCGTGAAGTCCTTTCGAAGAAAGTGGTATCTTGATTCCAAAGATGATCTAATTTGAACAGGGGGCCCGCTCCTATCTTTATACTAAAAAAGGGGGCTGACCCGGTGACTAGGTCCTGCCTATGGGTGGGACCAGGAGGGGGGTGGTTACACCCCTCTCCCCTGCCGGACTTCCCCAGGCCAGGGGCTGGTGTGCCCCTGGAACTGGTTCTGACTGGCCTATGCGTAGTGAGCACCGGGGTGCCACTCAGCAGTCACCTTCCTGAAAAGCACTGCCTACCCAGGATACACAAAACCATGTCTGGGACGGTGCTAGCACCGCCCCGGACAGGAAACCCTTTGTCCAGGCCTCCCTCGCTGGAAGGACTCCCAGCAGCAGGAGGTCAGACTCGTGTCTGTGGTGGCAGCATCCATTTTGTGGAGCTAAGGCTTCAGTTAACTTTAACCGGGGTTCACAGTTACATACATGTCGTGTCCCTCTAGAAGGGTGGAATGCTAACCCCGTCGCCAGAATTGGCGAGGGATTAGTATTCCAATTCGTATGACACCTTACTCGACATGTTTTGATAAAGCAATACCAAAGTTAGCATTTAACCGCGAGGATTATAATGCACTTAAGAGTATATGGTATGCGATATCATGGAACAGCTATTAGGACTTGGTTCCGCAAGCTGCAGACAGGCTCAGCTCATGCCAGAGCACCATCTCACATGATTCCAAGCACTCTGCCTTCAGGATTGTCAAGGCCTGCCATAGGAGTGACCGATAGGAATCTGTGTGTCCATTTTTAGGGTTAGGTATAGGTATACTACACCTACAGCAAAGGGTGATTACACGACTTTGCCCCAGCTGTCATGCAGCCAGTTGTGTCAAATTTAGGAGGCCAGCCAGGGGTGGCATAATACATGCTGCAGCCCCTGGCAGCCCTGGGTACACCTATGCCCTGAGTTACAGGGTCTGATAAGGTGGCCCAGTACCAATTGGTAACTGCACCTAGGGTACATGTGGTAATTTAGAAAGAGAACAGCCAGGCTGTGGGTCTGATTGGCAGGCCCACAGCCAGAGAAAGTCGTAAACCAGTGAAACAAAAGCAAAAAATCTGGGTGATCATAGGATTGCAGACCCTACTCTCCTACATGACCCCCCCCAAAACTTTGGGACAATAAGCTAACCTTGACCAGGTGAGTCTTCTTGTTCTAAGTGGAAATATCTGGAGAGCCCATCGGCATTGCCATGATCAGTACCAGGTCTATGTTCCACTGTAAAGTCCATCCCCTGTAGGGAAATGGACCACCTAAGCAGTTTGGGGTTTTCACCCTTCATCTGATTTAGCCACAAGAGGGGCTTATGGTCGGTCTGAATCTTGAAGTGAGTGCCAAACAAGTATGGCCTCAGCTTCTTCAGGGCCCAAACCACAGCAAAGGCCTCCCTCTCAATAGCTGACCAATTCTTCTCTCTGGGGGTCAGCCTTCTGCTTATAAAAGCAATGGGCTGATCCTGACCATCAAAATTCAGTTGAGAAAGAACAGCTCCCACACCCAACTCAGAAGCATCTGTTTGGACAATGAATGGTTTGGAGTAGTCTGGACTCTTAAGGATAGGTGCTGTGCACATGGCCTGCTTTAGGTCATCGAATGCTTTTTGACAGCCTGCTGTCCACTGAACCTTTTTTGGCATTTTCTTACTTGTCAGTTCATTTAATGGTGTCACAATTGAACCATAGTTCCTGACAAACTTTCTGTAGTATCCAGTCAGGCCCAAGAAAGCTCGAACCTGAGTCTGGGTGGTTGGAGGAGCCCAGTCCCTGATTGACTGTATTTTGCTCTCCAGTGGCTGAACCTGGCCTCCACCTACAAGGTGGCCCAGGTATACAACCTGTGTCTGCCCTATCTGGCACTTGGTGGCCTTGATAGTGAGGCCTGCTGCTTGCAGAGCCTCTAACACTTTCCTCAGGTGGACCAGGTGATCCTCCCAGGTGGAGCTAAAGACAGCAATATCATCTAGATATGCTGCACAGAAGTCATCCAGCCAGTAAGGACTTGATTCACCAACCTTTGGAAGGTGGCAGGTGCATTTTTCAGACCAAAGGGCATTACCACAAATTGATAATGCCCACCAGGGGTTGAAAATGCTGTCTTGGGCTTGGCATCCTCAGCTAACCTGATTTGCCAATACCCAGCTGTTAAGTCAAATGCACTTAAGTAGTTGGCAGAAGCCAATCTATCTATAAGTTCATCTGCCCTTGGTATTGGGTGGGCATCAGTCTTAGTGACTGCATTGAGACCCCTGTAGTCTACGCAAAACCTCATCTCTCTCTTACCATCTTGGGTGTGAGGCTTTGGCACTAGAACTACTGGACTAGCCCAAGGGCTATCTGAGGGTTCAATGACTCCCAACTCCAACATTTTCTGCACTTCAGTTTTTATGCAGTCTCTAACATGATCAGGCTGCCTGTAGATTTTACTCTTGACTGGCAGGCTGTCACCAGTGTCAACCTCATGGGTGCACCAATTGGTCTGACTGGGTGTCAGAGAGAACATATGTCTGAAAGACTGAAGAACCTGTTTACAGTCTTTCTGTTGATGCTCAGAGAGGCTGCCACAAAAGACAACACCATCTACTGACCCATCATCAGGATTCTGAGTGAGCAGGTCTGGGAGAGGGTCACTCTCTTCCTCCTGTCCCTCATCTATGGCCATGAGCAAGCTCATGTCCTTCCTGTCGACATATGCTTTGAGCCTGTTGACATGGAGTACCCTGTGGGGACTCCTGGGAGTTCCAAGGTCCACCAGGTAGGTGACCTCTCCCTTTTGCTCAAGAATTGTGTGGGGCCCAGACCATTTGTCTTTGAGTGCTGCTGGGGCCACTGGCTCCAACACCCACACCTTCTGTCCAGGCTGGTAAACAGTCAGGACAGCCTTTTGGTCATGCCAAGCTTTTTGAAGTTCTTGACTGGCCTTAAGGTTTTCAGATGCCTTCTCCATATACTCAGCCATCCTGGAGCGGAGACCAAGTACATAGTCCACTATGTTGGTTGCAGGCTTTTTGAGAGATCTCTCCCATCCTTCCTTCACCAAACACAGGGGGCCTCTCACAGGATGCCCATACAAAAGTTCAAAAGGGCTGTAGCCAACCCCCTTTTGTGGGACCTCTCTGTAAGCAAACAGAAGGCAGGGAATCAGGACATCCCATCTCCGCCTGAGCTTTTCAGGTAGTCCATGAATCATCCCTTTTAGGGTCCTGTTGAACCTTTCAACAAGCCCATTGCATTGTGGATGATAGGGTGTAGTGAATTTGTAATTGACACCACATTCCTTCCACATAGCAGTTAAGTAGCTTGACATGAAGTTTGCACCTCTGTCAGAGACAACCTCCTTAGGGAAGCCCACTCTGGAGAACACTCCAACTAGGGCCCTTGCCACCACAGGTGCTGTGGTGGTCCTAAGTGGAATAGCTTCAGGATACCTGGTGGCATGATCCACTACCACCAGTATAAACTTGTGCCCTGATGCTGTCTGGGGTTCCATTGGACCAACAATGTCAATCCCCACTCTTTCAAAGGGCACCCCCACCACAGGCATTGGTATAAGGGGGGCCTTTGTTGTGCCACCTGACTTACCACTGGCTTGGCAAGTGACACAGGAGCGACAAAACTCCTTGGTATCCTCATTCATGTGAGGCCAGTGAAAGTGTGAGACAAGCCTGTCCCAAGTCTTTGTCTGGCCTAAGTGACCTGCTAAGGGAATCTCATGGGCCAAGGTAAGTAGGAAACCTCTCTGAGACAAGGGTACAACCAGCCTCCTGGTCATGCCAGGCTTGGGGTCTCTTGACTCAGTGTACAGGAGTCCATCTTCCCAGTATACCTTGTGGGTACCTGTGGCGTTCCCAGCAGCCTCAGCAGCAGCCTGCTGTCTGAGGGGTTCAAGAGAAGGGCAGTCTAACTGGTCCTTCCCCAGGTCTTCCCTTGAGGGTCCCCCTGAACCCAAGAATTCAACTTGATCAAGTTCAAACTCTCTAGGCTCAGTTTCCCTCAATTCCTGTAGGTCAGCCTCCTCTGAGACTTGATCCACAACCTGGGGCAAGGGGGAAGGCACAGCCTTAACCCTACTGCTCTTTTTCTTGGAAGGTGTCTGGTCCATTGTTCCAGGATCCAGCACCTGTTCAGTGGGGCATTTCCTGGCCTGTGACCTGGTCACAGCAAACACATGTGCTGGCAAGCCTAACATTTCCAGGTGAGTCCTCTGCTCCACTTCTGACCACTGTGATGACTCCAAATCATTGCCCAACAAACAATCCACTGGGAGGTCTGAACTAACTACAACCTTCTTTTGGCCAGTTACCCCTCCCCAGGAGAAAGCTACAATTGCCATACTATGATTGGTAGTGACATTGCTTGCATTGGTCACCAGGAATTCTGTACCTGGCATGATCTGTCCAGGGTCCACAAAGCTAGGTGTCACCATTGTGACACTGTCACAAGTGTCCCTATAGGCCTGAGCCATTTTTCCATTAATGAAAGGTGTCTGTCTGTATTTGCCCAAAGTATTGGGACTGATGTCAGGGGACATATCCATATCCCCTGTACTGACAAGGACAGCCTGAGTGAGGGTGCCAACTAAGTTGTCACTCCCCTCAGAACCCAGGGTTAACCCTACTAAACCCTTGGGAGGTGCACTACCACTGCTGGCTGTACTAGGGGGCACAGGTGCCTTAGGGGCTGCAGTGGCAGGAGTCTGCCCTCCTCCTTTCTTGGTGCACTCACTAAACCAGTGAGTTTTACTTTTACAGTATTGGCACCACCTTTTAGATTGGCCTTCTTTCTTCTTTTGGGGAGCCTGACCCCCACCCTCTTTGGGTTGTTGGGGACCTGTCGAAGACTTCTGGTCATTTTGTTCCCCCTTAGAATCTTTACCCTTCTGGTCTGCTTTCTTCTGACCACCTTGATTCTGGCCCTGGTTCTGTTTAACTCTTGTTCTAACCCATCTGTCTGCCTTCTTTCCCAATTCTTGGGGAGAGGTCAGATCTGAGTCAACAAGATGCTGATGCAACAACTGGTTCTGACAATTGTTTAAAATTTGTTCTCTCATCATCAAATTGTACAATCCTTTATAATCAGTAACCTTACTGCCCAGCAACCAGCCCTCAAAAGCCTTAGTGGCACAATCTACAAAGTCAGCCCAATCTTGAGACTGAGTTTTCTGGGTATCCCTGAACAGCACCCTGTACTGCTCAGTGGTTAGGCCAAACCCATCAACCAGTGCATTTTTCAAGACTTGGTAATCATTAGCATCCTCTACCCTTGTGGTGAGGAGCTTGTCTCTTCCTTTACCTTCAAAGGAGAGCCACAAGATAGCTGCCCACTGACTTGGGGGAACACCTTGCACAGTGCAGGCCCTCTCCAAAGCAGTAATCCATTTGTGGATGTCATCCCCTTGTTTAAAGGGGGGCACTATCTTACCAAGGTGTTTTGTATCAAAACTCCTTTCCCTATTGCTAGGTACAATGCTGCCACCAGTGGGGACTGCCCCACTCAATTGTTGCTCTCTAGCAAAGGCAAGCCTTTCTTTGGCCAGGGCAAGTTCTTCCCTTTCAATCCTCAGATAGGCTGCCTTTTCTTTAGCTACATACATTCTCCTCTGGGGAGATGTCATTCCCCTCTGAGAGGAACGTTGAGAGCCATTGGTATGAAGGGATCTGCCAGAGTCTCTGGATAGAGACCTAGCTCGTCCATTCCCAATGTTAAGCTGACCTGAGAGTGGCCCCAGGGCTCCCCTAGAGTCCATCTCATGTCTGCTTAAGTTGGACCTGGTTAGTCTACCGACTTCTACCTGTCCCTTATCTGCCTCTTCCCCAGACACCAAGTCATCATCCTCATCATCAGCATCATCTGCTTCCTGAAGAGGATGGTCCTGGTTATCAAAGGGACCCTGTAGGGAGGGCATATTGCCTTCTGAAGTAGAAGGGTCTGGGTTACCAGCCCTCCTTGCATCATAAGTCTCTAAGAGACCAATCAGAAAAGCAGTTGTGGGGTTAGACCCCTGCTTAATCTTCCTAGAGGTACATACTTGTCGTAACTCATGGAAGCTAAGCACAGTATATCTTGAAGGGATGACCTGTGGAGGGTCAACTGACACAAGGGGAGACTCAGTGTTTCCACCTTTGTCTGACATACTGTTTCTAGTGTGGTGTAAGTGATGCACCTACCTACACTATGTGTTACCTACTGATCCCTTGCTAGAGTTGCAGCCAAGGTGTGCTAAGCCTTGAGGAGCTACAACAGCTGGTTCAGTAGAACTCAGAGTATTCTAAGCTTTAGTTATATGTACCTAACAGTACTTTATGTGATCTTTCAACAAGATATTCTTAGGATACGTGTGGTAAAACAACAGCAAGCTCAAATCCCAACCGCTGCTCACCAATGTGAGAAGGTGGCCTGATATGCAGTGCTCACTATTCTAGTGAACACTATGTATCAGTCCAGCAACCCTTATTGATGATTGGTTGTAAGTCAACCTTATAGACCAGCTATCCTAGTAGCATGGATACGAGCAGTCTAAGGCTAAAGACTCGAGAGGGCGTGTTAAGCCAGCTGTTTACCACACATATACCCCTTGAACACCAAGTGAAAGGACACCACACAAGTGTTATGAAAATAAACAGTTATTTATTAAATATCACAACAGCCCTGTACTCTTTATGAGGACAGGGTACTAAGCACAAACCAAATCTCTTACAAAAATACTTAAGTTAGCACAGTATATACAAATGCCCGAGGGGCACGGAAAACCATATACTCTGAAAGTGGAATGTGAAATTCCTAGCAGGTAAGTACAGTACTAATAGCTTTTGGAATCGCTAGGACTTGACTAGGGAATCGTTAGATTACGTCTAGGAGGCCTAGGGGACTCAGGTGCAGTGTGTGCACTCTCACGCGAGATGCGGACAAAAGTCTATGGTAGCTAGAAATTGAAAAGTTAGTGTTCTCGGGCGAACCCGACCTGGTAGGGAGAAAACGAAAGTAGATTCTGACCCTTGGATAGTGAGGCTATGCTGGGGCACCGAAATGCCGAAGTTACCTAGCCCAGGGGCTGCAGCTGCATAGGTCTGAAAAGACGTCGGGAATCCTCGTAGACGGACCAGGAGCCGGAAGAAAAGATGCTGGCCGGTGACCAGTGAAGAAAGTTCAGTTGGATCCAAGCCTGGATCTCGAAGATAGATGACACCTGAAAGCAGAGGGGACCAAGTTCGAGACTACTAGCCAGTAGTCAGTGGGCACCAGGAGGGCACCGGATGGTAGCCACCTCGACAAGGTGAGTGGGTGACGCTTGAGCTCGAAGATCTCACGGACCAGGAGGCGTTGTCGGCGACCAGGATGGAGGATCGAGCTGTCCCACAAAGATAGAAGCTGTCGGCGTCGCTGGACCCAGGATTGGGCAACAAAGCCTTGGCAAATTCAAGCCCACGCGGTGGACCTGAAATGGCGTCTGGAGTGGACCAGGAGGGTCCGGGGTGCCTCTCTTCAAGAAGGAAGCAAGGGCCAGTCTGGAGCAACCAGACCAGCAGCAGTGTTGTCGTCGGGCGTCGTTCAGAAGGCCACAAGCCAGCCGGCTAGTAGCCAAACAACGCGGTGCACAGCAAACAGCAGAAGGGCCCCACGCAGATCGTGGAGATGCAGGGAGGCTGATCTTGAGTGCTGGAGCTGCGCAGGGCCGGGGCTTCTCGGACCCCAAAGCACTCACCAGTGGAGGACACGGTGGGCTTGCAGTAAAGATGTCGTGCAGTCTTGGCGATCGTCGGTCCCTCGAGGTCTCGTCGCACTCATGGTTCTCAGCTTTGCTGTAGAGGTGAGTAGAGGTCAGAGGTGCCAGGGAAGCCGGGTCTCGTCGAGCTGGGTCGTCGGATTCGTGATGAAGGACTTGCAGCAGACCGCAGTGTTCTTTAGGATGGTGCCCGCTTGACGCAGGGTGACTACTCCTTAGCCACAAGGGAGAATCTTGAAGAAGAAATCGTGAAGTTCTTTCGAAGAAAGTGGTATCTTGATTCCAAAGATGATCTAATTTGAACAGGGGGCCCGCTCCTATCTTTATACTAAAAAAGGGGGCTGACCCGGTGACTAGGTCCTGCCTATGGGTGGGACCAGGAGGGGGGTGGTTACACCCCTCTCCCCTGCCGGACTTCCCCAGGCCAGGGGCTGGTGTGCCCCTGGAACTGGTTCTGACTGGCCTATGCGTAGTGAGCACCGGGGTGCCACTCAGCAGTCACCTTCCTGAAAAGCACTGCCTACCCAGGATACACAAAACCATGTCTGGGACGGTGCTAGCACCGCCCCGGACAGGAAACCCTTTGTCCAGGCCTCCCTCGCTGGAAGGACTCCCAGCAGCAGGAGGTCAGACTTGTGTCTGTGGTGGCAGCATCCATTTTGTGGAGCTAAGGCTTCAGTTAACTTTAACCGGGGTTCACAGTTACATACATGTCGTGTCCCTCTAGAAGGGTGGAATGCTAACCCCGTCGCCAGAATTGGCGAGGGGTTAGTATTCCAATTCGTATGACACCTTACTCGACATGTTTTGATAAAGCAATACCAAAGTTAGCATTTAACCGCGAGGATTATAATGCACTTAAGAGTATATGGTATGCGATATCATGGAACAGCTATTAGGACTTGGTTCCGCAAGCTGCAGACAGGCTCAGCTCATGCCAGAGCACCATCTCACATGATTCCAAGCACTCTGCCTTCAGGATTGTCAAGGCCTGCCATAGGAGTGACCGATAGGAATCTGTGTGTCCATTTTTAGGGTTAGGTATAGGTATACTACACCTACAGCAAAGGGTGATTACACGACTTTGCCCCAGCTGTCATGCAGCCAGTTGTGTCAAATTTAGGAGGCCAGCCAGGGGTGGCATAATACATGCTGCAGCCCCTGGCAGCCCTGGGTACACCTATGCCCTGAGTTACAGGGTCTGATAAGGTGGCCCAGTACCAATTGGTAACTGCACCTAGGGTACATGTGGTAATTTAGAAAGAGAACAGCCAGGCTGTGGGTCTGATTGGCAGGCCCACAGCCAGAGAAAGTCGTAAACCAGTGAAACAAAAGCAAAAAATCTGGGTGATCATAGGATTGCAGACCCTACTCTCCTACATGACCCCCCCCAAAACTTTGGGACAATAAGCTAACCTTGACCAGGTGAGTCTTCTTGTTCTAAGTGGAAATATCTGGAGAGCCCATCGGCATTGCCATGATCAGTACCAGGTCTATGTTCCACTGTAAAGTCCAATCCTGTAGGGAAATGGACCACCTAAGCAGTTTGGGGTTTTCACCCTTCATCTGATTTAGCCACAAGAGGGGCTTATGGTCGGTCTGAATCTTGAAGTGAGTGCCAAACAAGTATGGCCTCAGCTTCTTCAGGGCCCAAACCACAGCAAAGGCCTCCCTCTCAATAGCTGACCAATTCTTCTCTCTGGGGGTCAGCCTTCTGCTTATAAAAGCAATGGGCTGATCCTGACCATCAAAATTCAGTTGAGAAAGAACAGCTCCCACACCCAACTCAGAAGCATCTGTTTGGACAATGAATGGTTTGGAGTAGTCTGGACTCTTAAGGATAGGTGCTGTGCACATGGCCTGCTTTAGGTCATCGAATGCTTTTTGACAGCCTGCTGTCCACTGAACCTTTTTTGGCATTTTCTTACTTGTCAGTTCATTTAATGGTGTCACAATTGAACCATAGTTCCTGACAAACTTTCTGTAGTATCCAGTCAGGCCCAAGAAAGCTCGAACCTGAGTCTGGGTGGTTGGAGGAGCCCAGTCCCTGATTGACTGTATTTTGCTCTCCAGTGGCTGAACCTGGCCTCCACCTACAAGGTGGCCCAGGTATACAACCTGTGTCTGCCCTATCTGGCACTTGGTGGCCTTGATAGTGAGGCCTGCTGCTTGCAGAGCCTCTAAC